>NC_064639.1:109362655-109987655 GCF_023864345.2 Schistocerca serialis cubense | reverse complement strand
GGTATCGGCGAGGACCATTCGCAACCGTCTCCATGAAGCTGGGGTACGGTCCCGCACACCGTTAGGCCGTCTTCCGCTCACGCCCCAACATCGTGCAGCCCGCCTCCAGTGCTGTCGCGACAGGCGTGAATGGAGGGACGAATGGAGACGTGTCGTCTTCAGCGATGAGAGTCGCTTCTGCCTTGGTGCCAATGATGGTCGTATGCGTGTTTGGCACCGTGCAGGTGAGCGCCACAATCAGGACTGCATACGACCGAGGCACACAGGGCCAACACCCGGCATCATGGTGTGGGGAGCGATCTCCTACACTGGCCGTACACCACTGGTGATCGTCGAGGGGACACTGAATAGTGCACGGTACATCCAAACCGTCATCGAACCCATCGTTCTACCATTCCTAGACCGGCAAGGGAACTTGCTGTTCCAACAGGACAATGCACGTCCGCATGTATCCCGTGCCACCCAACGTGCTCTAGAAGGTGTAAGTCAACTACCCTGGCCAGCAAGATCTCCGGATCTGTCCCCCATTGAGCATGTTTGGGACTGGATGAAGCGTCGTCTCACGCGGTCTGCACATCCAGCACGAACGCTGGTCCAACTGAGGTGCCAGGTGGAAATGGCATGGCAAGCCGTTCCATAGGACTACATCCAGAATCTCTACGATCGTCTCCATGGGAGAATAGCAGCCTGCATTGCCGCGAAAGGTGGATATACACTGTACTAG
Organism: Schistocerca serialis cubense; assembly: GCF_023864345.2. Lineage (NCBI taxonomy): Eukaryota > Metazoa > Arthropoda > Insecta > Orthoptera > Acrididae > Schistocerca > Schistocerca serialis. Next base: position 109,986,931 of record NC_064639.1, on the reverse strand, counting down.
TGCCGACATTGTGCATGCTCTGTTGCCTGTGTCTATGTGCCTGTGGTTCTGTCAGTGTGATCATGTGATGTATCTGACCCCAGGAATGTGTCAATAAAGTTTCCCCTTCCTGGGACAATGAATTCACGGTGTTCTTATTTCAATTTCCAGGAGTGTATATACCGACTGCTAGTGAGCCTGTGGGGAGTGAACGCTCGTATTGCCTGCCGGCCGTAGCGTTATTGCTTCCAAATACTGTTGTGGGCCTTAACGCTGTTCTCTAAAGTTAAGTGCAGTTTGGGAATCATTCTGAGTCATTATTTCCGTTAGTTAAGTGAGGCCACTTTGTTAGTATTAGCGTTTCTGTAAGTCATTTTACTGGTTGAGTTATTACTAGCCAATCTTATTTAACACTTATGTTAATCATTTGTGTATCTTTAATGAATGTGCAGCTTGTTATTTTTCCTGTGTGTCAGTTTTGCGACCTTGGTTGGCCCACTTTGCATTTTCAGTATAAGCATGTTTCACTGTGGACTTTCATGTGGGCAGTTCAGTTTTATTAAGATCTTTTTTTTTTTTAATGAAGTTGTGGTATTATGTGCTGTGTAACTTTGGGTTGGAAGTGTATAGTGATTCTAGCCCTTTGAGATATGGTTAAACAAGAACAATTGTTTATGATTGATTATTTCACCCCGCCTACTATCTATGGTTTTGGTTGCGCACGCAAAATATGATTCTTATTCGTGTTTATGTAATTCAATTAAAGTGAAGATTTGTATATTGCTTCAGTAAGAGGGCAAATGTCTGAAATGAAGTTTAAATAAAGTCTGCTTTGAGTAAAATTAAAATTCTAAAACAATCACAAGCTTGTCCATCACGTCATCCCCGGCTTCCTATTTCCTTTAAATAACTGCGGTGAGATTCTAATTTTTGATTTTGTCAAGAATTGAGTAGTACCACGGTCCAACACGGATATTAGCGAGTGGTAGTGAACGCTGGCGAATTCTCTCAGAGCATGCATTCGCCTGTGGTCAATGTCTTCTCTCCGGTGGAAATGCGAGGGGGGTGGAAAGGGGGATTTAAATGTAGGGTTGCGATCGTCTTGTGGTTGATGTTCCCTGAGAGCTGGGGCGTAGTGTTGCTAGAGGTGGCTGCCTGTTTTGCTGGAAGGCAGACAGCCCTTTCGCCCCAGTCATGACAACAGACTCTCTGTTTAGTCGTAACAGACGCTGTGACGTGCGCCCTTAACAGCGAAGCCGACGTGACTCGGTGCACGTACGGTTCCTCCCACAGACTAGAACCGCACGTGCTGAGAGCTATGGCGCTCCGTTACGAAACTTGGGTGCGTGCTACGTGTACCTCCAGAGCGAGAAACTGAGGGACGTGAGCGCTGTACGGAGAACTCGCGAGTCAACTGGTTCTGCGGACATGACGTGACCGTGTTTGCGGGAGGTTGCGGAAAATTATTGTCATCCGGAAAGTCACTGAGGGCTGCACTCCGTCTTTGTGTTCCACAGTTGCAACACGCATTAATGGAAAGTTTCGTCCCTCTATCCTGTGTTCAACTCAAGGTCTTCTCCTAAAGTAAGTTTCGACACAAAACGTAATGATAGTGATGCATTGCCCGTGAAACAGTATAAAGGTAGAGTGGTGTAAGACGTAAACACCCCTTTAATTGCGCAAACGGTTCAACATATCGTAACGAGGTTTTACGAAGAGGGGCATGCACTTTTGTTACATGTTTAATCCGCATGATTCTTGTGTCAACTGCGATATGGAAGCAAGTATTCTTTTTAAATGGGACGATGTTCTCATTTTAATGGCATTCACATTTAATCGCATGCACGCACAAAAGACCCACAGTAGCTGAAACGAGACATAGGATGGACAAAGCACGCTTTCATCGCTAAGATGCGTTAGGACAAAGAATCGCGTTAAGTGACTGAAATATTAATGAGCAAGGTCACACTCCCTAACTGGAATAGATACTTCAATATGATTTACTATGACTATAGTTCTAAGGAACCAACGGGCTCTCCGCAGTGGACAACATTAGTTCCCGTCAGATCACCGAAGTTAAACGCTGTCAGGCTTGGCTAGCACTTGGATGGGTCACCCTCTGGATCTGCCGAGTGCTCTTGCAAGCGGGGTGCACTTAGCCCTTGTGAGACCAGTTGAGGAGGACTGAGAAGTAGGGCACCGTTCACGAAAACTGACAACGGCCGGGAGAGAGCGGTGTGCTGATAGTAACAATTTCAATCTAAGCTTGTTCACGCAAGAGTCTGACTCAAATTAGCGTAAAGAGCGGACATAATCGAAAAATAATGACTGCAATAACAGATAGCGTTGTGTCGCCTCGCTTGCACGTATGTCGACGAGGTGAAGAATACTGGCTGTGGATAGAAAAAGTACGTTACACTTTCCCTGATCGTGGAAGTGACACTAGGCAGCAATAAGAAGCGTCACAAAGTTTAACATTAAACTTCTAAACTTATGCTTGTAACTGTTTGGATGGTATCTGACAAATGTATAAAACTTGTTTTGACATCGTAATATGAAAATCTCAGTGCAAAGCGACAGAACCGTGTTAAATTTAAAGTTTTAGCTTAAAAAGTATGTGAATCTCACGCTACACCATGCAAAATCCAGACGAGCCAGTACATCCAACAATTCGCCTGCGAGAAAGAAATTCGCTTACAATAAAATTTAGATATGCTACTAGATTGCAAAACAAAGTGATACAGAGTAAACTGTTGGCCCTGAGTATTGTTAATCTTTAGCCTTGCAAACAATCGCTGTACCAGAACTATTACTGAAATTACAGAGCAAATTAACATACCAATTAACGCACCTGATATTCTGATAAGCTGCTTGAAAACTTACAAGATAACACTTTTCTGAAATCTTGTACCGACATGAAATCTCTGAACTGATGTTTTCACAAATATATACTGACAATCACTGAACTTTACAGTGGACATGAATTTTGATGATAATTGCATTTATTGGTCTACCTGTGTACACGGAACACTCGTCTGTTCTGCAACTTGTTAGTATTAGGAATGCTGATCTGACACTCCAAAACCAAAGCTGCCTCCATTACACAGCAGGCCAGCTTCCATCCTTTTCGATCCAAGTTCATTGCCAGACTGTCAAACACACACGGCTGCCACTCTCTTCAAACGGAGTAATCTCTTGACCAACATCTGTAGTCTCAAGAACAGACTTACAAAGAATATGGAAAAATGTGTGGTTATAGCCTGTCGGACCAAACGTCTGAGGTCATCGGTCCCTAAGCTTACGCTCTACTCAATCTAACTTTAACTTACGCCAAGGACAACACCCAACCCATGCCCGAAGGAGGACTCGAACCTCCGACGGGGGGGTCGGACTAACCGTGAAATGCGCCTGAGGCCGCGCGGCTGAAGGATGTGGTTACATCGATACTATAGAGGTTGAACGCATTTACCAGATTCACAACTTCCTTCACAGTCATAGCCAAAACTTCATGAAAATTGGCATTGCAAATAGAACAGTCCCCTTTCACGATGTACTTGGTGCACAGTACGACGAATCTCTCTCGTGGTGGTCAGACGTGGTCGAATGGAACCTTGATGACGGGTTTTCCGGCCCTCATGTTCCCATGCAGTCCAACATCGGATCACTGTCACATCTGAAGGTCGAAAAAAAAAATCAGGATATTGCCCGATTCGATCAGTTGGTCAAACGGCGACCCACCACGTTGCCACCTTCAAACGCGGTCAGAAACGAATACGCGGCATCTCCGTGTGCTTTGCAGCGATTACTGTTCATCTGGATCTTTTGACACCCCTTACATACCTTATCGGGCCTGGTAACAACGCTAAACATAAACAACACTAGCGCATTCATCTGGTCCATTCTACCTGCCACAGAAAATAGGCCATCTTCCGATGTAAAAAATATGGTGCGGATTGTTGTTATTCTGATTGATTACAACATTTAAATAGCATTTATTGTCAATGTTGTCACAAAATATCTGTTATTTTTACGTAACTAAAGCTTAAAAAACCTTAAATATCCAAGATCTGGTCACTTGATCGAGAACGCTCTGTTATTGGCTGACGCTTTTGTGATGTCACAGACTTGGAGTAAGACGAAGCTATACGTGTGTTATAGGAGCATTAGCAGAAGTTACGAGATTTTTACGTACTTTTTCTGCAAAACGTTTAGCTATCTAGTGATGGAAAACACAGTTACAGCTTTTAAACAACAATAGAAAGGAATTCTGCAAACGCTGATAGTGGAAGCCTTGCGAAAGTTCATGCGTTTATGCCCCACTATTTAGAAAGGCGTTATGTGCAACAACGGACATCCTTTTCCCTGCTACCTGCAACAAGGTTAAACTCGCTGAAAACTAAGAAACTGTAGAACTTTTGCAAATGGGTCAATATATTAACTAGATTGCTGACTATCAGTCATGAGCTACAAACCAAAGACATAATAAAATTATTCTTGACAAAACTTAGTGCTGATTTCTTCTATAGAGGACACTTAGCAGATATAGTGCACGCAGGAGGAGAACGGTAGCGCAACGGATAACGCATCCGACTGCTGATAAAGAGGTCACATATATTTTTAAAAGTTTAACACTAAATACGAAAATAGCGTTAGCAAGAACTGATTGTAGCAGTTGTTTCTATTGCGGGATGTATTATATATAGCTTCACACTAGTCTTAGTCTGAAATGTTTCTTAGTCTGAGAAATGGACAACAGGGGATAAATCCATTTACTCTGAAAAACAAACAATTTACTTTTTGAGAAAGTATTGCTAGTAGTGAAGATATCACCATATGCCCACAGTCAACGAGGTGTAGTACTATGAAGTTAAACGAAGAGATATAAACCGTGTACAACATGCAAGTCAGACAAAATGAGAACTGTGTCAGTGTGAACTAAAGTCAGCGTATGAAGCAGACTTACTTCATCTTCATGCAACGTGATGAAACTGCGAAAGTTCAAACAATAAGAATCCTCGCTGGACAGTACGAAGATAAAAACATTGTTTCAAAAGAAGTAAAAAGTGTCTGGTCCCATTAACTAGAAAATATATTTTTCAACATGGCACGTGTGAACAGCGATTGCAAATGTAAGCGCATGTAAACTCAAGGAAAACGCAATAATATTCTGTTTTCGATAGGTGTGTTGAAGTTTTGTAATTGTGATTTGGATTTCATGTGAGAGGACCGTCGAGTCGTTTTACATATACGTTAAACTGTTTTTCGGGTTATATTCGAACCAGCGATCTATGGACATCATCTTACAAAATTCAATACCACTGAGCTACCGAATAATTGAGGTAAAGTTAGGTAAAGCGCCAATTTTCGCTAGGATTTTAATTTCGCTGCACGACGCTGTCTTTCGTTGTAACAGTCGGAGAGCATATCTCGCAGGTAAGGCAATGTTAACCTCACAGTGCAACACATTTGTATTCAAGCTAGTGAACTTGTGCGTCGACGTTGTGGCAATTTGCCGATACAGTGCAACCACACTTTACGCATCTTTTCATTCTATGGAACACTCAAAAACAACTTTTCAGGAGTTTTTATAGGTATATTTAAGCAGTATGGTACTACACATCACTTTAACTCATTTTCCGAAACGTCAATTCCAATGTAACGTGTTACAGTGAATTATCATTATGAAGATAGAAGCAGCGAGCTAGCCAGTGACGTCACAGGCATCATATGACTCGAGTGGAGCGTTTTAGCGGGTTTCCAAATTATTTGAATTTTTTTTCCGCTTTTATAGAGGAATACTGAAATTCAAGAGGAATAAAAAGCATGTTATGAGCATAAAATGACATAATTAATCATTTAAGACGATTTCCAGAAAACTGTCAAATACCTCATTGCAAGTCTAATCATTTACTTAACTGGGAATTGCGTGCGCAGGTGTACTAGGTTCCATTGACCAAATCTTCTCTATGCTTCACTTTTTTGGCAGGCAGTGTAATTCCATTCCATACTATGGCAGTTGACTCTGTATCTACGTCGTATAAAGTAAGGCCAAAAGGAAACACGTGTTGTCTTACCATCGTAGGTCTATCTTCTTGCTTCATATAAAGCTTGAGTCTGGTACGAGGGCCCCACTACTCGGCTTTTACTCAGCAACAGACGTTTGCAAAGAAGTTCTCGAATGGCTCAGTGACCAAGGTGCGGACTTCTATCGTCAAGGAATTGAATGATTGGTAGAACAACTCAACTGTTGCTTACATAGACTTGGTGACTATATTGAAAAATAGAGTCAACGCTCTTTGTTACTCTGAGATGCAGTGCAGCATTAAATAATTTACTTGGCCTGCCATACAATGGGTTACTTACTTCTTGAACTCCCCTCGAGAATTACAGAAACGTTCAGGGTGTGTACGCCCCGGGACAACAGGGAAATCCGAGAAGAACTCTGGAAGTTTTTCATCCGGGAAAAATCACAGAAATACCGGGAATGTTTTAGGATTCGGGGAATTTTTTATCATTTTATTTTTTAAGTTAAACTTCCGTAGTTTTGACTGGTAAGAACGGATACTGCAACAAATAATTTGACTTTAGCCAGCTACTGCAGAATAATGCTGCAACGATAAGATATAAACGAGAGAATAATGCCGAAATAAAACCTTGTATTGTATTGTATTGAACTGGGGCCTAGAAACGAGGGAGAGACTTCGTCCCCGCCGTAGCCTCAGTGATCCACAACCCAACAGGCTACAGCAGTCCACTCAAACCTCCGCCGCCCCACACCGAACCCAGGGATATTGTGCGGTTCGGCTCCCAGTGGACCCCCCACCCCGGGAACGTCTCACACCAGAAGAGTGTAACCCCAATGTTTGTGTGGTAGGCTAATGATGGTGTACGCATACGTGAAGAAAGTGTTTGCGCAGCAATCGCAGACGTAGTGCAAGTGAGGCAGAATGAGGGGAACCAGCACGCATTCGCCGAGGGAGACTGGAAAACCGTCTTAAAAACCATCCACAGGCTGGCCGGCACACTGGACATCGACACTAATCCGCCAGCGGATTCGTGCCGGAGATCGGCACGCCTTACCGCCCGGAAAGCAGTGCGTTAGACGGCGCCACTAACCGGGCTGGCTAATAAATCTTACTTGCAATAAAATCCGCTTTTTACAACAGAACACAGTGCACATACAAGCGTGCGCCGACAGCAAAATGTGTAAAGGGCCTTAGGACGAAGTCTATGAAATACATCGTAGCAACAAACTCCATTCGATGAGCGTGACGTCACAAATGTTTACGCGAGGCCTACCAGAACGACAGACCGCTGCGCGTAGGTCACGAAGGTAGGCCGACGTCGCTTACTCGCTCGCTCAGCTGAGCAGACGAACTATGTTTCTACAACTGGTTGTGTATGGACAAACGAGAATTGCACCTTCTACTGGAATCCACTGTTATGGAGTTTTATTGTTTAGTAGTCCCACAACGATAGGAGTCTGCAGCTTGTCATCTCGTGGCTAGCATTGCTACCTCTGGATCACGGAACTGGCCGTTGTGGCCGAGTGGTTCGAGGCGCTTCATTCCGGAACCGCGCTGCTGCTACGGTCGCAGGTTCGAATCTTTCCTCGGGCATGGATGTGTGTGATGTCCTTAGGTTAGTTATGTTTAAGTAGTTCTAAGACTAGGGGACTGATGACCTCAGATGTTAAGTCCCATAGTGCTTAGAGCCATTTGAACCATTCTCGATCACGGGACCCCGGGTTCGCTTCCCGACCGGGTCGGGGATTTTCACCGCCGGGGACTGGGTGTTTGCGTTGTCCTCATCATCTCATCATCATTCAGGAAATGGCGAGACTGGAACTGAAAGGTTTGGGAACACGTACAGGCGCTGATAACCACAATGTTGAACGCCCCACAAACCAGCATCATCATCGTCATCACAACGATAGGATGTCTATATGATTATTAATAATTTGTTACCGCTGTACTAGGATACAATAAAATTAAGATCATGCCAAAATCAATATCAGTTTTATAAGACACCACATCTTATATGACATGAGGACTGTTATGCAGCAGAGACTAAATGCTATAAAAAAGTCATTATACCATTTATGTGGAGAATTGATCTTAAATTTTGTGTTGTACGACTATTAACCAGTCAGACATTACAACAGCAGATTCCAGTAGAAGATGCAATTCTCGTTAGTTCGTATACAACCATTTACGAGTTAACAGCATTTTGTCCGCTGAGTTGAGCGAGCGAGCCAGCTCACGTCCAACTTCGTGACGTACTCGCCGCGGCCTGATGTTCTTGTAGACCTCGTGTTTACTTTTCTAATACGCCGCTGGAAAATATTGCGAGTGGTGGTTTGAGAATCATTACTTTCAAAGTAAGTTTCCTTTTATGTAAGACGAATTATGATGTTCCGTGTGAGAATGTGCGATGAATTTTTTAATCGTGGAGCGTTTGTCTCTTTCAAAACTTAACACTTTGAGGATCAGTCACTTAGAAAAATTTCAGACACTGAAGACCAGCCATTTATGCCAAAATTAGAATTCTACTGGCTCCTTTGTGTTTGGATTATCTTAAGGGAACACACGCTAAAAAGACCGAAATTCAAGCCTAATTTTTAACACCATAGCTTAGACACTACATACCTTTTGTTGATTCATTTTGCTTTCTGTTTTTTTTTCAACATTCTATCGTTGAGTTTCTGTAAACGTTGTTGGTTTGAATAGATAACACAAAATTGTATACTTCTTTCTTTGTATAAACTTTGATGTCTTGATAAAATACTGTGCAATGTATTGTCTTTATTAGTTAAATTCTTTGCCTGATTTGGAGGGAACAAAAGTTAATGTATATAATCATAATTTTGTTTACGTAATTTTTTATAGAAATACCAATATGTGCAAACAATATTTTTTGTTTAAAGTAACTACTTGCTGTTATGTAAAGACTGATCCTCTCTAAGGGCTTTTAGTTATTTTGTATGTAAAAGGTGATGTGGTTCCCCTCGGGAACGGAACTTCGTAGCGCGCGCAAAATGTGGTTGACTTGAATAGAAAGGTGGAAGGGAGAGTCAGTCGGGGATGAGCTACTGAGCCACCAACGCTCATGAAAAGGTTATGAATTGTGCTGGTGCCGAGAGGGGCTTTTTGTGTCGTTTTCTAATGTGCCTAAGCCTCGGATGAATGGAGTAATACGCTGGCAATACTCTGAAATTAATATTTATCTTCGTCACCAAGAAATGACAGAGTCCAGCTTGTCTCCCTGCACCTCCATCCAACAACATGCACTCGCCACCACGTTGCGCAATCACTGTAAGGGAACCAAGGAATTGTGGAAGCGTACAGTGAAGGAACATCTCATGTGGATGATATATTTGTTTTCAAATATAAGGTTAACAAAAAGACTATCTATGAAAACTTACCTTGTTTTATCCTCTATCACATATCCATTTAGGGTCCTCCCATGCTAAAGTGGTTAGTGAGTGTCCTTATTGAAAGAATATTAAGGCCCATTGTTTTAATAATTAATGCCTCTTGAAAATAGTAAAAAGAAAGTTAAAGTTAATGTGGCAAAAGAGTGTGCTAAAGTAAATAATATTTGTTGAAAGTAATTTTGCAATTTAAACTGATTATTAAAAGTTTGTGGACTTGCTAAAAAAAAACTAAAGTGAAAAATAGAATTTAAAGTAATAAAGTAGTACAAACAGGTATAAAACAGTTGCTGCCAACTTCAGAATTAAAGGTTCTTCAAACTGAGGCTTATAAAGTTTGGTTCAGTAAATGAATAATACAACTTGTTGTCCACTGTACGAGGTGAGTCAATGCCTGATGTTTTATGTTAACTGCTGTCTTAACTGCAGTAACAGGCCAAATTACTGATGAAAGTTTCATGGTTATGTTCGTTAAAATAAGGATCCCATGTTTATAGCAAAGTGCATATCTTTAGCGTAATAGGATCTACAGTTTGTTTATTGTGTTCACTAGTAGGAAACATTTGATAGACCATTTGTTATGATTACAGTAATTGCTTTCTGTCATAGATCAATGAGAAAGTGTTTCTCAGCGCATTCCATTTTAATTTTATTCTAAGTAGAAAGGTATTTAGCTGAGAGAGACTTAACCTATGTCCAATTTACGATTCTGTGGTGAATATTAATAGTAATATTGTTGAGACCATCCTGTTTGACTAAACACTGAAGGCAATAGTGTATGTAAGTATCTGTTGTACTTATGCAAATAGTTTGTTCTGCTCTGTCAGCTCCAACCTTAACGTAAACCTGTGCTTGTGCTAGAGTTTATTGCACTCTCGTGTGGCAAAGTAGAGGTTGTGTTTGTCCATTAAAGTTGCTCATATCCATTTTCTTGAATAGGAATATTAATCATTCTTATGCCTAATAAGGATGGTGACCGTTTTTTATTATTTATACAGTGTGGATACGTAAATTTTGTTTGTTGCCGTTTAAACATTTATGTAATTCTGACTGTCCCTTCCGATAAGCCACTTACGTCAGGTACATCACGGTCAACATTACAAAATTCCTTCCAGAGGGTAACACTACTCTGCTTCTTTATGCTATAATTGCTTTGACTAATAATTTCATGATACAGTTTGCCTCCAGTTCTGAGATTATGTTATAACAGTAGCGGAGGGTAGTGTTCCAAGTTTTTCAAATTTATTGTAGTACTTTCTGATCACAAATTGTGCAACAACGATAATCATCCTTCATAAAGGTGCAAGGCGAGCCCTTGAGCAATATCACACATAATCGGGTTTTCTATGGAAAAGTCGAAATGCTCGACGCAACATATATTCAGCCAGGTAACCCACGAAATATTCGGTACCCAGCAGTGAAATTTACAATCTTGCTTCTGAAAAATATTCAGCTGCTGCAGTATTCGGTACCTAGCAGTGAAATTTACAATCTTGTTTCTGAAAAATATTCAGCTGCTGCAGTTTAAGCTGTGCTCTTAGAATCACACGCTCGGAAGAAAACAGTAAAAATGTTTTGAGAACCAATATTGCATGTGAGAACTTAGCTTTTCTTCATGAAAAATACTATCTAGTAGTCATATTTGGCGATGCAAGAATACATACTATTCTTTTCCGAATTCGAAGTTCACTACTAGGCCATTCGGAGCCCTACTATTGCATCTGTTTCCGTATCGTAGAATGGGCGTTGCACTTCTTATAAGTAGATGTTTTGTCGTCGGACACTACCATGACGTATTTGGTGAACTCCTCCTACTTAATGTTTGTAATAACCAAAATATGCAGTCTACACATCGCCGCGCATTAAGGACCATTCCACAATACGTTATATTTTTACTGGGAATATCGGGAAATTCTACGCCGGTGTATAAAACCTTTACCATTCAAAGAGCGATACGTTTTACAGGCTGAAGAGAGAGTATATTGTCAGTTAACACGGAAAGAATGTACTTTCATCCGGAATATAGTGTTTTTTCACCGTTTCAACCGTGCATTTTCACCCAGAAAAAACTGTGTTTTTTAACCAGGAAATCCGGGAAAGGTCCGGGAATTTTCTTTCTTGTCCATGTATACTCCCTGGTTCTTCCACAAATACAAAAAACACCATGGTGTTGCGATGGAGAAGCACATGCATTACTGCTAGAATAATCATTATTCTACAAAGATTTTACAAGCTACGTTGAATATTATTCGAGAACTCTTTATAAATTAATAACTAGTAAACGCATTGAGCAAAATAATTACAGAGAAGGTGTCAGACGACAGCTGACGTAAGTTATAGTCATTGATTGTCTCGCATCGATAACTAACCCAAGCCTAAATTATGGGATATTTTAATTGCAGTCAATTATGCAAATGCAGTTATCGGAACGACGGATCCATCACATACAGATTAGTAATTAATGACTGCAGCATGTTGTACCCAGAATCTCGTCTTTTTTCCATTAAGTCATATGAATAGTCCTTAGCTTGATTTAATAGCTAATTAATTAAATATTCATACGGCCATCAATAAAGCACAGGTCAAATAAACGTTGTCCAGCTTACACATTTCCTGAAAGCTCCATGAAAAAGAGCACTAGAAGCCGCTGCTTATGAATAGGCTATGTCAGCTTGTATTCGTACATCTGAATATGTCAAGCGCGTGTGCGCATATGCGAGTGTGTGCATGATACGAACTCACGTTGTTTATGGACGTACCATTAGCAGCGGGCTGTCCTGTGAGGTCGGGAAAGGATCAGCGGAAGAGAGGCGCTCCTGTCAAGATGAATTTATGCCATATAATTTACTTTTAATTTGAATAATAGACCATTTCGTTAAATTTCTTGATATTTCCTGTGCTCAGATCAGCGAATAAGGCAGGGCTCAAGCAAGGTGATGCAAGGACATAACCAATGTACCAATATGTGGATGGGGGGGGGGAGGGGGCGTGTTAACAGGGGGTCCGGACCCTCCTATCGCCTAAATGAAATTACACTTGACTTAGTAGCTGTGTACTGAAATTTAAAGATATTTTGGTTGTCAGTCATGCGACGAGAAAGGGATACGTACAGTCGTCAAGGCTAATGATAGATTTAAACCATCTGTACATCCACAGCACTATCGGCTATCACCAATCCCTGTTTTAGCAAAAACCAATTGTTGGCCTTGCTTGATCTCAGTCATTTTTTTAATCAGTTCAGTTGTTACTTGAAACTGAATTTAATGTAAGTGCTACCGTTTATTGATTTTGTCCTGTGGGCTTCTGTGATAGTTTCTAATTATGGGTAAGTCTGTAAGGAGGAAGGAGAGAAAAACCGGTTATGAAATGTGGCGGCTGGTTGGCCGCTCGATAAAGATTTCAACTTAGAATCTGATCGCCTGCTGGAACACTAAATTCTGTGAATGTCAGACTGCGAGGAGCGTGAGACTTAGAATTATTTCCACTGCTCCTGATGTTACTGATTAGCCTGAAAAGTTTTATTAATGTTTAAGGAAAGTTATAGTTTGTATTACTAACTATTGAACTTTAAATGTGTGAGTTGGTTTATGAATAGTTAATGTGCTATGGGACTCCGTATTACGCGCAGTTGCAGCGCTGCAATGTGGCAACTATAGGATTTCCAGCTACGTGAGCGCAGTGTATTTCCAATAGTAAAGACCCAATTAATAACCAGTTGTGGGGGTATACAAAATTGCTTGTCCACGATTGTGATTGGTTTTATGTTGGTCATTCAGGCAGGCACATAGCAGCTAGGTTAGCTGAAAACGAACGCAGACGGAGGTTGCAGAATTATGACTCCACATTTGCTGAACATACATTGGGGTGAGAGCCACAGCTACCAGCTACAATTGCGCGTCTGCCACTTAGCAAACAAGGGCCAAAAACTTAATATTTTGGGAGCCCAGGAAATCAATAAAAATCTGGTACTCAGTCCTTATTTAAAATTAAATTACCAAACTCAGCTTAGTACTTCCCCTCTTCTAAACGTCACTTTACATATTTCCAGTTCGTCCCACACTGTATGTTCCATTCTGTTCCTCCTCTTCTCGTATACATTTACTTTGTTGTGACTGTCTACGCACTCCGTATGTATTTTAATGTTTTGTAGTACGTACACCTCCCCTAAAGTAAGAGAGACGATGTATACCACTGATATATAATTTAGATTATCTCTTTCCTGTTACAGCTGACGACCGTTTTAACAGAAGTCAATGAATGCCATTTTTAAATGCGTTCTTTAAACGGATTCTGGTACTTTAATATGTGCCTCACACAATGGCTAACAGAAAATACGACAAAACTGAATATCTGCATTTGTAAAAGACTTCTGAGTATAGCAAATTTTCACAAAACTCGACATCTCCATTTCAGGTTTCGCAAAACGCAACTACGCTAATCTAGTATACTGCATGGTTGAAACTTATAACATAGAATTTAAAAGTTAAATGTAATAGTCTTTACACTTGTATGCCTTTATTGTCTGGCAATCACCCAACATCCTAGAAGATAAACCATCTGTTTGCTAAGCCATTGTTAGACAACAATGCATCGATGCATATTATCTTTCTGGCGTAATTCTCTTTCTGGTTCAGTCACCGTTTCACTGCAATATTAGTAACCGTTATAGTACATTCTTGTTGGAACAGCATTATTAAGATGTTAGAAGAATATGCAGAAACAGTCTAGGAGGTGAAAAGTAGAAGACAAAGCAGGAGTTGTCACCAGAAATAAGTGCACGGCTGCACCCTCAGGTGAAGATCTGAATATAGAATACATGAATATATGACTGTCACGATCGCGAACTCACAATCTTACACAGTTGTAATCATGTTCACCACGACAGGTACAGCTTCAACTACTCTGCTGCTCATTACAGAAAAAAAAACAAATATATAACACAATTTTATGGAGGCTTGATGCCGCGATGCTTTTTTTCCCTCCAGTCTTCTGACTTGTTTGATGCGGCCCGACACGAATTCCTCTCATGTGCCAACCATCTTAGCTTATCTCAGAGTAACACTTGCAACCTAAGTTCTCAGTTATTTGGGGAATATATTCCAATCTCCGTCTTCCTCTACTGTTTTTACCCTCTACAGATTCTTCTAGTACCGTGGCTTCCCTAATGACGTAACGTATGTCCCATTAGCCTGACTGTTGTTCTTGTCGGTGTTTTCCATATATTCCTTTCTCCTCCGATTTTGCCCTGAACCTCCTCATTCTTCACCTTATCAGTCCACCTAATTTTCAACATTAATCAGTTTACTGTAGCAGCTCATCCCAAACGCTTCGATTCTCTTCTTTTTCCGGTTTTCCCACTGTCAGTGTTTCACTACAATACAATGCTGTGCTCCAAACGTATGTTCTCAGAAATTTCTTCCTCAAATTAAGACCTATGTTTGATACTAGTAAACTGTTCTTCCCAGGAATGCCCTTTTTGCCAATACCAGTTTGCTTTTGATGTACTTCTTGCTCCGTCAGTCTTTGGTGCATAGGTTGCAGAATTCTTTAACTTCGTCTACTTCTTGCCCATCAGTCCTCATGTCATCTTTCTCGCAGTTCTCATTTCTCAATCCATAAACTGTACTCATTAGACTGTTCATTTCATTCAGCAGTTCCAGTAATTCTTCTTCACCTCCACGGAGAAAAGCAGTGTCATCAGCGAATTTTATCACTGATATCTTTCCACCTTGAATTTCAATTCCATTCTTGAACCTTTCTTTTTTTTCCATCATTGCTTCTTCGATGTATAGACTGAGCAGTAAGGCCACTCCCATCTGGATCTTGCACATAATGTATACTACTCGTCTCTCGCTATAGCTTACCCCTATTTTTCTCAGAGTTTCGAACATCTTGAACCATTTGACATTGACTAAATCTTTTTCCAGGACGACAAATCCCTTGAGTTGATTCCATTATCAGCCGCAACGCCAGAACTTCCTCTCTCGTCCCTTTACCTTTCCTAAGGCCAAAGGGATCGTCATCCAACACACTCTCAATTTTCTTTTCCATTATTCTGTATATTATTCTTGTCAGCAACTGGGATGCATAATCTGTTAAGCTGATTGTGCGATAATTCTCAAACTTGTCAGCTCTTGCAGTCTTCGGAATTGTGTGGATAATATTTCTCTGAAAGTCAGATGATACATCGCCAGACTCATACATGCTACACACCAACTTGAGTAGTCGCTTTGTTACCATTCCCCCAATAATTTTAGAGTTTCTGAGGGAATATTATCTATCCCTTTTGCCTTATTCGAGCTGAAGTCTTCTAACTCTTTTAATTTCTTATCTAATTCGGGGTCCCTTATGTCTTTTACATCGACTCCTGTTTCTTGTTGTGTCACGTCATCAGACAAATCTTCACCCTCATCGAGGACTTCAATGTACTCCTTCCACCTACCAGCTCTATCATCTGCATTTAACAGTGAAATTCCTATTACACTCCTAATGTTACCATCATAGCTTTTAATTTCAAAGAAGGTTTTTTGACTTTTCTATATGCTGAGTCAGTTCTTTCGCCAATTACTTATTTTTCGATTTCTTCAGAAGTTTCATGCAGCCATTTCGTCTTAGTTTCCCTGCCCTTCTCATGTGTTTCATTCCTCAGTGACTTATATGTCTGTATTCCTGAAACCCCCTGAAAATGTTTTTACTTCCTTCTTTCATCGCTCAGCTGAAGTATTTCTTCTTCGCAGTTACCTCCCTTGTACCTATGTTTTTATTTCTTACTTCTGTGATTGCCCTTTTCAAAGTTGTCCATTCCTCTTCAACTGTGCTGTCTACTGAGCTATTCCTTCTTGCCCTATCTATAGCCTTAGAGAACTTGTACCGTATCTCGTCTTTCCTTAGGCCTTCCATATCCCACATCTTTGCGTATTGATTCTCTCTGACAATCTCTTAAACTTCAGCCTATTCTTCATCACTACTACATTGTGATCTTAGTCTATATCTGCTTTTGCATGCGCTTTACAATCAAGTATCTTGTTTCGGAATCTCTGTCTGACGTAATCTAACTGAAATCTTCCCGTATCTCCCTGTCTTTTCCAAGTACACCTCCGCCTCTTGTGATTCCTGAACAGAGTATTCGTTTTTACTGGCTGAAATTTATTGCAGAACTTAATTAGTCTTTCTTCACTCTGATTCTTAGTACCAAGCCCATATTCTCCCCTAACACTTCATTCTACTCTTTCTCCTACAACCGAATTCCTGCCTTCCATGACTATTAGATTTTCATCTCTCTTTACGTATTGAATTACCCCTACAATATCGTCATACACTTTCTCTGTCTCTTCATATTTGGCTTGCGGCGTCGGGATGTATACCTGAACTATCGTTCTCGGTATTGGTTTGCTGTCGATCCTGGTGAAAACAACCCTATCACTGAACTGTTCGTAGTAACTCACTCTCTGCCATATCTTCCTATTCATAACAAATCCTACTCCCGTTATACCATTTTCTGCTGCTGTTGATATTCCCCTACATTCATCTGATCTGAAATCCTTGACTTCTTTCCATTTCACTCCACTCACTCCCGCTATATCTAGGCTGAGGTTTCGCATTTTAGATGTTTTAGCTTTCCTGCCAGGTTCAAACTTCTGACATTCCGCGCCTCAACTAGTAGAACTTTATCCTTTCGTTGGTTATTCAATTTTTTTTCTCATGGTCACCTCCCCATTGCCCCTCCCCTCCCAGAGATCCAAATTGGGGACTATTCCGGAAATTTTCGCTAATGGCCAGGTCATCATTACACTTTTTCATTTACGGGCCACATGTCCTGTAGATACACGTTATGTGTCTTTAAAGCAGAGGTTTCCATTGCCTTTTTCATTCCCATGCCGTTGATCATCGCTGATTCTTCCGTCTTCACACTCAAGGGCAAGTGCACTTAACCTTCTGTCCGCTCCTCAGTCCTCTTTGACCACACCAAAACCAGGGGAACGATGTTGCTAAATATAAAAACTGTTTCACTCAGCCGGTAGCAATAATCACAATGTCTGCTCGCGAAAGCATTGTTAGTACCGGTTGTGACACAGTTCATTTAGTAATACTCAAACCGTACGATCTTTCTGTTCATAATGATCACTTCAGCTTTCATTATGCACTGCAACGGTAATCAGTCGTTAACTTTCATGATTCACTTTCTCGACAAATTTTTGAATCTCAACTGAGCACCATGCAAACTGTCGTACACACTCTCACAGACCAACACTTCCCTCACTGTATATCGCTACTGAACTGTTACTTTCAATATCGCTCTTTGTGCTTTCATGTCTACGATTTACGTAGCAGTTCTTCACATCACAGATAACATTGCAAATGCAGATAAAATAAAGAAAATAAATTAGTCTTTCCAGATTCTAGTAATAACAAGAAAACGTATTTATCCACTAGAGAAAATGAAATAAATTGCAGTTATGTTTTAACATTGTTATTAAACTCAACTTGCTACACCATCAAAGATATGAAGACTTATCTAAGAAAGCGAAAGAAATGAAAGAAAAAAGAGAAAAAAATTAGCAGTCACTAATGGCATACCTTGCTAGATGCAATGCTCATCGGCTGAAACAAGTGTTTTAGGCTGCTTTCATTCAAAATTAAAAGATTTCTACAAATGTTTCGCCGGCCGAAGTGGCCGTGCGGTTCTGGGCGCTGCAGACTGGAACCGCGCGACCGCTACGGTCGCAGGTTCGAATCCTGCCGCGGACATGGATGTGTGTGATGTCCTTAGGTTAGATAGGTTTAACTAGTTCTAAGTTCTAGGGGACTAATGACCTCAGAAGTTGGGTCCCATAGTGCTCAGAACCATTTGAACCATTTTTTTTCTACAAATGTTTCAGCATGGGCTTTGGAAACAGTTGCACAGCTTTTCCGAGCTTTGTTGTAAAGTTAAAGTGAGACCGAGTTTTGGATTTATAAAATAAGGACAGATGTTAGGTTACACAAAATAAGAGCAAAAAATTTTTCAGTATTTTAAACGATAATAAAAACGATATTATGATAGTTTGTTTTGGCTGCCAGCAGAATCAATCCTTACCCAAACTATTGCAGAAGAATTCTGCTCCAAACAGGTCAGTTTGTATCTTAAAATATTCAAAAGAAAAAGCACTCGAAGTAGTTAATTACACATGACTTGAGAGTCATTCAGGACGGAGGACAAACGCAGCTGCATCTGCTGTGAGAGACAACTTACATTTTTTATAGCAATATCTGACGAAAGAAGATGCAGAAAATTTTAGTCTGAGACTATTTTCTGATTCTTGTGGCTACCAAACAAAAACTCCGCAATGATGGCAATTCTTATGAGTTACATTGGAAGTTCAAAGGAATTTAAAGGAATTAAGCGTTATTTCCCAATACGCAGGTATAGCTATATGCCTCCTGACAAGTGTTTTGGCCTTAATGAAAAAGAACTAAAAGCAACAGGAAATAATCGTTCTGCCCTCAGAATATTATGAAATTTTGGGGAAGTTTGGTGAGGTTCAAGTTTGGGGTAAAGACTGGCATAGTTGCAGTGTGAAATCAATCTCTAAACGTGTAATGAGAGCCACGTTGCCTTTGAAGGTATCTGAGGCTAGAACACTGCACAATGTAAAAAGACCTAAGATCAGGGCTCAATGCCTTTTTCAAAATACTTACTTTGCTTCATTGATACAAGTTAAGGTGTTGAGACATGGAAAGAGAAGTGCTTCAATAATGTTTGAAGTTTCTCAGCTTCCATTCGTGAATCATGTAAGCAAAACTTAAGCAATGGCATGAAGTAGTTGATGCCTTATTTCGAAAATGACTCAGAAGAAAGTAAAGAGTTCTATTCAAAAGTTGTCCTAGGAAATGCTAATGATACTGAAGTCAAATTTTGTATTATGAAGACCCTTTACATTAAAAGCGACCGTGCTTCAATATTATTTTGGATTTCACACCACATTAAATCTAAACATAGTATTAAAATATGTGCTCTTAGTTATAATATCACTCTTTTATAATAGGTTTACGATATAAAGATTTTTTACTGCGAAAAACAACCTCCGCTAGGGCCTTGCCTAGTACAGCGGTGCGGTTCTTCCGTATCGTCCCCTACGCTGCTCGGAGTATGGGACGTCATCATCATCATTACTGCGAAAAATTCTCTTCATCTGTTAAGTTACACGAAAAATATAAGTTTACTAGTATATTTTATTAACTTCTTATTCTGATATTATATACAGTATGTAATATACTTAAGACTTCAATGAATTTTAAAGCTTAGAACGTGTATTTATAACACCTAGTTTAAAAAATAAAGAAGGAACATCTATGAAAAAGGGGATATCCTGAGTTTTATAAAAATTTGTAATCTGCAATTTTTTCCTTAATAAAGGCTGTTAGTGATGAATTTCGATTTGTCCTTCATCAGCCGCTATCTACATGGATGATCAGAACTAAATTTTTGAATTTTTTGAATCAACGATATTGAATACAACTAAAAACTCCCTCTACCGTAAAGTTTTGCAAAAGGTTGTTGTTGAATACCATTAAAACGTTCCTTAATTGTCAGTCTACTTTTTAATCTGTCTCTGCATCACTGACCATACGTAATACCTTTTCATGCTGTTCTTCAGTGTTCTTGTCCTGTATTAATTTTATTCTATTGTGATTGTTAGTTTACTTTAATTTGTTACGCAGACAACGTTTTTCTGGTTTCTTGCCTTTATATTTGCACTATTATTTCTCACGCCACAACGTATTTAATGGCACTCTGTGTCAAGTCTTTTCTAGAAAAACGAAAGCGAAATGGACGGCTCCTTATTCAATACGCTTTCCATTTATTTGTTTAGGTACAAAAATAGAACATACAAATGACCGACCGGTTTTGAATCTATTTTGGGCTTTAAAAAGTTTCAAGGGTCAGTGGAGATCTTTTGAATTCCAAGCTTCACTTCCGGATAAAGCGCTGGTCTAAAGCACCAACACCTATCTTGTAGGACCAGTATCAGATACGAGGGTTACGGAAAGTTGAAAGAAGAGAAGAAGAGAGAGGGTGATAGGCTGAAGAGCCTGAAACGTCCCCTTTGAACAATTATACATGACTGTGCTTTACCTGACACACAATATTTTTTAGCGCAACGCAATCTGACTTTCAAAAAAATCCCTACGAAAGAATGGCCCTGACTAACATTAACCTATATGTTTCACAAATCACTTACCTCACAAAAATCTTCGCTGCTCAAGCTACTGCAATACAGCGAGCGCCACTACTGCCAGCTAAATAAAAGATTCAAACTACTGAAGGCACTAACTACTGATAGGGATAGTTAGCAAATGAAAGATATTAATAGAGAACAAACAATGTATTTACCTTGATATCATCATATATAAATATAGCAGTTCATGACAAATTTCAAAACTCCGCCATCTCTCTCCCCACATCCACCACTGCTGGCGGCTCACCTCCAACTGCACAACGCTACGCGCTGTTCACAACCAGCTGCCTAACACTACAATGGCGAGTATTACAACAATGCAAAGCAGCCACAGACTGCACACAGCACAGCCAGTGATTTTCATACAGAGGTGGCGTTACCAATAAAAAAACCTAAACAGCCTACTTACATAGAGAAAACATAAACAGCCTACTTACATAGAGAAAACATAAACAGCCTACTTACATAGCCCCCATGCTCCCCACAAAAAATTTTACAAATTGGTTTGGGCAGTGCCCAATACAGATTTGAAAAAATTTTTCATAATTACAATAAGAAAGATATCAAATGCACACACTTATTGATACAACGTTGGTCAAAAGCTAAAATTTTGTCACAGTCCATAAAGACAGTCCTGATCATTCATTACGGTAAAATATAGTGTTTTTCTCAAAGTCTGAGCAGTAGAAGAAAATGCACACGGAAGTAGTGGATTTCCATGCAGTCTTGAAGAAGTAGTGTTGTCCTTCCAACGGAAAGACAGTGCTGACTCTCGACATGCAGACAAGTATTGGGTCACAACAGGGCAAACCCACTGCAGAGTCAGTCGAAGTTTTGATGAATATTGGTAGGTAGGTCATCACAGAGCAGACCCACCGTAGTCCTGGTAGAGATTACGATATTGGTGGGCCACCAGGGGTGCAGACCCACTGCAGTCCTTGTAGAAATAATGGTATTGGTGGGCCACCAGAGGTGCAGACCCACTGTAGTCCTTGTCGAGATAATGGTATTGGTGGGCCACCAGAGGTGCAGACCCACTGTAGTCCTTGTAGAGATAATGGTATTGGTGGGCCACCAGAGGTGCAGACCCACTGTAGTCCTTGTAGAGATGGCCAGCAGCCATCTGTTGCGATTGTGCAGGTGCACATTCACCATCGAAGAGTCTTGCGGAGAATATAGCAAGTCCATAAACCACCACTTGTGCACTCACAAAGTTTTTGGAATTGTCCTTAGAACCAGCAATGCTGTTATCCAGTCCCTTGCTGAATTATTAACACACGTGCAAACACTAACAGTCCCTACTTCTCACATATTGTCCATATACTATGACCAACAGAAACGTGTGCAGTGAAATGTAACTTACAAGTTAATAATAAGATGAACTGGTGACAATTACAATTTTATAAATTTACAACATGAAAATACAATTACAAAGGTACAAAATACATCATTAAAGAACATAATAATACAGATAACATTTGTAGTACAGGCTTTACAAAAGAATAGAAATAGACATATACGTCAGTGTTACAGGAATTATGACATGAGTACATACATAAAAGATTAGAATAACTTTCGAAACATCAACTTCACACATGAGCATTAACACAAAACAGAATAAATAATGTCTAAACATCTTTACAAAGTAAATAACACATTATTAATGCCAATTGTATTTGAGGATAACAGTATTCCTCATCATAGTGAATGTAACTTAGTATTAGAAGAGAAAAAAGTTCTATGAAACAGTACACAGAGACAGGAAGAAAACAAGTACACAAGGGTACACAAACATATAGTGGGATAACACAAAAGGGAAAGGGCAGGGTTTGTTTTCAGTGTAACATTTGGTACTGCAGTCCAACCTAAAACTTCATTCCATAGATCTTTCATCTTATTTCAAAATTTGTTTCCACCAAAAAAATCCTATCAAAGCATGCTTTCTGTATTTATATGTTCACATATTTCTTACCTCATTATTTATTTCCAAGAAAATCCTACGTAAACCTGTTGTCCCTAAACCCTACTTTTTTGCTCATATCCTCTTTCAAAATACTTTTTTTTGGCCAAACCATTTTCTTATAGCTTCTCAATGCATTTCTTCCAATTCATCACATCTCGTTCTCTCATATAGCCTACCCCATCTTAAGCTAACTTAAATCCACTGAGCTCAGATGCTAAACTAAGGGACGAGGCAATGCAGCAGCACAAAACAATTAACACAAGCAGCAATGACAAAAAATACAGATTGGCAAAGCTAGCAGCAGCAAATGTAATAACTTATATCAAAACATGACATAGCTCAAGCAGAAAAAATATTACACTAAAAATGGCCATGTCTAATACCTATGTCACATCTTAACACTAGAGTGATGCATCACAATTTATTCTACAAAAGAAATTACCAAGTACTTGAAAAGAAAATTATGAATGCAGTTCCTGTGAAGGTAAATGTCGCTTTGTGCTCCCTCATTTTTTTGAAAAAAATTATTATATACTCGATCTGTAGACAGAAAATATTTATATTAGTACATCTATAAAATTTTATTTTAACCAATGCTGCAGTGCAGTTAGAAACTAGATATCAAATGAAATAAGCAACTATGTACAAAGCAAAGCATAAGAACATCGTTCAATAGCCATGTGGCATTTCATAAGTTAGTAGAAAAATCTCTCAACTAGAGAGACAGTAGTCATAATCAGGTGTATAGACATAAAAATATTTCTCGTCATTTCATTAGGCATCCAGTGTAATCGTATGTTTTCAAGTTCGACCGTGTCGTTTTTGCGATGCTTTCTACAAAGGAATGTCAGAAGCGAGGTTAATGGCGTCTTTTTTATTTTTTATTTTTTTTCTACCTGTGCCGCTGAAAAGGGCTCGCAATAATGGCTTTTCCTCCAGGCAACTGGCACACCTGGCCGCTCGCAAAGCATTACGTCACGGTCACTTACCTTTCTTACCGACATATTTACGACAGCAGTTTCCGCTACAGTGACAGTCTCATATAAACATTTCACAGGTCGAAAATTTGCGTAACAAATGTGTAGAAAAAAAATCCTGTAAATATAACAGTGTTCAAAAAATTTTCGCCAGCATTGTGATACATTCACGCATATATACACATTTCATAACTCTTAAAGTACGATTCTTGGTTTCCAACATTCTTTTTCACAAGTCAAAGTCCCACTACTCATTACTCCTTACCTTATTACACATATATATATTCGTCGACACGTCAATCTTGCGACGACACTTCAATATTTCATCATAATTGCATCAGCTTATTGATCATAAACGTACCTCAACAGCATAATACACATCGTCGTCGTAAAAATATCATAACACCTCAGTCAAATCTCAAAAACGTCGTAGCTTTCTGCAATAATTTCAAAACCTAAAAAAAATTCTCTGCTCATGTCAAAAGTGTCATCTTCCTCAAACGTACTTTAAAATCATGCTCCCTTACCAAATACATCATTCAAAGCTCTCATAGTATCACAATGATTCCGAAAAAATATGAACAGTTTACAAAGTACAGACAAAATACAGTTTCATAAGTGTGAAGTTATCCAACGGTATAATTACGTAAACATCTGTCACTGATGTAGTAAAAAAAGTTTGTCTCTCTCAGTTAAATGATCAGATAGCTGTGTAATTATGTGTTAGAGATATATGGTACCGATGTGTAAAGTTGCACAAGCAAATACCATATTAGCTAGGGTTCCTTGTGGTTGCCACACACATGGTACACAAAGTAAGCCTGTACCCCCCTGAGGATTAATGTAATTATACCCTCAGGTGTTACAGATTACAGCAATGGAATGAAATGTATCACGGAAAACTTTCTTTGTAATTCAGAAATCTTTAAAAATAAATGTTTTAAGTACAAAATTAATCACTCAAATACGTGTACTGTAGCGCTAAATGTGCGTCTTGTTGCAACATAATCTCTGTGGAAGTGTCGTAGTTATCGTCCTCCGAAAGCTAAGTTCTGCAGAAGCCAATGTACTTACCTCATGATACACAAAAGTGAAATGCTTTGCGTATAAATGTCTTAATTATTACGCTTATTGCCGTGATGAAGAAAGTACTGTACAGTAACGTATTGTTGTGCTACGGAAAAGGCAGTCTCATTGTAGCTATACTACAAAAGTTACTACTAAAACCTGTTTTACTTTCCATAATAAAACAGAAAACTGTGCAGATATAAAACAGAAACACTGCAAAAGCAACATTGTAAATTTTCACTCATTAGTAGCGTCGTGATAAAACCGTGTAGTTGTCACATAAACTAACCACTGTGTCGTCTGGTATCTCACAGAAAGTACTTTAAACCCAGAATGTATTTTCAAGTAAACCAAAATGTTGCATTAAAATCTCATTAGCAGTACTGGTAAATGTTCTAAGTATGTGAGCCTTATAGTCGTTACGTAATCATGCAACTAACAAGCAAGAATGTACAAATAAAACACTGTGTCGTCTGTTCACTACAACAATGCATTCGTAATTTCTGTTTAAAAATGTTCCCTAGGTTCTAGACTGGATATTTAACTTCAAACATAGTTGTATGTTAACAGTTTCTTAAGTCTGACACAGCATACTAGTAATGTAAAGTGAAACGTTTTATGGCAAAGACAAAGTTAAAAAGCAGATTATCTTTCAATAATCGGTTTTACATGTGAAATGTGGTACAATCTTTTACTCTTCAAAGTACTCAGAATTTCAGCTTGAACGTAATTATCATGCAGTATACGTCGGTAAAGAATACTGGAATTTTTCACAGGGTTAGCGTCAATGTTATTTTTCTCTGAGCCAGCCGGCGCACGTGGGTGCCTGCGGCGCGAGTCATTGTCTGTCTCTTTGTTGCCGCGCGTTGTTATTGGGATTAGGAGACCTAACTTCTACAAATTCACCGTGACGAGAGGGCCCAGCTCTGTTAGAATCCCGCCAGTTCTGATGAAATTCACGTCTGTCGTTTTGTCGGTAGTTTACATAGTTTCTTGTTTGTCGGTCATGTGGTGGAGAATTTCTCCCTGAATCGTAACTCTGCGCCGAACTGTTGCGTCTGAAGTTATTATGCCTCCCTTGATAATACTTGTTTTGGTTCCCATATTGTCTGTTTCTCTGATTGTCTCTGTGATAGTCATTACTACGGAAATGCGATCTTTCTCTGTGACTATTATTACTCTGCCAACGGTTGTCGTACGGGTGGTGTCTATTTTGGTCACGATTTGCGTTGTAAGAATAGACCTGTCGTGTCCAGTTATTGTTTCTGTCGTCACGGAATTGTGACGGATGTGACCTGTAATTGTTGTGTCCTTGTTTTCGCGTTCCGCGATTGTCAGTGTCACTTTCCAGTTCTTGTAACAGTCCCTGAAAAGCTTCAATGTCGTCTTTGCAACGTCCTGCCAAAATAATATGTCGGAAATGTTCAGGTAATTTGATTAAGCAAATGCGGATGAGTTCTGAGGGGCTGTATGGGTTTGTCAGGTACTGATTCTTGTGCAACATGTCTTCAAAATATTTCACAAGACTGGAGAATTCAGATTGTTCATGACAAATTTCAAAACTCCGCCATCTCTCTCCCCACATCCACCACTGCTGACGGCTCACCTCCAACTGCGCAACGCTACGCGCTGTTCACAGCCAGCTGCCTAACACTACAATGGCGAGTATTACAACAATGCAAAGCAGCCACAGACTGCACACAGCACAGCCAGTGATTTTCATACAGAGGTGGCGTTACCAATAAAAAAACCTAAACAGCATACTTACATAGAGAAAACATAAACAGCCTACTTACAAGCCAAAGAAACTACTATAGGCATACGTATTCAAATATAGAGATATGTAAACAGGCAGAATATGGCGCTGCGGTAGGCAAGGCCTATATAAAAGAACAGGTGTCTGGCACGGTTTTTAGATCGGTTACTGCTGCTACAATGGCAGATTATCAGGACTTAAGTGAGTTTGAACGTGGCGTTATAGTCGGCGCACAAGCGACGGGAACACAGCATCTCCGAGGTAGCGATGAGGTGAGGATTTTCCCGTACTACCACCTCAAGAGTGTACCGTATCTGGAATCCGGAAAACATCAGATCTCTGACATCGCTGCGACCAGAAAGAGATTCTACAACAACGGGACCGACGACGACTGAAGAGAATCGTTCAACGTGACAGAAGTGCAACCCTTCCGCAAAGTGCTGCAGATTTCAGTGCTAGGCCATCAACAAGTGTTAGCATGCGAAGCATTCAACGAAACATCATCGATATGGGCTTTCGGAGCCGAAGGCCCGCTCATGTACCCTTAATGACTTCACGACACAAAGTTTTACGCCTTGCCTGGGCCCATTAACACCGACAGTGGGCTGTTGATGACTGGGAACGTGTTGCCTGGTCGGATGAGTCTCGTATCAAATTGTATGATACAGATGGGCGTGTCCGGGTATGGAGACAGCCTCATGAATCGGTGAACCCTGCATGTCAGTAGGGGACTGTTCAAGCTGGTGGAGGCTCTGTATTGGCGTTGGGCGTGGGCAGTTGGACTCTGACAGGTGACACGTACGTAAGCATCGTGTCTGATCACCTGCATCCATTCATATCGATTGTGGATTCCGACAGATTTGGGCAATACCAGTAGGACAATGCGACGCGCCACAAGTCCAGAATGGACGTAGAGTGCCCCCAGGAACACTCTTCTGAGATTAAACACTTCCGCTGACCACCAAACTCCGCAGACATGAACATTATTGAACATATATGAGATGTCTTGCAACGTATTGTTGAGATGAGATCTCCATCCCTCGTATTTTTACGGATTTAAGGGCAGCCCCGCAGGATTCCTGGTGTCAATTTCCTCCGGCACTACTTCAGACATTAGTCGACTCCACACCACTTCGTGTTGCGGCACTTCTGCGTGTTCGTCGGGGCCGTACACGATATTAGCCACATGTTTCTTTGCCTCTTCAGTGTATATTCGTGCGTGTATATGATAAACACCTTCCCTCGAGAATTTCTCTCCTTGATGTCTCGTCTGTGTTTCCACAGATGACATGTCACTGATCTCGTTTCCACTAAGATTGCAAAGCACGCGAGATGTCTATTTGCTTCCACCGCCCGGAGTGGAATGCGTAAGTTCTAATTAATGTTCACCAACCTGCAGTCTTCTATGGTGGTTGTCCCCTGCACAGAAAATTGCACGTAGGTTGTGAATCCATTAATTTGAAGCTGTAATAAATTCTTAGCGAGGATCTGATATAAATAATTAAATTTCCAATTTGTTTGTTTATACGGGATGGTATTTGCTTTTTATTTCCAGAACGCGAGACACTGCACAATTGTATTCCACTTTATGAGTCACAAATAATTTCAATCTTCACACCTTCATAAAAACAAAACAATGAACCATATTTCCGTAATTACTATGCAATTCCAGAATGAGATTTTCACTCTGCAGCGGAGTGTGCGCTGATATGAAACTTCCTGGCAGATTAAAACTGTGTGCCCGACCGAGACTCGAACTCGGGACCTTTGCCTTTCGCGGGCAAGTGCTCTACCAACTGAGCTACCGAAGCACGACTCACGTCCGGTACTCACAGCTTTACTTTTGCCAGTACCTCGTCTCCTACCTTCCAAACTTTACAGAAGCTCTCCTGCGAAACATGCAGAACTAGCACTCCTGAAAGAAAGGATATTGCGGAGACATGGCTTAGCCACAGCCTGGGGGATGTTTCCAGAATGAGATTTTCACTCTGCAGCGGAGTGTGCGCTGATATGAAACTTCCTGGCAGATTAAAACTGTGTGCCCGACCGAGACTCGAACTCGGGACCTTTGCCTTTCGCGGGCAAGTGCTCTACCAACTGAGCTACCGAAGCACGACTCACGTCCGGTACTCACAGCTTTACTTCTGCCAGTACCTCGTCTCCTACCTTCCAAACTTTTACAGAAGCTCTCCTGCGAAACATGCAGAACTAGCACTCCTGAAAGAAAGGATATTGCGGAGACATGGCTTAGCCACAGCCTGGGGGATGTTTCCAGAATGAGATTTTCACTCTGCAGCGGAGTGTGCGCTGATATGAAACTTCCTGGCAGATTAAAACTGTGTGCCCGACCGAGACTCGAACTCGGGACCTTTGCCTTTCGCGGGCAAGTGCTCTACCAACTGAGCTACCGAAGCACGACTCACGTCCGGTACTCACAGCTTTACTTCTGCCAGTACCTCGTCTCCTACCTTCCAAACTTTACAGAAGCTCTCCTGCGAAACATGCAGAACTAGCACTCCTGAAAGAAAGGATATTGCGGAGACATGGCTTAGCCACAGCCTGGGGGATGTTTCCAGAATGAGATTTTCACTCTGCAGCGGAGTGTGCGCTGATATGAAACTTCCTGGCAGATTAAAACTGTGTGCCCGACCGAGACTCGAACTCGGGACCTTTGCCTTTCGCGGGCAAGTGCTCTACCAACTGAGCTACCGAAGCACGACTCACGTCCGGTACTCACAGCTTTACTTCTGCCAGTACCTCGTCTCCTACCTTCCAAACTTTACAGAAGCTCTCCTGCGAAACATGCAGAACTAGCACTCCTGAAAGAAAGGATATTGCGGAGACATGGCTTAGCCACAGCCTGGGGGATGTTTCCAGAATGAGATTTTCACTCTGCAGCGGAGTGTGCGCTGATATGAAACTTCCTGGCAGATTAAAACTGTGTGCCCGACCGAGACTCGAACTCGGGACCTTTGCCTTTCACGGGCAAGTGCTCTACCAACTGAGCTACCGAAGCACGACTCACGTCCGGTACTCACAGCTTTACTTCTGCCAGTACCTCGTCTCCTACCTTCCAAACTTTACAGAAGCTCTCCTGCGAAACATGCAGAACTAGCACTCCTGAAAGAAAGGATATGGCGGAGACATGGCTTAGCCACAGCCTGGGGGATGTTTCCAGAATGAGATTTTCACTCTGCAGCGGAGTGTGCGCTGATATGAAACTTCCTGGCAGATTAAAACTGTGTGCCCGACCGAGACTCGAACTCGGGACCTTTGCCTTTCGCGGGCAAGTGCTCTACCAACTGAGCTACCGAAGCACGACTCACGTCCGGTACTCACAGCTTTACTTCTGCCAGTACCTCGTCTCCTACCTTCCAAACTTTACAGAAGCTCTCCTGCGAAACATGCAGAACTAGCACTCCTGAAAGAAAGGATATGGCGGAGACATGGCTTAGCCACAGCCTGGGGGATGTTTCCAGAATGAGATTTTCACTCTGCAGCGGAGTGTGCGCTGATATGAAACTTCCTGGCAGATTAAAACTGTGTGCCCGACCGAGACTCGAACTCGGGACCTTTGCCTTTCGCGGGCAAGTGCTCTACCAACTGAGCTACCGAAGCACGACTCACGTCCGGTACTCACAGCTTTACTTCTGCCAGTACCTCGTCTCCTACCTTCCAAACTTTACAGAAGCTCTCCTGCGAAACATGCAGAACTAGCACTCCTGAAAGAAAGGATATTGCGGAGACATGGCTTAGCCACAGCCTGGGGGATGTTTCCAGAATGAGATTTTCACTCTGCAGCGGAGTGTGCGCTGATATGAAACTTCCTGGCAGATTAAAACTGTGTGCCCGACCGAGACTCGAACTCGGGACCTTTGCCTTTCGCGGGCAAGTGCTCTACCAACTGAGCTACCGAAGCACGACTCACGTCCGGTACTCACAGCTTTACTTCTGCCAGTACCTCGTCTCCTACCTTCCAAACTTTACAGAAGCTCTCCTGCGAAACATGCAGAACTAGCACTCCTGAGAGAAAGGATATTGCGGAGACATGGCTTAGCCACAGCCTGGGGGATGTTTCCAGAATGAGATTTTCACTCTGCAGCGGAGTGTGCGCTGATATGAAACTTCCTGGCAGATTAAAACTGTGTGCCCGACCGAGACTCGAACTCGGGACCTTTGCCTTTCGCGGGCAAGTGCTCTACCAACTGAGCTACCGAAGCACGACTCACGTCCGGTACTCACAGCTTTACTTCTGCCAGTACCTCGTCTCCTACCTTCCAAACTTTACAGAAGCTCTCCTGCGAAACATGCAGAACTAGCACTCCTGAAAGAAAGGATATTGCGGAGACATGGCTTGTTCGAGTCTCGGTCGGGCACACAGTTTTAATCTGCCAGGAAGTTTCATACTATGCAATTGTTCTCATTTACATGCACACGTAACCAGAAATTGCTATGATGCCTTAACTGACACCGACCGTGACAGACTACGTATCTGTCCTCCGAGGCTGCCGAACCATCTGTAATTTACAAACTAGACATTGCTAACAAAGTTTTAACTGACATCGGGTGCGGCAGCAGACAACATGTTTGTCCCCAGAGGCTGCCGAACTAACTCTGATCTTTCACCCTATATACTTCACTCGCCATCCAAGTTAGGCGCGATCCGAAGATGTCCGAATTGCTTCGTCTGCCTTTTTGTTCAGCTACTGTTTTCTATACTGCAGGTAATTACCCCCGAAACGTACGTGAAATGCGTCACAGTGTATTTTCCTGTTTGCCACCGACAGCATTGGAGCGGGCCCGTGCAGGAGTGTTCTGTTTACAGCAGGCTGCAGGACAGTGCAGGCAACTCTTGCCCTGCGCATTACGGCAGAAACCGCGGCGCCTTTGCCAACCTTTAAAGCGTAATATTTCAGAATGTATGAGGTTCAGGACAGTGAAACAAAGATTGCCATCGCTAACTGTACCTCTAGATATCATTTCTTTGGAAGAAAACATATATGTGCCATTTAAAAACACCTAAGTTTGTGTTGAAAGTGGTGTTTGTTGATCTTTATGTATTATGCATTCCCGGCTATTGTGTGAGCCAATGACATCGAAGCATCCCTGGAAACTTGCATTTTTCACATTGTGTTCCTTTTCCGAAATGCAGTATACCAGGTGTAGAAGTATGAATCAGGAATTTCCCTATAGATGGTGCTAGCCGTCAGCGTAGGGTCTGCGAGACCGCGTCCGCAGCGCCACCTGCTTCCTGTAACGGCTGACGACGAAACACTAGTGGATGATGGCATTTTTTGGTGAGGAAACGGAAGGGCTGTAGAAAAATTAAAAAAAAAATTAAAAAAGAAAAAAGAAATAAATAAACAAATGTCAACACACAGTAAGTTCCGTATATCGGTATCTGTTTCACACCTGTAAATATGTCAAGTTTTTTGCCTACGAACCACGATTTGCGGACAGCATTGGTCATCATTTGAAGAAAACTACTGCAGCATCGCATCGAAAGCTTGTCGAAGCTTACAGCGAACATGCTCTTGGTGTTTAGAGTTGCTCAAAAAATACAAAAATGGTGAATTTGACATGAGGAACGACGAGCACGGGAAACCACCGAAAAAGTTCGAAGACAACGATTTGCAGGCCTTATTGGACGAACATGATACTCAAACTCCACAGGAACTCGCGGGACAATTGAATGTGACGCAGGAAGCCGTTTTTCTTCGGTTGAAAGCTATGGTAAAGGTGCAGAAAGTGGGAAAATGCGTTCCGTACGAACTGAATGACAGACAGCAAGCAAATCGAAAGATCACTTGTGAAATGTTGCTCGCCAGATACAAAAGAGAATCGTTTCTCCATCGAATAGTGACAGTTGATGAAAAACGGATACATCTTGAGAATTCTAAGCGTCGTAAATCATGGGCCAATCTAGACAAACCGTCGACATCCACTGCAAGACCACTTTGGAAAGAAGACAATGCTCTTTGTTTGGTGGGATCAGAAGCGTGCCATCTCTTATGAGCTGCTAAAACGTGGTGAAGCCGTTAACACTGATCGCTACCGACAAAAAATGATCGATTTAAATCGAGCATTGCGTGAAAAACGACCGGAATATGGAAAAAGGCAATATGAAGTCATATCGCTCCGTGATAACGCCCCATTACACGCAGCAAAATGAGTCAGGGAAACGATCGAGGAGTTCAGATGGGAAAGACTAATGCATGCGGCTTATTCTTCAGACTTGGCTCAGTCCGATTATCATCTATTTGCATCAGTGGGACACGATCTCGCTGAACAACGTTTCAGTTCGTATGAAAATGTACGAAAATGGCTTGCTGACTTGTTCGCTTCAAAATAAGAATTGTTTTTTTTTTTGGCATTCATAGCCTGCCGGAGAGGTGGGAGAGAAAATAGCACTGGAGATTATTTTGAATACAATATTGTTTATAAGTTTCAAACAACGGGCGTGTAATTATTGCAACGAAATTCCGGCTTCATACTTTTGCGCCTGGTATGAAGCGGCGGAGTCAGATGGGACATCCTGTATATACGAACAGTTTCGCAATAATTAAAATGAGAAAACAGTCAAATATCACAAATTGTGGGGGTAGATTTTCTTCAGCAGGAATTATTCACTGGCACTATGGCTGCGAAATCCAAATTCAAAGCGAAAAATGTTAGCCGCGCGGATTGGCCGCGCGGTTTAGGCGCCATGTCACGAATTGCGCGGCCCCTCCCGCCGAAGGTTCGAGTCCTCCCTCGGGCATGGGTGTGTGTTGTTCTTAGTATAAGTTAGTTTAAGTAGTGTGTAAGACTAGGGACCGATGACCTCAGCAGTTTGGTCCCTTGGGAATGTACACACACATTCGAACGAAAAATGTTACCAACGCCACTGCTCCTTAATTATAGGACAAGGGACTAACGACACGAATAAGTAAAAAGCATAGAAAACCACGTTATCTGTCTTAAAAGCTGTGCTGTCTTTTACTAAGTGATATTCTAAAATACGTCGTACCAATACAACGTGGAAAACCTGACATAGGACATAATTAATGCGGTTGACACTATATGAAAGTCAGGTCATCTCTGACGATGCAGAGTCGTGAGCACTTGGTTGCAAATTAACTTCAAGATGACACGAGGTACGCCGATATTACTGTTTAGTATAAACTCCTGCTCTAAAGTCCGAGTACGTGGATTTTTTCAGCCAGATGTAGATTCAGAAAAAAATACTGCTGTGCCATGTTGTGGCAGAAGTACTACAACATTAAAAAATGTAGCTGAAATGAAAAAAAATGTACCTGACGTCATCCTAAAAGACTTGAACGACGACGTTTTTGTTTTTCGCTTCCGCAGGGTCAGAGGAAGTTGGAACTGCAGTATTATGACGTTTCAGTTGAAGTTTTAAGCTCACGGTGATGTAGCTTTTTATAAAAGTTAAATTACATAATAAAAACGGCTGAGGTGCGCTTGGAAGCGCGAAGTTGAATTTCCAGAACATGTTTAATTAAAAGTATAAAAAACTACGTTTCTGTAGACTTTGTATGTGTCATTTACCCTAATTATCATTACTACACCGTCATCTCTCTCTTCAGATCCGTCTCTTCCTGTAGAAATATTTGTCTGTTATTTCTGTCGTTGTATCAATTTCTTACTAATTATTAGAATTCGTGAATTTCCATTCATTTTCAGCGCCGTTCAGATCTTTTCAGTACAGTAAACTACGAAATTTATTCGTCATATATTCTTGCTAAAGCTATATTATACGTGCCTGTGCTTCCTAGGTTTTTTCGTGGTATTGGGATTTGGTGATAATATCACAGAAATAACTAGAATTTAGGCAGACGTATTCAACTGATGACGATATCAGCTTTGGACGTTGCCACGTGAGATACCATATAGAATTTACTGCACTCTTTTTGTACTCCTTTGTACATTCAGGGAGTCATGCATTAACGACGTAAGTTTTCTTGTGAATACATTTACGCAAATGTGAACTGCTACGACTAGCATTAAGAAAAGTTTTCTTCGTTATTTATTTAAATTCTTCTTCGACAGCACTCTCGGCATTTTCTTACTGGAGACGAGCTAAATAACTTAAATAATAGAGTACTTCACTGTAACGAACCGAATAATGTACGACATAATGAAGCACGAGGACTCAGATTTATTAAACTTCTACTTATGTCTGTTTCGAAATATGACCGTGCCCGGTGAGTTAATAGTGTCTAGATTGTCTCTACGGCGTCCGATATATCTTTCGAAACAGGATGAAACTGAACCAAATTCTCAGCTGCATTTGTAAGCCCTACACGTGTTGAAGCCAGTCTTTTAATTGGGTAAAATCTGCTTTGTCCCGAAATGAGACGACGAAGTGTGGTCAGGGGGAAAAGAAACAAAGATATGAAGGTACAGGGTGTTTCAAAAATGACCGGTATATTTGAAACGGCAATAAAAACTAAACGAGCAGCGATAGAAATACACCGTTTGTTGCAATATGCTTGGGACAACAGTACATTTTCAGGCAGACAAACTT
Source organism: Schistocerca serialis cubense (assembly GCF_023864345.2). Classification (NCBI taxonomy): domain Eukaryota; kingdom Metazoa; phylum Arthropoda; class Insecta; order Orthoptera; family Acrididae; genus Schistocerca; species Schistocerca serialis. The sequence continues at coordinate 109,952,006 of NC_064639.1, read as the reverse complement.
TCGAAATTACAGTAGTTACAATCTTCAATAACAGATGGCGCTGCGGTCTGGGAAACTCTATAGTACGATATTTTCCACATATCCACCATGCGTAGCAATAATATGGCGTAGTCTCTGAATGAAATTACCCGAAACCTTTGACAACGTGTCTGGCGGAATGGCTTCACATGCAGATGAGATGTACTGCTTCAGCTGTTCAATTGTTTCTGGATTCTGGCGGTACACCTGGTCTTTCAAGTGTCCCCACAGAAAGAAGTCACAGGGGTTCATGTCTGGCGAATAGGGAGGCCAATCCACGCCGCCTCCTGTATGTTTCGGATAGCCCAAAGCATTCACACGATCATCGAAATATTCATTCAGGAAATTAAAGACGTCGGCCGTGCGATGTGGCTGGGCACCATCTTGCATAAACCACGAGGTGTTCGCAGTGTCGTCTAAGGCAGTTTGTACCGCCACAAATTCACGAAGAATGTTCAGATAGCGTGATGCAGTAATCGTTTCGGATCTGAAAAATGGGCCAATGATTCCTTTGGAAGAAATGGCGGCCCAGACCATTACTTTTTGAGGATGCAGGGACGATGGGACTGCAACATGGGGCTTTTCGGTTCCCCATATGCGCCAGTACTGTTTATTGACGAAGCCGTCCAGGTAAAAATAAGCTTCGTCAGTAAACCAAATGCTGCCCACATGCATATCGCCGTCATCAATCCTGTGCACTATATCGTTAGCGAATGTCTCTCGTGCAGCAATGGTAGCGGCGCTGAGGGGTTGCCGCGTTTGAATTTTGTATGGATAGAGGTGTAAACTCTGGCGCATGAGACGATACGTGGACGTTGGCGTCATTTGGACCGCAGCTGCAACACGGCGAACGGAAGCCCAAGGCCCCTGTTGGATCACCTGCTGCACTAGCTGCGTGTTGCCCTCTGTGGTTGCCGTACGCGGTCGCCCTACCTTTCCAGCACGTTCATCCGTCACGTTCCCAGTCCGTTGAAATTTTTCAAACAGATCCTTTATTGTATCGCTTTTCGGTCCTTTGGTTACATTAAACCTCTGTTGAAAACTTCGTCTTGTTGCAACAACACTGTGTTCTAGGCGGTGGAATTCCAACACTAGAAAAATCCTCTGTTCTAAGGAATAAACCATGTTGTCTACAGCACACTTGCACGTTGTGAACAGCACACGCTTACAGCAGAAAGACGACGTACAGAATGGCGCACCCACAGACTGCGTTGTCTTCTATATCTTTCACATCACTTGCAGCGCCATCTGTTGTTGAAAATTGTAACTACTGTAATTTCGAAAGTTTGTCCGCCTGAAAATGTACTGTTGTCCCAAGCATATTGCAACAAACGGTGTATTTCTATCGCTGCTCGTTTAGTTTTTATTGCCGTTGCAAATATACCGGTCGTTTTTGAAACACCCTGTATATACAGGGTGTTAAAAATAGTGCCAGATGCTTTGAGAGATGATAGTACTTACTGAAACAAGAAAAATAAGTCCAGTAAACATGGGTCCGGATACGTATACTTTCCGAGATAAATATGTGTTTATAGGAAGGACTGCGCGATACTTGGTTGCATATTAGCACAGTCGTTGCATTGTCAAATGTATCGGGAGGGTATTATGATGTCTTACAGTACTCTACGTATCATTCGATGATCTGCAGGCAGTGGTGTGATTAGAGCCGTGTTGTCGGCTACGTTAGTTTCGGTCGTGTTTCTGTGCCTTATTGTGCAGTACTGCCAACCCTGGGGATGTATCGTGGTGTTATACCTTCTTCCAAATGCGGACTCACTTATGTGATCCCTGTTATTGCTCTGTTTGAGCGTGCAAATGGTGTAGTACATCTACATTTTCTCTCTTCCACCACTTGTTAGCAATGGAAGCCTGTGCCCTCTACGCTCAAGAATATTCAAAGTGCAGACTGCCCTCTGATAAGCTGACAGACAGACTTTTGCAGCCGGCCGAAGTGGCCGCGCGGTTCTGGCGCTGCAGTCTGGAACCGCGAGACCGCTACGGTCGCAGGTTCGAATCCTGCCTCGGGCATGGATGTGTGTGATGTCCTTAGGTTAGGTAGGTTTAACTAGTTCTAAGTTCTAGGGGACTAATGACCTCAGCAGTTGAGTCCCATAGTGCTCAGAGCCATTTTTGAAGACTTTTGCATCGTCTGAAGGCCAGAGGTACCCTTGCAACTCGGTAGACTGTCAGTGGAAGGCGCCGCACAGTCCACAAGCCTGACAGGGAGGATCGTGTTCTAAATTCGGTGGAAGAAACCCCTGGGACCAGTGTGCGGCGATTAGCAGCGCTTTCTTATCTGGGGGGCGGGGGGGGGGGGGGAGGGTACTTCTTGAACAATTGCTGTACCCAAATCACCTACAGCACGATCAGGCCCTAAGGCCACAGGATCATCATGGGAGACGGCGGTTCTATCAATGGGTGTTGCAGAAGTGTGCTGCAGATCCACTGTTCACACCCAAGGTTTTATTTGTCGATGAGACAGGGATCACGTGAGATGGTGTTGCGAATTTCCGTTAAACAGCATGTATGATTAATGTAAATCCCCAAGCAATGCAGGAAAGGGGTATCAACACCGATTCTCAATCACGTACGGACAGCTGTATTTGGTGATAGATGAATAGGGCCATATGTGCTACCACAAAGGTTAACTGGGGCCCAATATCTAGACTTTTTCATTTGTATATTGTCTACCTTGCTGGAGACAGTGCCACTGCAGCAACGAATATAGATGTGGTTCATGCATGATGGATCGCCGGCACACTTTAGTCACAATATGCAGGAACATCTGATGCAGACATTTCTGGACCGCTGAATTGGTTGGGTAGGTGGGAGGGGGGGGTGCACATCTTGGCCTGCTCGTTCCCCACAACACAATTCCCTAGAGTTTTGGTTCTGGGGACTCACGGAGGAATTGGTCTACCCTGCGCCAATGAACGATGTGTGGACACTACAGGGTCGCGTCTTCAATGCGTGCCAGCAGGTACAACAAAACTGGGTATACTTCAAAGTGTACGCCACTCCTTACGTCCGAGGGCAGAGGGGTGCATTGTCATGAATGGACGCCACGTTCAACACCTCCTATAAACACGTGCTTATCGCAGAAAGTCTGCAGTTCCGGACCCATGCTTATTAAATGTGGAGAGTATGCATTTTCAGATCCGCGTATACTGGACTTACACTACTGGCCATTAAAATTGCTACACCACGAACATGAAGTCTACAGACGCGAAATTTAACCGACAGGAAGAAGATGCTGTGATATGCAAATGATTAGCTTTTCAGAGCATCCACACAAGGTTGGCGCCGGTGGCGACACCTACAGCGTGCTGACATGAGGAAAGCTTCCAACCGATTTCTCAAAAGAATGGTTCAAATGGCTCTGAGCACTATGCGACTTAACTTCTGAGGTCATCAGTCGCCTAGAACTTAGAACTAATTAAACCTAATTAACCTAAGGACATCACACACATCCATGCCCGAGGCAGGATTCGAACCTGCGACCGTAGCGGTCGCTCGGTACCAGACTGTAGCGCCCAGAACCGCACGACCACTCCGGCCGGCCCGATTTCTCAAACACAAACAGCAGTTGACCGGCGTTGCATGGTGAAACGTTGTTGTGATGCCTCGTGTAAGGAAGTGAAATGCGTACCATCACGTTTCCGACTTTGATAAACGTCGGATTGTAAACTATCGCGATTGCGGTTTATCGTATCGCAACATTGCTACTCGCGTTGGTCGAGATCCAGTGACTGTTAGCAGAATATGGAATCGGTGGGTTCAGGAGGGTAATACGGAATGCCGTGCTGGACCCCTCTCATTCGCACTGGCGGCACTTTGAACAGTGGACGTTACATTTCAGATGTATTACAACCCGTGGCTCTACCCTTCATTCGATCCCTGCGAAACTCTACATTTCAGCAGGATGAAGCACGACCGCATGTTGAAGGTCCTGTACGGGCCTTTCTGGTACAGAAAATGTTCGACTGCTGCCCTGGCCAGCACATTTTCTAAATCTCTCACCAATTGAAAACGTCTGGCCAATGGTGGCCGAGCAACTGGCTCTTCACAATACGCCGGTCACTACTCTTAATGAACCGTGGTATCGTGTTGAAGCTGCATGGGCAGCTGTACCTGTACACGCCATCCAAGCTCTGTTTGACTCATTGCCCAGGCGTATCAACCCCGTTATTACGGCCACAGAGGTGGTTGTTCTGGGTGCTGATTTCTCAGGATCTATGCACCCAAATTGCGTGAAAATGTAATCACATGTCAGTTCTAGTATAATATATTTGTCCAATGAATACCCGTTTATCATCTGCATTTCTTCTTGGTGTAGCACTTTTAATGGCCAGTAGTGTATGTTACTATCGATGATAATCAGTGTCCGTCTTGGAATTTTTGGTAATGTTGCCAGGTGAAGCTACACGTGGTAGCATTCCGTGAATGTGTAGTTACATATTTCGCGCAAGCGCATCAATTTCAGTGTCGCGGCATGTGCCTGATGATGAAGCCCTCAGAGTTTCGAAACAGATCGTAATAAGTAAAGACGATTAAACACATCTGTTTGGAATTAATCTCAAAGTAAAGAGAATAAATAGTTATCATATCATACGCTTATGTCGTATGGTATTATTTTCTGGGGTAATTCTTCTGATTCAAAAAGGGTATTTTTGGCTCAAAAACGGGCTGTTCGGGCCCTATTCAGTAGTCTGGGAATTCTGACATTGCCCTCACAGTATATATTTTCTTTAATGTCGTTTGTTGTTAGCAATATTAGCTTATTCCCAAGAGTTAGCAGGTTTCACTCAGTTAATACTAGGCAGAAATCCAATCTGCATGTGGAATGCACTTCCTTGACTCTTGTGCAGAAAGGAGTGCAGTATTCTGCTACATCCATTTTCAATAATCTACCACAAGAACTCAAAAATCTTAGCAGTAGCCCAAACTCTTTTAAGTCTAAACTGAAGAGTTTCCTCATGGCTCACTCCTTCTAGTCTGTCGAGGAGCTCCTGGAAGAGCTAAAAAATTAAGCAAATTCCAGTGTAACGTTGTTGATTTTCTTTATTTAAACTTTCGACTCGTCACCTGAATATGTTTTTTTTATATTTCATTTTATCTGTTTCTAATATCGTGTTATAATTTCATGTATTGACTCGTTCCATGATCATGAAGACTTCACCTTAATTTGGTCCCACGGAACAATAAATAAATAAATAGTTATCCTAAGCAGCAATATCAGCTGTCGATGTCTTCTGTAAAATGTAAGATGAAAGAAAAATTTGTACTGTTTAGGTGATAGATAGGTGTAACGCAGACAGGTTGGAAGAATAACGCACAAGAGGTAGTTTTTCTATAATAATAAAGTAATATGCGAGTCTACTTTCCCTTTCCATAAGGCATGAACTTCCTTGTGCTCAGTGGTCAATTTATATGATTACATCATCAACAGCGGGGCTCGTGATTAACTTTGCTTTCCGTTCTGGATGCGTGAATAAAAACGGTGCTTTAAAGAAAAGGTCACACAGCGTGTTGTCTCGATTAATGCAGGGGATGACGTTTACGAACTGCATCCGGATAGCTGTCGGGTTCCCTGCTGAGCTTTTCACGGAGTCTGTGTTTCAAACCGTCGAGGCGTTAGCAGTGTGGTGAGCCGGCAATTATTATCTTATTATCTCCGTGTGCACCAGGACACACACACACACACACACAAACACACACACACACACACACACACACACACACAGGTATACGTAATGCCAGCGCCACGAAATGTCTCGCCTAAGTAAATGCTACGTTTGCGCCTGATGACGTAACCAACCGCCCCGCTGATCGCACTCCATGAATAGACATTATGTCAGCCCCGCCAGCTACGGTTTCGGTTTATCGATAGCGAGCAATTTCCTTTCACAGTCGATAAAAGTCCTGTTTCTCGGCTGCGTTCCTGAGCGGCGTACGTCAGCTTTGCCAATAAGTGCGAAAAATCGCGAACGGAAAATCTGGCAGTGCGAAGTGGCGTGTCATGACAAAAGATGTCGTCATATACGGCACCATTTCCTTATGCGCATCTAATAACTGCATTTTTTAAAATTTGATTGGAGTCATCCTTGAAATAAATCACTTCTTTTATCGAGATAAACCTTTCCTTTAAAGCTTGAAATGTGATAAAATATTTAACGACCATTCATAATTCACATTATTATCGCCAAATGCCAAGAGAGAAATTGAGAAATCTGTAAACAGAATTAGAGCGAAAATAAATTTGAAATCTCCCTTTATTACCATGGCGTTAATTAGGCTATTTTTGCGTTGTCTGCCATGAAGGCCTTCTCTCTTTTCTTTAACTGCAAAGCACAAGTATTATTACTCTCCTCCCTATACTTTTCATGAAGTCAAATTAACGTTGATTTAGTAGATCTTCAGTTCTTCTTACTATTCTTATGTATATTAATCTCGTTGGCAATTTACAAGTGAGATAGGCCTGACCAGTAGGGAGACAGTTGTCGTACTTACAGGATTGCATCTTCTTCGTTAGTGCATTAGATATCGGTGTTATGGCTATTCGAGTAAACACTATACATGATACTTAACGATAACACATTGAACAGCCAAAGAAACTGGTACACCTGCCAAATGACATGTAGGGCCCACGCGAGTACGCTAAGTGCAGCAACACGACGAGGCATCGACTCGACAAATGTCTGAAGTAGTGTTGGAGCGAACTGACACCATGAATCCTGCAGGGCTGTTCCTAAATACGTAAGACTACGAGGGGCTGGCGATCTCTTCTGAACAGCACGTTGCAAGGCATCCCAGATATGCTCAATACGGTTCATGTCTGGCGGGTTTGATGTTTAAACTCAGAAGAGTGTTCCTGGAATCACTCTGAAGCGCTTCTGAACCCGTGGGGTGTCGCATTGTCCTGCTGAAATTGCCCAAGTGCGTCAGAATGCACAATGCACATGAATGGATGCAGGTGATCAGATACGATTCTTACGTACGCATCACCTGTCAGAGTCGTGTCTATACGTATCAGGGGCGCCATATCACTCCAATGCACACGCCCCACAACATAAGAGAGCCTCCACCGGCTTGAAAAGTCCCCTGCTGACATGCAGAGTCCATGGATTCATGAGGTTGTTTCCGTACCCGTACACGTCCATCCGCTCGATGCAATTTGAAACGACACTCTCCGACCAGGCAACATGTATCCAGTAAATCAACAGTCCAGTGTCGGTGCTACGGGCACAGGCGAGCCGTAAAGCTCTGTGTCGTGCTGTCATCAAGGCTATACGAGTGGGTCTTCTGCTCCGAAAGCCCACATCGATGGTGTTTCGTTGAATGGTTCGTACGTTGATGGCCTAGCATTGAAATCTGCAGCAATTTGTGGAAGGGTTGCACTTCTGTCACGTCGAACGATTCTCTTCAGTCGTCGTTGGTCCCGTTCTTGCAGGATCTTTTTCCTGCCGCAGCGATGTCGGAGATTTGATGTTTTACCGGATTTCTGATATTTACGGTGCACTTGTGAAATGGTCGTACTGGAAAATCCTCAATTCATCGCTACCGCGGAGATGCTGTTTCCCATCGCTGGTGCGACGGCTATAATACTACGTTCAAATTCACTTAAATCTTTCTTTAAAGTCAGTACCGCCATTAAACTGTTTTTTATTTGCAGTGTTACATTTACACGATCATGATTTCGGCTTTAAAGTGCCATTATCAAGTGTTTTAATGTTATACAGTGCCTAAGATGGCATACTGTCGTATTTAAAATACACTACTAGACACATTGTTTTTTAAATACGACAGTATGCCATCTTAGGCACTGTATAACATTAAAACACTTGATAATGGCACTTTAAAGCCGAAATCATGATCGTGTAAATGTAACACTCCAAATAAAAAACAGTCTAATGGCAGTACTGACTTTAAAGAAATATATTATGACTGTGGCCCCGCATTATGAAAAAATTATCGCTTAAATGTTGATAACCTGCCATTGTGGCAGCAGTAACCGATCTAACAACTGCGCCAGACACTTGCTGTCTTATATAGGCGTTGCCGACCGCAGCACCGTATTCTACCTGTTTAAGGATCTCTGTATCTGAATACGCATGCCTATACCAGTTTATTTGGCGCTTCAGTGTATCTTACACATCAGGTCATCTGTCATGGGTGGCTTTTAGAGGGATTTCAATAATTCTGTGGGTAATTTCGTCTTCTTCAAGGACCGTGACTCCACCGTATCGAGAGGTCGTTCCTCCATCTTTCGTTGTCTTTAAAATTCTTAACTACCGACATAGCCTGGTTCATTTTGCGGTAGCTGGTGTGATACATTTAATTAGTTCATAAGCTTCTTTATTGAAGGAAGAAATCTTATAATATGTTGCCGGCAATGGTTCCACTACGATTAGCCTGCCTGTGGCGAAACAGTGGTGGTGGGGGAGAGGCAGCGCTGGTGTTTAAGGTACTACCGGCGGCGGCGGCGGGAGGAACTCCAGCCCAGAGCGACTTAGGCGGATTCCCTGGGGAGGGCCCTTAACCCGTAATGGCGAGCTTGCGCGTGCTGCTTGCGTCTCATTACATGCAAATTGCCTCCAGAGTTTCAGATACTCTCCCCCTGGTGGAGATTACAGCAGTCCGTGAGCGCACAACGACCGCACTATTAACGGCGCACACCACTCACTTCTGGGATTAAGCCGGGACTCAGCTACGGTAAACAGCGAGAGCTGTTCTCGTGTCGCAAGCTATTTTTCTGATCGCTCCCACCCATAAGTCGACTAGTTTTGAAGATATGTGGAGAAGTGACTGGCCGTGAGGAAATCGAAATTGGGTGCTGTAAGTTTCGGAAGATTTTTTAACAGGAGCTACACTCGTGCTAATACGTACCACATTACAGGCAGAACTACAAGAATTTTCATTTCAAGCGATTATGTTTATTTTCTCGCATCCTGACTGAGAATATAACTTTAACTACCGGAGCAAAATTCCATAGAGGCAAAATTAATCTCGTGAGCTAAGCAAAACAAGTCTAGATTTTAGAACGTCGCTGTGCATACGAGGTCTGTGATTCTTTTAGTCACGGACAATCGGTAAGCACGCGACAGCATGCGCTACCTAATATGTTCCAAAACGCCGCGAAAAAACGAGATTCTTCCGGTGCTCATTCCTCGGCGTCTATTGGTGATAGAGGGGTAGGGACCATTTGTATACCCAACAGAAGGATCGTCTTACTGTTACTATCTTTCAATACAAGGTAAAAGTATGGATATTACACACTTCCTCCTGCTTAGGCAAATGGAGCAAATCGGTTGTTTCTCCTTGCATTTGATGTGGTCTACGGTGGGCCTTAAGGAGCTTATGGAGGCTCCATTAGTTCCTTAGAAAACTCCAAAATAAGCGTTCTCATTAGCATTTTTTCGTACCAAAACCGATCAGAGAATTCCAAGGTGGCTATGCACAACAGATGGCTGAAATTTCTACGATATAATCATGAGATCCAGGTCTTGGATAACCTTGAAACTCTTCTTGGTATCCTCACCCGTTTCCGAGATACAGATGTTCAAACTTAACACCTCACAGGCGGTTCGTTAGAGACACCAAAAAAGCGTTTTTCTGCGTTTCTTTTGTACCAAAACCGAGCCGCGCATTCCAAAAAGGCTATTCTCAGCAAATGGCTGACATTTTTTCGATGTATTCCTTAGATTACAATATCGAACAACTTTGAAATTTTTATTGATTTCCTTAACCGTTTCCGCGATGCAGACGTATAAAGATACCTTACATGCACACGCAAACTATGTACATAAAATCCGGTGTGAAGCGAAATCTTAATAAAAAATAACCACATCAAAATACTCAAATTTTGAAGTCATCTTCTCTAGACGTTTCCGTGGTAGCCCTATCTTTCGTTTTCAAAAATCTTTATCTGTTATCGAGAAACACCCCAGAACATGAGTTTTGGGCACCCGAACTGAGCAGCAGATAAGTGTATTTTTTACGATATGTTTCTAAGATCCCGGTCTCGAACAACATTTTCTTTATTCTTTTCAGAGATACAGAGATTATAAGTTATCCAAACTGTGCACGTAAAATACGCACGTAAAATCCGATGTAAGGCGAAATGTAGTTTACAAAGAGACAGAGAAATGTGCTATACAGTGTCTCCGTTATTATCAGAAGGATTGTGGAAACCCCTTGGCGTAATACTGAAGCACATGCAAAATGTTTGTGCGCCTAACAAAAAAAAAAAAAAAAAAAAAAAAAAAAAAAAAAATAAAAAAAAAAAAAAATAGTTCAAATGGCTCTGAACACTATGGGACTTAACATCTATGGTCATCAGTCCTCTAGAAGTTAGAACTACTTAAACCTAACTAACCTAAGGACACCACACACATCCATGCCGAGGAAGGATTCGAACCTGCGACCGTAGCGGTCACGCGGTTCCAGACTAAAGCGCCTAGAACCCTGTTGTCTTAACGACACCACCCTGCCCTTTCTTCTTGTTTTCCATACATTTCTTTCCACACCAATTCGCAGAGAACCTCCTCAATCCTTACCTTATCACTCCGTCTGTTTTTCAACATTCTTCTGTACAACCACATCTCAAATGCTTCGATTCTCTTCTGTTCCGGGTTTCCCACAGTCCATGTTTCACTACCATACAATGATGTGCTCCAGTATACAGCCTCAGAAACTTCTTCCTCAAATTAAAGCCTATGTTTGATTCTAGTAGGCTTATCTTGGCCAGGAATTCCCTCTTTGCCAGAGCTAGTATGCTTCTTATGTCCTCCTTGTTCTGTCCATCAAGCATTATTTTGCTGTCTAGGTAGCAGAATTCTTTAACTTAGTCTGCGATCCCCCATTCTGAAGTTAAGTTTCCCGTTGTTCTCATTTCTGCTACTTCTCATTACTTGTACTGTAGACTCTACTGCAATAATAGCCAGCTGCTGTGGCCGAGCGGTTCTAGGCGCTTCAATCCGGAACCGCGCTGCTGCTACGGTCGCAGGTTCGAATCCTGCCTCGGGCATGGATGTGTGTGATGTCCTTAGGTTAGTTAGGTTTATGTAGTTCTAAGTCTAAGGGACTGACGACCTCAGCTGTTAAGTCCCATAGTGCTTAGAGCCACTTGAACCATTATCAATAATAAAATCCAGCCCATTCAAACAGGTTCCTGCTTCTGCAACATTTTGATATGCAATGCCAGTCGAGTCGTATGGGCCATACCAAAGTCTGGCGGTAAGGGCCACATAAGTAGCTATACCTTTTCTTTGTTTTTAGTGTATGATGCCAAGTTTCGAGAAGTGTTTTGGGAGGCGACATAAGCGAAAATGTTGCCGTCGAGCGTTTTAATGTCCCAAGATCTATACTGCAAAGAAGAATGGAATGAATAAACAGTGGAGTCAACACGGAATTTTTCCAACCCACCTTCTTTGTGGATTTTTTGTTTTGGAACAAAACTGGATACAATGTGAAGGATGTGAGGACGGCGCACATGATCATTGTACATACACTGAAGATTCATTGTACTGCAATGAAGACAGTTTTTTTAACTTCCCAATTTGAAAATTAGACCCGTTGTTTGTTTAGTTTCTACATTGTGAAAGAATCAAAATTTTATTATTCGTATTGAAAGTTACGTTTTATGTTGCATGTTTTTAATTTAATTTTTTATTGTGTGCTTTTGATGTACAGGGTGATTAGATAAGTTGCGATCAAAAAGTTTCCGTTTGAAGGCCGTATAGTCCACAATCATACCTTGAGCATTGAGGAAATCGTCCCACCGACGCACGAGGTTGAAGATACCTGTTTGCCGAAACATCGTGTCCTGCTACGTGGATAAGTTCGTAACAGCTCACAACACATCCTCGTCCGACAGAAATCGTCGGCCCTTCAAGGCCTTATTTAAGGTACCGATGGCTTGCAGTCGCATGGGAAGAGATAAGGACTATAGGGTGGCTGCTAGTGTGTCTCTTATTTGAGTTGGCGTCTACTGCCGATTCGCGACCATCACTGAACGTTGCTATCATTACACAACGGTGGGTTTCGACAAACGTGCTGCCCCATACACATTCTTCATTCTTTAATGGACGTATATCGGTAGTCAAGGATTCAATGCATTGGGTAATAACGTCGCCGTAGTTCACTTACCCGAATTTACCGCACGCACGTCTGGAAGACTCGAATGCCACATTAATACGTCGCCTACATTTCGGTGCTAATATCCTCGCATCGGAGCCGCGCTATGTTGTGTATACGCTGCAGCAATGCCCTCAAACGGAAAATTTTTGATCGCCTCTTATACTTAATGTTCCAGTTTCAAAATGGTGTAAAAAAGAACAACTGCTCAGACTGACGTCAAATTTGAAAGGAATGCTATGGCAGACAGGGGAAACGTTATGGAAACAAAAAATATATATACTATAATTTTATCACTAGATGGCGCTGTGAGAGGTAGAATATGCAAAATAAAGGATGTGTGGCAAACGACTGTTCCTCAGTTTGCGTCTGAATGTCAAATGTCGAAATGTGTGTGATTTAACTGCTAAAGTCATCAGTCCCTAAGCTTACACACTGCTTAATCTAAATTAACCTAAGGACAAACACACACACCCATGCCCGAGGGAGGACTCGAACCTCCGCCGGGACCAGCCGCACAGTCCATGTCTGCAGCGCCCAAGACCGCTCGGCTAATCCTTAGCGTCTGAGATGCTTGGCATTTCTGTCTCAATGTAGCATAGCGTGCTGCTGGTAAAGCCCTTTTACAAGAGTGGCGACTGTGTGCCAATAATTCTGCAGGAGTTCTGGACACTCAGTGGTATGAAAAAAGGCGTCGGTTCGAATGTCTGCCAAGCGTGTGGTGAAAATGATTACGAAGTTCGAAAAGACAGGTTCTTTCGAAGTGCAATGTGGCAGAGAGTGGAAATTAATTGATCCGACGTCTGAAGAAGATGTGGCCACAGCACAGCGGTGGTGGGCAGAGGAAAGTCTATGAATCATCCTGCATTGCAATCCGTACAAAATTACCCATGTTCAGGAGTTTCTTCGTGCTGACCTGCCAGTAAGACAAACGTTTCTCCTATAATTTATTGCTCGCATGGAAACGGATAATGAATGGCCATGACGCAGCCTGTGACCAGGTGAAGCCCATTTCCATTTGACGGGACATGTCAATACACATCATTGCAGAGTATGGGCAACAGAAAATCTGCTCGCAAATCAACCTACACCACGTCGTTGTGCAAAATGTAACTGTGTGGTGCAGGTTGATGGGATCTTATATAGTAGGGCCATATTTTTTTCGAGGAGATGGGTCCTGCGAGTCCTGTTACCTGATAAATGCTATTAAAATCTTTTGCACATCAACGTCAATCCACCCCCTTCAGCAGCGCGAATGTGTGGTTAGGATCATTTTTATGCAAGTTGGTGTTCCTCCGCACATTGCAAAGGCTGTGAAGCAGCTGCAGCGGAGGCGTTTTGGAAATGCTAGAATTATGAGTCTCCCTTCCCCTACAGCCTGGCCGTCCAGATCACCTGATCTTATTCCGTGTGACACCTGACTTTGGGGTTATCTGAAAGATGCTGTGTTCAGCCCTCTGATTACAAAGGTACAAATGCAACACATTCTGAACGTGACCTGAGACCCTTCGATCTGTTATGGAACAAGATGTTCTTTTAGCGGTTAATGGCCTCAGGACACTTAAAAAACCGACTATTCCTATCCGATGTAGTACAGTCTGGCCATTGTGGATGGGCTTACCTAACTGTGCCACAACTATTGAATGTCGATTTGCACGGTCATGCACATCGCACATTATGGTTGGTTTAATGTGCAGCTCACGCCTTAGCCGTCATATTGGGATTCATGTCTTTTGTAGCTGAACCTATTGACATTACGACGTTTACAGCACCATCTAGTGGGAAAATTTTCATGAATTTTTTGCTTGTTTCCGTAACGTTTCCCCTTCTTCGGTAATATTCCGTTCCAATTTGACGTCATTCTGAGCAGTGGTCCTTTTTACAGAGTTTTGGAATTGTAACTTTAATTATAATTGCCTTGTATGTACAGATTACATTTGTTTGTGAACCACGAAATCACATTTATTTTAAAACCTGCATTTTGTTGTACGCCCATACTATCTGACTTTTTTTATTAATACCTCGAATTGTCCAATTGTAAGTCTTATAAAACCTTTTCTCTATGTTTGTCGTGTTGGTTGGAAATCTCTTTTTCACCACTTACACAAGAACAGTTGTTCAGATAAAGGCTTTATGCATTTATCCATCGTTTACAACCAACAGCAAGGGTTTAAACCAGTTTAGGCTTAAGTGGCCCACACTACCCGTCGTTCCGCTACTCACAACCTGGACTCCAACCAGACTCGTAGACTACTTTATATGCTGCCTCACTATACTATCTCGAAAAGTATCCATTCGACTTCTATCAGTTTATAAAATTCCTATCTCCTTGAATTTATTTCTGTACTTTTTTGTTTCAATCTGCAGTTCGCAACCAATAAATTATGGTCAGAGTCTACATCTACCCACTGACATATTTTGGAGTTTAAAATGTTGTTTCAGTGCGGGAGATCTTAACACGGTTCCTCCTTTCAATCATCGTACGAACATGGAAATGGCACATACAGATCGCGGAGTAGAAAAGCAACCACAGTCACTTAGTAGTGGAAAGGTGACTGGACCAGATGAGATAAGACTCTACAGAGATTATGCGAAAGAACGTGCTCCCTACTTGGTGCAGTTTATCGTACGGTACGTTACTGGAGCAACTAAGGGCACCTAGTGGCTGCAAAAAAGCGCAGGTCATTCCCATTTTCAGAAAGGGTGGCAAGACAGTTGTTGAAAATTATAGGCCTATTCGTTGACCCATTCTGTAGTAGAATTGTGGAAAATATTTTGCCTCACACATGCGACGTTTTCGGACAACGAAAATCTCCTGCATAAAAAGCACCTGGATTTTGCTCTAGACATCAGCACTATGGTTCATTTCGTGCTCCTAGAATCCAGGAAGGCATCTGATATTGTTTAGCACCATCGTTTAGTGAAAAAAGAAATACCAGCGTACCGAGTATCTAAACAGATTTGCGACTGGATTCTAGACTTCCTTGCAGAGAATCTTCAACACGTCGGCCTTAACTGAAGAAAATCTGCAGACGTAAAGGTAGTTTCAGGAATATCCCAAGGAAGTGTGATAGAACCGTTGCTGTTTACAATATATTTAAATGATTTAGAAGAAAATGGCAAAAGCTCCACAAGGCTCTCCGCAGATGATGCAGATGTCTACAAGAAGGTAGCAACACGGTTTGCAAAAGGATCTGCTGAGGACATGAATGGAGCTGCGACTGGCAGTTAACCCTGGTTGTAAATAAATGTATCATATTGCGCATACATACGAAAAGAGGGCCACTCCTGTACAACTACACTATTGATGACAATCTGCTGGAAACAGTGTTTGCCGTAAAACACCTAGGAGCAACCATTCGGGGCAACCTTAAGTGAATGACTACATGTAAAAAGTAGTAGGAAAAGCAGCTTCTAGATTGGGATTCATAGGAAGAATGTTAATTAAACGTATCTCACCCAGAAAAGAAGTGGCTTACAAAACACTTGTTCGACCGATTCTTGAGTATTGTGCATCTATCTGGGATCCCCACCAAGTAGGACTGACAGAAGGGACAGAGAAGATCCAACGCAGAGCTATGCGTTTCGATACTGGATCGTTTAGTCGTCGAGAGAGTGTTACTCAGATGTACAACAGACGCCAGTCTAGACGCTACCAGAGTGGTGTTGTGCATCAAAGACTGGTTTGCTATTGAAATGTCGAGAGAGTTCTTTGCGAAAAGACTCGGAGAAGACATTACTTCCTCCCACATATGTTTCGCGAAACGACCACTACAAGAATTAGAGAAATTAGAGCTAATACAGAGGTTTTTCCTACAATCATTCTTCCTACGCACCATTAGCAAACTGAACAAGGAATTTGGTTAGCGGGGGGGTGGGGGGAGGGGAGGGGTGGGGGGTCAGTCGGATAGTGGAACCAGAAGTACCCTCCGCCACATACCATCATGTAGACTGTGGAGTATTGGTGTGGACAAAATTGATTGAATGCCTTTATGAGATCGATGAAAACGATAAAAACCGATGTCGTGATGCTAGAAGCTGCTGGAAAAAAAGATCATGACGAAAGCGTATCGATTTATGCATGGATTTTGTACTGCGCCAGCCTTTCTCCATTAAATTGATTTGAATTACTTTGTTTATTATAACGATAGTGATTATTACTATTATTTCCATTCCATCGTCCACCACGACGTCTATTTCTGGGTCTAAAATTGCTATTATAGTCACGACTGTTACCATTCTTTTTACTTCTATAATTATTCGTTCGATGGTGTTCGTCGCTTACTTCTACCCAGTTAGCTGGCTTAGTCTCTGGGTTCTCATTAGTCTTAAATAAATAATCTAGCTGGTCTAAAAATTCTAATAATGCTTGTGACTGAGTCCGTGTTTCACCAACCAACCTTACTCTACTGTTCTGAACTTGTCAGTATTCAACATAGCCCACTGAGCTGCATCTTCTTCTAAATTTCGAACTATAAATTTTACTTTATCAGTCTCATTCCATACAGCTGGTATAGCATCTTGAAAAGACTTAAGAAAAATTACCTGATGAACTTTCCCTGTTGGCTTAAATTTCGGAAAATTGCCCCCACTATGCTTTAAACCCATTCTTATTTCTTCTCTTACATTACATTTACCGACTTTCGAATGACACTCTGGTGCCTGTGAGAAACTCGACTCATTAGACCTAAATCCGGATGCAGTCTCAATATTACTGCCGGTGAAATGTTCACCATATTACTGCTACGTATAGACGTTACAGTATCACTGCCTTCTACACGTCGATCGTCTTCGCTAGATTGACTATTATTGTCATAACTAACTTCCGTCATAGTTATATTAGCCTGCTTTAGTTTTTCTACAATCCAATTCTTAGTTTTACCTAACCTATTGCTAACGATTTAATTAAATCCTCTGAACTGAGAAATAATACTTTCCTTACTGTTTTCGTTTTGCTCGTTAACGTTGTGCCTAAGCAAACTTATCGACTTTTTTTGGGATTCCTTAAGTTTCTCTAACTCTTTAGGAATTGACGATAGCGCTCCTTCCGCTGCTAACACTTTCTTATTAACTGTTTCATATTTAGTATTTAAAATAACAAACTCCTTCTTAAATCATATTTAATTTCGGCTGTTATACTTTTCAGATTGTCATTGGTCTCTTTCACAATAATTTTTATCTTATTAAGCTGACCATTAAATTCCTTCAGTGTCTAATCTCGCGAACAACTGCGCTCATTTATCATTTTTATCACTAGCTATTTTAAATAATTACTAACTATCCTCTTTCATTGTCACAAGAATATTGTATTAATACTATTCTCTAACGTTCAAAGTCACCTCGTGCCTTCAACAGTCTGTCCGACTATAATCCACAACTTAAATAACCAAAAGTATCTATTTTACTTCACACGGAACACTTGTTCAAACTAATCCATAAAATGTCAAGCAAATTACTCTAAAGTACTTATGATACCCTGGTCGTGCCCCCTCCTTATCGAGACACATCTGTAGCAGCTACAGCTGTGGGGGACGCCGACGACGCCGCCGCCGACGCCGCCGCCGCCGCAGATAATGCAGTGGCTGTACCCGTAGATGAAGCCGATGCCGATGCTGCCACCGCAGCCGCCTGTGGAGCAGGATCTGCACCCGGAGATGGAGCCGATGCCGCCTCTGCAGTCACTAGGTGCTGCTCCCTTCGCTGACGGCACCGTCCTTAGGACGAGGTTGCCCAGCTACGTCTGGTCATACCTGCACAAACTGAAGTCCTCCATCCTCCTTTCGACAAATACATTTCCAAGACAGAACTTGTTTCAGGAGATACTTGAACACTGCGAATCCTAATCCGCCAAACTGACAATTCTATGCTGGACTCAGCAGAAGACAAGCCTCTAACTTTTGACCCACTCAGAATGTACTACGTTTAAATAGTAGTACATCCTGGACCACAGGATCGCCACCTTTTTGCTGTGCCACCCTTTGTATACCACTAACTTGTAGGAGATATAGCGTATGAACAGGCTCTAACGGCACTGCAGTCTGTAGGTGAAAGCAACTTTGGGCAATGTAGCTCACTCTCGTAATATCACAATAAGCTACAGCTCGCTACGACATCACTATGTGCAAAACGATGGAAGCAATAACACTTTTCGTGGTGTAATGAGGTCAGTGGTAGCTATCTGGAAATTAGTTACAATAACGCATCCGACTATCAGAGTTCTCTAGGTTCGAAAGATAAACTACGCCCAAGGCTAGTATCGATCATCAGAAAAATACTAAATGCGAGAGTCTACGGGAAGAAGAAATGAAGTATTTACTTTACCAATAACAGCAACCAGTAGTGAAGATTACTGATACTCCGACAGCAGAACTGAACACTTTCTCAACAACTTAGGTACCAGAAACGATAGCTTTGTATATAACTGCTGAATACGTCATATAGATCCGTTGCCTCTTGTAGTTGCTCCTCTTTTAAAGCTTCAACGAATAATCGCATATACAAGCAATCAGTGCGAACGTTATAAATTTTTACGTGAATTGGAGAATACGTCACAAGGCAAAGATATAATTTAATATCGTTTATCTCTCGTTATCAGTCAACGATAACCTCTATAACAATATCCTTGACTCTACTGATATTTCATCGTATTCAACTATTTCATTACCTTCCATATTTCAGAATTAAATGGCGTAAATTTTCATTTATAAGTAACTAATTTTCAATGAAATGTAAACTTGCTTTTCCTACCTAAATAATTATCTTCCTTTCCGTTGCATGTTATTAGCTGAAAAATACTCTTCCTTCTCTTTCATTTCTTTGAACTTGGCTTTTATCCGAGCGGTCTAAGGCGCTGCAGTCATGGACTGTGCGGCTGGTCCCGGCGGAGGTTCGAGTCCTCCCTCGGGCATGGGTGTGTGTTTGTCTTTAGGATAATTTAGGTTAAGTAGTGTGTAAGCTTAGGGACTGATGACCTTAGCAGTTAAGTCCCATAAGATTTCACACACATTTGAAAATTTTTTTTTTTGCTTTTATCAATAAGCTAGAGTTTTTACTTTATTGGTCTTTGTATTTACTTTATTCCGAAAAAGGCGTATTCAAGATGTAGTCTGCTTTGAAGTAAGCCTTAAAATTTTTTTTAATGGTTTGGGATAAAAGACAAGGCGGGTACTGACTTTTTCAGTTTACAATAATTAATTCTTTATTTCTCGCAATTAATTGTTTACAGGTACAATTCAGCGTTTTACTTCAGTAATGCTGGTGCCTTATTGCTAAACTCCAACTAAGAGGGAAATATAATAAAAAAGTGAAACAAAAGACTTAAATGTCACCGTCACGTTTCAACTATATGAACTTCAGATCATCAAACAAAACTCAACCACCTCAGGCGTTGACTTCCGCGGTCCACTAATATTTAAAACTCAAAATCCAGCACTTCATGATCTCTTTTAGAGAGAATTAGTGTGTTGTCTAATAAATGGTTCTTGACCTGTCATTTAGGGAAAAGCTATCTCAGTAAACTTCGATTGTTTCTCAATAAATAACTATTACATAGGACGACCGTTCTCTTAATGCAGACTACACACTCAGTGCATCCAACGAGATTTCCGTAATTTACTATATTACGACTTTCACGCCGAAGTCACACAATAAGTCCTACCCAAATATCGCTAAGTCACTATTCCTCAATGATTGCGTACACGTATAGAGCCACAATAACACAATGCAAAGCTACTATACCTTATTGCGTGCTTTAATGCTCCACCACAAAGTAACTAACCGACTTCGCGTGAACACATCTCTTCACATACAGCATCCAACATAAAATCTCACAGTAATATTGAAACACGGTTCTCCTACAAACGCTTGGCTATTAAACAGCACAACGCATCGTTAATCACAAATAGGAGGAGCTAATCTCAAACTTCAATAAATCGGAGCTCTTCCCATACTGGAGAGTCTACACTCTACCGAAATCGGAGAAATGATCATTTTCTACACAAGCCGATAATCTTCGCAAAATATCTTTCTAAACGGCTTACAATTGCTTTGAACACACTTGAGTTCTATCCCCATTGCAGAGTAGTTCATGTATCGTACGTCTGAGCCGATCTCATCACACTCTTGAGATAATCTCTCGAGGCTCACTACTCGAACAGTACTCGGATACTACTCTGAAATTCTGATAGGACACGCCAAGAACCATTATCTGCGAACAAACATATCACTCTAATTCTCTCTTTAGCAGTAAGTGTTTATTCTTAGCCGTCGCCGGCAAACGTTCGTAATGGCCGGCTGCATAGAAGTTGTTATCCATGCCGCGCGCCGCGATTCTGCAATCGGCTGGGCGTTGCAAGCTCGCTTTTCACGACCATCAGGTGTCACATATCTACATTTTAACACAAAAATATAAGAAAACTATACAAAAAATTTAACAAAGACTTCATTCTTCTAGAACGTAAAAATCGATAATAAGTTGAGGCGATATAAGGAAGTGATCCGTTTTTTTTCGGGCTGAAGACGGTTTGGCGTGTTTCAGTATATATTAAACTTCCCGGCAGATTAAAACTGTGTGCCGGACCGAGACTCGAACTCGGGACCTTTGCCTTTCGTGGGCAAGTGCTCTACCAACTGAGTCACCCAAGCAGGACTCACGCCCCATCCTCACAGCTTCAATTCCGCCAGTACCTCGCCTCTTGCCAGCGAAAGGCAAAGGTCCCGAGTTCGAGTCTCGGTCCGGCACACAGTTTTGATCTACGAGGAAGCTTCATATCGGCGCACACTCCGCTGCAGTGTGAAAATTTCATTCTACAATATATGTTTGAAGCTGTAGTATGGAAGCACACCGTTAGACTTGGGCAATTAGCCTTTTCAGTAATACTTATGAAAAATATTCCTCAGTAATGTTATAGACAGCGCTATCCTCCTTCTTATCTTAACAATGGCAATTTCAGCATATCGTATGTTCTGTGGAAGTGGATGCGTTGTGGATTTTTTCCGGGGAAGATGGTGTAAAAGTTGGATTGCCCATCGTAAGTTGTACGAAATAGTTTCCGGACCAGTTTTATTGTGCCCACGCTTTATATTGTATATGAATATTAATGCAAATGTATTTTCAGCCAGCCCACTCTCGTTGCGTGTTGCAGTTGCTCAGAGGTCCAAATTAGAGATTAGCAGATATGCTTATGAAGTAGATGTTTCTACCAGACTGGCGACGTTTTGTAAGAGAATTTTCGTTTTAGACTGTTCGCTTTATTCTAATGAATACAATTCTTCGACAGAAGGCCATTTTCAAATATATCCTTCCAATTTTTAAGTAACGGATATCACTGAAGAAACAATACTGTGTCATTGACTTTATTACTGCAGGAATGGGAAAGTTTCAATTATTTATGATGTAAATGTAGATGAAAGAATACTACTAAGTCAGACAAATCAGTAAGGGTGTGTGTACCGTGTAACTGAAAAATAATGGAATACCGCGTAACTGGAGCGTCGGAAGCTCTACAACAATGCTGTTATCTGCTGGGACATTGTTACGTCAGGAGACTAGCGAAATGCACGACGACCTGCAGTGTGGGTAGCAGTGATCAGTCTTCTCAAAACGAATCTCCTTTCATTGTCTACTTTCATGTGAGTAATGCTCTCTTTCTCGGTGGAAAGATCCTCTTGTGAAACACTATCTTTTCACACAACTGAAGCATTGACTCAATAGCTGCTTTCCAATATGGAAGGTACGCAACAAGCAATAAAAAAAAAGTGAAATGATCGTAAGGCAATGTTGGCCTGGAGGCTCCATTCGGGGAATTTGGCCGCCGGGTTGCAAGTCTTATTTTAGGTGCCGCCACACTGGGCAATTTGCGTGTCGGTGATGGCGAAATGATTATGAGGACAGCACAACGCCCACTCCATGACGGAAAAATCTCCAGCCAGGCCGGAAATCGAACCCGGACCCGCTGCATGGTAGGCAAACACATTACCACTTAGCTAAAGAGTAATAATAATGTGCAGCGGTTACGCATGCAAAAAACTTTTACGTGACAAATCGACGTAGATGGTACTGTTTTTCTTCAACGCTTTATGTAAAAAAGAAGAAAAAAGATAAGAAGTGACGTGCGCATAGGCACGAATCTTCCTCCCGCAAATTATATCGATTGAAATGAAACTGACAGTCATAGGTGCAAAAGTTGCTCCTCTAAAAGTTCTGCACGACTACCAACCCTGCGCACGAAAAATTACGTTGCACTGGTTGCCTTGTGAAATGTTTCATAATCATAGCTGTAATAGGTTTCCTCAATTGCTGTTTCTTCTCTTGAACATCGAGTTCCAGCACATTTTCCGAGAGGTGAAACAGACTCTGCACTTGGTAGTTTTGTTGCAGTGGCCATCTTAAACGCGTGAGATGTCAGACCAACAAATGAACACCTAGCTCACCTGCAGCTGCGAGGAGGTAATGGGCCCCGCAGCTAATGACATGTCAGACCAGCGAACACGTCTGAAGGGGTAATTGCATTGAAGGCCAAAGACTCGTTTAATATCTAACACAATGGATAATCAACTGTTGCCGTCGTCTAATATGGCCAATGGCGCTGCATCTAAGCTTCGTTGCTACGAAGTGCTATTCAATTCACAGCGAGACGCCTTTTAGAAAGCAGCAATCAGGCATTATTACTCCTTTTCTCTCGGCTTCACCACCTTCCAGCGATAAGATCCAGCGCTGTAGTTGCGATTATGTGTTTGTAGTCCGTGATCAATTTAAATTCGATTTCAGGTGTTATTCGTCGATTCAAGCAAAACTTTTGTACGACACTGTGATTTCCCTTAATGTAGGACATGAGTTCTAGAAACAAGGCTGAAGTAAGATTCTAATCTGCAGAAAAGCACTGCACTCAGACTCTTATGCTGCCAAGTTTAGTGCTTAATCTTATAATTTTTTTGTGGCAGAATGTTGCTTAGAACCTAAGACAAAGGTACAATCTTTTACTTCTTTTCTTCCCGGAACATCATGCGTTGGCTGATGGGCTGCCTCTGTTCATTTGACATCGCCGTCTTAGCTTACGAATTTCATTGTTGGACAGGAAATTTCGCAATATTGAATAATATCCTGAAATTTTCCCTCTTCCGTATGATGTCTTCTGTGTAGCAAAGTTTTCTCAAATCGTATCTTATCTCTTGAAGCCTTCCCCTGGTGTATTTTTTAATTTGAAAATGAAGTTACAAATTTTTTCGTTAGGCTATTGTCATTCATTCTGTAAATGTGACGGTAGAGCCTTAATCTGCATTTTCTTATTGCATCTGTGATTGTTTTTATGTTTCTGTATATAGATATCCATTTCTCCTCTTCGTCCAATTGTTATCTTTGTTCTTCTCTGGTCCTAAAATTTTTCTGAGTATTTTGCTTTCTTTCTTTTCCCTTTCTTCTTGTTCACCTGTTTTATTCAGTGTTTGGCACTGAGATTCTAAAGCGATTCCTTTTTAATTACTGTGTCGTTGTGTTTAAGTTTTACCTGGAATGATATTGATCTTTTATATTGATACTCATCAAATAATTGTTGAACAGAATAAACCGCAATGGAGTAAATCGCCATGGGCCGAACAGAAAATGCCCTTAAAAAGTAATCTTAATTATTATAATTGGTAATAGAGTTGGTATTTCAATGAAACCACAGATCAATGCCCAAACCCATCAGCTCTGACTGTCAAAATAACTAAGTCAGTGTCTAATTTTACTCCCTTAATCTGAAGCACCTTCTTGTCAGATCAACCAACCAAGAAGTCGTTCGATCCGCTGGAAACCGTCCTTCTCTGTTTCCCAAGAAAGACGGTGGAAACCGGCCAATGGCCAACCACGATTCTCAATTTCTGTTGACATCTTTCTTCGTTAATTATTACGATTATCGCGAATTATAGGAGCAACTTGCGATATCTCCCGTGTATCATATTTCATCATTTAATTGTTCATGAGGTACGATCGTCCTTACTTACAAAATGTTCCCGAATTGAAGTATCACCTGGCAATTTCCGGGATATCGTAGATACGTACTACGTACTCTGTAGCTTTCCTTAATGTTCCTTACTATTACTGGACTAACAAAGTACCCCTGGGCTCAAATCTTTTGCGTATTGCTTTTTTTTTTTTTTTTTTTGCAATAGTCGCAAAACGCGATACAAAACCTGATTACTCATTTCGTTTCTTTATTTTCATATTCTGTATTTGGTGTTTTTGTACTATAACTTTGTGCTGTTTATAGCGCTATAATTGTAGCAGATGGAGGTCGCAAGGGCGCCACTCAAATGACAAAATTTTTACTTCGTTTGTCATTCTTCCCCACTGAAATTATTCAGTCCAGCTAACAAGGAAAGTATTCATCCAGTGAGTCATCGATTTTTCTCATCTACCGCACGAAGGTAAGAAATGCCACTCTAGCGTAATGCACTTCTCTACTGTTTCTTGAGAAATCTCAAAAAAATTTGCAATTCTGTTGAATACTGTACGAGAGCGCCAGCCTCCGAACAACTACAGTAACGTAACTGGCTAGGGTGCAGTCTAGACGTCTGCCCTGACCATGTTCGAGCCTGTTCCTTTGCCTAATCTTCCAACAAACACTCTTATGAAAATATCTAAGATGCTGAGTAACAACTCGATCACTTCCGGTATCAAAATGTGATCTGTGATGCAGCACAAAGTAAAGTAGGTCTGTTCCTAGTACAGGGGAACGCAACTGGTTTCTACTGATGTTCCAAAAGGAATACAAATACAGTGTACGTTATTCGAATGAGGTATAGCCCTTCATGAATTCATTACAATACTTCTATGTATATACAGATAAGTACAACTCGCGCACTATGCACGTCTCTGCCGCCGACCAACGTCTCTGGCGCATTTGCATCTGTGGCCGCATGCGCAGTCGCGCGGTGCAACAGTATAAAGGGACGAAGCGAGCACTGGAACGGCCGGTGGCCCACTGCCACACCTTCACCTGCCCATGTTAGGCAAAATTTTTCTGCCTGACTCATGTAGTACTATCACCGTCAGAGGGTGGTACGGGACTACAAGTCCCACCGCCACACCTCCAAAGTGAATTGCAGTGACGCAATCACTGCCCTGTGGAAATTTACTGCCTCACCAACACAGTTAGACCGCAATAGACCGGTGATGCTGTATTGTAACATATCACCCCGGACTACAAGTCCATTAAAAAAAATAAAAAATAAAAAAAAAAAAACTGGAACGGCAGTCTTGCGGCTCACTCTGAAGTTGGCTGAACGTTATACAGCCGAAATATTAGAAGAAGGAGATTTCTTGCGGCTGCACACCCGAAACTTAATGGAACATATAGATAAGTAATTTATTTCACGATTGATTATTACATATCGATTATACCTTGCCTTAATGCGCCACTAAACTTCTCTTTAGTTTTATGGATCCTTTTGCGAGCAACATGACTTCTTGTATCGACGAAAGTGTTTGAGAATTAGGAGGAAAATAAATGAGGAGACTGGAAAGCACAATAGATAATTATTATCAGTAGCAGCACCCGTTAGTTACACAGGGACAAATTATCTTACAGATTTTCCGTTAGTCACCAAGTGTACAAATTGACAGTCCATTGCAACGTTCGGATGCTGCAAGTAATAGTAATTGTTAATGACGCTAAGGAACCTTCCTTTAATGTGATGTGATTTTAATCTGTGACTTCAAGATGATCCCTTCACCGAAACTGGTTGTCGATAGATAAATACACCTCACCGCAGCTTCTGGTGGTTTCGTGGGACCATTCTTTACGTATATGAAAGTTGTGTAGCACTGTCTACAGAAAATATTTTTGAAGCGAGGACCTTTCAGCCGGTGCGTCGTCTTGCTGAAGTAAAAAATCGCCTACGAGGTGCTGGAGACAAGCACACTGTTTCAAATTATCCACCGCTAGGGTCCTGTTCCGTTCCGCAGTAAGAAAAAAATTGCTAATGAATCATGAGCTCAATTTCGTCGCAAGTAAACATTCCCTTCCGAAAATACGAGCACCAACTCTTCTAAAGGTGCGTTGTTGGCAAACGGTTTTTCACGCGACCTTTTCCTATGTTTGGAGCGTTCAGTGGCGGTATTACTATGCCCACGTTTGTCTTCGTGTCTTGTTACGTGAGATGAGCAGAATTACGTATGTCGTCTGAGGCCTTCTGTACCACATAGTGAGAAAGTACTCCGGAACGGCAAGGCTTCGTACTGCACGTTGTTATCCAGCATTGTCATTTCTAGTGATATGCTGCATAATGTGCTATAAGGAAGCAGAATATCACGTTCGTTTGTTTGGTGCTTGTCCTAACTGGTGGTGGTACTCATAAATACATCTGAATTTAACATAATCTAAAGATCGAGTTAATCTTTGGAATTAAAATTGTACCTAAAGTGTAGCTCCGATGTCGCGAAAGAAAATTAATGGTAGTATTGTACACAACTGTGTACAATAAAAAATCTCCGCCTTAACAGGCCATGAAGGCCCCACGGCACCGACTGGCCGCCGAGTCTCCTCCGCCCATAGGCGTCACTGGATGCAAGTATGGAGTGGGATGTGGGCAGCACACCGCTCTCCCAGCCGTATGTCAGTTTACGAGACCGCAACCGCTACATCTTAATCAAGTAGCTCCTCAGTTTGACTCACAAGGGCTGAGTGAACCCGCTTGCCAACAGCGCTCGGCAGACCGGATGGTCATCCATCCACGTGCAAGCCAAGCTCGACAGTGCTTAACTCCGGTGATCTTATGGGAACCGGTGTTACCACAAAGGCAAGGCCGTTGGCAGTTATGCACAATGACAAGATTAATTTATTCATACGTAAATAGTTTAGTCACTGTGTCTTTAACACGGTGTTGTTTGCTTGAGCGATAGAGGTAGAGTAACCTTTTTTTAAATACAAGAATAGCATTTCATTGTTCCAGCGAGTAGGAAATAACAGCATATGGAACCTTAAATTTCCGCATGTATACTATTTTTGTATTTGTGACACGCACTAGTAGATACAAAAACTGGACAAACTACGCGTTTGTAATTTGATTCATTACACTGCCCGGTGACCTCAGCCCACTATTACAACCGACCGTCGATGCATCGCATATTATTGACATGTTGTTGATTCTACCTATGGAAATTTCCCCCTCAGTGGAGGTATTCACAGCGAAAGAAGATCCCTGGTAGCTGAAGGCGTTGTTGCCAATTTTTAACTGGAAAACACTAAAGGCAGCTGGTGGCTGAGTATGTACAAAATAGCTTTGCCTATACCTTCACAGGCAGCATAGCAGACGAAGAGTGAAGTTGTATTCTTTGGGGGGGGGGGGGGGGGAGGGGTGGGGAAGTGGTGCTGACAGGCCAGCAGGCCCAGTGAAAACGTTGTTGACAGTAAAAATGTCTGTTTAATTGCAATACATGACATGTCACAGCTTAACGAAGCAGACACGCTTCACTATGTTGTTTGTGGCCAGCGATTACGTTTGGGTGGCGGATTCTGCTCTAGATGCTGAGTAAGTGCTCTGCGATGCTGACGGCAGGCCAGCGTCCTCTGAAGGCAGTGGCTGTGTCACCAGCGGCGTCGTATTTCCCTCGGTGTCGTGGAGCCCTGGCGGCCCCCGGCTCCGTACTCGTCTTACACGGCGGTGCATGGAGACAGCTGTGCGTGGGACTCGACTCACTGCACTGGCGGACAGCACCTGGCGCTGAGGCACTGGGTCACATTAAGAATTCAGTGCTGGGGGGCGGCCGGTTGTCGGGGCTGTGGCGCCAGGACCCATGAGGAACTGGGTGCTGGCGTTGGCAGGTGCAGCCCGATCTTGAATCCACGGCTGCCGCTGGTGGTGACCAGCGTTGCCCCTGGCATCGTGGCGGGGCTGCTGCACTCCAGCGGCGATCAAACGCTTCTGCCTCAAAATACGGCCGTATTTGTATCGCTGTTGGGGGCATTTATTTCCCTAAAACCTGGGCCCTGGTCGCATCACCCACAGCGGGGGACTCGCCCTGGCATGGTGACATCGACATGCCCACTTCAACCATTACCGCTGTACAATGCAGTTTTGCGCTGAGTAAATCTAGCCTTCTGACTCACATGTCAGCACACTTGCAACTACCAGCTTGACTGCTGATGGAATATCAACAACTCCTCCAATAGCAGTGAAATTTATATGATCTACAACGCTTTATAAATTTACTTGTATACAGGGTTATTAAACGAATGCAACTTCACTGTCAACGTAGGAATTCATAAACTTAGAACATAAGAATTCGACTGCGAAAATGTGTTGAAACTCTGACTGCGAGAAAGTAACTTGAAAGTGCCTATCTGGTTCCCTGTCAGTTTAAAGATTCGTAATGGCGAGAATACTGTCTGAATTTAACTCCGTGAACTTTTAAACTGATAAATTGACCCTGAAAAAACTCAATGTTACATTTTTTTCAATGTTTGATTTTCACTTACCTGTTGCACAATGGAAACACCGTGACACTGCTCTCGCCTTGAAAGAGCATCCCATTAGCTGAGCAGTGACTACTGAGATGCGCCTGGTGCAATGCGCTCATTTTTTTTTTTTTTTAAAGAAGCAAAGCATTGGTTCATAAGAAATTTGAATAAGTGAAAACGATAACTCATATTCTGGCATGGACTTCACACGCAGACAATCATTAGTTTTCTGATTAGAAAAGTACTGTATTGGAAAATGACCTCTTTCTTTGCTTCACGAACATTAACAAACAAAAAAGTTACAGTTCTTGAGCGGATAAACGTAAGTAATCTTTAACATCAAATGAAATCTTTTCGCAAATGCAACTCATAAAAATGACTTTAAATATTCAACAGTTATTCCTATCCTCAAACTCAAATTGAAAATTACGTATGGCTGTTTATCTTTCCTCAGACTGTATGTCTGAATCAAGAATGCGTTTTTACAAGCTGCCGCAATAAAAGCACAAAATCTGAAATCAACTAGCTTAAATTAATTCCTCTTCTATTACTCATCAAAATATTCATAAAAAATTTTCTTCTCATAAAGCTTCAATCCCTTTCCCCATCTCAAATATTTTATCAGTAAATCAACATGTCCCACTTCTTCATAATATAACTACAACCGTACTACTCGGCCTATGCCATATTACTGCTCACAACACACACTGCCGACTACTTTGTCTCCTCATTGCACGATTAACAGAGCGCATCATCTCCCGCACATTGTCCAAGCAAGCCTCCAGGCGACGCATCTCTGATGACACTGTGCGCGTATACGAGGGCTATTAGGAAGGTAAGGAACGATAGGTCGCGAAATGGAAACCATAGTGAAAATCAAAACTGTTTTATTTGCAACAGTTAGCTACAACTTCCAGCTACTTATTTCCATAGTCGCCGATCCGACTTAGACGTTTGTCGTAGCGTTGTACCAACTTTCCAATACCCTCGTCACAGAAGGCAGCCGCCAGTGCTTTCCGCCAGTTCTCTACGCTGGTCTACAGCTCGTTGTCTGTGCCAGAATGTTGTCTTCATAGCCAGCGGTTCATGTGAGTAGAGATGAAACTCAGAGGGAGACAATCACGGGCTCTATTGTGGGTAATCAAACATTTCCAATTGAAAACGATGCAGGTGCATCTTCATTGCCCCTGCGGAATGCGGCTGAGAATGGTCTTGAAGAAGAAACCGCACGACAGTTATGTAATGTTGCTGCATAGCTTCAGGCGAAATTTCTCACCAGGCCCTCGTACTTGGAGGGAAGCACTATTATTCTAGGTATCTTTATATGTTTCCTGGGTTCTCAGGACTAAAAAGAACGACGTAACGCGATCGACGGCCATACTAGAGACACTGCCCAACACACCTGAGCAAATCGTCATCGGATTTTCTCTGTGGTTTCCATTTCGCGACCGATCGTTCCTTACTTTCCGAATAACCCTCGCAATTTCAAACGGTACAAAGGCGGTCACGCGTTCATTCATCCGAATACAAGAGAAATGCCCATGAAATTGTCTACAGCCCCATATCAACCTGATAACTGCAGTGGTGGGGAATCCATTGCTTGTTCAACAGCTGGTACCCACTTACAAGTAGAACTTTTAAACTACTTCTAGCGGGTCTGCAGGTGATCGTATTAGCAGGTTACGCCAGTACGACCAGTCGTGTGACAAGCCGGCAGCCTCCGGCTACTGAAAAAGAAAATCATCGTGTAAACAACTGGGACGGCTATTTCCAATAGATGCACCACGAAGCTCGTCAGGCAACAGTGTGTTGCGGTGCTGCCTCTTGGAAACAGTAGGGTGGGCTTGCCGAGTGTTGAGAACAAGAATGCATTGCTATACGGGTGCCAAGTTATTTTCCATGGGCTGTACTGAAACTGCGTTACTGGAAACAAGTCGTCTACGGAGTGTGAAAACAGTGAGGTGTTGTGATAGAAATACAATACAAAAGAGCGTTATGTGAATGGCTGTGGCAAACATACGAAGCAGCTACGCCAAGCCCAGGGAAACTGTCAGGACCCTACTTTCGGCGTTCAGACTGTAGGTATGGAGGCAGATGTGAAGTCCAGACGACTGCGTAATCTCAGAGATGGCATATCTCTTGCCTCAGGCGCTGAAGCACTGATATCACGTATCCATACCCCTGCCACTGAACATATGACACTATATACGGGATAGTTGCCTGCGTCGTATTGGTTCCTAATTCGTTCTACCGCTATAAAATTCTTCTCTCTTGCGCTACCCAATATTTAGACAGTTAAGCGTCAAATATGTGCTATTTGCAGTCATATTACCAGCTATGAGTGCTGTGTTTTCAGGAAGAGATCGTCTGAAGACGTCGTTGGTTTTGTTGTATCGTACTTTTAACATAACTTTTTATCGACGTGGCGAAGAATATGTGTATTCACTGTGATTTGTATGTAGGAAATTAACAAAGAGAAAATGGCGACGTTGTCTACGATGTACCGCTATAACTTTCTGATATTGTATTGTTACAATTTAAGAAACTTGCAGGTATAGTGAGTCTTAGAAATGCATTTAGCATTACTGGTGCAACATAATGTTTTGAAAGGAAGTGCTGAATTTTTTAATGCTCTTTTTATTGTAAGTTACTTATTAAATAATTGTTTTGTGTTACAGTATAGTAACAGAAAGGCGTTGTGAAAAATGGAGCATAGATTAACAGCATTTAGCCGTAACAGTATGTGTAAATGGGGATCATGGATGCATTGAATGTGCACGCGTAAGAAATGTCCCTAAGCAAATAACGAAGAGGCATGCGGAAAGTGGAAGTAAACATTTTTGGCTGCAGAAGACGTGAAATGGAAGTGCATATTCGTACATTCAAGGAGATGATGTTCGTTTTATGCATGTCGGAGGAAAGAAAACTAGCGTTCGAAATCGCAGAAAGAAAGGGACCACGCCATAATTTCAATGCAGAAGGAGCCTGGTCGACAAAGTGGGATGAAGATATGCAAGGCCTAGCCAAGGAGGGTGTGATCTGACCAGTAGCCTATGCAAAAAAAGAAAAAAAGGTTAAACGGAGCAAAGGAGAAGAAATCTGTGAAAACGAGGTGTTTTGGACTCAGCAGAGAAGCCACCAGACAATCTCGTCGTGAAACGAAGAAATGGTATTGTGAGTCGTGCGAGGAAGATCGAATGGAAGAAATGATCGACTGCATGAAGTGCATACTATAGATGCATGTAAAGTGTGCAGACGGTGATATAAGAATTAAAATTGGAACATTTTCTTAAACTCACGCTAGTACATGTCATTAGGAGGCCAGATTCCTAATTTGTACCACTTGTAGACGTTTAAAAATTAAGTTGTGGTGTATTTCTTTTTCTCAGAATTTCCATTCTCTAAATCAGATACCAATAACAACATCCTACAGTTGAGGAAGGCATTGTTTAAATAATTTTGTACTTACTATTTAGGTTATACTAAATAAAAGCTTGGAAGTGGTACAATTTAGGCATCTTTCCCCTTTTATTTCAGCTTCATTTTCCATGTATACTGGATGGTAATTACATCTCCTCCAGGTTTGTACTGGTTTCCTAGAGCTCTTCAGACACAGGATCGAATGCCTCCTTCGAGAGGCTCTTGGAAAACTGACCTAGTATTCTAATTACTTCCAGAAGTTGTTTAAAAGGTGTCATTTTCTGCTCATAACTGTTTATGCACTGCGTATAATACGAGGGCGGTTCAGAAAGTAACCTCCGATTGGTCACAGTGCGGGTTGTGGGGGGAGTAGCGACGCCATCTGTGCGTTCACGCACTCAACAGGTTAGTCGGCATCAAGCCGTGGTCGAGTGAACGTCGTACCTGCGCTAGTTTAGTTTTTGCGGCAGTTTGAAATGTGTGCTGCAATAGAAAACCCCGCCAAATGTGAAGTGCGTGCTGTCATAAGGTTTTTTACAGCCAAAGGATATTCTGCAGCAGCTATTCATCGTGAGCTTTGTGCCGTGTACGGACCAAGAGTTATGAGTGAAGGAGATGTCCGTGAATGGGTACGTTTATTTAAAAGTGGACGAGAAAACGTTCATGATGAAGAGAGGAGTGGTAGACCATCATTGGTGACTGACGAACTCGTTCAGACAGTTGATGTAAAAGTTCGTGAAAATCGACGTTTCTCAATGTCGGAGTTGTCTACTGGTTTTCCACAGATTTCTAAGACTCTCTTGTACGAGATAGTGACAGCAAGATTGGGTAACCGTAAGTTCTGTGCACCATGGGTGCCCAAAATTCTTACCGACCACCACAAAACTCAAAGAATGGCCTCTGCATTAGACTTTCTGTCACGTTATGAGGACAAAGGAGAACCATTGTTAAACAGAATCGTGACCGGTGACGAAACCTGGATTAAGTATGTGAACCCTGAGACAAAAGAACAATCAAAGATGTGGGCACATTCAAATTCGCCTACCAAACCAAGAAAAGCCTCGCAAGATTTTTCTGCCAGAAAACTGATGGCAACGGTGTTTTGGGACGCCAAAGGGGTGTTGTTGGTTGAATTCATGGAACGTGGTACGACCATTAATCAAGACGTGTACTGTGAAACAATAAAAAAGTTACGACGGGCTATACAGAACAAACGCCGTGGTATGCTGACTTCCGGTATAGTTTTTTTGCACGATAACGCCCGTCCTCACTCTGCTCGCAGAACAACGGCCCTTCTTGAGTCCTTCAAGTGGGACGTTATCAACCATCCACCTTACAACCCAGACCTGGCGCCAAGTGATTATCACCTCTTCATGCATTTGAAGAAATGGCTCGGGTCACAGCGGTTTGATGACGACGAAGAGCTCAAAGATGCGGTCACAGGCTGGCTCCAGGCACAAGCGGGTGATTTTTATGCAGAAGGAATTTCAAAGCTTGTGAAGAGATACGATAAGTGCCTCAATCGCTATGGAGACTATGTAGAAAAATAGTGCAAAGATGTAGTTGTAAGATGTATATATTAAAATATTTTTATTTAACTTGGTGTATTTTTTTAAATCAACCGGAGGTTACTTTCTGAACGGCCCTCGTAATTAAAGGGTCATTAATTTGAAACCTCGTCATTTTCCCTCACTGCGACAAACTTCCTCTGTAATGGAGCGCCGGCCGGAGTGGCTGTGCGGTTCTAGGCGCTACAGTCTGGAGCCGAGCGACCGCTACGGTCACAGGTTCGAATCCTGTCTCAGGCATGGATGTGTGTGATGCCCTTAGGTTAGTTAGTTAGTTAGGTTTAATTAGTTCTAAGTTCTAGGCGACTGATGACCTCAGAAGTTAAGTCGAATAGTGCTCAGAGCCATTTTTTGTAATGGAGCAAAAACAGAGTGCCCTGCGAAGTCGCCTTCGGGCTCGGCTACGCTTCAGACTGCAAAAAAAAAAAAAAAAAAAAAAAAAAAAAAAAAAAAAAAAAAAAAAAAAAAAAAAAAAAAGCCAGAGCTCCAAAGTCCATGAGGTGTACGGTGGGTTAATGAGGTCACATTGGCACCAAATTTCACCACAATTCTGTCCGAAGGCTTCGTGGACATGTTACATGATAGGAAGGTCGTCATCTCCTCGTCTCCTCTCCCCCCCCCCTCCCGCTCTTAACTGCGTCTCACCCCTTATCTTAATGCCTCTACGATGGAAGTCACAACCACAATGCCCAGCCTTGAAATTATGCGGTTTTCCCGTGGGTGGTCGGGGGAAATATTCCAGACCCACTGCAGCTCAAAATGCACACGAAAAGACATCAGTGTGTAGCACATACGGCGTCAATGAAACTACTCCTTCCTGACCTGTGCTGCGGCTCGCGCTGGTGCTGTTTGTAGGTTTCTGCCCTCTGTTGGAGGCCAGACGGTATCGTTTAGCTGACATGGTTGCGGTTCTTTGTCTTCTTCTCGTGCTGACTGGCTCCACTTGGTTTCGCAAGCGTTGCCTGTCCTCTAGTGGCAGCAGCGGCGGTTATCGATATGTAATAACTGTGGCCCTGCCTTTGGGGCGACGTCGTTGTTCTTCCAGGTCGTGTGAGTGTGCAGTTCAGTTGGGGATTCAGGTGGAGCCAGGTCCGCCCAGTGCGAGAACACTCAGGGACCACTGGTGGGGCGCATAGACTGTCGGATCGAAGGCCTCTGGCCACGAGGGTGCTCGGCCTCCTCGTAAACTGAACCCTGCAACATTTAAGTTGAGTGCATTTGGATTCAAGTAGAGAAACTTCCACCATTGCGAGATCTTGCGATTCTCCAATGACTTGGGTTGGTGTCGCTACTTGTAGTGTTGCCGAAGCGAAGAGCAGCGAGTGGAGTACTTGGAGAAGGCGGATCTGATTAGCTTCCCTGGACTTCTAATTACTATTTATTGCGTTCAGTTTGTTACCATTTGTTCATCCAGCGGTATTTTTCCTGCCTCGTGGTCGCTAACTCCCCAGTTACCTGCCCTGGGGGTTAGTGTTAGTCGGCGATTCTTCTACTCTGGTGGTAGTGATTCCTTTCTCGTTCCGGGCGCTCTGAGCACAGTATTCTGTGGGCAGAGTCCAGACCGCCGGTGCCGGCTGTGGCATATTTTTACATCTTTGCATTTGGTTTATTTACGTCAGGTAGCCTCAGCAAGATTATCATTAGTCATTCGTTAGACTGCCACTAGTCTGAGTTACCATCTTGTGAAGTGAATGCAACTCTTGGCTGCCTATCTCATCGCTCGCGAAAGTTTTTTTTGCTGGACCTACTCAGAGGTCGATTCCTGGTGCACCGTCTTTGACTGGCCCTTGTGTGGTATTATTGTAGCCGGCCGGAATGGACGAGCGGTTCTAGGCGCTACAGTCTGGAACCGCGCGACCGCTACAGTCGCACCCTGCCTCAGGCATGGATGTGTGTGATGTCTTTAGGTTAGTTAGGTTTAAGTATTTCTAAGTTCTAGGGGACTGATGACCTTAGAAGTTAAGTCCCATAGTGCTCAGAGCCATTTGAACCATTTTTTGTTGTTATTGTATTTGCTGTTTTATTGTATGTTTCTAAATTGTTTTATATACTTGCCATTCTTGGCGTTACAGCATGTTCAAATGATTGTGCTACCATCATTTTGTGTCACCTGTTTGGTGATCAGTTGCTTGTCCTTTT
Organism: Schistocerca serialis cubense; assembly: GCF_023864345.2. Lineage (NCBI taxonomy): Eukaryota > Metazoa > Arthropoda > Insecta > Orthoptera > Acrididae > Schistocerca > Schistocerca serialis. The sequence continues at coordinate 109,916,287 of NC_064639.1, read as the reverse complement.
AAATTAACCTTTGCTGCTGTATTTGCTGTTTTACTGTATTTTTTAAAATTTTTGTATAGTTGCCACTCTTAGCGTCACAGCAGGTTTAAATCTTTGTGCTACCAAGTTTATCATCATTTTGTCTCACCCATTTGGTGATCAGTTGCCTGTCTTTTTAAATTAACCTTTGCTATTGTATTGCTGTTTTACAGTATGCTTCTTAAATTTTTTATAGTTGCCGTTCTTGACGACAAAGGCCTTCAGGAGTGACTGTGGTTACTTGCCTTAAAATTCTAATTGGGATCACATTGGCTTGTTTTTGAAACATTATCTGCTGTGTCTGTATTTTATGCTCATTTGGTAAATTGTAACGCACTGAAAGCACTATTATTTACACAGTTGTTTATGCCTTCATTAATAGTGTGTGATATCTTGATTTATTGCTGAGTCTGGAATTAATGTGTTAAAATAAATGTGTGCAATTGCAAAAGGGAGCCATTAGTAACTGACTATGGCCCCATCCCCAATCGTAACCAAATCCTGCCTTCCTTGACTATCAGGTTCCACTTCCCTTGGGGCATTGTTTTACACACATTTCATTGTCGAAAAACACAGTTTGCAGTGCTATGTGCAACACAACGACATTCTTGACAACCTTACACACTGCTGACAGCCCCTGGACGATTCAGTTCTTCTATAAGCACCCCTGCGACCCCTTAACACTACAGCGTGACAGCAATTTTTACTCTGGTATTCAGGACAGAACCATCAGGAACAGTCGGACGAAATCTCAACTTGATGTGAAGCAGCTTTTTCAGCCTCCTGTTTGGCGCCCTCCTGTGTTGTGATCATAGAAGGGTGTGACACTAAGACATCCGTGAATAAAATAGCCAAGGATCTATCTAAGGCCAGTTCCACAACATCCTCAGCGCCACCTGCGCACCTCTGTGATGCACATTAAAAATGTACCTACAGAGAGACAACCTGTGACCGATTCCTAGGCGCCTGCAGGCAGGCAACCCACAAACAGCACTCAGATTCGGCACGCCCACAAGCAGGTGCTGGAGCAACAGTGTAGCGCCACTTAGCTGTAGGGTGTCGACGCCTTTCATCAACAGTCCATGCTTGCCACTCAGAGCTCCATACCAAATGCAAACGTTTGCGTTGTGATGTCAACAGTAGCCAACAGATGAGGCACTAATTTCCTATTGCCGATGCAGGATGACACAGAATATTGCAGCGAGTTGTTGTTGGACGGCAGGCACAGATGTGCAAGGCTCATGATGTGCCTGTTGGACAAATGGCGATTCTTCAAAGTGCTGGTCTCACGACCTACTGCAGCAATTTTCGTATGGTTTTCACTAGCAGATAGTTGATTCACGAGGAAGATCTGTACATACCATTAAGCCAGACAAGTCCTCCAGCCGGAAGTACTTAGGGCTACCTGTGCGAGGGCGGGACTGGTCGCTATTGTCGTATAATAAGTGTATAGGTACGTGGTACACGGAGAATTTGATTTGAGCACTGAAATCTAAGTAACTCTTCGATACTTTATCTGAGAATTCTACCATAGGAAGTGTGCAGGCGGTGTGCAGTTAAGCACAGAGGAGCCAGGAACCGCTGAGTAAAAGTTTCGCTCATTAGTCGCTGTCGTGGCCAAGGCCACTGGCGAGAGACGCCGTATACGCTGCAGCTGCAGCAAAGAGACTGGTTTATTCGACAACTGCTCGAGGAGCGGGCTGACATCACTGACAAGGCAGAAACTAAATGAGCTGCCCCATTAAAAGACGCTTACGAGGCAAAAAATAAACGATCAAGTTAATTAAAAGACGTTATTATATAAGAAATTCTGCCATAGAGTTTAAAAAAAGGAGAAGCAGACACTTGAGTTATTCACACACACACACACACACAGACACGTACAAACAAGCAGGTGCAGTCCATCTCCAGGCGGTTTAGATGATGTAATTCCATAACACCTGTAACTCACCGGTTGCTGTATGGAGCCAAGCTAGATGGCTACCTTCCCAGAAAGCACGACAATTTTAAGAATAATTGTGAGCATTCCATTGACGACTGTGGAGATCGAAGGGTCCTCTTCTACCCTAAATACAATAAAGACATTCTTGCAGAATTCCATGGGGAACGGAATATTGAATGCGTCAGCACTGCTGTCAGTAGTGAAGGAGACGATACAAGCCATTCCGGATTTGAACAAAGGTGTTAAAAAGGAATTCGCTACAACCAAAAATAAGAGAATAGAGTTGATGTACAAGAAATAAAATGAGAAGGTAAATTTTGATTACTTATGGCTTCCACTATTTTAAAATATAGATTTTGAAAACAGGAGACCAGAGCTCATGTACACGAAAAAAATGACAAGGTAAGTTTTGATTACGTATTGCTTGCACTATTGAGCCCCCACACCCTTCAAGTCTCAAGAGCCGCCACTGCTTTCAGTATAAGAGATTTTCTTGATATCATCAGTGAAAATTGCGGTACAAAGAAATGGAAGTTTAAGCAGTCGTGAGGGAGCGTTTACAACAAACTTTCTCGAAAGACGAACCTTTGACACAAGAACAAAGAAGCAGATTTTGATATTTACAAGAAGTAATTTTTCCGGTAAACCGGTGTTCAAAATCAGGTTCAGGCGAATGTCTAAAGTAGCGCAGCACGACAAGAATAAGAAGAATAAACCAGAGATCTAAGAATTGGATATATATAGTGTTTGTGGTGATGGTAGAACCGCTGTGGTAGCGCATGTGGAGAGAGGAGCGGGGATATAATTGGGTTTCGCTGTTCAAGTTTAAAGGATGCATGTGGTCTCAAAAATCTACCTATATGGACGGATTTGGGGAGTAACGCTTGTCTACTGACGAACAAATGTTACGACAAATTATCTCATACTCAAAAAAATGGTTCAAATGGCTCTGAGCACTATGAGACTTAACATCTGTGGTCATCAGTCCCCTAGAACTTAGAACTACTTAAACCTAACTAACCTAAGGACATCACACACACCATGCCCGAGGCAGGATTCGAACCTGCGACCGTAGCGGTCATGCGGTTCCAGACTGAAGCGCCTAAAACCGCTCGGCCAAACAGGCCGGCATCAATATGTGTTCTTTGAGCCATTTTCAACACACAGTCACTATTAGCACTTCTGAAAACGTCTGCACACTTGATTGTTATGAGGGGTAGAATACTAAGGCGACTGGAGGCTGGTCAAACACAGCAAGTCGTAACAAGGGAACTCCGTATGCCTCAAAGTGTGATCTCAAGATTATGGCAACGATTCCAGCAGACAGGAAATGTGTCCAGGCGCTACAGTACAGGACGTCCACAGTGTACAACATCACAAGAAGACCGATATCTCACCATCAGTGCCTGCAGACGGCCACAGAGTACTGCAGGTAGCCTTGCACGGGACCTTACCGCAGCCATTGGAGCAGTTGTCTCCAGACACACAGTCTACAGACGACTGAACAGTCATGGTTTATTCGCCCGGAGACCTGCAAGATGCATTCCACTGATCTATGGTCACAGGAGAGCCCGTAAAGCCTGGTGTCAAAACACAATACATGATCATTGGAATAGTGGTCTCAGGTTATGTTCACGGACGAGTCCAGGTATAGTCTGAACAGTGATTCTCGCCGGGGTTTCATCTGGCGTGAACCAGGAACCAGATATCAACCCCTTAATGTCCTTGAAAGGGACTTGTATGGAGGTCGTGGTTTGATGGTGTGGGGTGGGATTATGTTTGGTGCACGTACACCCCTGCATGTCTTTGACAGAGGAACTGTAACAGGTCAAGTGTATTGGAACGTCATTTTACACCAGTATGTCCGCCTTTTCAGGGGTACAGTGGGTCCCACCTTCCTCCTGATAGATGATAACGCACGGCCCCACCGAACTGTCATCGTGGAGGAGTACCTTGAAACAGAAGACATTAGGAGAATTGAGTGGCCTGCCTGTTCTCCAGACCTAAACACCATCGAGCACGTCTGGGATGCTCTCGGTCGACGTATCGTTCCACGTCTTGAAACCCCTACGTTACTTCAGGAACTCCGAAAGGCACTGGTACAAGAATGGGAGGCTATACCCCAGCAGCTGCTCGACCACCTGATCCAGAGTATGCCAGCCCGTTGTGCGGCCTGTGTACGTGTGCATGGCGATCAAATCCCATATTGATGTCGGGGTACATGCGCAAAAAACAGTGGCGTTTTGTAGCACATGTGTTTCGAGACGATTTTCTCAACTTATCACCGACACCGTGGACTTACAGATCTGCGTCGTGTGTGTTCGCTATGTGCCTATGCTATTAGCGCCAGTTTTGTGTAGTGCCACGTTGTGTGGCACCACATTCTGCAATTATTCGTGATTTATGAGCATGTGTGTAGAACGACGGCTTCCAGCCTTGGCATCAGGTTTCAGTGGTACTCAACAGCAGTAGCATCTCTCCTGAATTGATCGTATGGCATTGTTGGCTGGGATGTCTCATCGGGTGCGGCCGCCAAGTGCAAGTCCTATTTCAGCCAGCGCCACACTGGGCGACTTGCGGCCGATGATGAGGATAAAATAATGATGAGGACAACACAACACCCAGTCCCCAACCTGAGTAAATCTCCAACCCGGCTTGGAATCGAACCCGGGTCCAGTGCATGGGAGGCAAGCACGCGACCATCCAGCTAAGCAGGCGGACAACGTCTCTCCTGAAGAAGACGGACAAGTGGATCGCCGAAATATCACGTTGATTTTAGGATCCGACAGGAAACCTGCTTGCTCCATGCTCGTCTTGGATCATCAACAGTTCACTGTCATCTTGTGGGCTGGCGTCGTACCGGATCGGCTAATACCACCCGGTTTGTTGGTCCTCAACCCCTCCCCTTCCCTCCCTTTTACCTGGTGTTCATTCGAAACACCAGTGAAGGAAGACGACTAGGTCATTAGAGTGCAAGTTGGGATTGGGGAACGAATTAGCGAGGAATCAGCCGTTTCCTGTCACATGAACCATTCCGGGATTTACCTTCAGTAAGTTAGGAAACTCATGGAAAACCTAAATCAGGATGGCAGTGCGGCTATGAGAAGCGGTCGTTCTCCAGTGTCTTACCTATGCACCATCTTGTTCGGTTTGTTCCGTCAGACTGTACCACTTGCTGACCGCGAGAGAAAGTGGTTTCAGTTCGACGATGCACCATCCCGTATTCATATGGGTAAGTGCTTGAGCCACAGGCTGTGAGATGTTCTTTGTTTTGAGGGACCTTTATGTTTCCTAATTTTACGTTTATTGAAACTCGGCAGATAGCCGAAGTCAGTTCGCTGCGTTAAGCACTGCTGCATAATACACCGGCAGTGAGCTGGGGACTGGTTCTCACGGAGGTGCGATGATTAATCACGAGAGTAGAGTGGGAAACGCGAGCCGTGGTAATGGATCTTACTCAAAGGTAAAGATGTAGGGGAACCACTGGTGTTCTGGCGCGAAGTGCCGATTATATTTTATCAAATATTTATCTTTCCAGTCCTCTTTTGACATAACTGGTATTGGGAGTAGCCTATAGGTCATCAGGGCTTCACTACAATAATAACGCTATACCATAAAGACGTAAATTCAATAAACAAATGAATATTGTAACTAACTGAAGATGTATGAAGGGCTACGAAGAGCTACGGTGTAAGCAAGGGATTTCGATCGCGCGCCAAGCTCGCTAATCGGCGATAGAATGTATCCTGAGCCTGTTCAGGTGTAAGAATTGGCGATAGAATGTGTTCAGATACCGTTCAGATGTGATATTTGGCTTTACTATGCTCTTGGATCGTTGTGAATTTGTTAAAGGAATCACTTTATAATACTGAACTGTTGCTATTTTATGGTATTTGAAAATAAACGCATAATAAAGGCATATCGGAAATTAATTCATAGAAATTAGATACCCACACTACTAATTTGAGTCACAGGTCGCCTTCTAAAGAATCCAGTGCGCTGCCAGATCTGCTTTTGGAGACATCACCAAAGATGCACAGGTAAGGAGGAGACCTCATCTAAACTAGCGCAGTCTCCAGTGGGAAGGCTTGACCTCGCCCCCTATACCACTTTCTACGGAGTCGTGACTGAATTAATAAACTTGCTTGGAGGTTCGAATACGCGAGGAGAGTCTGCAAGGTACACTCATCAATGAAACAGAAGCGAAGGTCTTGTCCTTTGGCCAGCTCTATCACTGTGTGAAAGGCAATCCTACGTTAATAGCATCTTTAGACTTACACAAAGCTTTGGACAATGCTGACTGAAACACACTCTTTGAAATTCTGAAGATAGCAGCTGGGAATTCCAAGACTTTTCAGACTGTTTAAATTTTAAGATGGATAAAAAAATGCCGAAAGAAATATTTTTCGTATGAGATAATTACAATTTAAAAATTTTCGTATTTTCTTTCTTTACGTGCGCTATGAAACCTTGCTTCCTGCCAAAATTCATGTTTCTAGGTCAACGGGAAGTACCCTATAGGTTTTATCAAGTGAGTTCGCGAGCATTGAAATATGTGACATAATGGCTGTATCTTTTGATTCCATTCACTTAGAAGCTTAAATTTTTTAAGCTCCTTGGTACCGTAGTTCTTAGTATGTGGCATAAATTTAAACTTGATGCGTCTACCCATTCCTGAGGAGAAGCGTCTCTAACAATCGAATAGAACAGACACAGAGTAAGACAACAAAGAGACCATGTAAGGGTTCCGTTTTTTGAGGTACGGAATCCTAAAAATGCATCAAAAGACATAGAAACACAAACAGATGAAATAGACAGGGTTAATGAACGAGAATATCTCTGAGAAACTCATAACGCAATAACACAGTGCCTCATACATTTTCAGTTAATAAATTATGTACTTTTAAATTAATTTATTGTGTGTGTCTATACTTTATTAATTCTGCAAGTATTCACTATTTAAAAACTGTAATATAATGATGAGACTATTGAAAAATAATACCACTGTCTAACGTAACAGCCGCGACGCTTCGTCTCGTTTCTATTACCCACAGTGATAGAAGCGCCCCAAGCGGCCGGCAAGCGACACTTCTGAATACGATATCGGAAGAGTGAGAATACTGATTTACAACACAGTTTTTACAATAAGGAGTCTATGTAGCGCCATAGAAACCGACAATAACTACCAAATAACACCTCAGTTATCATTCTTTATTTTCCTGAGGACCCTGGAAGGTACGAAACGATATATTACAGGACGGTTTATTTACGATTCTCTTGTAACGTACAGATGTTTACTAAATAATGTCGTTTTCCTTCAGTAACAAAAAATTACCAGTAATCGCCGGAAGACTTGACCTTTTAGAGGAAGATGCATATCTACTTAACACAGTGGAGTTTTGTTCAGTACCATTTCAGCCATATTAGTGAATTTGGAACGTAGGAAAGCTATACGGGGTGTTGCACCTACATTATTTAATGTGCAAAATAAACCAACACAGCTGTAGCTTAAGGGGAAACGACACAGGCGTTATAACAAATCGTCAAAAGCAGTAAAGCTGTTTCCCAATACAGAAGTAACCAGTTCCACAATTGTTGCTAAATTTAAGCCACAGACGGCAAGAATATTCAACACATTCGCTTTTGAAGTAAAAGTAATTACATTTACAAAATTATTCGTGTATTAGAAAGTGGAGAGAAGCAAAGAGCCTGTGATAATAACAACAGACAGCAACATAAATATAGGCTTTGCATGCATGAAATACATATTTATATTCTCTTGCTTTCAGCGGAGTAAGCTGTTAGTATACACATATTCCAAAGTATTTCTTCATGAGTAAATTGCAGCTTATGTCATGGAATCAGTATGATTCGGCTGGTTTTACATTTATTTCACGATAATTCATGTCTCTTGGTAATTTACTAAGTATGGAACGCACAGTTATAACAACTATTTTGTTAAATAAGTTAAAAATAATTAAAAACGAATATTATCCGTACGACCCATGTGACTTTCTGCTTTCTCACCGTTCGGAGCGCTAGTGTCGTTCCAGCTGTCAAACGGTAACAACTTTCGCACCACAGTATACCGTGACTTTATGTATTAGGCTGTAAAAACTTAATAATAGAAACGCTTGCAAAGTCAGGGACGTTCGCATTGCATAGAAACCAAAGAATATGTCCCAATAAGTTGGACGCATGCGCTCGAAGAGTCAGTAGCGGAGAGAGAGACAGATGAAAGTCTTCTGTGGTGAACTATGGACACAAAGTGGTGATTCTCAAAGGCGTAACGGAGAGTATTCTCCGAATGATGTTTTTAGCATGGCAAGGCACTGTGAATAGGTGAGCAAGCACTTGTCTGGGCACAGTACAAAGCATATTAGACACTTGGTAACTGACGAGGGTACTGTGGGGCCAAAATCATTAAAAGTTGCTCGTTGTTAAGGAAGAGCGTATTGCCAACAATGGTCGTAACGAACTGGATTACGTCGCACCATCTGCAACTTGCCACAAAATAATATCGAGTCACTTATCTTTTTAGTTATGTATATGACTTGCTAGAGTGGTAGTTTCAGCTCTCTGATAGTCATAGTGTCTTTTTAGTTGAAGTACAAATACTGTGAGTGCTCCTGATTATCCCAATTCATTAGCCATCAGCAGTATTCTATCCTTTGATCATTATTACCGAGGAAATCATAAACTAAAGAGATAAGGATAATTCAATAAGGAGCCAATTAATTACATTTGCAGTTAAATTAAATAGTTCATGAAACTAATGCAGTAGTAATTAAAGTTATTTGAGCATTATAGTGCTTTTATTGCATCTAGTCAATAACCAAGTAAACACAGCACAAAGAAAAAGTAATTTCAATTACTGAGAAAGTAAAATACTTATGCTATTGTGACTAAAGTGACTTTTATAGATATTGTTGTGTGTTTGCAAATATTTCATGTGTTTTTGACTTTCGTAACATTGGCTTTGCAAACGTGTTTGTCGTTAGTTAGTGAAGTCATTACGAACTTTTTGAGGTAGCATTTAACACAAAACAGTGATTGATTGCGGGTGTTTGCTTCACAAAACCTGAAGCAAACTGCATTACAGTGAGAAACGTCATTCAGTACATCTCACATGATGTGTTGCTGGTAATCAACCCCTATTAGATTTTGTAGTTGCAAATAATTTTAGTGCTTTTCTAAGTAATTTAAAATCGACTTGTTAAACGTAGCCTTCACATTCAAACTAGCGCGTGTGCTTTTTTACCCCTCAAGAACCTTCCTATTCTCTTGTCATTAGTATGTAATTTCAGTTTCAGTTCAGTGATAAACAGACAGTAACTTTTGTTCTCTGATGAGCTGACGACTGTAAATTATTACCTGTAATCAAATTGTAAGTAGGCTGCGTAGGTTTTTATGTTGGTAACGCCATGTAGCGCTCTATATGAAAATCACTTTATGTGCTATGTGCAGTCTGTGGCTGGTTGGCATTGCTGTAATATTCGCTATTGTAGTGTTGGGCAGTTGGCTGTTAACAGCGCGTAGCGTTGCGCAGTTGGAGGTGAGCCGCCAGCAGTGGTGGATGTGGGGAGTGAGATGGCGGAGTTTTGAGAGTGGATGATCTGGACAGAGACAGTAAATTTGTAAAACTGGATATCATGAACTGCTATATATATTATGACTTTTGAACACTATTAAGGTAAATACATTGTTTATTCTCTATCAAAATCTTTCATTTGGTAACTATGCCTATCAGTAGTTAGTGCCATCAGTAGTTTGAATCTTTTATTTAGCAGCCAGTAGTGCCGCTCGCTGTATTGCAGTAGCTTGAGTAACGAAGATTTTTGTGAGGTAAGTGATTTGTGAAAGGTATGGGTTAATGTTAGTCAGGGCCATTCTTTTGTAGGGATTATTGAAAGTCAGATTCCGTTGCGCTAAAAATATTGTGTGTCAGTTTAAGCACAGTCATGTATAATTTTTCTAAGGGGACGTTTCAAAATGTCATACAGTTTCAGATACTTATTCTAAATTATAGCTAATTACTTAATATCACTTATTTTCATATCGAAATTTCTTTCCTATCTCGGTTATACACGATATGTATCTGCGTGATACTTATAAAATTGGTTGCATTCTTTCCGTTAGCATGATTCTTTGGAATCCTTGTGTTTTCCTGTTAAATAAAGAACATTAGGTACATATGTCAGTTAAAAAACTTATTACCAAAAAATATAGCCACATTGTAAACTGTACAGCACAGCAGACTAGAAAAATATGCGTGGATGTAAGAGATAATAAAATGGATAGAACATACGGTTTGACACAAAGTATCGTCAGCAAGAAATGCAAATCTAGAAAAACAAAACTTAAAACACTATGCCACAGTGGTAAGTTCCGATTGTTTATATACATGTGAATGCTTAACGATGAAGTATAAAGTGGACGGAATGGAAGTACACGGAAGAAGGATTATTAGAAAAACAGTGGGAACAAAACATACCACAGATGGTTGGGAAATTAGAAGTAATGAGGAGATCTCCGAAAATATAAAGCAAGCGTAAGAAATTATAGCAAAGCGAAGATTAATATTTTTCGGACAGCTGCACAGAATAAATAATATTGGCTGACGAAAGTACGAGCGGTGTTCAATAAGCTACGCAACACTTTTTTCTTCGGCCAGTTTCTGTAAAACAGAGCGGAATTTGTTGTGGGTCATTGTGAAATATTCCCGCTTCAGCCCACAATTTCATGAAGTGCCGATAAGTGGCAGCACTATACGTAGTCTTCAGAACGGCGTTTGTAATGGATATACATTCCTAGGAGAGAGCTATCATTGAGTTTCGTTTGGCGGAAAACCAGAGGATCAAGAATATTCATAGGAACATGCAGAATGTCTACAGGAAGTCTGGCAGTGAACAAAAGCACGGTGGGTCGTTGGGAATCTGTCATCATCGCAACAAGGTTGCGATATCCTACGTGCCGGTCGGCCGCACACAGCTGTGTTTCGTGCAATGTTGGAACATGCAGACTGTCTCATTAGAGGTGATCGACGGATCTCAATCAAACACGTCACTGCTCAAGTGGACGTCCCTATTGGTAGGGCTGACATACTCGTCCACGACTGTGGTACACAAAAGTGTGTGTCCGCTGGCTTCCTCTTCGCCTAACAGAAGACCATAAAAAGCAACGAAGGGTCATCTGTGCGGACTTGTTTGCGTGTTACGAGGATGAGCGTCATAATCTGTGTGGAAAACCGTCACAGGGAATGAAACATGGGCCCATTACTGCGAATCGGAAACGATATGGCAATCCATGAAGTGGCGCGATACAATCTCTCCTCTGAAAAAAAAAGGTCAAAGCTGCATCCTCAGCTGGTAAAGTCATGGTGACAGTCTTCTGGGACTCTGAAGGAATTATTCTGTTTGATGTCCTCCCTCATGATGAAACCATGAACTCCGGTATGTATTGTGATAGCTTCAGGAAACTGAAAAAACGACTTCACAATGTCCGTCGCCGCAAAAATGCAAACTTCACCTTCTCCATGACAACGCAAGACCTCACACAAGTCTGCACATCCGAGAGGAACTCACAAAACTTCGTCGGACTGTTCTTCCTCATCCAGACTGCAGCCCAGATCTGACACCTTCCGACTTCATCTGTTTGGCGCAATGAAGGAAGCACTCCATGAAAAGCTGTATGTGCATATCGGGGAGGTTATTGATACAGCAAGAAAAATGGTTCAAAGGGCTCTGAGCACTATGGGACTTAACTTCTGAGGTCATCAGTCCCCTAGAACTTAGAACTAATTAAACCTAACTAACCTAAGAACATCACACACATCCATGCCCGAGGCAGGATTCGAACCTGCGACCGTAGCGGTCGCGCGGTTCTAGACCGAAGCGCCTAGAACCGCTCGGCCACTCCGGCCGGCTGCAGCAAGACGTTGCTACAATGTCCACCAGTAGAATGGTACCATGCGAGCAAACAGGCCCTCCTAGTTAGGGGCAATAAGATCGGCGCATTGAACGGAGAATATTTTGGAAAGTAGGATTTTGTAGCCAAAAGAGCTTGGAATAGTATGGTGTGCTAAAATCGCAAAAAAAACACAAACTGCTTTCAGAAAAAATGTGTTCCGTTACTTATTGAATGCCCTTCTTATTTCTGACTTCTGGAACAAAAATCGGCAGTAGAATGGATTACAGAAAGAAACAGCATCAAAGAACTGGAAACAGAAAGAAACCACTTTAAGAATAATGGACAGAGGAAAGGAAGAGACAACATGAAGAGAAGGAGAGGACGTACTGGAAAAACAATAAACAACAAAGAAAGAAGAGGAACTGAAGTTGTTAGATGATCCTAGGTCATCAATACTAAGATTAAATAATAAAAGTAATAGTAATAATAACAATAATAATAATAATAATAACAGATAAAACAGCACCACATAACAAACCTGACATCATACTCACCAATAAAAAGAAGAAATTAACACAACTAATCAAAATATCCATACACAATGTAAGGTGTCAGGCAAATCCAACACCTTCCATGGAAACCCTGACATGATAAGCAAATCCAGTAGTATGGCACATAGCTCCGAATAAATCGTGACATTAAATTAACCAAAGTAATACGAGTAATGAGTGAGCAAATGGAATACCACAGACTAACACAAGAATGCCTAAATGCATGTCATACTTTCCCACCGTGAGACAGACGCAGTTCCAAGGGGAGAAACGAGAACAGAAGCCGAGAGCAGAACCGTGTTAAGCCGGAAGGCCCTACGATAAGGGGCGGACGGACACTCACGTCGCCAGCTAACCGCTAGGACCACACCACCCGCAAGTTTTAGCGTGAGACTTTTTCGCGTCTCTGTTACGTCAGGACCACCCCCCAGCCCATGTTAAAAGATAGATCCCTCTAGAAGAACAGTATAGATCTTACGATAACGCTAAAAGGACCACACCAGCTGCGAGTTTTAGTGTGAGACTTTTTCGCGTCTCTGTTACGTTGCAAACTTTAAAAAACATTGCCCCACCATGAAAAGTATAACGTTTCTCATTGTATAGACAGAATTTTTGTAGGTGGAGCTTAAGGTTAACACTGAGACCCTGATTGGTCAGATGAAAACACAGCCAGATAGTTTTTTTTAAACCAACTTCGGTAAATTGTAGTAAGGATACGTTAGGCGAGAGTTGCCTCCGAGACAGCGAGGTGAGCGGAGCTGTGCTGCCCGCTGCCCCCTGACGAACACCGACAAGGTAATGAACGCATGCGATGCCGCATAACAGCGCATAAAGCTTCACTCAGAACTGCAAAAGTCTCATCTGTTACACCCGCTTTTTGCGTAATACTAGTGTCGATCGTCAATTAAAGCTCATGGTGTTCACATTTGCCACTTGAAGTAAAAATCTGAAACGCGATGATTTTTCTGTTATATAGTTATTGAGAAGCAACATCAGCCACGCTAATTTACGACAAGTTAGATAAGTGATTAAAGATAATTGAGGGTGACTGTAGACCATTTTGATAGTTTTCTCTTTTGTGAAACTTAATTTAAACCTAGATTATAGATGTGATATAGCATAGGTCATCTTTCGATCCATTGTAGAACTTGGAAACCCATTCAGGGAATATTCGTTCACATATTTGTTGAACGCAGTTGGTTTTTACCATCCTGTAATAAAACATTTCCTTTTATCTATAGTGTAATTTATAAACAATGTTTTGCGAGTAGAATAAAATTTCCAATGGTAAACTTAACTGCTTTTTCGACTTTATTTTACCAGCTAACTAAAAATAGGAAAGCCTTGAACCCCTTCCACTAAATTTAGTTAGTATTAAGATTCTTTTACAGGGAGTGCAGTGGAGCTGACGCTGAAATCATTAAGTATTTGGTTATATCATCGCTAGTCTCACTGAACTCTTCTGAATTCTACATGTCATGTGTGGTCTGGCGTCTCCATACTAGCAACAGGTCCCAGGTTCGAACTAGTCAATTCCCTAAAAAACAGGCTCAGAGCGTCGTTGCGCGAAAGTGGTAGGGAGACACAATATAGAACAAAGAGACACCACACAGAATGTTAGAAAATGGCGACCCTGCCAGGATGGTAAAATACCATGATTGAAGGTCGACCACATGCCTAACTAGGTCAGAAAAATATCCTGTTGAAAAATTTTCGTAATAACAAAAATGTTTTTGAACGTTATAAATAGTCGAAAACAGCAGCTGCGGCAATATATAGTAATAAAGTATTCAGTAGATAGACATTCTAGCAGAGACAATAGCATAATTAAGTTGTGAATTTTAATATTGTAAGAATTAAGTTTTCTCTCCAATGCAAGCGCACAGGTGGTGGATACATCGTTGACAAGTTGGTTCTGACCCAACAAGTAAGTGAATGGTTTGTCAAGTCGAGTGTGCAAAAAGTTTATAAAACGCGTGAGATCGTATGAGCGCATGTTGACGCGACGTAGGGCGCGTGAATTGCTTTTAAAACAGAAAATAAGGGATTCGGAAAGATTAGCAATGACAGATCGAGACCTTGACCGAATTGAGGTAGAGACCCAACATGATGACGGACAGAGAATAGAGGGCAGTACAACGGACGATGCAGTGTCGCGAAAAATAGGACATATAACGCACCATAACGAGGGTAATGTACGTCAAGGCATAGAAAACATAAGTCAGCATACGACAGAGGACTTGCGTCTTGAATACGTAGAACCCATAGTACAAGTAATCAGAGCTCCCTCACCACAGAATACAAGGAATTCGAGCAGAAACGTGTCACCGCACAGTTCAATGCAATCGGTTGCAAACCAACACTTGGGCGAAAACACAGAGCGTAGGACGTCGGAAGAAAACGCAATAGGACCCACCAATCTGGCAGAATTATTACAATTAATGACGGAAACCATGACAAGACAAAATAAAGAAATTGCGAACCAAATTAAAATCCAGAATGCAGAAACCACGAGACAAATGCGTGCGATTAAAGAACAAAACAAAAAAATTCAGTTACACCTAAGTCATATTGAAGACGAGGCAAAAGAACATCGAGAAGTAATAGGAAACTTAATAACAGGTCATAATCAATTGAGAACAGACATTGACAAGGTACAAGCGGACGTACAAACATCGCGTAATGACATTCAGGACGAGATCAAAACATTACGTAACAACACCCAGGGAGAAGTCAAGAAACTAGAGAAACAGATAAACCTAACTACTAGACAAGGAGCAGGTACAGCGCGTGAAATTGTTGAAAACAGTGTGTTACACAAACGTATCACAAAATCAGCGCTGAAAAGATATGATAACCGCATAGTCAAAATAGAAGCGCAAACGAAGCGACAATTTCAGAAATTGCGAACAGAGTTGTTGCAAACCATTGAAGAGCGTAGTGAACAGGATCGAACAAGCACAGAGTCTGCAACCACATCCGTATCTGTAACAGCACCGGAAAAACAAGCAATTCACGAAGATATTACGCATTTGCGATTCCAATCACAGGCGGAAAGTAACATACGTGAAATCAGACAGCCTGCACAGCAACAAACACGTTTCGAAATTCTTGATGAACAAACTTCATCACAGACACATGCGGAACCACAAATGTATGATTCAAGACAGTTTGGATCGTGCAATGAAGCAGCAAGGTTAGCCAGACAAGATACCGAACCAATACCTGACAATGGAAAGCCAGGTCGTGAAGAGTACAGTGCAATGCATTCAGCTACACTTTCACAACCGATGGAAGAAAATTATTGCGTACCACTCCAACGATACTACGCAAGGGTAGGCGAAAGTTACAGTGGATAATATCCAATGGATCTACCACAACCGGAAAGAACGACGGAAGAAATGATCAGAAACAAAAGTGGCGAAGAATCGCGAATTTCATATGGAACTATGACGAAGTACGGCAACGATCATTTCCTCACAGTCAGAAAATTTCAACACTTTCGAGAAGGAATCTCATTACATCCACGAACTTTTATTGATCAATTCCAAGTAGGATTACCAGAACACTGGACGCTAGCACACAAATTAGACTTTATATGTGCACACATGTCAGGAACAGTCGCAGAAACCAAGCAGAATGTTGCAGCGACATGCCGATCGTACGAAGATTTCAGAGAGAAGTTTCTCTCACGATATTGGTCCAGCGAAGCACAGAACAGAGTGAAGTACGAATTATTACAGAACCCATATTTTGAAAATTCAGGAGAGAAGAGTCCCACGAAATTTTTCGAAGCAATGGCAAACAAAAATCAATGCTTAGATGTACCATACAGTGACGGAGAGTTGATTAAATTATGCGCGATGAAGCTACCATTGAAATACCAGCAATCATTAGTAGGTCGCGGAGGCAATAACGTCGAAGCATTTAAAGGTATTCTAAGGGAACTAGAGTTCATATTTTCGGAAGATGACGCAAGAAAAAGAAGAAGTGCACGTGAAAACGAAAGCAAAAAGCAGTGGAATCCACAAGACACAGTACGAAGAAACAATAATTACGAACCATGTGATAACTTCGCACCAAGAAACGACAATAGATTTCAACAAAGAACCGGTTATGGATTTAGAAGAGGATATGGCAATAACTATAATTCACCCAGGAACGGCAACAACTATTACAGAGGGAATAACGACAACCGGAACGGGTACTGGAGAACCAACAGACCGACAAATTATCAACAAAGAAACCACTATCAACAAGCTGAACAAGAAGAGAGAATACAGATAGAAGAGGTGGAGGTAAGACCACCAAACCGCGAAAAACGTTCGAATTGACAGCTAAGCGCCCATGCCAAAGAGAATGACGCACCGACCCAGGGCAATTGCAGCACCTTGAACAGAGAAGTAAAAATCTTATCACGAGAAGAGAAGAAGGAAGAAACAAATCCGCAGGGACCAGATGAAAACGAAGACAAGAAAATAACAATATCGTGTTGGAATGAAATTGATTGGGAGAATACTGACGAGGAAGATGAATTACCAGAGGCATGCACAACGAATGTAGGAGGAAAGGACGAAGTAGTGAGTATTGCAGAGCTATTTGAGATGGAAACCAGGGAAAGCGAATTCAATGAGGATAATGCGCAGCCGACAGAAGTTGAAAATAAGTTACGAGTGGGCACACAACCCAACGTATATAATGAAGGAAGTTATGAAGCGATAATTAGAGCATTCAGATGCGATTATGTGGAAGTAGCGACGAAGAAGGAGAAGGTAGACGAAGATGAGGAAAAAGTAGAGGATGTTGAAGAAAGCGTAAATGAAGGAAGAAATAGAGAAGAGGAAATAAAAGAGAGAGAAGTAGCAGTCGAAGCTTATCCTACAGAAAGTTCGAATTCACAAGGGAAATTCCTAAAAAGACTCATGTATGACTCAGTGGACGATTCGTTGATGCAAGAAGAAGAAGAACAGAACCAACCCTTTCAAATCAACCAATTGTGAAGGCCATGGTAAAGCATATCCCAGTCAATATTGTAATTGATAGCGGAAGTGAACTGACTGTGATCTCAGAAAATTTATTCATGCAGTGTAATGCCAATGAGGAATTGACAGTTCTGAAAACACGTAAGATTAAAGTAAGAGGTCCTATTAGAAACAATGCTGCGGAAGTTACGAGACAAACAAGGTTAACTCTTTCTTGTCAAGGTCAAAAGATCGAAGCCAACTTCGTGATTATACATAAACTAACTGTAGATTTGATTATAGGTGCAGATTTTTTAAATGAGAGATGAGCGATAATGTATATGCGAAAAGGTAGCGTAACATTCGGGAATGTCACGCTTCTCTTTGAGCAAAAGCTTAAATTAGAAAAAATATCAGTTACAAACAAACAATTAAGAATGACGCGAGATAAAGAGGATGAAGAATTAGAATGGTATGCACAAAAGGGGGAATCACCTCAACCCATGTTAGAAGTCCATAAAGAACTCGACGAAAAATTGCAAGAAGTTCAAGGTATTTCGGAACACAGTAAAAGAGAATTAGAGGGTATTTTACGAGATAAAGCAGAGGTATTTTTACCTAAGACTGGCAGTATTAAACACTTTCAGTACAAGTTTGAAGATTAATTTTATTACTGGTAAATAATCAGCACAATATTTCAAGATTATGTTGCAGATAAGATCGTCAGGAGAAAGAAGAATGAAGAGAGAGGAAGGTGGGAAAAAGAAAGTAATTTCAATAATAACACCAATAGTACCATAGATTAAGGTGAAGGGATAAAGCATAGATAGTGTAACAGCATGAAATACTAAAATGCTATACTCCATGACACTACACAAAAAATAAAAACGAATTTGAGGTTTCTTGTAGAAGTTAAGACTCAAAATACCTTAGAATTGTAACGTGGAAAGGGCACCGAAATTTGTAAAGCTTTTTAAGAAGGCGTAAAACAATGTAGGTACTAGACATATGTTAGATGATTATAAGTAAAACTTTCTGTAAGAACCATTGTAAAAACTCCAGCAAGGACAAGATGCAATGACCCAGAAGTTGCAACGCGAGAAGTATCAAGAAAGAAAAGGACGTAATTAGCAAGACACGATTCCTACGAGGCAGAAGTGTTGAGAGAAGGGAAAGGACATCAAGACCAACAGAAGGCCCTTGTATCGAAAGTGGGCAATAAATCTGCCCGCTAGGCAGAACCCTGCTGGGAAGGAACACAGAGCTGCACAGTGGCAGAGCCCTGCAGAGACGCGACGGGACACCGAACGCCGGAAGGGTCTCTGAGCGCCTCGAATGAACGGAGCGTGCAAAAAACTGCCCGACGAGAAGACCACTTGGGCAAGCCATCACTAGCAAAAAAGTATGTGTAAAAGTCACACTACCGCTATTAAACAGCATGCTGATGCACGAAACTGAAGAAAACGTCCACAAAGTAGAAATGACATGTCCAAACTATTTATCAAACTGTTACTAGGAGGAGAACCTCAAAGCGACTAGTTATCAATAAATATTTCCATATCCTGCCCAGAGAAGATCCAAGAAGCAAGTAAGAAGCAGAGAAAAAGCAGGAAGAACAGAAGTTGAAGATCCACAAGATTGACACCAAGAAAGAAGATGGGTGAAGAATAGACGATGTACCTTCCCAAATCCCTATCCTATTGTAAACTAGTCGTCTGCGAAGTATTACAACGAAAAACGACCACTTTCAGCGACATATAACGATGAGTTTCACGCATACAAAGCCAGTAAACCACGAGATTCTGCACTCACAGCTCCATTCCATTATGGGACCTCCACAACAGCAACACACACTTTCAAAGCCAACAAGGAACGACGAACGAAACTGTACATCAAATACTTGCCCATATCCATCTCGCTCAGGTCCATCACCTTCGTGCAAAAACATTCGCCAACCTCATGCTTAAACATTCATAGGATTGTGTGAATGTGTGAAATCAAGTTATGTGACATAGGAATTGTGCAAAAGAAACATGTGAAAAACTAAATAAGTTAAGCACACCAGACAGCTAATAAACTACAAAATAACAGTCATTGACTATGGACTTAAGTAAAAAATAGACTATCGATAAAAATAAGTCATTAGTTATGAAATGGACAGTATATAAAGAACAAAAGTAAGGCATAATAAACACAAAAACTATATGCCACTTATTTTCTCCTCATAAAAATAAAAGAATAACTATATTTTACTTATTTATCCCTTATAAAAACAAAGAAGAAAAAATTATCGTTTTGGAGGTATTCCCTTTTTTTTAACATTTGTACCATTTGTTAGGATAATATCTCAATACTTGTGTATGTGTATTTCTTTGTCAAAGCAATTATTGGAAATAATTCTTTTTTGTTAGTGTAACAATGTTGAAATGAGTGTCTAGAAACAAAAACTTTTTACTTGTACATGATATTTAGAAAATGTGTCAGGAATAGATTTTATTTAATTACTACATTTATAAATAAAACATATTTCCAAGAAAATGGATGTGAAAGACTCCTCACAATAAACTTCTTAAAAAACAAACTTCACACTTAAATAAAGAAAGAAAATAATTAAAAATTAATAATAGCATATAAATATTCTTCTCCTGTCACTTTTGAGAATAATGTGGAAGAATACAAAAATATAAATTAGTAATACAAACTAGCATAGAACAGAATAACGTGGCTGAACAGTAGGCAACAAAATTTAGATAAGTTAATAATTTTTGACTGACTTAGACAACGATTCAATCATTGCCTAACTTCAGTACAAAAATTAAGTTCGAAGGGTGGTGATATGTAAGGTGTCAGGCAAATCCAACACCTTCCATGAAAACCCTGACATGATAAGCAAATCCAGTAGTATGTCACATAGCTCCGAATAAATCGTGACATTAAATTAACCAAAGTAATACGAGTAATGAGTGAGCAAATGGAATACCACAGACTAACACAAGAATGCCTAAATGCATGTCATACCTTCCCACCATGAGACAGACGCAGTTCCGAGGGGAGAAACGAGAACAGAAGCCGAGAGCAGAACCGTGTTAAGCTGGAAGGCCCGACGATAAGGGACGGACGGACACCCAAGTCGCCAGCTAACCACTAGGACCACACCACCTGCAAGTTTTAGCGAGAGACTTTTTCGCGTCTCTGTTACGTCAGGACCACCCCCCAGCCGATGTTAAAAGCTGGAGCCCTCCAGAAGCACAGTACAGATCTTATGATAACACAAAAAGGGCTACACCACCCACAAGTTTTAGCGTGAGACTTTTTCGCGTCTCTGTTACGTGAGGAAAACCTCCCAGCCCATGTTAAAGGATAGAGCCCTCCAGAAGAATAGTATAGATCTTACGATAACGCTAAAAGGACCACACCAGCTGCAAATTTTAGTATGAGACTTTTTCGCGTCTCTGTTACGTTGCAAACTTTAAAAAACATTGCCCCACCACGAAAAGTATAACGTTTCTCATTGGATACACAGAATTTTTGTAGGCGGAGCTTAAGGTTAACATTGAGACTCTGATTGGTCAGATGAAAACACAGCCAGATAGTTTTTTTTAAACCAACTTCGGTAAATTGTAGTAAGGAGACGTTAGGAGAGAGTTGCTTCCGAGACAGTGAGGTGAGTGGAGCTGTGCTGCCCGCCGCCCCCTGACGTACGCAGACAAGGTAATGAACGCACGCGGTGCCACATAACAGCGCATAAAGCTTCACTCAGAACTGCAAAAGTCTCATCTGTTACACCCCCTTTCTGTGTAATGCTGGTGTCGATCGTCAATTAAAGCTCATGGTGTTCACATTTGCCACTTGAAGTAAAAATCTGAAACGCGATGATTTTTCTGTTATATAGTTATTGAGAAGCCACATCAGCCACGGTAATTTACGACAAGTTAGATAAGTAATTAAAGATAATTGAGGGTCACAGTAGACCATTTTGATAGTTTTCTCTTTTGTGAAACTTAATTTAAACCTAGATTATAGATGTGATATGGCATAGGTCATCCTTCGATCCATTGTAGAACTTGGAAACCAATTCAGGGAATATTCGTTCACATTTTTGTTGAACGCAGTTGGCTTTTACCATCCTGTATTAAAACCTTTCCTTTTACCATTAGTGTAATTTATAAACAATGTTTTGCGAGTAGAATAAAATTTCCAATGGTAAACTGAACTGCTTTTTCGACGTTATTTTATCAGCTAACTAAAAATAGGAAAGCCTTGAACCCCTTTCACTAAATTTAGATAGTATTAAGATTCTTTTACAGGGAGTGCAGTGGAGCTGATGCTGAAATCATTAAGTATTTGGTTATATCATCGCTAGTCTCACTGAACTCTTCTGAATTCTACATGTCATGTGTGGTCTGGCGTCTCCTTACCAGCAAAAGGTCCCAGGTTCAAACTAGTCAATTCCCTAAAAAACACGCTCAGAGCGTCGTTGCGCCAAAGTGGTAGGGAGACACTATATAGAACAAACAGACACCACGCAGAATGTTAGACCAATACAACAAATATACAGAAGAAAATAGGAGAAAAAATTGAAAAATACATCCAACTGGCTGAGGAAGCCAAGGACATGTGGCATCAGGTTAAAGTTGACATTATACCAATTGTACTTTCAACTACTGGAGTCATTCCACACAATATCCACCAATACATCAACGCAATACAGCTATATCCAAACGTATATATACAACTACAGAAATATGTAATTATTGATACACGTTCAATTACCCAGAAGTTCCTAAATGCAATGTAACATATACCATACAGTTACAAGGACGTGACGCTTGATCAAGGACCGCGTCACTTCCCATTTTTAACCAGACATAACGTCTGAGAAAGGAAGGAAATAATAATAATAATAATAATAATATTTGACTGGTGCTTCACGGGCATGGGTGGCCGAGCGGTTCTAGGTGCTACAGTTTGGAACCGCGCGACCGCTACGGTCGCAGGTTCGAATCCTGCCTCGCGCATGGATGTGTGTGATGTCCTTAGGTTAGTTAGGTTTAAGTAGTTCTAAGTTCTAGGGGACTGATGACCTTAGAAGTTAAGTCCCATAGTGCTCAGAGCCATTTGAACTATTTGAACTGGTGCTTCATGATACTACACTTACCATTTACGTCAGCCTATATCTTCATCTCAAACTAATTAGTTTAGAATTGTTTACTGTTTGCATAAATTTGATCCTAAGGGTTTGGATCGGCTTGTACAGCAGAAATGCAATGAATTAGTACGAGAAAGTAGTGAAGAAAACAGTTCACCAGTGACGGGACGGTCCGGTCACTCGGCATTTGTGGTGGAGGAATACTGCGAGCGCGGAGGCTCGCCACCCGCCACCGTGGTGGAACAATGCCTCCGCGCGTGATTGGTAATAACAGAGCAGCGGCGGACAATAGAATCGCTGCAGCGGGCTCGTCCATTGTTCCCGGTTGTGTAATGCAGGACGGGCCGCGATATGTCTAACGTCTGTTTGTTCTATGTGTATGATGTGCTGCAACCACTGTTATGCAAATGCGGATAACGCACCAAGGCTGCCTTTTCAATAGATGCGTTTAGAGCCGTGTAACGCTTCCGGGAACACCATACACTTTTGATTGATAGGCGGTAAGTGATTCAGCAGGACTGTTCAGTGGTATGTCGAAGCTACACGCATTTTACAACAGTCGTACCTTTCAGTCTAAAGTGTGGCTTAGTCACCTGAGCTTCAAAATAGTTGTGGTTAAATTCTTACCCTAGCATTTCTTCAATCTAAACTTGACTTAAGAATGTAGACTATCTCATCAAAATAAACCTATAACATGGGCTAAATTTTAGTACTACCACGCCGCAAAAAAGCATGCGCTTTTAACTGTAATAATACACAATTGACCTCTGCATCTATTTCAGAGTCAAAGCCCACTTAGTGGCGATAAAACTAGTTTTTATTTTATTTTACCAGATTATAAATCTACCTATCGCATATGAAACAGCAGTATGTTTTAGGAGGCTGGTTGCTCAGTGACTGTATGTGTATGTGAGTGCAGGAGTCGGTTTAATAATGAATAAAAAAATAGGAGTGCGGGTAAGCTACTACAAACAGCGTTGTGAACGCATTATTTTGGCCAAGATAGACACGAAGCCCACGCCTAGTACAGTAGTACAAGTTTATATGCCAACTAGCTCTGCAGATGACGAAGAAATTGAAGAAATGTATGATGAAATAAAAGAAATTATTCAGATAGTGAAGGGAGATGAAAATTTAATAGTCATGGGTGACTGGAATTCGGTAGTAGGAAAAGGGAGAGAAGGAAACGTAGTAGGTGAATATGGATTGGGGCTGAGAAATGAAAGAGGAAGCCGCCTGGTAGAATTTTGCACAGAGCACAACTTAAACATAGCTAACACTTGGTTCAAGAATCATAAAAGAAGGTGGGAAATTAAGGACATGGGGCCTGGATAAACTGACTAAACCAGAGGTAGTACAGAGTTTCAGGGAGAGCATAAGGGAACAATTGACACGAATGGGGGAAAGAAATACAGTAGAAGAAGAATGGGTAGCTTTGAGACATGAAGTAGTGAAGGCAGCAGAGGATCAAATAGGCAAAAAGACGAGAAGAAATATTGAATTTAATTGATGAAAGGAGAAAATATAAAAATGCAGTAAATGAAGCAGGCAAAAAGGAATACAAACGTCTCAAAAATGAGATCGACAGGAAGTGCGAAATGGCTAAGCAGGCATGGCTAGACGACAAATATAAGGATCTAGAGGCTTATCTCACTAGGGATAAGATAGATACTGCCTACAGGAAAATTAAAGAGACTTTTGGAGAATGGAGAACCGCTTGCATGAATATCAAGAGCTTTGATGGAAACCCAGTTCTAAGTAAAGAAGGGAAAGCAGAAAGGTGGAAGGAGTATATAGAGGGTCTATACAAGGGTGATGTACTTGAGGACAATACTATGGAAATGTAAGAGGATGTAGATGAAGACGAAATGGGAGATATGATATTGCGTGAAGAGTTTGACAGAGCACTGAAAAACCTGTGTCGAAACAAGGCCCCCGGAGTAGACAACATTCCATTAGAATTACTGACAGCCTTGGGAGAGACAGTCCTGTCAAAACTCTACCATCTGTTGAGCAAGATGTATGAGACAGGCGAAATTCCCTCAGACTTCAAGAAGAATATAATAATTCCAATCCCAAAGAAAGCACGTGTTGACAGATGAGAAAATTACCGAATTATCAGTTTAATAAGTCACGGATGCAAAATAATAACGCGAATTCTTTACAGACGAATGGAAAAACTGGTAGAAGCGGACCTCGGGGAAGATCAGTTTGGATTCCGTAGAAATATTGGAACACGTGAGGCAATACTGACCCTACGACTTATCTTGGAAACTAGATTAAGGAAAGGCAAACCTACGTTTCTAGCATTCGTAGACTTAGAGAAAGCTTTTGACAATGTTGACTGGAATACTCTCTTTCAAATTCTGAAGGTGGCAGGGGTAAAATACAGGGAGCGAAAGGCTATTTACAATTTGTACAGAAACCAGATGGCAGTTATAAGAGTTGAGGGACATGAAAGGGAAGCAGTGGTTGGGAAGGGAGTGAGACAGGGTTGTAGCCTCTCCCAGATGTTATTCAGTCTGTATATTGAGCAAGCATTGAAGGAAACAAAAGAAAAATTTGGAGTAGGTATTAAAATCCATGGAGAAGAAGTAAAAATTTTGATGTTTGCCGATGACATTGTAATTCTGTCAGAGACAGCAAAGGACCTGGAAGAGCAGTTGAACGAAATGGACAGTATCTTGAGAGGAGGATATAAGATGAACATCCACAAAAGCAAAACGAGAAGAATAGAATGTAGTCGAATTAAGTCGGGTGATGCTGAGGGAATCAGATTAGGAAATGAGACACTTAAAGTAGTAAAGGAGTTTTGCTATTTGGGGAGCAAAATAACTGATGATGGTCGAAGTAGAGAGGATATAAAATGTAGACTGGCAATGGCAAGGAAATCTTTTCTGAAGAAGAGAAATTTGTTAGCATCAAGTACACATTTAAGTGTCAGGTAGTCGTTTCTGAAAGTATTTGTATGGAGTGTAACCACGCATGGAAGTGAAACATGGACGATAACTAGTTTGGACAAAAAGAGAATAGAAGCTTTCGAAATATGGTACTACAGAAGAATGCTGAAGATTAGATGGGTAGATCATATAACTAATGAGGAGGTATTGAATAGGATTGGGGAGAAGAGAAGTTTGTAGCACAACTTGACTAGAAGAAGGGATCGGTTGGTAGGACATGTTCTGAGGCATCAAGGGATCACCAATTTAGTATTGGAGGGCAGCGTGGAGGGTAAAAATCGTAGAGGGAGACCAAGAGATGAATACACTAAGCAGATTCAAACGGATGTAGGATGCGGTAGGTACTGGGAGATGAGTAGCATGGAGAGTAGCATGGAGAGCTGCATCAAACCAGTTTCGTGACTGAAGACCACAACAACAACATGGAATCAGCTGTCCTTCATAAATGTTCTTGCCATATAACACTATGAATAAGAAGTTTGCCGCTGGAAAAGTAACTGTAGGATCGTTATCTATGTAACGTATTATTTACAACAGCTATAACTATTTGTCGATAAGCATTGCTTGAACTTAGCAGATGATGGAGAAATTCCTGCCAGTATAGATGACTGACATGTAGTGTATTTAGAGCCTATAAGTCATAGCGTTAATCCCTATTCTAGAAATCTTTTTTTTAAGTCATCAGTCTTATGAATCGTTTGATATGACCTGCCTCGAATTCCTCACCTGTGCCGAACTCTTCATCTAATTGTAAGAGTACAATTGCAGCCTACTTCCTCGTCGTTTGCTGCATGTATTTCAATCTCTGTCTTTTTCTACAGTTTTTACCATCTACAACTCACTTTAGTACCATGGAAGTTAGTCCCTTATGTCTTAACTGTTGTAATGCCTACATCTACATCTATATCTAAATCATCCTCTCCCTTCTTTCTGCCAGTGTTTTCCCTATATTCTTTTTCATGCTCATTCTGCGGTGGACCCTCTCATGCTTCACCCTATCAGTCAACCTGAATTTCAATACTGATCTGTAGCACAACATCTCAAACGCTTCGATTCTCTTGTGTTCCGATTTCCCTGCAGTTCATGTTTCACTGCCTTACAATGCTGTGCTCCAAATTTCTTCCTCAAATTAAGGCTTAGTAGACTTATCTTGGCTGGAATATCCTTTCTGCCTTTTATGCCTTTGATGTACTCCCTGCTGCCTAGGTTCCTTAACTTCGTCTACTTTATGATCATCAATTTTGGTAATGACTTTCTCGCTATTCTCAGTATTTTCGTCTTTCTTTCATTTATTCTCAGTCCATATTCTGTACTCATTAGACTGTTCATTCCATTCAGCAGATCCTGTAATTTTTCTTCACTTTCGCTGTGGATAGCAATTTTATCAGCGAATGTTATCATTTATATCCCTTGATTCTCCATTTTAATCCAACTGTTGAACCTCTCTTTTATTTGAGTCACGTCACTGATTCTTCGGTATGTAGTTTAACCACTACATCCCTGTCTTACACTCTTCTTAATCCGAGCACTTCGTTCTTGGTCTCGGACTCTTAATGTTCTCTCTTGGTTGTTATACCTGTCTTTTTCTGTAGCTTACCCCTATTTTCCGTACAATTTATAACACATTGCACCACCCGTTACGTTGTCGAACTCTTTTTCCTGGCCGACAAATCCTCTGAACGTGTGATTTTTTTTTCAGTCTTCTGCAGCGTCAGAACTGCCTCTCTGGTACCTTTACCGTTCCTAAAGCCAAACATTTCGTCATCCAATAGATCCTCAATTTTCTTTTCCATTCTTGTCAGCAACTTGTATCCATGTGATTTTAAATAGATTGTGCGATAATTCTTGCACTTGTCGGCTCCTGTTATGTTGAGAATTGCGTGGACGATGCTTTTTCGTAAGTCAGATTATATATCGCCAGTCTCTTACATTCTACATACCAACGTGAACTGTTGCTTTGTTGGCACCTCCCCCAATGATTTTAGAAATTCCGATGGAATGTTATGTATCCCTTCTGTCTTATTCGATCTCACGTCGTCCATAGCTCTTTTAAATTCGGATTCTAATACTGGATCCCGCATCTCTTCCCTATCTACTCCTTTTTCTTCTTCTGTCACGTCATCAGACAAATCCTTCTCCTCACAGAGGCTTCCAGTGTACTCTTTTCACCTACTCACTCTCTCCTCTGCATTTAACGGTGTAATTCCCACTGCACTCTTAATGTAACCGCCCTTTCTTTTAATTTCACCGAATGTTGTTTTAAGTTTTCTGTATACTGAGTTAGTCTTTCCCACAATCATTTCTTTTTTGATTTCTTTAGATTTTTCATGCAGCCATTTCGCCTTAGCGTCCCTGACTCCCTATTTATTTAATTATTTAATTCCTAAGAGATTTGTATACTACGCTATCTCTATTCTTGAATTTCCGGGAACAGTTTTTTACTTCTTTCTTCCATCAATCGGCTGAAGTATTTCTTCTATTACCCATGGTTTCTCCGCTGTTACCTTCCTTGTACTTAACGTTTTCCGTTTCAATACCTATGCCATTTTTCTGTTCAGCTGAACTGCCCACTAAGCTATTCACTATCACGGTATCTATAGCAACAGAGATCTTTAAGCATATCTCTTCATTCCTTTGTACCTCCATATCGCTCTTCTTTACACATTTCTTCTTCTTGACAAGTCTCTTAAACCCTAGCCCACTCTTCGGCAGCACTAAATTGCGGCCTGAGCACGTACGTAGCATCTCCCCTTACCTACAGTATCCTCTCTTACTGCAGCAGTTACACATGCAACTCTCTCTGCTCCCAGCTCCGCCTATCTTTTCTCTTTAAGGCATAACTCAGCCGCCCCCTCCACCATTGCCGCAAATGTCAACGCCCGCCGAGTAACAGTTGCAACAGATGGTGTCTCAAGCATCACCTCATCGAGCCTCACTGCACTGACCAACGCAAGCCACGGTGAAGAACCTGCACAACTTCCGGGTAACGATCAAAAACGTCATACCCCGCCACCCCCCCCCCCCCCCCCATCCCAAAACCATCCTTCCCTCCAACAGCCACTAAGAAACATGCAAGACGTCGAACCACTGACATCTCTACTGCTCCCACACCTAAAAACAGCAAACTAAACCTGATGACACTCAACATATGGATACAACTCCTCCTTCTCCAATTGCTCTCTTTACCATGCACACCTTAATCGTCTGAGACACTACCCCAAAGAGGCTTAAACTTAAATCCCTCTCTCGACATAAAAAAATACCTATTTACCCTCCGCATCCAACAAATCATCCAAAGAAAAGATTCTGGCTACTAAAGTCACTAATCTCCAACTTCCATACTCGCTTCCTCGCCAAAATTCCTCACATTATCTTTGGTTCCAAAGCCTCCTTGACATCTCTCACAGCCATACCCAGGACCAAACAACCTCAACTTCCCTGCCATGCTACCAGCAGTCACTAAAGTCGATCTTAAGATCAGGGATGAGGAACTGGCATCTGAGCTGAGCAACCAGCCGGATTTAGAGATCAAAAATGACCTGTGCCCCCCCCCCCCCCCCAGTACATGTCTCACTGAATCTGCCGCTACCATAGAGGGATCCCTGATCTAACACCACTGCCACAAGGTCGAACCTTCAAAATCCCATCCTCAGTGCTAACACTGCCAAAAATGTCTCCATTACAATGACCACCTTACTGTAGATTGTATAAACACACCTACGTGTCCACACTGCAAAGCCTGCCATTTTCTTAAATGGAGCCCTAACCTAGCATCCCCTCAACCTGTAACACCCGCAGTGACTCGCTTCACTTACTCTGTGAAATGCAAAACTAAACCACAACCTACCAAACATGATTCTATTGATAGTCCCACTCACTCCAACAATCCCCTCTGCCCAACTCCCACTGTTGAAGATATTATGAAATTCATTTTTATTGTCCTCCAAAACATCCTTTCATTCCAATGTCCACACACCCTGTAACAAATCTCCCTTGCTTCTCGCACCAACTTCCATATCAACACCCAGCTGCCTACTCCCACAACCAGGTCTACTTCATTTCCACCTGCCTCAACACCCTTGTTTAAATCTTCTCAGACCATCTCATCCATTATAACAGTGTGACAGCAGTACAAAATCCTGTACCAAGACATCTGCTCCCTCCACACCAATATACACCTTTTAATGCATACTCTTTCCCAACACAAGGTCCATACATTTATCCTTACTCAAATGTTCCTCCAACTGTATCACACCATCTGAACCTCTCTCTAAATCCTCCACCACACAGATAACCACCTTCCTCCAGCCAGAGATGGAGCTGCAATTGGCCACAACAAGAACATCCATGTTCAGCCACAACCCTTGTACAATACTTGCATTGAACACTTTATCCCTACTCTATTTTTCCAAAATTTAACCGTTACCTGTGTCACAATCTACATCTGACCTAATCATCCCCTCCCATATGACTTCATCACCCATATAGATCATACTTTTACCCCCAATATTATTTCTGCAGACCTCAACATCCATAATAGATCCCATGCAGAACTCCAGCAGTGGTATCATTTACTGATTCCCTGCAAGGTGATATTGTTCCTGTCCCACACCACACCCTTCCTGAAAGCAACACCATCCCCATGTCATCCTAGCACCTCCCAATCTTCTTGGACGTTTTATTGCAGAAATCTTCAGTCTGATTGGAAGCGACCAACCACTTGTAATCCTCAGCATCTCCTCTACACAATCTCATCACCTTGCACCCTATCCCAGTCTCCAACCAAGAATTATGCAAGACTACTCCCATGCCAACTGGAATGCCTGCTGGGTATCTGTAGAAATCCAGATTGGAAGCCAACAACTGTGCTTCCAGCAACCTGACGATATTCCTCATGCCACATCCTTCCTGCAGCAGACCTTTTCAGACGCTATATCCACCCAAATTCCTACCAAGACCATACATACTTACCAATCCTCCCTTCCTCAAAAACCCCTACTACTCTTCTATAAATCCCATCATATATACTGCTTCTTGTTGCAGACTTTTAGCTGGGACACACTAATATACCACTGGCAAATACAGAGACGTATCAGGAATTTACTACAAGCAAAAAAAAAAAAAAAAAAGAAAAAAGTTGGACCTGGCGCCAGACGTACACCAAGCTCAACGCTACACTCCCCATTAACTCTTCCAAGTACTGGAAAGCATTCATTCCACATACTCACTTTCAATAATCCCATACCTTACTTCCAGCTTCTTCACGATTACCATTCCTTACCTGACAACCTGAGCAAAGCTAACATTTTGCATCCTATCTGTCTGACATCTTCATCGCTGATGATCTGCATTTTGATTACTCTCTTTTCCCTACCGTCCATGAAAGTACAAATACCGTTGTCCCACTCCTGGCTTCCAGCTTCCAGTTCTTGGACAACATACCACACACAGAATTAAATACGCCAATTATAGTCGTAGCAAATGATGTAAAACGAGTGTTCCACAAAAAAGGCTTTTCCTGCTCACAACTGCTTTACTTATTGACACCCTCCTTTCTCATCACTCTTGCAGCTCTTTACACACTATCCTCTCCATAGGCTACTATCCTCAACAACGGAAACCCTCCAAAACCCTACTTTTCCTGAAACCCCACAAATCTCCCTCAGATGTGTCCACCTTGTTGCATCCTTCCTATCTAATCGCTGATCCTTTGTCACTGTTAGCAGTATCCTACACGGTCTTCAAATCCATCATTTCCCAACACATCCATCAACACTTTAACCATTAACAAGTGTGGCTTCTGTCCCAATTTCTCCTCTGATGACTAGCTATGACAGCTATTTTTGTCTCACTGGACCTAGAAAAAGCCTACAAACAAGTATGGAATTCCTGTCTCCTTTTCAAATTCCATGCATGGCACTTCCAATTAACTATGTCCATCTTGTTGCATCCTTCCTATCTAATCGCTGATCCTTTGTCACTGTTAGCAGTATCCTACACGGTCTTCAAATCCATCATTTCCCAACACATCCATCAACACTTTAACCATTAACAAGTGTGGCTTCTGTCCCAATTTCTCCTCTGATGACTAGCTATGACAGCTATTTTTGTCTCACTGGACCTAGAAAAAGCCTACAAACAAGTATGGAATTCCTGTCTCCTTTTCAAATTCCATGCATGGCACTTCCAATTAACTATGTCCATCTTGTTGCATCCTTCCTATCTAATCGCTGATCCTTTGTCACTGTTAGCAGTATCAATTCCCTTACCTCCCATCCCAACACAAGAGTGCCCCAAGGCTCTGTCCTCTCTCTTCTCCTCTATCTGCTCTACATCACTGATATGCCCAAACCGCCCCCACCAGTCTACCTCGTTCAGTACGCTGATTACGCTGCCTTCCTCGCCCTGTGCCCTAAACTCCAGAAATCCCAACGATTCCTCCAAATTCACTTCAGTAAGTTTACTTTCTGGCATAACCAATGGCTCCTCAAAGTCAACTCCTCCAAAACCCAGGCAATAATTACGGGATGAGCTGTCCTCACCTTCCGCATCCATGACTTCTACCTCGCCGCTTACAACCGTCCAGTCCAGTTAACTAACACGCTAAAATATGTTGGACTAACCATCGTCTGGCAACTACCATGGAAACCTCACTTACTAACCATCCAACAGAAAGCCCACAATAGACTAAAACCAGTAAAACTACTAACAGGCTGTCCTACAGGATTACTCCCCTCCACTATTCTCCACACTTACAAAACCCTGATCTGACCCATCCTCTGCTATGTTGCATGGATCTCCAGCCCAAAAAAGTTCTATAAGTCTATTAAAATCCTCGAACACCTTGCACTCTTTCAAGTTTTCCGCCTCCATTTACCTTTCCCCACCTGGATACTCTACCATTTCATTAAATTCCCGTCCCTCCTCACCCACATCTCCTGCACCTTCCAGAAACTAGTTTCTAATAGCCCCATTGTCCACCCTCTGATCACCAACCTTGATTTGTTACCACGCCTTCACCAACACATACTTCTGTCCGTATACCAGTACGCCAACACATATTCCATACCCTATCCCAATGCAACTTCAAACAATTTCCTCTGCTAGACATTGACATCTGCCCTGATATTTATCCCTCCTACCAACTTTAATTGTTCCCTACCTATCCCACTGCCCACGACGACTCCTCTCTCCTTTCCTTCTCCATTCATTCCCCCCTCCCTTTCCTTTTGCAACCACTGCCCTCCCCACGTGTCACACTACTCCTCACGCTCTGTCTTTTCCACCAACTGTATTTCCCACTATCCACCTCAGCTCCTACCTGTCATCTTCATACTTTTACTATCTAACAGACCCCTGTTTCCTACTTACACCCTCAAACCCTATGGAGTGAACTCTCCTCTAGCAATACCTCTCACCCTGGTGCAGCTCCTTCAGATTTTATGTGAAAGTGAAATGCTTTAGTGTTTTTGTCTGAAGAAGATCATCTCCCTGTGATGTGTTTCAAAAATATATCTATTTCTGTTGTTTTTAGCTGTCTCTCTTTGATTTTTAATTTAAAATAGAAAACAGTCCTAAATTTTGTATGTATTTGTTGCTGTAAATTTTTTTAATTCGCCTGTTGAAGAACGGAGAATTGTTCCACTGACAGCCCACCACCGCCCATATGGGACGAGGAGGATGAAATAACAATTACAAAAAGCAAAAAGATGTTTATCGTCCTGTTGGACTGACGGCTGTTTCATTTTTTCAAAAGAGTCAGACAGAATTTGAAGTATTCCCAAAAATGGGTGCTCCTCACTGGTGTCTGCTCATTAAGCGAGGTTCTTCTACAACGACGCCATGTTGAAGTTGTAATATGTGCTTTTATTTCACGAGTCTCCTTGACTTCTAATATTTGGTATGCGCAAAACGTCATAACCGTAATGTACTCGGTATGTCTTATTCATATGTTGAATAATATAGTCTTCGTGTCTGATTTTATGTCTTATACTTTTTTAGCACGGAGGATGGTCACGCAGTAACTGAAATCGGTTGCTGTAACGAATGATTTCAGATTTCCTACGAGCGAGGCTGCTATTTTTCTTGTTTAAAATACTAATATTGCGGTCCTTGAGCACATGGTTCATGATGGAATCCAACCTCAAAGTTATTTCTTTCACGCCAAAGATTCGTTTTTCTGAATTAATACATACAGATAATTAATATATCAGTGAGCGCTTAGGCGAGAGAACTGGCGCTTGTACATACTTTTATCGGTCTTTTCCTTAGGTTGTCAACTTATTCAACAATCATAGGCAATTTTCATGGACACAGTTTTTGCATCAGTTCTATCTGAAATCCACCCACCTATCCCAAGACCTTTCGTACACGTTTTTGCACCCTTGTACCCTTTTGTAAATATTTGTGTTTATTCAGTGGCTAGAATCCCATTAATTCGTCTAGCAATCGGATTGCTGTAGTGATCTTTAGTGTTCTATAGTAGCTGTATGGAAAACTTTATCTGTATATCTATGCGAGTTGTGGTACCTTATTTCATGTTTAATTGGGCCTAGAACTACTGATGGCCTTGGGAGAGCCAGTCCTGACAAAACTCTACCATCTGGTGAGTAAGATGTATGAACAGGCAAAATACCCTCAGACTTAAAGAAGAATCTAATAATTTCAATCCCAAACAAAGCAGGTGTTGACAGGTGTGAAAATTATCGAACTATCAGTTTAATAAGTCACGGATGAAAATACTAACGCGAATTCTTTACAGACGAATGGAAAAACTGGTAGAAGCCGACCTCGGGGAAGATCAGTTTGGATTCCGTAGAAATATTGGAACACGTGAGGCAATACTGACCCTACGACTTATCTTAGGAGATAGATTAAGGAAAGGCAAACCTACATTTCTAGCATTTGTAGACTTAGAGAAAGCTTTGGACAATGTTGACTGGAATACTCTCTTTCAATTCTGAAGGTGGCAGGGGTAAAATACAGGGAGCGAAAGGCTATTTTAAATTTGATCATAAACCAAATGGCAATTATGAGTCGAGAGGCACGAAAGGGAAGCAGTGGTTGTGAAGGGAGTGAGACAGGGTTGTAGCCCTTCTCCTGTGTTATTCAATCTGTATATTGAGCAAGTAGTAAAGGAAACAAAAGGAAAATTTGTAGTAGGGATTAAAATCCATGGAGAAAAAGTAAAAACTTTGAGGTTTGCCGACGACATTGTAATTCTGTCAGAGACAGCAAAGGATTTGGAAGAGCATTTGAACGGAACGGACAGTGTCTTGAAAGGAGGGTACAAGATGAACATCATCAAAAGCAAAACGAGGATAATGGAATAGAGTCGAATTAAGTAGGGTGATGCTGAGGGAATTAGATTAGGAAATGAGGCGCTTAAAGTAGTAAAGGAGTTTTGCTATTTGGGTAGCAAAATAACTGATGACGGTCGAACTAGAGAGGATATAAAATGTAGACTAGTAATCGCAAGGAATGCGTTTCTGAAGAAGAGAAGTTTGTTAACATCGAGTATAGATTTAAGTGTCAGAAAGTCGTTTCTGAAAGTATTTGTATGGAGTCTAGCCATGTATGGAAGTGAAACATGGACGATAAATAGTTTGGAGAAGAAGAGAATAGAATCTTTCGAAATGTGGCGCTACAGAAGAGTGCTCAAGATTAGATGGGTAGATCATATAACTAATGAGGAGGTATTGAATAGGATTGGAGAGAAGAGAAGTTTGCGGCACAACTTGACTAGAAGAAGGGATCGGTTGGTAGGACATGTTCTGAGGCATCAAGGGATCACCAATTTAGTATTGGAGGGCAGCGTGGAGGGTAAAAATCGTAGAGGAAGACCAAGAATACACTAAGCAGATTCAGAAGGATGTAGGATGCAGTAGGTACTGGGAGATGAAGCAGCTTGCAGAGGATAGAGTAGCATGGAGAGCTGCATCAAACCAGTCTCAGGACAGAAGACCACAACAACAACAACATTTAATTAGTTATCCTTTGTGTCACTTGGCATTTTCATTCCGCTTGATCTTATCGGGCGCGAGCTGTTCAGATCCCCTAGCATCTCAGGGATGCTAATGCTTAATTTGTCACCTCACACAAGACACATTAAATTACGAAGAGCAGTGTACAATCGATGCTATTATCCGCCATTCGTGGATGATCTCTTAGGATTGCTTTACAGTAAAAAATATTGTCCGTGACTGACTTGTAACGAGCCGCATACAATAGTAGCAGATAGCTTCCCACTCTAAGCTTCATACATCACAGCAGTGCAATTGTCTTTTATGAATATCGCGATAACAGAAAGCATACCGTTGACTGCAACTTGGAATAATAAAAGCATACTCGAACACTGAATGGCAGGGTCACCGGCCATTCACGCTATCGTCAGCTCCCCTTAAGGGAGGTACGCCTGTCGCAGACGGGCATAAAATGGTTAAATACGACGTCGTAACTCGCGTGGCGAATGATCGCACGTTCGTACTGCTTTTCCATGACTCGGTTTTACTGCCGTTTGTTGTCTAGCGTAAATGTGGTGCGGCGCCGTAAGCTTTCGCTAGGATACCTGACCTCGCACAACGTGCCTCTCCATAAACACTAGTTTATTCTTGTTGGGCTGGAGCTGTGGAGCTACTGGGTAGAAGCTTTTACTGACAGCCCAACATGCTGTGGACGGAAGTTTACGAGGGGTCGCCATGTTATTATCTTGGAACACACACACACACACACACACATATATATATATATATATATATATATATATATATATATATATATATACTGGGTAATCAAAAAGTCGGTATAAGGTTGAAAACTTAATAAACCACGGAATAATGTAGATAGAGAGGTAAAAATTGACACACATGCTTGGAATGACGTGGGGTTTTATAGGAATAAAAAAAAACAAAAAAATAAAGTATTACTAGACGCGTGAAAGATCTCTTGCGCGCTTCGTTTGGGGATGATCGTGTGCTCAGCCGCCACTTTAGTCATGCTTGGCCTCCCAGGTTCCCAGACCTCAGTCCGTGTGATTATTGGCTTTGGGGTTACCTGAAGTAGCAGGAGTATCGTGATCGAACGACATCTCTAGGGAAGCTGAAAGACAACATCCGACGCCAATGCCTCACCATAACTCCGGACATGCTTTACAGTGCTGTTCACAACATTATTCCTCGGCTACAGCTATTGTTAAGGACTGATTGTGGACATATTGAGCATTTCATGTAAAGAACATCATCTTTGCTTTGTCTTACTTTGTTATGCTAATTATTGCTATTCTGATCAGATGAAGCGCCATCTGTCGGACATTTTTTGGATGTTTGTATTTTTTTTGGTTCTAATAAAACCCCATGTCATTCCAAGCACGTGTGTCAATTTGTACCTCTCTACCTACACTATTCCGAGATTTATTCAGTTTTCAAATTTATACAGACTTTTTGATCACCCGGTATATATATATATATATATATATATATATATATATATATATATATATATATATATGTGTGTGTGTGGTGTGTGCGAACATATGAGTACATTATAAAATTATACCTTTATCTTTCACAAATTAAGTGCACGACAAAAGGTCATTCCGTCCTCGATAGTTTACATAAGTTGGTTTTCAATGGACTTCGTGAATTTCAATAATGTGTGCGCCCTTCGTGAGCGCTTATCACCGCCCGACACCCATGTGGCATGCTCCATATAAGTCTACGGAGTTCACCTGTAGTATATGTTGCCATTCTTCAAAGATAGCCCATGAGAGTTCTTGGAGAACCTATGGTGGTACAGGACGACCACGAACACCTCTGTGATGCATGTCCTGCACATGCACGACTGGATTTAGGTGCAGACTCACCGTCGGCCATTGCGTTACTTCAATGTCCAGGTAAGACTCGCCTGCTGATGCCCGCCGCATAGGCCCTGACGTTACGAGGGGTTTAGGCCCATGACCGTATGCAGCAGCCAGCACATCCAGCAAGGCAACCATGGACAATGACAAGAGCCGTGTGGTCGTCAACACTGAAGCTTTCTTATGTCACAGAACATTGGAATAATGTCGATTTCCTGGACAACATTTGTCAGGTACCACTCACACGACTCTCCGAACATGGACATTGTCCATCACCTCAAATCAGAGGACGTCGCCAGCGAGGAAGTTGCCAGTTGGCATGAAAATAGATGAACTGATGGCGAACTGCAACATGTTGTGTCAGGCGAGGTGCTCGAACAGGACGTTGTAAGGTCCTCCCCCGTAATCTGTTATTACATGCTGATCGAACCCAGTGGCTCCAGTGGCCGTCTTCCAGTGTTCTGGCCGTATCCGTACAACGCCGCAGTGCAGAGATGGCTAGATATCGGTCTTCACCTGCGGTTGTAATGCGCTGGCGACCTTGTCCAACACGCTTTGTGTAATGACGTGTCACAGCCTATGGATGATGTATGCAGAGGCATTAGCATCTGCAGCAACTCGGCCGAAATTCCGTCCTTTTTCGGTTAAAAATACGCCCTTGCAACATCCACTGCATTAAGATGTCGCATTGCGTGTGCGTGGTTGAATATAACGTCCGAAAACGAGAACTGCCACCTGTATACGTCAGTAGAGAACACTGGGACACCGGCAATCACTTCCTTCTGAGGGGTCACCTGACAGTGCAATGCATAACACATCCAATAAATGGCGGATGATTTTAATTGTTGTCTACATTGAAAGCGAAGATATATACAGGGTTATTACAAATGATTGAAGCGATTTCACAGCTCTACAATAACTTTATTATTTGAGATATTTTCACAATGCTTTGCACACACATACAAAAACTCAAAAAGTTTTTTTAGGCATTCACAAATGTTCGATATGTGCCTCTTTAGTGACTCGGCAGACATCAAGCCGATAATCAAGTTCCTCCCACACTCGGCGCAGCATGTCCCCATCAATGAGTTAGAAAGCATCGTTGATGCGAGCTCGCAGTTCTGGCACGTTTCTTGGTAGAGGAGGTTTAAACACTGAATCTTTCACATAACCCCACAGAAAGAAATCGCATGGGGTTAAGTCGGGAGAGCGGGAGGCCATGACACGAATTGCTGATCATGATCTCCACCACGACCGATCCATCGATTTTCCAATCTCCTGTTTAAGAAATGCCAAACATCATGATGGAAGTGCGGTGGAGCACCATCCTGTTGAAAGATGAAGTCGGCGCTGTCGGTCTCCAGTTGTGGCATGAGCCAATTTTCCAGCATGTCCAGATACACGTGTCCTGTAACGTTTTTTTCGCAGAAGAAAAAGGGGCCGTAAACTTAAAACCGTGAGATTGCACAAAACACGTTAACTTTTGGTGAATTGCGATTTTGCTGCACGAATGCGTGAGGATTCTCTACCGCCCAGATTCGCACATCGTGTCTGTTCACTTCACCATTAAGAAAAAATGTTGCTTCATCACTGAAAACAAGTTTCGCACTGAACGCATCCTCTTCCATGAGCTGTTGCAACCGCTCCGAAAATTCAAAGCGTTTGACTTCGTCATCGGGTGTCAGGCCTTGTAGCAATTGTAAACGGTAAGGCTTCTGCTTTAGCCTTTTCCGTAAGATTTTCCAAACCGTCGGCTGTGGTACGTTTAGCTGCCTGCTTGCTTTATTCGTCGACTTCCGCGGGCTACGCGTGAAACTTGCCCGCACGCGTTCAACCGTTTCTTCGCTCACTGCAGGCCGACCCGTTGATTTCCCCTTACAGAGGCATCCAGAAGCTTTAAACTGCGCACACCATCGCCGAATGGAGTTAGCAGTTGGTGGATCTTTGTTGAACTTCGTTCTGAAGTGTCGTTGCACTGTTATGACTGACTGATGTGAGTGCATTTCAAGCACGACATACGCTTTCTCGGCTCCTGTCGCCATTCTGTCTCACTACGCTCTCGAGCGCTCTGGCGGCAGAAAACTGAAGTGCGGCTTCAGCCGAACATAACTTTATGAGTTTTTCTACGTATCTGTAGTGTGTCGTGACCATATGTCAATGAATGGAGCTACAGTGAATTTATGAAATCGCTTCAATCATTTGAAATAGCCCTGTAGATTTAGGGGAACACGTGTATCCACGCGTAGACGCCCAGTACGTTAAATTTGTTTTTATACAGGCGGTACCAGTAGTCTTATTGCATGGGTTCGCTTTCAGTGTAGGCAACAATTAAAATCATCCGCTATCTATTGGATGTGTTATGCATTGCACTGTCAGGTGACTCCTTAGAAGGAAGTGAGTGCAGCTGTCCCAGTGTTCTCTACTGACGTATACAGGTGGCAGTTGTCGTTTTTGGACGTTATATTCAACCAAGCACATGCAATGCGACATTTTAATGCAATGCAAGTTGCAAGGGCGTATTTTTAATCGGAAAAGGACGGACGTTCGGTGGCGTTGCTGCAGATGCCAATATACACTCCTGGAAATTGAAATAAGAACACCGTGAATTCATTGTCCCAGGAAGGGGAAACTTTATTGACACATTCCTGGGGTCAGATACATCACATGATCACACTGACAGAACCACAGGCACATAGACACACGCAACAGAGCATGCACAATGTCGGCACTAGTGGAGTGTATATCCACCTTTCGCAGCAATGCAGGCTGCTATTCTCCCATGGAGACGATCGTAGAGATGCTGGATGTAGTCCTGTGGAACGGCTTGCCATGCCATTCCCACCTGGCGCCTCAGTTGGACCAGCGTTCGTGTTGGACGTGCAGACCGCGTGAGACGACGCTTCATCCAGTCCCAAACATGCTCAATGGGGAACAGATCCGGAGATCTTGCTGGCCAGGGTAGTTGACTTACACCTTCTAGAGCACGTTGGGTGGCACGGGATACATGCGGACGTGCATTGTCCTGTTGGAACAGCAAGTTCCCTTGCCGGTCTAGGAATGGTAGAACGATGGGTTCGATGACGGTTTGGATGTACCGTGCACTATTCAGTGTCCCCTCGACGATCACCAGTGGTGTACGGCCAGTGTAGGGGATCGCTCCCCACACCATGATGCCGGGTGTTGGCCCTGTGTGCGCGGTCGTATGCAGTCCTGATTGTGGCTCTCACCTGCACGGCGCCAAACACGCATACGACCATCATTGGCACCAAGGCAGAAGCGCCTCTCATCGCTGAAGACGACACGTCTCCATTCGTCCCTCCATTCACGCCTGTCGCGACACCACTGGAGGCAGGCTGCACGATGTTGGGGCGTGAGCTGAAGACGGCCTAACGGTGTGCGGGACCGTAGCCCAGCTTCATGGAGACGGTTGCGAATGGTCCTCGCCGATACCCCAGGAGCAACAGTGTCCCTAATTTGCTGGGAAGTGGTGGTGCGGTCCCCTACGGCACTGCGTAGGATCCTACGGTCTTGGCGTGCATCCGTGCGTCGCTGCGGTCCGGTCCCAGGTCGACGGGCACGTGCACCTTCCGCCGACCACTGGCGACAACATCGATGTACTGTGGAGACCTCACGCCCCACGTGTTGAGCAATTCGGCGGTACGTCCACCCGGCCTCCCGCATGCCCACTATACGCCCTCGCTCAAAGTCCGTCAACTGCACATACGGTTCACGTCCACGCTGTCGCGGCATGCTACCAGTGTTAAAGACTGCGATGGAGCTCCGTATGCCACGGCAAACTGGCTGACACTGACGGTGGCGGTGCACAAATGCTGCGCAGCTAGCGCCATTCGACGGCCAACACCGCGGTTCCTGGTGTGTCCACTGTGCCGTGCGTGTGATCATTGCTTGTACAGCCCTCTCGCAGTGTCCGGAGCAAGTATGGTGGGTGTGACACACCGGTGTCAATGTGTTCTTTTTTCCATTTCCAGGAGTGTATATAGCGTAATTAATTACTTCGTTTGTTTACAGGTACATATCTGCAATCCTGATGCATAATGAAATCTGCACGCCGCAGTACCGTAGAACGCCACTGAAGCAATCAAAACAAAATAACGTAGCCGACTGAGACTGTAGTTGGTTTTCTGAATTTGAAGGAGAATAACGCAGCAACCATCCATTCAGGTAACGTGCAAGTACCGTGAAGGTGTGCTGCAACAACGCACAATCGTAAGGCACAGTGATTAGGTGGCGCAGACGCAGCCACTGTAGCCTAACAATTCTGAACGGCGAAGAACGAAGTGGCAGGCCACCTCTCTGAGACGAAACACGAATTGAGAGAAGTGGAGACTCTGGTGCTCGAAGACCGGCATGTGGCATTGTGGAAAAGAACTGTCGTGGTTCAGTCTCCAGCCTTTTGCACGACATTTGCACGTGACAAAGCTCGTCAAATCGAGATAGCAGCGGTAATGTTGCAGAAGTGTCAGGCCAAACCAGATGACTTCTTTAGCCGCGTAATAAGCGTGGAAGTGTGCTGGATGTCCGAGATGAGCAAAACAAGCAATGGAAATATGTTGAGTCACTATTTCCGAAAGGGTTGTGACCTAACCATCGTTATGTAAGATGATGCTGAGGGTTTTTGGGATTGCCGTGGTGTAGTGCCAACGAACTGTAGGGGGCAGATCGATGCAAGAGCTTACTACTGGAATGTCCTGACGAGAGTACAGGAGGCTGTCAAGACGAAGTGTAGCAAGTGTCTGTTTTTTATTCATGGCAGTGCCCCAGCTCATTCTGAACAGTAAACAGCAATGCATACGGCTTTTATGGGATACAAAATCGTCTTCCATTTCCCTCCACCCCTCTGTGTTTCTGTCATGTCATCCAGTGACTTTTTCCTCTTTGCTTAAACGAAGGAACCACTTCCAGAATGAAGTGGGGTGATTTTCGAACTGTA
The DNA here is from genome assembly GCF_023864345.2 of Schistocerca serialis cubense. Classification (NCBI taxonomy): domain Eukaryota; kingdom Metazoa; phylum Arthropoda; class Insecta; order Orthoptera; family Acrididae; genus Schistocerca; species Schistocerca serialis. The sequence goes on along the minus strand of NC_064639.1, from coordinate 109,873,992 downwards.
ACGTTCCACGAATAACCAAATTACAGGTTTCCACAACAAAAATATGTGCCAAGTCAACAATTGTTGGCAAAAGTGGATCAAATTGGAGAATGAATAACCAAAATACAGGGATCCACAGCAAAAATATGTGCCAAGTCAACAATTGTTGGCAAAAGTGGTTGAGATTGGAGAGCGAATTTGTAAAGAAGGATAACTCGTTTTCGTAGCCCCAGCTTGAGTTTTTTGAAAGTGATAATTAAAACATCTATGACCACGTATCGCGGTAGCTTCAAGCGCAAAGTGTTCACCGGATCATCCTGCAGCTAGTAGAGCAAGACATCCATCGGTATCAGCGATGCATATGTACTGGCGAGACAGTGAGCATGAGTAGAAGGAATGCGAGGGCTTCTTAGCGTCGATCAACATGATGCTCCCATACTGGTGAATGAACGTGCTCCAGTATTCCAACCCTGTCAGCATTCTTGGCTGGCCTAATGTTTAGTTTTAGAGGTTCAGAGCATTCCATTATGCGAAGTTCCCAGCCTGAAAGGCGTTCTTGCGTCTTCGCTAGGTTTAGTTACAACACGCAGCCCTGTTACAGAAGAGCTTTATGCCTGCTCTGCACTTCTGTAAGTGCTGCAACAGAAGTTCTTAACGATCTCTCTCGGACAGACCTATGCTCTTCCGATTGCAGATTATCATAATCGAAACTACATTCTGAGCACAGTAGTGCACGGCGTCTAGCATATTTGACAAGTGTGTATGAACTGATGATTATGATTTTACGGATCTAAACAAACAAAAACACCATCCTTGAAGGCGCAACGGTACCGACCGGCCGCCATGTTATCGTTATCCCTTAGGCGTCACTGGAGGTGAATATGGAGGGGCATGTGGTCAGTACACCGCTCTCCTATCCGTCATCTGTTTTCGTGACCGGTGTCGGTACTTCTCAATCAAATAGATCCTCAATTGGCCGTACAAGGGCTGGGTGCACCCCGCTTGGCAACAGCACTCGGCCCCGGATTTAAAATTGGAAACTGATCCAAACAAGGAGATAAATAACAATAATATGAAACAGACGAAAACAACTTACGTAAGGACTTCAGAAAGTAGGTTTACCATTCGTCCCACGCTAGGATCATTGTACAATAAGATTGTCAGAAGAGACTCCATGTTCCGAATTTCCTGCAGTCGCAGTTCTGATGCGGTGCAGGTAATAGGTACATCGCAGTGTGGGAGTGAAATGGGACAGCAGCTGCAAACGTACTCAAAAATACGCGGGATAGTACAGTTCTTGTGGACAAAAGTCTCAATTTCAGACAGACTTACCGTGAAACTCTAGTGGTATATCGGCTAAATGCAATGTTGCGTCCAGCAGTAGTGAAATGGTGCCAACAACATGGCCAAGGTCGCACAGACGTGGATGATGTCGATAGGAAAGGTGGGACGTCGACGTCGACCATAGAGGACAAAGTCTAGGCCATCGAGGAAGAACATTTGGGGAGAAGATGTTTTCCAAAGGTATGAGGACGTTAACACAGCCGTTCTCGAATGGCTCCATGACCAGTGAGTGAATTTCTATCGTCGAGGAAATGAACGACTGATAGAACACCGCATCCGTTGTTTATAGAGACTTGCAGACTATTTTGAAAACAGTGTCATGTGTCTATGTCACTGTGAAATATAACGCATCATTCAATAAAAGTTACTGCCATAAAAATGTGTTTTTTTTTTACTTTTTAAGTACCCTCGTAAAATAACCTGTCGATAAAATCTGTTAAACGTTGAATGGCCAAAGTCAAGGTTGGGCATTGGACGTATTATCGGTCGTCGGCTGGTGAAGCCTGCGATGTTCAATGTCTCCATACTGTCCTGTTAGAAATGGCTTCCTGACACCCCATATTCAATTTCTCAGCGATCTGAGCCACGGCAGACAATCGATCGCCCACTTCGTTTTGCGGATCCGACGTCCGTCAAATGCCTGTGATGGCTTTATGCGGCGGATTTGCCGTGTGGAAAGACTGTCTGTGAAGTATTGAACATCCAACGCTGGACACCGCTGATCTCGGAAAAAGAATTCTTGGACAAACTCCGATATACTCTGACCCATGCACCTAGCACCGATTGTCATCCCACGTTCAAATTCGGTTAATTCGCGACCTACCTTGCATGTTCCAACACCCCTCTACCACACACTGTTAGTGAGCCTCCAGTCACGTTATACACCGCATGCAACAGTCGAGTGTCATAAAAGAAATGTAATGATTGTATGTGGTTGATGGCCGGGAAACCGCACCTGGGGTAGTTCGGCCGCCGAGTTGCAATCTTTCAGGCTGACGCCACACTGGGCGCATTGGGTGTCGACGACGATGACATAATGATGAGAAGGACACAACACCCAGTCTTGGTCGGGAAACCAACCCAGACCCATTGCATGGCAGTCAGAAGCGATGACTACTCTGGTAAGGAGGAAGACCAAGTGTCACAGACGACACATCTTATAATAGGACAATCCCGTCAAGGCTTTTTGCCATTCAATTTACTATAGCAGCTCAAAAACATTTAAAACTGGATGTGATTACTGTGACTTGGTGACCACTTGATAAAAAGAATACCGTGACGCTCAACGGTCTGGTTCAAGTCTTTCAACTCGGTGCCACTCCAGCTTTTTGTGAGTCCCCAACCTATCCCAGTAAACCTACCTGTAATGTGGGAAGCATATCAGGTGTCATTCCTGACGAACCTTCAGATGACTGGAAGGTGGCGCCTAGGTTAAAGGCAGACCGAAACATTCCGTGGTCCGACTTGGGTTCAATCCTCTTAGCTTTCGATTCCCAGGCCAGACACTGCTTGATAAAAGTGGGTAATCCAACCGCTCTGTAACTTGCTAAAATCCCTCTACCAATATTTTGAAGAGGAGAGGAGACAATGCACAAAACCACAATCCTGAATCGTTTTCATCTCGCCATGAATTAAAGTAGTTGGCAGGTCCTGTAGAAGACACAGATCGGCCTACAATTCAGAAAATAAACGCCCTCATTTAAAATATGGTGTATTCTGCACATTGCACACAGTGTTGGGTGTTTCCGCTGTAGGAGAGATCTGAGTTGTAACATTACTGGATATAGTTTGTCACTGCTCGTTGGATGCCATATTTAAAGTTCCTAATTTCCAACAAGATTACACAGAGAGGGCAGCAATGGTTGTGCCGGGTCGATGACGGCCGCCGGTACGAGCACCCGGAAGTTGAACAGCTGCGGCGGCGAAGGCTATATAGGTCCAGCTCCATCGGCTCCGCAGCCTGTGCCGAAGAGGCACCGGGGGTCGACCGCGCCGGCCGCAAGATCCCGGTAGGATGCGAATCTGGGGGCAGAAAATCTGCGGAAGAATCTCGGACTCGACAACCACGAACCTGGTTCTGGTGGCGGCGCAGCAACGGAGCAGGACCTTGAATTAAATACATGCAAGCCCCCAAATTTCGAAGAATCTTTCCTCTCTCCTAGCGACGGGAGCAACCAAAAACTATGAAAAGAATAGAACCATAAAACGCAAAGCGATCCTTGAGAAACGTGGGAGGCGCCGTGGGCTGCGGCGAGTGCAGAAACTGGAGCAGCGTGGAGTGGAGCCGGCCATTCAGAAGCTCCGCCGACGACAGCTCTTGCTCTCGTGTGTGGGAGGCAAATAGTCTGTTTATCTGTTGGTTGAACGTACCTACAAATCGTTCAGTTTCTCCGTTCGACTGAGGATGAAACGGAGCACTGGTAAGATGAGCGGTACCATTGGCTGTACGAAGCTGTTCAAAGTCGTGAGCTGTAAACTACGGTCCGTTGTCTGTGACCAACGCTTCAGGAAACATTCCAAGCAAAAAATAGATGATAAATCGTGAATGGTACTACGCGACATAATCGAGTTCATGGGCACCACACACGGATATTTTCTAAAAGAGTCCACAATAATAAGCTAACGAGTGTTCCAAAAGGGACCAGCGATGTCAATATGAACTCGTTGCCACGGTGATTGAGACTATGGTCAAGATGAAAATGTTGGTGGCGAGGCCGATAGATTCTCAGCACAAACGCGACACTGTGAGTCATCTGTTCAATGTGTGCGTCCATGTCCGGCCAAGTACAGTGCCGACGAGCTGTCAGTGCGTACAATCCCCAGTGCCCTTGGTGGAGCAATCGCCGCTCATCTTTTTGCACTTCTTTACAAATAAGCACACACGATTGTCCAGAGTCATTTTGCAATAAAATCACGCCGTGCTGGACAGAGAGGCTATGCCGACGAGCAAAATATCGGTGCACAAAAGAATTTTGAAGGTTCTTCACTGAACGAGTCCTAGCAGTACGGATGCAGTGCAACAAAAGGTTCAAGTCAGGCTGTGCAATTTTACTATAGAGCAGTGGAAAAGTCTGTAGAAGTTCAGTGTCCTGCGCATCGATCTAACAAGAAAATGCGGCAGTTGCATTAAATTCAGAATGAGGATCAACAGGAAGGCGAGAAAGGGCGTCAGAATTTGCATGCTTCGACGTGGGCCGGCAGGATATTTCCCACTGATACTGTTACAATAACAAAGCACAACGTTGCAGCTTCTGAGCCATTCGCGGTGGAGCAGGTTTGGACGGATGAAACAAAGGATGAAGTGGCTTATGGGCCGTCTCTAGGTAAAAGTTCCGACCAAACAGACAATGGTGAGACTTTGCCACGCCGTAGATAACAGCGAGCGCACACTTTTCGATTAGGGATTATCTACACTGAGTCTTGGGCAATAACTTGGAAGCGAAAGCAATCGGCCTGTCCTGTGGACCAAATCTGTGGGAGAACACAGCTACGACTCTGTACGAAGAAGCGTCCACTGCCAAAACCATTGGCTTAGCGAGATCGAAACGAACGCGCCATTTGTCACTCAAGAAGGCATTTTTTTAGTTTCTGGAATGCATCCTGGCACTCTTTAGTCCAAACAAAAGGCACATTCTTCCTACGAAAACGATGCAACGGAGCCGCGATCTGGACTGCGTCGGGTATAAACCGCAAATAATACGTCAACTTGCCAAGAACTGACAGCAATTCTGTCACGTTCTACGTGGCAGGGAGGTCCCGGATGGCCAGCAAATGTGGTTGAAGGTTATGAACACCATGACTATTAAGAAAATGGTCTGAATACTGAATTTCAGACTGAAAAAAGGCACATTTCCAGGCGACACTTCAAACCTGCAGCTGAGAGTACCTGAAAAAGCGTACGAGGATTGTTGATATGTTCCTCTGGTGTTCGTCCTGACACCACAAAATCATCCAAGTAATTTGAACGCAATGGAACTTTAGCAGTAAGCTGTTCTATGTAGAACTGGAATATGTCAGAAGCGAAAGCGCTACCAAGGGGAAAGCGCAAAAATTTCAACAAATCTAAATTTGTGTTGACCACAAACACTTTCTCAGATTCCTCATCTAGCGGAATTTGCAAATACGCATCGTGTAAGTCAGTTGTGGAAAAATAGCGGCCTGTACCAAGTCTGTCCATTAATTCCTCAGGGCGAGGCAACAGATGAGCCAACACAGAGACGAAGCCTTCCAGAAGGCTTTGGTAAGACGACTAAGGGAGAAGTCCATTTACTACCCTGGATAGGAGCAACAACACCATTGTCTTGTCATTCTTTAAGTTCACTTGCAATTTTGTCTCTAAGTGCGTGCTCGAAAAATCTTAGGTCGTACATTGTTCTTCACTGTAACGTATGCCACAAAATTATTCGATCTGCCAAGTCCTTCAAAAAATAAATCAGGAAACGCCGCTATCAACTGAGTAATACTGTCTTTTGGGTTGAAAGCCGAAAAAGAAAGTACGTTGTCCTGAATACAACTAGCAAACAATTCGAAATAATCTGACCCATAAATAATTTCACCGTCTCGCAGATTGTAAATGCCACTGCTCTTGTGTGAGACTGGAATATGGCAGGCAAACTAGACGCACCAAGCACTGTAATGTCCTGATCGACATACACACACCAATAAAAGTTTTGCATCACCTCGGTTCCGAGAGTTCCGCAACCTGTTCAGAAAAATGGAATAGAGATCAACATAAACATCATTTCCGCCCTTTTCATTGCTCATGAAAACTACACATTGCATGTTGTACCACCATACAGCGAGACCTTCAGAGGTGGTGGTCCAGATTGCTGTACACACCGATACCTCTAATACCCAGTAGCACGTCCTCTTGCATTGATGTATGCCTGTATTTGTCGTGGCATACTATCCAAAAGTTCGTCAAGGCACTGTTGGTCCCAATCCTCAACGACGATTCGGCGCAAATCCCTCAGAGACGTTGGTGAGTCACGACGTCCATAAGCCCCGCCCTTTTCTGTCTATTCCAGGCATGTTCAATAAGGTTCATGTCTGGAGAACATGCTAGGCAATCTAGTCGAGCGATGTCGTTATCCTGAAGGAAGTAATTCACAGGATGTGCACGATGGGGGCGCGGATTGTCGTCCATGAAGACGAATGCGTCGCCAATATGCTGCGTATATGGTTGTACTATCGGTTTGAGGATGGTACTCACGTCTTGTACAGCCTTTACGGAGCCTTCCATGACCACCAGCGGCTTACGTCGGCCCCACACAATGCCACCCCAAAACGGCAGGGAACCTCCACCTTGCTCCACTCGCTGGATAGTGTCAGTGTGGCACAATATTCACAGTCAACATGTATCTTCAAGAGTTCTGGGAACCGGGGTGATGCAAACTTTTTTTGATGTGTATATGTGGTACGGGGTGATGCAAAATTTTTTTTGATGTGTGTATGTGGTAAGTTGCGTGCAAGACTTTGTCAACTGCGGTGAGACCATGTATTCATAACTGATACGATTAAGCAATGTAATAGAAGCGCCAGTGTCTAACTGAAGTCGCACACAGCATCCGGCAATGACTAAGTTCAAAATGGTTCAAATGGCTCGGAGCGCTATGGGACGTAATTTCTGAGGTCATAAGTCCCCTAGAACTTAGAACTACTTAAACCTAACCAACCTAAGGACATCACTCACATCCATGCCCGAGGCAGGATTCGAACCTGCGACCGTAGCAGTTGCGCGGTTCCGAACTGAAGCGCCTAGAACCGCTCGGCCACTCAGGCCGGCGACTAAGTTCACAAACAGCTTGTTTGACTGGGCTGGATGAAGGCACATATCGAATCTGGTCATTACCAGTGCCGGTAGCTGGTTTATAAAAATTCCTTCACTGAGCGAGACGGTGCTCCATCTATAGGAGAGCGAACACAATTATGGTTCTTTTTCTGTGGCAAACATACGAACTATACGTTCCCTGAGTTTCCACAAGAAAAGAAAGTCACTTTCTACAAAGGGCAAAAGCAGTGCAGACATGATTTCACAGTAGACACAAGTGTTAACACTTGAGAGGTGGCATGAGCCCCCTCTCATATTTCTATCTTTGAGTAATTCGATCTTCCTCTCTAATTGCATGCGGTGAAAAGTCGCTATTCCTTCACACGTGGACTTCCCACACAGTGTCTCTCATCACCCGGGTGGTCCGGTGAGAGGCGAGCACTTCTGATCTTGAAAGGGTTAAGCCGACGGGTATGAGGGAGTCGAGTGAATGCTTTCCAGACGCCGAAATTGTCATAAGAGCGGTGGAGACACGCCCGCAGGGGTTTGAAGGAGCGGCTGGGCTAGAGATTCCGCTACTTCGCACAAACTTAGCGAAAACACTTTCTGGCGGGCAACCAGCGGGGCGTGGGAAAGACTTGTGTTCCCAGGCAGTCTTGGCGGGCAAATTCCCGCGTTTTCTGCAAAACCTTAACTGTGGTTGGCTTGCTCAGGGCATAGCTCCGTGACGTAGCAAAATCGGTGCAGAAATTGGCGCCAAGAATCTCCATTGGTAGAATGGTAGTGCTTCGGCAATAGAGTGGAATTTTCCGCCGTTTTTCGAGTTGCTGATTGGAACGTTTAACCATGGCCACTGTCATTGGGGAGGGAATGTTCTGTGTTCAGTTTGTACGGGTGCTCTTGAGAGAGTCGGCTCTCGCCTTTCGGTCGGATTAGGTTACAAGACTGAGTTCTCGCTGCTCTGGACAGCCTACCTTCTGTTGGCTGTCTAATATACTTTCATTTGATTGTAACTGTTTGAGGAAGTAGCTGAAGTTTCGACTTCAACGTAACTTTCTGAGTACAGTTGGCAATTGAGCATTCTGCGTACAAACGGCCTATGTTGTCTGTCTTGAGCAGTTTTGGCTAAAGTTGACTGTTTCAGAGTTACCGTGTAACTTTGCTTGTTATAATCAATCACTGTACCATCAGTGATTGTGTGGCGAGTCTTCTTCATCTCCCTGAAAGGCGCATTTGTATTGATAGGGAGTCTTTGGTCTGGAACAACCAGACCAGGATAATTTGTTTCGGGCTATACTCGCGACATTATCATCACCACAGCGGGACGTCGAAGCAACCAGCCATCGCTTCCGGTACTCCAGATCGTGTCCTTGCAGTTAAGAATACAGCGCGGTAACGTATGTCCGCAGCACCGGCAGATTAAAGAATTTGCTCTGGGATAATCAGAGCTCAGCAGAGCGCGCCTGTTCCCGTCTTTTCTTACGTGGTTCTGTCTTGGATGTTCATTGCCTGAATTCTCATTACTGTAGCAGCAATTAATGTTGAGTTGGCTGGGGGTTTCTCTTAAGATTTGAGTTGCAAGGAATTGGCTCCACATACCACTTAGTCATAAACGTCACAAGCTAGTTTATGGACAATTTCACCTTCACAGCATTTATTTGAGTATCCAATTTGACGTATTGTAAATGTTTCATGTGTTTTGTTTATTATTTTGAGTTTAGTCATAATAAATCAAATTGTTATTTTGGACAGAACTTTCATTCTGTTAATCGGTAGAGCAACCCTTTCATTTCTCACTACGTTAATGAAACATTCCTTAATTTCTATCCAATTAAATTATTGCAGGTGCCAGACTCTTTTCTACTCCACTTGCAGGGTCGATTACAGTCAGTTCGTGTTTCCTCTTAATCCATGTGCAACAGCAAAAGTCGGAGATAGAAAAGGGGGGGCTTAGAGCATCATTTCCATATGAAGATTCTAGAAGAATTTAGTGTTAAATACACTGCTAGCCCCGGCACCTCGCATAAAATGGCGACCCTCAGCCTCGGATCTTTCCTGTGAATCGCTGATAAGCAAACAGTATCCCCAGTAGGAACATTCAAATATTTTTTCTCTACTTTTTTAATGATTAATACCGAAGTTCTTTTTCTTGTAGTTCCGCGATTAGTTTTTAAGTAGCGGCGCATGATTACAGTTTTTGTTTTCAGTGTATATATTTTTTGTTTTTTTTTTCACTTAGTCGGGTTTGCGTGCGGTTTCTGTACCATAACAAATTGTGCATGTAATTACAGAGTTGGATCGGCGTTGTTGAAATTTTGTGTCTATGTGTAAAAAATACAGGGAATAGATTAATTTTATTGTGCATTTTAGATAAATTTGTTTTTCATGAATGATCACGAGAAGTAAGGCACGGCTATTATCGAGCGAAGCTAAAACAAAAGAGGATAGCATAATCGATAAGGGGCAGTTTACTGACGGGGATAGGTTCGGAGATGAGATGGGTACATTTATAGCAGTACAGGACGGCAGGGTCATTCATGAGGAAGATGATTTTGACGCGATCTTAGAGCAACGTCGCGACCATGATTATGATAGTGAAGTGGAGGATGAAACAGAGACAGGCACACAGGTCGAGACGGTAGCAGAAGTTTATAGTCAAACGAACGAGAGCAGCCACAGGCCAACTGGTTCACGTCAGAGCTCTGGCGCCTAGGTGTTTAGAGTTACATCGCCCATGTGTGACAAGGATCAAAAAGATGACATTAACCCAATACTGAGCTTCCTACGATCAATGAAAGAAGAAGCTGACGAACAACGTAAGAAGGAGAAGGAAGAAGCGGACGAACAGCGTAAGAAGGACACTCAAACTATAATTTCGCGTATAGGAGAAATTCGTGGGGAATTACTATCAATAAAGAAAGAATGTGGAGAAGCAAAACAAATGTCAATGGTAGCACAAAAAGTAGCAGGCCTAGCCAAAACGGCAGCAACAGGGGCAATGAAAATCGCAAAAGCAACTTCTCAACTCGCAGGGCGCTTGCGACGTGCGACACAAGCCCACTCAAAATCCTTAGCGGTCTTAAAAACTCAAGGTAAAGTTGCGCTTACGAACATCACGAAACGAATGAAAGAAGTAGAGAGTCGGATAGCAAAACTAAAGCGAAACGGGCACACGAGCACTGCGCGTTCGGATACCAATGATGGAGTACACAGAATTGTGTCTCCTAGGAAAGGCCCGCCGTGCTCTAGCCCAATGACAGAGTGCGGAACTAACAATGCACACGCAGAAACAGCGAGTAATAGCTCCAATAATTGCAGCCCACTTAGAAGAGTGAATGCTGAATGCCACTTCCACTGTGATACAGAGGTAGCACATCACAGTTATCAGCAAGATAGATCAGGACACTCAGCAGACGTGCAGGTATCGGAAACGAGTGACAACACCAGTACGAGGATCGGACAGGATTTTGATCAGAATCACTTCCTGTCGATACTAAAGTTCCAGAAATTCAAAGATAGTGGAGGGTCGATGCATCCGAAGAGCTGGGTGATGCAGTTTACAAATTCATTACCGTCGTCATGGCCAACCTAGGCAAAATTAGAATTCATGTGGGGACACATCGAAGGCCAAGCCGCGGAAAGATGCGGGGTGTGGCAGCGAAATGTCGGACTTATCAGGAATTTGTTGGTGTATTCCTGCGGATCTACTGGTCAAAGGAAAAGGAAGACAGGATTAAAGAGGAAAGAATATTTTGTCCTGAACTGAAAGTGTCCGGGCATAGGAGCGCAACCAATTTTTTTGATGATTTACTCAAGAAGAATCAGTTTTTAGATAGTCCATATAGCAACGGAGAAATCATTAAATTTTGCTTTTCCAAATTGCCAGTTAGGTATCAACAGACACTAGTCGGGAAGTGTGGATCTGACATAGAAGCATTCAAGAGTCTATTGCGCGAACTCGAAGTAGTCTTCGATAAACAAGACGCAAAGAACAGGAAGAAGGCGCAAAATAACAAATACCACGGGCCACCAAGGGAAGACGACAACAGATCGCATAATCGCACTGGTCAGTTAGGAAACCAGGGTTACGGAAATCAAGGTTACGCTATTCAAGGTTATGGAAACCGGAGACACGGAAACCAGAACGTCAGGGAACAGGGTCAATCTAGACAAGGAGTCTGAGACAGGAGGAATAACGAACGGCAAAGCGACCGTAATTGGAGAGAGAAGATTCGAGAAGAATTTAGTGTTAAATACACTGCTAGCCCCGGCACCTCAAACACTTGCGTATTCTGACCGCGATGCAGGAGCCCGTTTGCGCATTGTGGTCGTTCGCAAGGCTGTACCTGTTTGTCATTTCGTGTTACACTGCTAATGGGAGCTATCTCAAGGTTTTCCACGGCACGACCACATGACTCCTGATGTTCAATGATATCTAACATTTGTTTCAAAATAGGAACAGAATGTTTGAGCATTTGTCCACGAAGCCTACTGTCTGGCTACTGGCTGGCACACTGTACAAAACTGCATCACGAATCATTGCGTCACTACTGTATTGTCGACATCTACATTGGAAACGACACGTTGAAATCCTGGTGTATCGGTTCTGGCTTTCTCCGGAACCGAAAGATTTTGTACTGACCTGCAATAAACTGTACTTGATCCTCGTAATACTTAGTGGGAGCGGAAACTGAATCTGCAGAAACCAGCAACTCCGGCGTACTAGTCGGAAAGAACTTGTGAACGAGGCGATAAACTCCTGTGCCGGATGTTTACAAGATAGAAGAAAGTTTTACAGTACCTTGCACTTGATATGTAGCACAATGAGCGTTGAACTGAGCGTAGCACTCGTTTCATTCATCTTGTTGTTCATCGAAAGCTCGGTACAGTGGAGTGTGTATGGAGGCAGTGCCATGGGTGGCGGAGTTGAGGCAGCAGCGGCTTGGGCGTCAATGTGCTGCTGGACTACCGTCATCTAATGTGACATTTGGTGGCTCTAAAACTGAATAAACTGCATTAGATCAAAGCCAACAACAGCCCGAGGCACAGCGACAAGTGGTGTAGGAGGCAGGTTAGAGTCCATTTTAATGAGAGGAGAGTCCTAACAAATCATAAGTAGAAGGAAGGAAAAAGAAAGAACACAGCGCCTAGAATCGCTCGGCCACAGCGGCCGGCTATTACAGTTTGGATTACTGTAAAAAAATACATTGAAAAGCAAATGTTGAATGAAATACATGCAGTAGCACTATACTGGGATGAATGGTATCGCAACAAAGTTACTAGTGGAAAAACACAACCACTTCTAACAAATTTGCACTTGCTACTGGATAGGTCTGTAGCTGCCTAAAGATTAGGTCTCAAATAACAAAGTGCTGCCGTCTCGCAGAAATATTCAAAGTAAATAAGTTGGGAATACAGTACCCCAACATCGTATTCCAGAGTTAATGTTTGAAGTTTTAAGTGTCTCACTAAAAGCAGGTGCAGTAGGCCCAAAGTGTGGAGAGTGGGAGGAGCTCGTAACAAGAACCAGGCGTTGGCAGCGCTTTGTCCTCTTGTAGCAGCAGCACCACCAGCAGCAGCCGCAGAAGAAGGCGTGGGGCGTGGCGACCACAGCTGTGCTGGCGGAGGGCCAGCGGGAAAACATAAACAAAGCCGTGAGTCGTAGCGGGGCGGGCGGCGGCCGGTGTCGGGTTCACGAGTCGGTGTCGCCGCGGCGCGTTTTTATCGGCACCAGCTGCGCCCCCCCTGGTATTTGGAAGGTGCCGACGGATAGGCGAGCGTCTGTGGGACGCCGAACGTGCACCTGTCGTCCTTCTTCCCGTCTAAACCTGTCAGCGGCTGTGGAGGCTGTAACACTTGAAACGAATGAAAAAGAAAACTAAGGGACTGTCAGATGACGATGTGTCTGTTTTTCGGGATGGTAAGAGCACCAGAGAGGCATTTCTGACGTTCCATTTGATAATGGAAGCAAGACTGAAGAAAAAATCAGCAAACGTTCGTTGGATATTTCGAGTTACAAAACGCGTTCGACAGTGTAAGATGGCGCGATGTGTTTGAAATCCACAGCAACACAGAAGAAAGCTATACGAAAATACGGGTAATATACAATGATCAGCCAGAACATTATCACCACGGACCTGCTATCAACAAGTGCAGGCGATGGCAGCGTCACCTGGCGAGGAATGTCTGCCAGTCAGACACTCTCACGGCGCATGTAGTATCAGGGAGCGTGCTATCCGTGTATAGAATGGGGGAGTTTGACCGAGGACAGATTGTGATGGCCAGAGCTCGACACAAGCATTTCGAAAACTGCGCGACCTGCCGGATGTTCGAGGAATGCTGTGGTGAATGTCATTTGTCGAAACCAGGGTGAAACCACCAGTAAACTGTGGCGGAACTAAGGAAGGTGAAAAAAAGGTTCAAATGGCTCTGAGCGCTATGCGACTTAACTTCTGAGGTCATCAGTCGCCTAGAACTTAGAACTACTTAAACCTAACTAACCTAAGGACATCACACATCCATTCCCGAGGCAGGATTCGAACCTGCGACCGTAGCGGTCGCTCTGTTCCAGACTGTAGCGCCTGGAACCGCACGGCCACTCCGGCCGGCTCAGGAAGGTGACAGAGTTGTTCGGGGAACACATTGGCGGGTTCCAGTTTATGTGCTGGCCCCGCCAACTCGCCAGATCTGAAGGCGATCGGACACACCCGGGATGTGATTGAACGTGGCTCAGAGCTCATCGCCCCCATCCCTGGCGTTTACTCGAATAAAGTGACTTGTGTGTGCAAATGTGTGCGTCAATTATGTGCAGCGACCTTGATATGGCGCGCGCCGCTATCCTGTGATCTTATTTAGAACGCGCGCTACAATCGATTATAGTTCGCTGTTCTGGTGCGGGTGGTGCTCCGGTGGTGATATGCTATTTCGTCGCTGGCGTGTGTTTGCGGTGGCCGGCGGAAAACGAGAGGGTAGTCGGGTTGGGGTTGGGTTGTTTCGGGAAGGAGACCAGACAGCGTGGTCATCGGTCTCATCGGATTAGGGAAGGACGACGAAGGAAGTCGGCTGTGCCCTTTGAAAGGAACCATCCCGGCATTGGCCTGAAGCGATTTAGGGAAATCACGGAAAACCTAAATCAGGATGCCCGGAGAGGGTAGTCGGTTTTCGGGTATTGCACGGAACGTGAAGTTCGCTCTGCCTGACCCGCTGGTGAGTAGCGCTAAGGTTGTTGTGCCTCGCAATGTGAGCAGAGTGGTCTGGGGCGAAGGCGACTCGCCGCTGTGCTGGCCATGCGGTGGTGACTAATTGGAGTCGGCGTACTTGTTCTTCCTGTCTGTATGATGTGGAGGTCCGGTGTGGTCCTGTGATACTCTGGCACGTAGACAACTAGTTGCTGAATTGTGGGCTCGGTTGGCTCGTTAGATTTTCCGCTGGAAGCTCCAGCAGCGGTTTCTGAACTTCATTCTGATGTGGGACGGCGTTGTTGGAAGTTTTTGCTGTGTGTGTGTGTGTGTGTGTGTGGCACGTTACGATATTTGTTGGTACTAATTTATTTGCTCAACTGGAGTATCTTTTGGCTATCCCGCTGAGTGGGTCGTTGCCCACCCGGTCTGCTCAGCGTTACCTTTGGTGGTGCCTGTTTGTTCCTTTTTGAAGGAATTCACGTAGGTAGTTCGTGTTACCTACCTGGAGTTGGGTTCATGTATGGTATATTTGGCATTTGATGTGTTAGGTAAAGTCTGCCTAAGAAAGGCGGTTGTGGACAATATATGCATAGTGAATTACTGCTGCTTGCTATGTAGTCTTCTGGGACCTGGACAAGACGATCTCGTCAATTTGGTTTGTGTTATTATTAACTTGGTGGAATAGTCGGGTTTGGTGTCGTTAAGGCACTTCTAAGACTGTGGTTTGACTGTTCATGTGCGGTTGGCTTTTATTGTTTTATTTTAAGAAGCGAGAATTGTTTATTAAGATTTGTGTGTGTTGGCTTCCGGCACTTGTTAGGAGCACCCGAGTTAACGGCGCCGTGGTTACCATGTGCTGTCGGGATGTTATATTGTTGTTTGATTTTTGAATTTTATGTTGGTATTATCTGTCGTGTGTTACAGAACATAAACAAGGTGTGTAAGTGATGGGAAGTTGTGGGAGGTATGTCGGGGAGCTCTCAGCGGTTTATTTCGAGGACCGTTTCTAGTGGGAAGGCTCCGAAGTGTTGAGAGCTCGCTCCTCTGTGATTGCGTTGGGAGTTGCCCTCGCCCTTTGGTTGTATCAAATTATTATTTAGTTATTATATTTATTGGTTGTGTGTTGCGCTTCTTTGATTTCATGGTGTCAAGTTCCATTATCTTTCTCAAGGTTTTTTTATATAAATGATTTTAAATTGTAATGCCAAGTTAACTTATTATTGGATCTTGGTCTGTGGAGTAAAATATTTTAAAGCACCATTGTAATTTGTTCTTGCAGAAGAAATTTCTCTTATTTTATGGTGACAAGTTGCCATTATTATTATTTTTTTTTAGTTTACTACTGCTCTTAATGTTAACTTTTTATGGGATTTTGTCTCTTGGGTAAACTCTAAAAGCACTATTGTAAAAGGTTCTTTGATTTTATGGTGGCAAGTCGCCGTTATTGTTTTTTAAAGCTCATTATTTTAACCATTTGTTAAGTTCTGTAAGTTATATGAATTTTTTGTTATTTAAAAGAGTTTAGCATTGGCAATTTAATAAATTGTGTACAGAGTCTACCGTTTGGGTATTATTGGGTGGAAATCCTTGGATAGTTGTCCTATAAGAACACACATTCCAGACCTAGGAAGGCCTCACTGCTTCCATGCCACGACGCGTCGCCGCTGTTATCTGTGCCAAAGGTGAACATACTGGCTAGTAGCCACGTGGTCGTAACGTTATGGATGATCATCGTACACTGTATACGGGAACCAAGAGGGAGTAATAAGAACGGAAAATCAAACGTATTCTGTTGCAGTCTTCTGCCCCTTTCAATCAATACATCGAAGAAAGAAGAACAAAAATAAAAGAAACGTTGAAGAGTGACATTAATATTAAGGGTGTAAGGATATCAATCATAAGATACGCTGATGACAATGCTATCCTCATTGAAAGTGAGGAAGAATTACAGGACCTCTTCAGGGAAATGTATGGTCCAATAACTACACTCTGTAGTCTGAGAATACATCGAAGAAAGACAAAAGTAATGAGGAATAGCAGAAAGAGTATTACTGATAAACTTAACATCAATTTTCGCGACCACGGAGTAGCCCGAGTGAAGGAATTTTGCCTCCTTGGAAACAAAACAAGAAATTACGGAAAATGCAAAGAGGACAAAGATAGTAGACTAATACAGACAAAGAGGGCATTCCTAGCCAAATCAAACATCAGCCTTAATTTGGAATACAGCATTTCATGGAAGTGATTTATGAACTGTGGGAAAAACCGGAACATAGTAGCACTGTTGCGTTTGAGATGTGATGCTACAGGTGGATGACATACGGCGGACTGATAAGAGAACGAAAGGGCAGGTTCTCTGTGGAATCGACGAACAAAGGAACATATGGAAAACACTGATAAGAAGAAGAGACAGGATGAAAGGACGTGTGTTAAGGCATCAGGGAATAAGTTCCATGGTAGTAGAAGGAGATATGGATACTAAAATCTGTCGGGGAAGACGGAGATTGAAATACATCGAACAAATAACCGAGGACTTAGGTTGAAAGTATGAGTCCGATGTGAAGAGGATGGAACCAGATAAATCGTGGCGGCCTACATGGAAATAGTCAGAAGACTGACGAACAGAAAAGAAAAACAGTAAGAACATGAAGTTAGTGGATGTAATTATATGAAGGTAATCTTGATGACAGAATTGGCGGAGTCCTACTGGTGCAATAAGTAAGTACAGCAGGTAAGTTTTGAACAGCACAATGATTTGCGAGGCATGGTGATGTCGGAGGTGGTGTGCCGTTGTCTTCCTCCGACCTTTGAACTGACTTAGGCCTGTTTCACACGTATGCGGTTCCATTCGGTTCGGTTCCGATCTATTCGTTTTCAGTTGCAACGAAAACGAATGAAAGCCTATCACACATACACGATTCTCACAGGTTCATATTAGGTTTTCTGTTTTCATCCTACAGATGCTTAGTAGTAATCATGGAGAGAAGCCAAGTTGTTACTATGCTGTTTCTCTATAAAAGAATAAAAAACGGAGGAATGGTAGAATTCATTGGGAGCACCCTCTCATTACTTTACGGCAGGAATTTGGAGCATTCTACAACATTTTCCCGAAGCTGCGAGCGCACGAAGACAATTATTTTAGGATGCCAATGAAATCATTTGACGAATTACATGTAAAACTAAAGGACTGTCTTCAACGTCAAAATACATTTATGAGGGAATGTACTCAACTGATTCAGATGCTGGCCGTAACTTTGAAGTAAGACAGTACAATTAACACAATTTTTAGAAAGAGTCTCTTTTTAATTTAGATTTTAATATAAAACTGAAATAAGTTTACAAACAATACATCAGGGTAAATACAAGGAAAAGCGAAGTTAAATGATGTTATACAAATTGTGAAACGCATATTCTGAGCTGTCATCGGAAGAACTGTGACGACAGTTCAGGCCAAGGTTGTGTGAGTCCTCGTAGAAATAAACAGCGGACACTTGTGAATGAATTGGCTTTAGGTAGGCTGACGTAATGTGCTGAGGATTTGGCTGGCTCTGTATATACTGATTAGGGACCATCGGTGGGGTAGCAGATGAAGAGGCCATCGGTGGAGTACTACGTATGGTGTACCGGATGTAGGCGGGAGAGGATGCTTCCGCTGCCTGATTTTCTTTACTAATTGCAGCACCCCCATTTCAAAATCTGGAGTGTCAAATTCATCGAAATCATCAAGAGAGGGTAGTAGTCCTTTAAAAAACGATAGGTGCCGATTTGGCATTTCCTTCAGGACTACAATCATTACCAATTCAGCAGAATCCATTTTCCGTTTTTTTGATGCAGGTTTCTTGAAAGACTGTTCAGGTTTTTCAGCTGCTGCAGCATAACGTGGTATGGTTGGAACTGACTGTATAGGATTCTCATCATTTTCAACAGTTAAATCCGCAACACCACCATCATTATCATCAATATTTTTTGAGAGTGTGTCCTCTGTTTCTCTTTCTTTAAATATTTTGCTCAGGAATTGCAACTGAGATGCATAAATGTAGGCTTTTGATTTTGACGCCCCTACTCCCGATTTCTCCTTAGTTTTGCTAATTGATTTTCGGTACGAGTCTCTCACTTGCGTCCACTTCTTCAGAACGTGTTTACCTGAAAAAAATTTATTTCATTAATCACAAAATCTGTCAATCTCCCATTCGTGGTTTTATGTATCAACTTGCGTTACAATATTTTAAATTATTTTAATCTAGTGCTTTTTCTTTTCTATTTTAGGAATTTGGCAGGTGGTTGCACTTTCTCAGATTTGCATTACACGTATCTCCTGGAGATTTCGACTATAAGCAAGATCGTCAGAGAGGTTTGTTGTGCAAGGTGGACGGTTTTACGACTGGAATGCATTCCTGAGCCAGATAAGAAGAAATGGGAATCAGTTGCCCAGAAATTTGAAACTATCGCCAATTTCCCGAAGTGCTTCGGCGCCGTTGATGGGAAACATAAAAGGATCGTCCACCCTCTCAACTCGATGCATATCGACTATAAAGGTTATTCGTCTATAGTTATGATGGCAATAGCTGACGCAGAACACTGATTTGTTTACGCTAATGTTGGAGCATATGGGAAGGACTGCGACTCTAACATTTTTCAAAACTGTCAACTGTGGAGGTCTATCATTAACAGCACCATAGACCTATCTGAGGACAAGTGTCTTCCAGGCATAAATAACCCAAAATTCCTTACCACCTCATTGTAGATAATATTTTTGGCTTACATAAGCACCTCCTCAAACAGTACAATGGAAATAGTTTGACGTTAGAGAAAAGGATCTACAACTATCATGTGTGCAGAGCTCGCAGGTACGTGGAACGCACTTTCGGAATACTTAGCAAGAAATGGAGGATCTTCCATCGCGCAATTAACTTGGATCTTGACTATGCTACGGACACAGTGAAAGCTTGTGTAGTTCTGCACAATTTCGTACGAGACCGAGATGGTTTTCAAATGGAAAACACGTTGTCCATCTCGGGTTTTGAAGATGTCCCCTCGGGAGAAATGAGGAGAAATCAGGCAACTGAGTTGGCAAAACATGTAAGAGAAGTGTTGAAATGTTACTTCACTACTGAAGCCGGTTCAGTGAGTTGTCAATTTTCTAAAATCTGATTTACCTTAATACTTATGACAAAAATGGTGTACTGCATTATAGTTTGATATGCATTTTAAATAAATGTCCCTGGTTATTTTCTTAATTTTCAAGCCATTTCCTTTTAAACGTTCTGAGATTCGCCGTGAGTTTATCAAATGCCATAATGTACTACGTGTCTTATTCGACAAAACTGAATTCATTACTTACCCAATTCTATACTTTTAGAGACTTAAGATTCATCAAAGTTGTTAAAAATTTCAACACAAACATCTTTCCATGCTTCCCACGCCTTAAATTTACCCTTATATTTATCACAAGTTTTGTCCCACAGCACTGGTTTAGATTGCACTGCAGAAATCAGCCGATCCACATCAACATCTGGTAAATCGCTCATTTTATCAGAAAAACTGCGACAACAACTGTAAAAAATGATAATAAGAGATAATGTTTAAAGACATCCACTCGCTATCAAGTTAAAACAGAAACTGAACCGTGCGTGTGTGAACGCCTTGACTGCTTTCTGTTCCTTGGTCGCGAGTTCTAACCTTACAGAAACCTGATGAAACCTACTCGGGCGCAGGGAGTATTCGGTGCTATACTGTTTCTATTAGGTACCGAATAGAAACCGAAACACCATTTCACACTTATCGGTAGCGACTGAAAAAGAACCCAAAACGAACCGGACCGAATGGAACCGCATAAGTGTGAAACAGGCCTTAAGCGGCCAATTGTTGAGGGACCTACAGTATAACATAGATTCCGAACCACGATGCAACAAACACTGTCAGAAGTGAAACAAGTAGTGAGTGACAGATAAAAATACCTAGGACTGACCCGGGATCGAACCCGAGACCCTTCCATTTGTAGTCTGGCACTTAACCACTTTTTTTACAATAAATATTTTATTTTGACAACTTTCATAAACAACTGTTTCGTAATTATTCAAATTTAAATAATGTATTCATTACAAAACATGCATCTGGACGGAGATATTGGATAATGAATCAGATGCAGATTGTAACAAACAACAACAGTTCAAATAATATAACAGATATGTTATATGATTCTTTCTAATAAATGCAGCTTCATATTCGCGTATCATTTCGCGGGTTAGGAACCTCATAATTTGAGAAGAAGAACCGGTTTCTATACTTTCAGTCACTGTGCGTTTTGTACGCAAATATCGAAGTTGGAGGAAGATTCAACACCCTTCTTAAAGCATCTCTGAGCTGACCTGTTGTAACTGCATCAGAAGCAGTTTTATTCCAAATGGCGATATTATCTTTCTCAAATCTGATGGAACACAGCACCACATATTTCTTCTCCAACCATAAATGCTCTCCCAACATGTCAAGTACCAGGCCCTCACAACAACGTGAAACAGTTACTTGCCTCAGTTTCACAACCCACTTTCCATAACCCCGATTTACTTCAGCCTCCTGTATCGATATTATGCCCATTTTAAATAAATAAATGTCACTTTGACTAGGTAGTTGTGAGGGTCTTATTACGTGTGGATGTAATGTCCAGAATTAATTAATTGTAGCAGACTTCGCCATAAGTTTTGAATTTTGATTATAATTTTGCGCTGATGCTTGTTTACCTGCTGTGCTGTGACAATACCACAGTCAGCATTCATATTAAAATTCATATTCTTCATCTGTAACTGGTAAACAAGCTATGTCTTTTTCCGCTCTTAGTATGTCTCTCCTAATCAACTCCACCTTCGGTGTAATTTTTCAGTGATTCAGTTTTAATTGACATATTTCCAGAGTCGTCTGACAGAATTAAAGTATTTCACACTTTGAATAATAAATTCTAGTTGCTTCGTAGACTAGTAATAATGTTGGCAATATGTTAACGCGCATCAAGCATTAATTTTCAGAGTCTGTTCTTCCAGTTTTGCTGTTGTACCTGGTAGTACATTATTCTTTACTTAAGAAGAGGTCACAAAACGCGAGAAGACCGTTGCCTATTGGCTGTGTATTCCTTAACTCATATTCTCTATAAATGGAAACAAAACATTTTAAAAAAGGCAAACAAACAAACAACCAAAAAATAGAGTACACCACAGACCAACGGAGTCAGACTGGTGCAATACGAAATATATGCAGTTTCGTACCTCACGGGAAGTTCTCCTGTAATCACGACCGCGGAAGCCTCGGACTTCTCGTCTTACAACAGGTGTTTCTACCGAAACATGTTGTATGCAGGGTATTTCACAATTGGGAGTGTTGCATGTCAACCTTGATTAGAGCAGTAAAATGGGTAAAATTTTCAAAGTCCCACAGCGAAGCTATCTCGCTACATTACGGTAATGTCGATACGAGGCGGCCGCAATGAAAACATTTCGCCACCGAGACTGGGGCAGGGCAAAACAGAGCATCGGCGCTTCTGGCAAGCCATGCAGCAGACTTCATCAAAAGTAGTGGGTCAGAGAAACCAGTCACCTCACCTACGTTATGTGACGAAAGGAAGGCTAAGATGAATCCAACAAACGATACCAATGGCTTTTACAAACCAGTTCTACATTATAACAAACTTGTTAAGCAAGCATGGCAGAAGGAAAACCGCTGATACCTTCGTAATAGCAAGCCCTGCGCAGTCATGACGAATGATGTTACGTAAGCATTAGTCGCAACCTTGTTCCGTAAATACCCCCGCAGCTTAACTCGTAAGGCAGTCGGTCAGGCGGTTCGTTGGCGTGTATGACGTTTGCTTTCGATTCCCTGACTGCAGCGAACTGACGTCTGGCACAAGGCTGCATGCTACAGACAACAACAGCCGCTCCTGAGAGAGATGGCAACCCCCTATAATCACCAGTCGCTGAGTTATACACCACAGTCTGCCTCTGTCGCAGAGGGGAGGATCTGGAAGTGATTCCTTCCTACCAGGATTAGGACTCCAGCGTACCTGACATTCCGGCGGACTGAATAGGGCCCATCTGGACGGCAGATCAGTATTGTCACGTAGAAAAACGTGTAATTAGATGAATGACGAACACTAACTTCACGTAGCGAAGGTTTATTCAGTACTTGCACAAACAAGAGCGCGGAGCGAACTGCTTCCAGCCAGAGCACATACGGTATATACACAGTTACAGAACATTCCAGTACAATGATTCTTGGCATTTGTGGATACTTGTAGAATGTACTCGAGCCAAATGTAGAAATTGAAATTTTACAGTTCAGGTGAGTTTTGAACTCACGACCCTCCATGCAACAGACTAGTATCACAACCACTACACCACGGTTCACCCTGTTGTCGTCTTACAACTTCCTTTGCCGCTACGCTCTTCGTCACCTTTCCGCTTGTTGCCTGTCGCTGGAGCTTCGAATTTACCCTGGATTGCAAGAGCCTTATAGGGCTTCATTCGAAGGACGTGGACCGCATCTCTGATCTTTCGTCGTCTTGTATGTGGGCTCGAAATCTTCAACTTCATATCAGACAGCTGTCTTACAACCTTATAAGGTCCAAAGTAGAGCCTGAGGAACTTCTCAGAGAGACCAACCTTCCGAACAGGAGTGAAGATCCAGACGAGGTCACCAAGCTGGTAGACAAAAGGGAAGTAGCTCACGTCATACCTTCGGCGATCGTTTTCTTGAGTCTGCAGCGTGCGGAGTCCAGCTAACTGCCGAGCTTCCTCAGCTCTGGTTAACACCTGGCCGATGTAGTCGTCGTCCACGTCAT
Source organism: Schistocerca serialis cubense (assembly GCF_023864345.2). Taxonomy (NCBI): domain Eukaryota; kingdom Metazoa; phylum Arthropoda; class Insecta; order Orthoptera; family Acrididae; genus Schistocerca; species Schistocerca serialis. The sequence continues at coordinate 109,850,894 of NC_064639.1, read as the reverse complement.
CAGAATGTAACGGAAACATAGTGTCCATCGTCGTAGTCACCTCACGCCCATGCACTAGGAAAAATGGCGTAAATCTTGTGGTGTCTTGTTTGGTGGTGTTGTACGCAAACATCACGAAAGGTAGCACCTCATCCCAGTTGATCTCCTCAACATTCACGAACATTGCTAGTATGTCGGCCAAGGTATTATTAAAGCGTTCAGTAAGCCCGTTAGTTTGTAAAGTCGTCGTGTGATGAGTAATGTTGCACCGACGGTTTATCTCTGTCACAAGATTCGATTGAAAAAATTTCCCTCGATCCGTAATTAACGACCTTGGGGCACCATGTTTTAATACAATGTCTTCCACGATGAATTTGGCTACCTCGGATGCTTCGGCTTTTTTCACGGCTTTTGTAATGGCACAGCGTGTCAGATAATGAGTGCAAACAATAATCCATCTATTGCCACTATCAGACGTTGGAAATCGCCCGAGGAGGTCAACCCCATCACGCTGGAAAAGGGTTTCGGCTGGTGGAATTGGTATGAGTCGGCCAGTTGGTTTCTGAGGAACTGCCTTTCTCCTCTGGCACTCTCGACAGTGCGACACGTAGTGACGGACACTCCTAAATAAACGTGGCCATAAAAATCTCTTGCGGATCATGTCGTATGTCTTAAGAAGTCCTAAATGTCCGGCCTCAGGGGTGTTATGGAATTTTTCTAGAACATCTAAGCGCATTTGTTTGGGAATCACTGGTAGCCACGTCTTTCCAAACGGAACTAAGTTTTTCTTGCAAAGTAATCCATTAACTACCATAAATTGACATTTCACATCCTCTGACCGATTTAAGACAAGCATAATTTAAGATACCTTGGCGTCCTTCTTCTGCCTCCGACAGATTGCGATCTGTTGAATATGGCTCAAACTCGAGTTTCTCGCCTCGTAAACGGCGGCTCTGTCGTGGCCTGATGGGGGCCACTGTGTCGTCGATAATGTGCGCTATCACAAGTTCCAGTACCCGGCGCCTCCACCAGAATAATGTCACGTAGAGGAAGGTGTAATTAGATGAATGACGAACTTCACTTAACGAAGGTTTATCCAGCACTTGCACATACAAGAGCGCGGAGCGAACTGCCTCTGACCAGAACACATACGGTATACATACAGTTATAGAACATTCCAGTACAACATTCTTAACATTTGTGGATACTTCTAGAATGTACTCGAACCGAATATAGAAATTAAAATTTTACATTCCCTCCATGCAACAGTCTAGTACCATAAGCACTACACTAAGGTGTGTGACTCAGCTTCTTCTGCGGCAATATTGTCGAACTTCACAGCTACACGGCAACCGTCACTGCGGTACGACGGATGACAAGCAAGAGTGCTGAGCGAGTGGGCACAGAGCACCTGCCAAGTCGGCGTGTGTAAGTTCGATATATGCGCCGCCGCCACTCACCGCCGCGACATGACGGTACAGCTGGAGCTGGAGCCAGTGCAACAGCCGACTGGAATGAAGCGTGCGGCATCAGTTGCCTTGAGCGGTAGCTGTAAGAGGCTTGAGACGCAATTCCTCAATGGACATTAACAGACGATGCCAACCACGAGTGAAGACGCTACCAGTATTTTTCATGGATATAAATAACTAATTCTGAATCTTCCTTCGTTGTGCGTACTGGCGACCACAAGTCACTACCGTGCTTCTGAGGAAAACTGGCAAGGAGCAAACTGGGAGAGTGTCTCGTGACACAGAACTAACTCTACTTACGCCCTCCCATCAGACGCCTCTCGTAGGGGTTTCTAGAGGTTGTAGCGTAGATGTAATAAATGAGCAATCGACATCCAGAAATGAGTCGTCTGGGTATAAAGTAAGTTCGAAGACAGGATCAGTTTCAAATCTCCTACCTCACAGTATGCACTCAAACTCAGTCCCTATATGATTATGACATCACAAACCACTGTCGTCTGTCTACAACAGCGGATGCGAGAAACTGGTACGTCTGCAGCCACGAGGGTTGGCTTGACTCTCGTACTACACGGACGCGGCAACGCCCTGGACTTAAAGGAAACGCCTGTCACGTACAAGAAAACCCAATGACGAATGCTCGGAACATTGTCCATGCCATGAGCTCCTGTAGAGCATACAGCTCAGACCTCATTATTTCCTCTGTATGTGTACCGTGTAGCGGGAGATATGAAAATGATCTTGGCTTCAACTTATTTTACACCCAAACGGTACATCTCCAAACATGGGTTACATATCAAAACATCATCTACTGTCTGCTCTAGACCACCTAGAAGCCTGCAATAGCAATTGCAAAACACAAGAAACAAGGTGAATTTCAACATGTTTCAGATCTATTCTTCAACACAAACATTAAAACCTGAGGCATCCTTTCCATTATGGGAGCTATTAGTACACGCCGCCAGAAAATCAGTGGAAATAGCCCTGTTATGCAAGGGGAAATCCTTAATTTAAAAAAGTATTGAAAAGATGGAGAAGTCCGCTTACTTCAACCCATAGTAAGTTAAAACGAAACGACAAGGTGGTAGGAGACAAAATAATGGACAAGCTTGGGTAGGAAACAAAGAAAATAAATTGACTTTTAAATGTATTCCGCAAAAAACTACCACCAAAAGAACGGTATCTGTTAGGTCGTCATGAGTTCTGACATTCGGTTGCATAGATCGTAGCGCCTACTAGCTTAGCTAACGACAGCACTTAGGTGACCGGCGGCCCGTGGTGTTGATCGCGGCCATGCACAGCCTCCCAGCTCTGGCGTCTGTCGACACAATATTTTCGTGAAGCGATTGAATCAGTAGCAAGACTGCACTCTGCAAATCTGACTCCAAGGTAGTGGAGGTCAGAACATGCCGTTACCTAGCATGGTGGTCGGCTGCTGCTCTGTGTTCACGTTAACAAAGAACAGATGGGGAACTGAAAACGAACGAGAAACGAATGATGCACGACTGAGCAATTAATGAGCCGGAGCATGGTTTCTCCACCCATTTTATAGCCTGGGAAATTCGGTTCTACAGCTGAAATCGTCGTCTGCATTGCCAACCCCGGAGAGAGGCAGCACGAACCTGTCTATTTTACATCTTCATAGTGGAAGAGAAGACTTTTTGAGTTTTAGGATTGTCCACAAGGCGCCAACATCACGACTTGTAAATAAGTCTCCATCCATGTTGAAATGGCCATGAACAAACTTTGAATGGAAAAAATTTTTCCTAATAGCCAACACCATATTGGAAAAGTGATATATATTTCAACATCACTCTTTGATAATTTCTAAACTTTTCCCAAGACACTGGTAATTTCAAAATTTCGTGCATAATTATGAGAGGCATCCACATGCCTTGCTCATACTGTGGCATCAAGCAGTCAGGCCTGCAAGATGAGTAGTCTGCCAAGCGAGTGGATTCATTCTTATTTATCGAGTAACATGAACTCTCGTACTCACAATTAAGTTACAGATTATCCTCCTATGTGAATAATACGCAACGGAAACACACATCTGACTATCAGTGATTTACAGAACTCTGACTGTTCACCACGCACTGGCAATACCACATTTTCTTTTTGTCTTTTATTTAACGGCTTTTATCAACACGTGGCCACCGCACTGAATATGAATGGCGCACACATTATAAATTCGGGACATTATGACAACATACAATTCGAAGGAAAAGTCCACCAATCTTTTTCTTTTCACTATCTTATTTATTCCGATAAATTCTCTAACCTAAACACACAAATTCTATAGCCTAAACACAATAACACATGAGAAATTCCGCCCAGTGGGCATGGCTTTACAATGGTGAATCTCTATATTATGGTCTCGTAATTATTTAACGCTACAGTGCACTTTCTGGATAGGATGGTGGATCTTTTATTATACCTCACACTTCGACTCTCACAATCATCATCACGAAACTTTCCTCCAGACCGAGCGGTACCGAAGGAACAAGCATAACCCACTAATCTTTTGAAACTACCTTGCTACTCTCCCATGCAAACCACACATGCCCAAATTACATGACATACATCACACTACAACATGAAATACTACACAGAGAATGGTCACAACATTATCACTTTCAGCTTTCCCACTTCAATTAATATTTATCCTAGTTTCACACGACACTGCCCCACTTCGTAATTCTACTTTCCTACTATGAACTCTGGAGATATATGCACGTCTTCCTGTGCAATGCAAGCCAAGTAGCGTTGCTGGATAGACGGCCGACTCACCTTGCTTCTCTCTCAGAGTTCGAATCTAGCGTCACACGGAATCATATCACGCAAAGTAATATTAAGAACGTATTCATCACACACGCGAGTCCTCAACTGATACCATGGACGAGTACTTCTCTTTATCTTTTGTCTCATACACAGTTTGAGACTCACACAGTACTCACCACGTGGAAGTACTCGTCTCTAATTTCAAGTCCTGCACACGCCATTTCTTAAATATTTCAACTTATGGTACACACGCTATTTTTTAAATATTTCAACTTATTGTACACACGCTAGTAATTCAGCTTAACTTAAGCACACGGAAGTATTTCAGCTTATTGCTACACGTGGTTTCATTGTGACCGTTGGTCACTTCCGAAGATTTCTACGATCCCATTAATATTACCTGCCTGACATTTAATTATCCCCACAAAAGTTCCTGAAATAGAGAAATTATTATTTCAAACTACTCTTAAATATTCCACATGCATACCATGTCCCAATCTTTTGTCATTACAGAGCACAACTAAAACAGGTCTTAACAGCACAAGATCCAGCGGCAGAGTGCTGAAACATGGCCGTTCTTGAGGTCCTCTCGCACCTCTGCTGAAGTGGGGGAGTACCTTGCTACTGTATTGGTCAGCCACATTTCAGGCGCTCAAAGCTCAGGTAAATTTCATCTCTTTGGTCCCACCAAAGGTGGCCAAAGGATCCTCTCAAAGATGATCATATATTCACATTCACTATCTGCGGTTAGCAGACGACCATACATTCATTCATTTCACAGATCTCACCAAACTGGATGTAGGGATTTATTTTGAGGGAGTGCACATGTGATCAATTAAATAAATAAATTGTCATTCTTTCCCACACTGGTATCTGGCTTCGCTGTATTAATTGAAATTGAGTTATTATTAGAAAAAAATGTGTTGTTCTGACAAAAATAATGAAGTATGTTGTACCTATTTTCAATGTCGGGCGGTACTGTACCCTTTCAATTAATTTACAGGGAGAAATATTAAGTTGATGCATTTGCTCAATAAAGTCCGTTCATCTCGGAAGGGTGAGTGGTGGGCTGGAGGCTCCAGTGGAAACACTGTTGACAGTAAAGAATGACATTATTTAACTGTGGTGCTATTCAGTGAGGAGCCTTCCGTACTGGATTCTGAGCAGGCTCCCAGCGATGCTGACGGCAGGTCCATGGCAGGCCGGCGGCCTTTGGAAGACACGGCCACTGACGTCTTTCCTCTGTGGCATGGAATCCTGGTGGACACTCGCTCCGCACTCGTCAGCACAGTAGTATGTGGAGAGGGTTGTGTGTGAGACTCGACTCGCTGCTTTCTCGTAGGGGCCACAAGGGGGCTGGCACTGGTGTGCTAATCCCCGCTAGGAAGTGTTGGTGACAGCAGGCAAGGATGAGAGGTCAGCATTGCTGTGGCACCATGTCCTGTGAAGGACTTAGCGTTGACAGCAGGGGCAGCCTGGTCTCGAACCCATCGTAGCCACAGGCGATGCCCAGTCGTCTCACTGTCCCGCCTAGCTTTGGTCTGAATGGCTCCAAGCACTATGGGACTTAACATCTGAGGTCATCAGTCCCGTAGACTTAGAACTACTTAAACCTAACTAACCTAAGGACATCACACACATCCATGCCCGAGGTAGGATTCGAACCTGCGACCGTAGCAGCAGCGCGGTTTCTGACTGAAGCACCTAGAACCGCTCGGCCACAGCGGCCGGCCCGTAGCTCTGGAGCTGCCCTCTTATTGCCGAGGTTGTTTCGAGCACACTGCAAAAATTTTGCTGGAAGCTCTTACACATATTGCATACAAGCGCCATCTTTCACCATGAGATGAGACCTGAAGAAAGACATTCTTGACTGTGGACTTGCTTCAAATGAAGATGTGCATGCCTGGATACAGTCATGGTTCCGTGAGCAACAACAAACGTTTTTCCACAAAGGGATTAGCCATCTTGTCTCACACTGGGCTAAATGTATTAACACTTACGGCGATTACTTTTGAAATAACAAAGAGCTTAAACATGTTTTTACTATCTGTCTTGTTTTCATTTGGCTGCTCCTAATAGGTGGTACAATTCTTCCAGTCTTCGTCTCATATAGCAAATCTTGTTTGTAACAGTAGCATGACCAGCGTTCTCCATAATCTTCCAAGTAGTGACAGTCTTAATAAAATGCACCACGCTGGCAAATTTTAGTATTACGTCATGGTCCCCACATAAGAAGTTTAACTGTCTTAAAGATTACTCTCTCGTACCGCAACACATGTCGAAACTTCAGACATGTGAGACCATCTCCTCCCGTAATGTGAATTTGAAAATCTTCCTGACGAGTTCAGTACTAGAAATGTCGGACGTACTGCCGGTCTTCGTTAGCTACATTGCACAATATTTCCAATGGGCATTTGCCAGTCATCCTCAGATGAGCCACCAAAGACTGAGCAAGAACCCTTCGGACATATCATGAGAAATCGTTTTCTGCCCACCATCTAAGTTTGCCGACCTTCTGGGACCAGTGAAGGATATTTTCTGTTGCAGAAGGCTGGAATTTATAATTTGCTGAATAGTGGTTTGGCTTATACAGACTAGACCAGGTGCACCACCAAGCGAGGTGTAGCAGTAGTTAGCACACTGGACTCGCATTCGGGAGGACGATGGTTCAAACCCGCGTGCGGTCAATCAGATTGAGGTTGTGGTGTCACCGCCAGACACCACACTTGCTAGGTGGTAGCATTTAAATCGGCCGCGGTCCGTTAGTATACGTCAGACCTGCGTGTCGCCACTATCAGTGATTGCAGACCGAGCGCTGCCACACGGCAGGTCTAGAGAGACTTCCTAGCACTCGCCCCAGTTGTACAGCCGACTTTGCTAGCGATGGTTCACTGACAAATTACGCTCTCATTTGCCGAGACGATAGTTAGCATAGCCTTCAGCTACGTCATTTGCTACGACCTAGCAAGGCGCCATTATCATTTGCTATTTATCTCGTGATACATGTACCGTCAGACCGATGTTCACCAATTATGAATTAAAGTTAAGTATTCCAGTAGTTACTTACGTTCTTTGCTACTATAAATTCCCTTACCTGTTCCAGACCTCACGCCAGCCTGCGTGAGCTTAAACGCGTGCCTTTCGGCTTCCTCTCCTAGTGGCTTGGCTGTCTTGCCAAGTCACAACAGAGGTCTTCCGTGATTTACCTACGTCGATCCAAGCAAATTACGGGATGGTCCCTTTGTAAGGGCGCTGTAGAGTTCCTTCCCTACGCTTCACACCATCGGAGCTTGTGCCCCGTCTCTAATGACCCCGATGTCTTTAAATGCGAACATTTTAGGTTAGGCTTTACCGTGACTGTTATTGACATTAAATGAAACAACAAGTTTACTGTCTATTTATTTCCACGACGCGTTTCAAAGGTTTAAACCTGCATCATCAGGTGGATTTACATTTGTAAGTATGACATTTGTGTGTGTGTTGCGTTACGAGTTTTGGAGGAACTTGTGGCACTGTCTAGTGGAGAAACAAAGACACTATTTCAGAACATGGTTTTGGGTTTCTTTTGACAAAAAATTAAACGTGTATCTAAGGGTAAATATAAAATAAATAAAATAAAGTAATTCCAGTGGTCACAGATTCCATTCACTGTCGTAACACTTCACATGTATACTGTCATATTTTGTAAACAAATATGGCGTCGGAAACTATTGGGTGCATGGATCGTATAGCATAAGAGAAACCATTGTCACAAAGTACAAAGAATATTCGTCATAACAACATTATTACAGAATAAATTTTTTAAAGGATTTGGAGGTGTTGTTTGAGGTGTTGAACCCATTCGTTGGAATAAATACTTCAGGTGGTAGATAAACCCGATTTTGACAAGTTAAAATAGCTTAAACTTCATACTCATTTATACAATCAGGTGAAGTATTACAAACTTTCAGTACAATAATCACATTGGATACAGTGGTAAAATTATACAGAAATAACGATTTTGGTTGGAATTCGTAGATAGATATGAAAGGCTGGAGGCAGAGGGGGAGGAAGAGAAAGAGAAAGTGAGAAGGACAGAGAGGGTGGAAAGAGTGATTGTATGAGAGCAAACTATACAAGGCAAGGGGTCTTAAGATTATATCTGTTACATGAAATAACTGCCTAAAGGTTGCGGTAATACATTGGTTAATGCTTAAAAATATGCAGATGGATGTCCAATTTGTTAAGGTATAATTTCAAGCTGACATGGGGTACAAGCTGTTGGTGTGATGATATATCTCTAAACGAGGTCACCGAGCGAGGTGGCGCAGTGGTTAGCACACTGGACTCGCATTCGGGAGGACGACGGTTCAATCCCGTCTCCAACCATCCTGATTTAGGTTTTCCGTGATTTCCCTAAATCGTTTCAGGCAAATGCCGGGATGGTTCCTTTGAAAGGGCGCGGCCGATTTCCTTCCCAATCCTTCCCTAACCCGAGCTTGGGCTCCGTCTCTAATGACCTCGTTGTCGACGGGACGTTAAACACTAACCACCTACCCCTACCCTCTAAATGAGGTCAATCTCTTGTACATTCGGCGGCTGTCGTGGTAGCATAACTAATAGTTATGGTAAATATTAGGGTGTGTGTTTGTGTGGGCGCGCGCACGCGTGCGCTTTACAATTTTAATGACGTAGGCAGTTGCTGAAAACAGTACCATGTTAACAAAAAAAGTATCAGCATCGTACACATCCAACCAAAAGGCGGAAAACTAGACATCGTTGAAATACTCCAAATATACAAACAGCAAATAAAACAACCTGAATCCATCTTGAACGACAAAAATGACAATATTTATAATAGTATCATCTCTATTTTCAGCAACTGCCTGCATCATTAAAATTGCAAAGCGTCCCCCCCCCCCCCCACTCCACTCTTCTTCAATTAGGCAGCCTGTTCTTGTGTTCCCCATCGCAGTATCCACATTCTTGGTGAACTTCGAACACATCTGTCCTTACTCATTACTTCAGTACCCCACTTCCTTTCTCATTGATTCTTTCGGACGATTCTCTTAAATCAGTCTGCGCTTCATCATTACTAAATTGTGATCTGATGCTATATCTGCACCTGGGTACTCTTTACAATCCATTAGCTGATATCGGAATGATGTAGTCCACCTGGAATCTTCATGTGTCTTCCTGTCTTTTACAAGTACACCTCGTCCTCTTTTGATTCTTGAACGGAGTATTCGCTATTATCATCTGAAATTTATTGCCACAGTCAATTTATCTTTCTCCTCTCTCATTCCTACTATTTTTCCGTAACACTTTCTTCTATTCCTTCCAGGAACAGCTCCACAGCCCCCCATGATTACTAGATTTTCATTTATCTAACCGAATTACCTGTTCAATATTCTCATATGCTTTGTCTGTCACTTCAGCCTCTGCTCGCTACGTCGGCAATTGAACTGCTGTTGTTGGTGTTGCTTTGCTGTCGAATCCTATCAGTGAAGTCCTCACAGTAACTCATTCTCTGCCCTACCTTCCTAATCGTTATAAATCCTACCCACATTATACCATTTTCTGCTGCTGTTGATATACTCGTCTGATTAGAAATCCTTGTCTTCTTTCCATTTCACTTCACTTATACTCACTACATCTAGACTGAGCCTTTACATTTCGCATTTCAGACTTTCTAGTTTTCCTACTTCGTTCAAACGTCTGACATTCCATTCTCCGATTACTTGAATTTTCATCCTGTCGTTGGCTGGTCTACTCTTTTTCTCATCGAGAAAGGTAGCGCAGTGGTTAGCACACTGGAGTCGCATTCGGGAGGACGACGGTTCAAAGCCGCGTCCGGCAATCCTGATTCAGATTTTCCGCGATTTCCCTAAATCGCTTAAGGCACATGCCAGAGTGGTTCCTTCGAAAGGGCACGATCGAATTCCTTCCTGATCCTTCCCCATTCCGAGCTTGTGCCCCGTCTTTAATGACCTCGTTGCCTACGGGACGCCAATGTCCTCCTTTTCCTTTTTCTCATGTTCACCTCCCCTCGACAATTCCCTCCCGGAAATCCGAATGGGAGACGAATCCAGAATCTTTTTCCAAAGGAGATATTGTCCTTACACTTTTAGCAATTACAGGCTACATGTGCTGTGGGTACATATCACGTGTCGTTAATACAGTGTTTCCCATTGCCATCTGCATCCTTCTTCGGTTGGTACCAAACTACTCAAGAAATATCCTTGAACTACCTCCCAATATTTTTCGAAGTGTTAAATTTCTGTTGTGGCGTAGCAAGACAGCCACGCCACGGAAGTAGCCGAAAGGCACGCGTTTAGTTTACGCAGGCAAGAGATAGGTCTGTAACAGGATACGTAATGAATGCTATAAAGAAAAGTATGTAGCTTCTGGAATACTTAACTTTAATCCATCCTTGTTGGATACATCGCTCTTGACGATACAAGTGAGACTCTATAGATACATGCAATGTTACTAAAGGCGCCTTGCTAGGTCGTAGCCATTGACTCAGCTGAAGGCTATTCTAACTATCTGCTCGGCAAATGAGCGAGGCTTCGTCAGTGTGGTAGCTAGCTACGTCGTCCGTACAACTGGGACGAGTGCTAGTCCGTATCTCGAGACCTGCCTTGTGGTGGCGCTCGGTCTGCGATCCCTGACAGTGGCGACACGCGGGTCCGACATGTACTAATGGACCGCGGCCGATTTAAAGCTACCACCTAGCAAGTGTGGTGTCTGGCGGTGACACCACATTTCACTCTGTAGATTAGAAACCTCATTGCTTCTGTTCGTAACTGGAGACTGGTTGAGGTGGTCTTAGTTATCTCTACCGGCTGTTTGCAGAGTGGAGAGTGGACTTTAAAATAAAGACACAGATATAACGTCCGTACGTGCTGTGACGTCAGTATCGGACTCACTGTCTAAGTCCTCGGGGCATTCTGACTGGAGACTACAATAAGTCGCAGTGGCAGCTACCAGCAGTGTCTGCCTGACGTAACAGTGGACACGAGCTGTGTTTGCTATGCCGGCCTCGCAGCCGCCAGGTGCGTATCGAGTCGGTGTGCCACTCTTGTTCGTGCCTTCCGTTGAGACTGGGCGTCCCGAATAAGAAGACAGCCCCGTCCAGTAAGGTTCACAACAAACCATCCTGTCTGAAATCTACTGCCGTGACCGACTCCTAGTTGTCCCTGAAGGAACCTCAGAAACGGCCTAGGCTAAGGTGGCGTGAATACTCCTTTCTTTATTTACATCCTCACAATTAACCAGTCCATCAACAACAAGAATTTCTCGCATGCTGATCATTTAGCATTAGTTGATCGTACTTCAAGCTTGGGACATTTCTAGAGAAAGCTGACAGAAACATCTACTGGTATCACCATATATTATCTTAAGTCAAACGTAGCGAAGACTTAAGTGTGTGGTTGTCATTTGCTCAGCCAGCACCACCAATAATAAAATGACAAAACGTAGAGAAGAATTCAATTTGTGGTTCCCATCTAGGCAAAAAGGGACCACCAATAACAATTGGAGAGTAAATACGCTCAGACTTTAGGATGAAAGTAATAATTCAAATTCCAAACCCAAAAAAGGCAGGTGCTGACAGGTGAATACTATGTACAATAAGTTTAATAGGTCATGGTTGCAAAATACTGGCAATGACTGTTTACAGAAGACTGGAAAAACTACTAGAAGCTGACTTCGTAGAAGACCAGTATAGGTTCCGGAGAAATGTAGAGATACAAGAGGCAATCCTGACCTTAAGACTTATCTTAGAACGTAGGTTAAAGAAAGAAAAAGCTTCTGACCGTGTGAATTGGAATGCACTCTTTGAAATTCTGAAGGCAACAGAGATAAAACACCGGGAACGCAAGGATATCAATAATTTATACAGAAACCACACTGCAGTTATAAAAATCGAAGGATATCACAGGGTGGCGCTGGTTAAGAAGTCAGTCAGATATGATTGTAATCTTTTCCCGATGTTATTCAATCCGCACATAGAGCAAGAAGTAAGGGAAACCTTAGAGATATTTGTAAAATGAATAACTAATTAATCAAATGAATCGAAGAAGGTTCAAATGGTTCAAATGGCTCTGAGCATTATGGGACTCAACTTCTGAGGTCATTAGTCCCCTAGAACTTAGAACTAGTTAAACCTAACTAACCTAAGGACATCACAAACATCCATGCCCGAGACAGGATTCGAACCTGCGACCGTAGCGGTCTTGCGGTTCCAGACTGCAGCGCCTTTAACCGCACGGCCACTTCGGCCGGCAATCGAAGAAGGCATTTCGAAAAGTCACTAATGTTCAGACGGAAGAAATGAAAACTTTTAGCGTTTTCGATGACACTAATCTGTCACAGATTTGCATAGGACTTGGAAGAGCAGTTGAAGGGAAAGGATAATGTCTTAAAAAGACATTATAAGAAGAACAACAGTAAAAGTAAGACGAAGTTAAACGTCTTGTGATATTGATAGAAATGGTTCATATGGCCCTAAGCACTATGGGACTTAACATCTGAGGTCATCAGTCCCCTAGACTTAGAACTACTTAAACCTAACTAACCTAAGCACATCACAAACATCCATGCCCGAGGTAGGATTCGCATGTGCGACCGTAGCAGCCGCGTCGTTCCGGACTGAAGCGCCTAGAATCGGTCGGCCACAGCGGCTGGCGATTGACTTACGAAGTAAAATAATATATATTTTTTGCTGTTTGGGCTGCAAAATTACTGAACTAGGCTAAAGAAGAGAATCAAAATGTGGACAGGTGATGGTAAGAAAAGTAGTTTCGAAAGAGAGGAATTTGTTAACATATACACTGAGGTGACAAAAGTCACGGGATACCTCCTACTATCGTGTTGGACCTCCTTTTGCTCGGCGTCGTACAGTAGCTCTACACGGCATGCACTCAACAAGGCGTTGGAAGTACCCTGAAGAAATAATGAGCCATGATACCTCTAGAAGCTGTACATCATTGCGAAAGTGTTGCCAGTTCAGGATTTCGTGACGAACTGACCTCTGATTGTGCCCCACAAATTTCGATGGCATTCACGTCAGGCGATCTGGGCGGCAAAGTTATTCGCTCGAATGGTCCAGAATGTTCTTCAAACGAATCGCCAGTAATTGTGGCCTGATGACATGGCTCATTGCCATCCATAAAAATTCCATCACTGTTTGAGAACATGGAGTCAACGAGTGGCTCCAAATGGTCTCCAAGTAGCTGAACACAACCATTTCCAATCAATGATTGCTTCACATCACACCACACCATTACGGAACCATCACCAGCTTGCACAGTATCTGGTTGACAAGTTGGGTTCATGGCTTCGTGGCACCTTCGCCACACTCGGATACTGCCACCAGGACTCACCCGACCACGCCACGGTTTTCCAGTCGCCTAGGGTCCAACCGATGTTATCGCGAGCGCACAAGTGGTGCTGCAGGCGATGACGCGCTCAAAAATGGCTCTGAGCACTATGGGACTTAACATCTATGGTCATCAGTCCCCTAGAACTTGGAACTACTTAAACCTAACTAACCTAAGGACATCACACAACACCCAGCCATCACGAGGGAGAGAAAATCCCTGACCCCGCCGGGAATCGAACCCGGGAACCCGGGCGTGGGAAGCGAGAACGCTACCGCACGACCAGATGACGTGCTGTTAGCAAAGGCACTTGTGTCGGTTGTCTGGTACCATAGCCCATTAACGCCGCACTGTCATAACGCATACATTCGTCATGCGTCTAACTTTGATTTCTGCAGTTATTTTACGTAGTGGTGCTTATCTGTTAGCACTGACAACTGCACACAAACGTAGTTGCTTTCGGTCGTTAAGAAAAAGGCCACCGGCCACTGTGTAGGGAAGTAGCCTACTCACGCCATATAGAATCCATATGCTTTCCATTGTGTGCTAGCCTTGTCAGCTGTAACTAGCTATGATGTCACGAATGTTGCACAATACCTTAAAAGTAAAGTAAATAATCTGAAAAGTTAATAGCATGCCAGGAGTAATGCTAAAATGATAATGTGTTAAGTTTCTGTTTACTATCTTTAACAGTTTTCGAAATGTAGACTTTTACGTAAAAATCATTGGCGCAACAGGGAGGAGCTAGAAACTTCAAAATTTGTATTCGGATTCCTTTTTCACTGTAATTTAATGGAAACAGCATTCTGGATTTCACAAAGTAATATTTTGGTTGAAATTCACGATTTTCTGATTTTGTGTCCTACAACTATGGAAGCAAGATAGATTGAGTAAGTGATTAGATAAATCTAGGATGTTTAGATTTAGGTAGAATGGAGATACGCTATAATAACAAGGATGTGAGAAGTTTCCGAAAGGTAACTATAAAACTATAGCTGTAGCGTCTCTGCAAAGGGCAAGTTCAGAGCTCATCTATTGCGTGCAGTGCAACTAAAACAAGTCTATCGACAAAGCTATTTAACCTAGCCACATCAAAATTTTATTATAGATACTTATCTGTGTGCTGATTGCACAATTAAACTGCGAGCTTTATCGGCCTTCAACGAATGAAGCAATTAATTATTTAGTAACTTTAAGTCGTGCTCTACTAGCCGCAGTGGCTGGTCAGGAAGGCAAATTTTGACGGCAGCGCTATCGGCGGTTCGCAGCGCGGCTGTATAAATAAGAGCGCTGCGAGCTAGGGCCAGGGCCCTAGTTCTCTTCTAGATTCGTATCAGCGCTCACTCCATGTCGGAAGGCGCGTCGCGTCTGTGCAGTTGCAAGGAACAGCCTTGGATGCCGTATTACGTAACTCGGTATGCACGTAACAATGAATTTGCATTGGGGTAAAGTGTTAAGTGCGGAACGACCTCAGTGATTTATTCTCAGTTTGCGTATGTCGTATTTTCACGTGTCGCTGCAGGAAAGACCTTCTATCATTACTTGCGTGGCGTTTGATGAGTATTAACATCAAATTTTGGCGAGCATTCACTTTGAACATTTACATCGATAACGATTATTGAACAGTGATAGTAGCATTGCTTGGGTAAAGTTTTGTCTGGAACTTTGTGCTTTATCGTTTTCAGAGTATAGTGAAAATTATTATAGTAAACTGCATTTTATTAGAATCCCAGACATCATCCTAAATCCTCAGCATGCCATTTGGTTATTTCTCCATCAGAGTGGACACAGTCAACTTTAATTACATGCATCACGTTTTTGCTAATCACTTTCTGGTTGCCAACATTATAGTTAGAGAGCCTGTGTTGAGAATGGCAACAATAGAAATTTCCACCCGCCACCCGACAGCTGCTTCGTCCGAGGTGAGAGGTAATGCCTGAAATTTGATATTTTCGGCACACTCTTGACCCTGTGCATTTAGCAATACTGAATTCCCTAACGATTTCCTAAATGGGATGTCCCATACACCTAGCTCTGCGTCCAGAATCTGTTAATTCTTATTAATTCTACTAATTAGAATAACTTCAGTGGTACTGCAGAGAGCTGAAGAGAGTAATAACTGCGAGGAGAAAACGGAGATAGGAATGCGTGCAACAAAGAACTGAGGATGTTGGCTGTCTGTGATGAAGATGTTGGCACAGGAGAGGAATTCGTGGCGGACCGCATCAAACCAAAAGGTACCCAGAGGCCTCTGTAGGAAACCTGCTAACACAACCATCAATAGCCAACTATTACTGCTATGAAATACACTCCTGGAAATTGAAATAAGAACACCGTGAATTCATTGTCCCAGGAAGGGGAAACTTTATTGACACATTCCTGGGGTCAGATACATCACATGATCACACTGACAGAACCACAGGCAAATAGACACAGGCAACAGAGCATGCACAATGTCGGCACTAGTACAGTGTATATCCACCTTTCGCAGCAATGCGGGCTGCTATTCTCCCATGGAGACGATCGTAGAGATGCTGGATGTAGTCCTGTCGAACGGCTTTCCATGCCATTTCCACCTGGCGCCTCAGTTGGACCAGTGTTCGTGCTGGATGTGCAGACCGCGTGAGACGACGCTTCATCCAGTCCCAAACATGCGCAATGGGGGACAGATCCGGAGATCTTGCTGGCCAGGGTAGTTGACTTACACCTTCTAGAGCACGTTGGGTGGCACGGGATGCATGCGGACGTGCATTGTCCTGTTGGAACAGCAAGTTCCCTTGCCGGTCTAGGAACGGTAGAACGATGGGTTCGATGACGGTTTGGATGTACCGTGCACTATTCAGTGTCCCCTCAACGATCACCAGTGGTGTACGGCCAGTGTAGGAGATCGCTCCCCACACCATGATGCCGGGTGTTGGCCCTGTGTGCCTCGGTCGTATGCAGTCCTGATTGTGGCGCTCACCTGCACGGCGCCAAACACGCATACGACCATCATTGGCACCAAGGCAGAAGCGACTCTCATCGCTGAAGACGACACGTCTCCATTCGTCCCTCCATTCACGCCCGTCGCGACACCACTGGAGGCGGGCTGCACGATGTTGGGGCGTGAGCGGAAGACGGCCTAACGGTGTGCGGGACCGTAGCCCAGCTTCATGGAGACGGTTGCGAATGGTCCTCGCCGATACCCCAGGAGCAACAGTGTCCCTAATTTGCTGGGAAGTGGCGGTGCGGTCCCCTACGGCACTGCGTAGGATCCTACGGTCTTGGCATGCATCCGTGCGTCGCTGCGGTCCGGTCCCAGGTCGACGGGCACGTGCACCTTCCGCCGACCACTGGCGACAACATCGATGTACTGTGGAGACCTCACGCCCCACGTGTTGAGCAATTCGGAGGTACGTCCACCCGGCCTCCCGCATGCCCACTATACGCCCTCGCTCAAAGTCCGTCAACTGCACATATGGTTCACGTCCACGCTGTCGCGGCATGCTACCAGTGTTAAAGACTGCGATGGAGCTCCGTATGC
Organism: Schistocerca serialis cubense; assembly: GCF_023864345.2. Taxonomy (NCBI): domain Eukaryota; kingdom Metazoa; phylum Arthropoda; class Insecta; order Orthoptera; family Acrididae; genus Schistocerca; species Schistocerca serialis. The sequence goes on along the minus strand of NC_064639.1, from coordinate 109,833,780 downwards.
CACGGCAAACTGGCTGACACTGACGGCGGCGGTGCACAAATGCTGCGCAGCTAGCGCCATTCGACGGCCAACACCGCGGTTCCTGGTGTGTCCGCTGTGCCGTGCGTGTGATCATTGCTTGTACAGCCCTCTCGCAATGTCCGGAGCAAGTATGGTGGGTCTGACACACCGGTGTCAATGTGTTCTTTTCCATTTCCAGGAGTGTATATCTCATTTGCTATTAGGTTGTGGAATAGGACTCAGTGCTACTAAGTACTTTCTGCTGTGACACATACTGAAGAGCCATGGAGAGGTGTCATACGTGCAGTCTGTTAGTGGAATGCGAATCAGCAAGAACAAGGACTTGCCTGCAAGGAAGCATTGTATAAAAATGAAAGTCTATGAATAAATCAACAATAATTGTTGGCGCTTCTACGGCATCACTGACTGTGAAATGTATTATAACATGGCGTCTCATTTGAGAGTCGTTCTATAATCCACTTCCTGGCCAACGACCAATGGAGGACGGCTGCTTTCAATCTCTGATCTTTCATCGTTATTAGGACGACTGGATGTGCTACTCGAATAATATTTTTCGCCAACTCAGTTTAGTGGCAAGAGCTAACTTTTACCCCAAAATAAGCGACCAGTGGGGTACGTGGTGTTAATACTCTAAAATCACCTAGGCCTCGATTTAAGAATCTGGAGATTATTGCGCTGATTTCATTTATTCGATTATGACCTTTAAGATTTACAAAATGATCTCTCTTAAAGTAACAGCAGGAGAAACTGAATGAACGTAAGAGGGAGAAATGATTTTTATTGTGGTTACAACGGTGTGTCCTCTCCTCTAGCCCCACAGAGGCTCTGTGGTAATGAGATATGATGAGTGTGGTGGCCAGCCGAACTCACAAAACTAGACCTGGACGATGCGAGCTGTGTGAGCAGACGGTCTGCTGTCTTCTACCGCAACATCACCACTCAAGAAAGAGCATTGTACCATGGGATGGACTTGATCAGCCACAACAGCCTTGCAGAGTAGCCATCACGTCCACGGAATATCACGATATGGCTGCCCAGATCATCACTGAACGCCTGCTATGTTTAATTCTTGTGGCGTTAACTTGGCCTGACACAATGTAAAACAACACTCACTCAGACCGAGACTCGAACTCGGAACCTTTGCCTTCCGCCTGGAAGTGTTCTACCGACTGAGCCACCCAAGCACGACAGACCCCCGGTCCTCACAGCTTTGCTTCCGCCAGTACCTCGTCTCGTATCTTCCAAACCACACAGAAGCTCTCCTGTGATGCTGCTTTCATACCAGCGTACACACCGCTGCAGAGTGAAAATTTCATTCTGGAAACATCCCCCAGGATGTGGCTAAGCCATGTGTCCGCAATATCCTTTCTTCCAGGAGTGCTAGTTCTGCAGCATCGTAGGAGAGCTTCTGTGAAGTTTGGAAGGTAGGAGACGAGGTACTGGCGGAAGTAAAGTTGTGAGGACGGGGCGTGAGTCGTGCTTGGAGAGCTCAGTCGCTAGAGCACTTGCCCACGAAAGGTAAAGGTCCCGAGCTCGAGTCTCGGTCCGATATGCAGTTTATATCTGCCAGGAAGTTTCACATCAGCGTACACTCCACTGCAGAATGAAAATTTCAGTCTGGAAATACTCACCCAACCAAATGGCATGCTGCAATTGCTCCACCGCTCAGATTTTATGGATTCAGCACCACTTTCTCCTGGTACGGGCATTTGCATCACTAGTGAAGGGTTTTAATACCAGCTCGCCTTGCAATTCTCTGCTTCTAAAGCTCCCTTCGTGTTGTTTTTCTGCTGACAGGGTTTGTGAGTGCAGCATTCAGTTCTGTAGTGACTATTGCTGCTGTCGTCCGCTTGTTTTCCGTCAGCCGGCCGACGTGGCCGAGCGGTTCTAGGCCCTTCAGTCTGGAACCGCGCGACCGCTACGGTCGCAGGTTCGAATCCTGCCTCGGGCACGGATGTGTGTGATGTCCTTAGGTTAGTTAGGTTTAAGTAGTTCTAAGTGCTAGGGGACTAATGACCTCAGATGTTAAGTCCCATAGTGCTCAGAGCCATTTGAACCATTTTTTTGTTTTCCATCAGAGTCTTCATCAATGATCGTCCGTCACAACCAAACACACTTTCGTTCGCTTTGTGACTTAGCGGATGATATTTTTCCGCTTTCAATGTATGCGGCATAAATCTCCGATACGGTGCTCTCGAAACAGCAAACACTTCGATTACCTTGGTTACTGAAGCAAACACCATACGAGCACCAACAATTTGCCCACGTTCGCATCCACTTAGCTCAGACATATTGCAATGACAACTACGCTGATCAGGTAGAACATTATGGCCACCCAACTAATAACCCGTATCTTCACATTTGGCTCCGATAACAGCGGCGATCAATCGTGGCATGGAAGCAATGAGGTCTTGGTAGGTCACTGGAAGGAACTGGTACCACATCTGCACAAACGTCACCTAATTCCCGTAAATTACGGGGAGGGTGGCGTGAGCTCTGACGCCACTTTCAATCGCGTCCTAGATGTGTTCGATCGGGTTCAGATTTGGCGAGTTGAGCAGACAGTACATCAACTAAAAATAGTCCTGTGTTCCTCGAACCAGTCCATCACACTTCTGGCCTTGGGACGAGGCGCATTATCTTGCTGAAAATCGCCACTGCCTTCGGGAAACATGACCGTCATGAAGGGGTGTATGTGGACTGCAACCAGCCTACGACGCACCTAGGCCGTCATGGTACCTTGTACGAGCTCCATTGAACCAATGGATGCCCACGTTGGTGTTCCCTAGAGCATAATGGAGCCGTTGCTAGCCTGTTTCCGTCCCGCAGTACAGGTGTCAAGGATCTGTTTCCCTGAAAGACGGCCGGCCATTGCTGCCGAGCGGTTCTAGGCGCTTCAGTCCGGAACCACGCTGCTGCTACTGTCGCAGGTTCGAATCATGCCTCGGGCATGGATGTGTGTGATGTCCTTAGCTTAGTTAGGTTTAAGTAGTTCTAAGTCTAGGGGACTGATGACCTCAGATATTAAGTCCCATAGTACTCAGAGCCATTTGAACCTGAAAGACGACGGATTCGCATCTTCCCATCGGCATCATAAAGAAGATATCGGGATTCATCAGACCATGCAACGCTCTGACACTGCGCTAACGTCCGGTGCCGATGGTCACGTGCCCATTTCAGTTGTACCTACTGATGTCGTGGTGTTAACATGGGCACATGCATGGGTCGTCGGCCGCAGGGGTCCACCGTTAGGAGTGTTCGTCTCACTGTGTATTCAGCCACACCTGTACTCTACCCAGCAGTAAAGTTCTGATGTGAGTTCCGCCACAGTTTGCCGCCTGTCCTATTTTCCCAGTATGCCCAGTCTACGACGTAATGGGCGCCGCCCAACCTCACGACGCCTGGGCTGGTTTCATCTCGGTTTCTCCATATGTTGAAGACACTCACCACAGCACTCCTCGAACACAAGTCGTGCAGTTCACGAAATGCTATTGCCGAGCCTCCAGGCCATCACAATCTGTCCTCGGTCAAACTCAGATAGATCGCACGTCTTCCCCGTTCTACACAGGGACAGCACGCTCACTGGTACCACATGCACCATGCGTGCGTCTCACTACCAGCTACTTCTCGCCAGGTGACGTTGCTATCGTCTTAACGGGGTTATGTCGACAGTAGGTCGTGGGTCATAATGTTCTGGCTGATCAATGTACACAGAACCCTGTTCCGACCACGACTGACTCTTGGAACTAACTGAACAAATTGCACAGGTGCCGTTGGTGGTCATGTGTAACAGTTTAGCCTGCAGGCATGGCTGAGATCTGCGTTTCTGGCCGTGTTTGCATACTTTTGTCCAACACCTGTTCTTGAGTGTAGCCTGAAGTGTGTCGGTAGCAAACACGACTGAAGGTACACGTGGTACAGCGCTGTTGTTGGCTCAATCTGAGAGTGTGACCCCTGACGAAACGCGACACGTTTCCAGGGCAAGACTGCCCAGCGACCCGACACCACACGCTGGAAGTGCGGTGTCCGGGTCCTGAGCCCTCGGCTCTGAGCGCTCGACCGCAGACGTGCTCGTGACAAAGTGGGTTACACTTCACGGGCCGTCGCGTAGCATATGAAACACGATCGCCGCCGGCGAGACCGCAACTACAGCTGCCTCGGCCGCAAAGCCCGTCCAAGGCCGGCGGAACTCGTGACACTAATATCTCTGTCTGTGCAGCGGCCATCTCAGCAAGATAGCAATGAGAGCAAAGTGTTTCCAATGGCCGAGTTCCCCCGTTTTATTCGGTGGAAGTCAGGAGAGCAATGAGCAGACATAAAACTGACCACTGTTTTGGATGCTTCGTGATAAATCGTGCAACTTAAGTGTAAAGCTTTTGATTTTATATGGCAAGAGAGATATAACAAAAGGCAAAGGAGTCCTTAGGGAAACTGACTATTATTTTGATATGTGATTACTGAACGACCTCAGCTGCTTTTGAGACCTACTGTATCAATCGAGGGGTACAGTCATGCAGACTCTTTCTATCATAATACCACACAATCTAACATGACCAAGCTACCTGATTGAAATGTGTGTGTGTGTGTGTGTGTGTGTGTGTTGTGTGTGTGTGTGTGTGTGTGTGTGTGTGTGTGTGTGTCTGCTTGTGCGCGCATGCGCGCTCGCGTGTTCAAATGGTTCAAATGGCTCTGAGCACTAGGGGGCTTAACTTCTGAGGTCATCAGTCCCCTAGAACTTAGAACTACTTAAACCTAACTAACCTAAGGACATCACACACATCCAAGCCCGAGGCAGGATTCGAACCTGCGACCTCAGCGGTCGCGCGGTTCCAGGTTGAAGCGCCTAGAACCGCTCGGCCACTTCGGCGGACGCTCTCGCGTGTATGAGTGCGGAAAGCAACCATATAGGGAAACAACCATATAAAAGATCCCGATACCCTAACGCTGCTTTAGGCGTATGCGAACTGCCTGATACAATTCTTTCGATCTTAAGCGGAACAGAAACAGTGATTATGCATTGACATCTGGTATGGGATAACAGGTCTTTGCGTATACGGGAGTCCGATATCTCATACCCTTGTAGTATATACAAGGTGATTCAGCTGTCCCTACTGCTGTCGTTTTCTGCAACCCGTAAATTTATATCTGGCCTTCAAAAACCACTCGCGAGATTTTCATAACGAACAGAACCTTTTTTGTAGGAAATGTATGCAGTTAAATTTTTACCGAGGTACGTCTTCGCTAGAGGCCGTAGTTTTCGACTTATTCAAGAAAAATGCACAAAGTTGACCTTCAAACCCACCCCCACACCCACACTCAGCCCCTACAATCAGGATTGTTAGTACGTTGTTCGTGGCACTCCCTCCCACTACTGTACAAAACTTGGCGACTGCACGAATTATTTCCCACATTCGACTTCTTTTGGTCTTCGTTAACTGGCCTCATTACGCCACCGGCTTTGCCGAGAACTTACAAATTGCACAACTGACGTTTGCGTAAATTTTTGCTAAAAATTTTGTGAATTGTAACAGTGTAAATAACTTCTCACCACGAAACTGCTATTCTTGAATAAAGGTTAAGTTTTGACAAAACTGTTAACTTCATTAGTTTTAACGTTACGTTTACAAAAGTTGTTTCCATTTCATTACACTCACTGGTACGTTTAAATTAATAATGTTAACGAAATAGCAGACTCTGCTTGTGGCGTAATAACCCAATCAGTAGAGACCAAGGAAGTTCGAATATCGGGAATAGTTTGCGTGCCCGCATCTCGTGGTCGTGCGGTAGCGTTCTCGCTTCCCACGCCCGGGTTCCCGGGTTCGATTCCCGGCGGGGTCAGGGATTTTCTCTGCCTCGTGATGGCTGGGTGTTGTGTGCTGTCCTTAGGTTAGTTAGGTATAAGTAGTTCTAAGTTCTAGGGGACTGATGACCGTAGATGTTAAGTCCCATAGTGCTCAGAGCCATTTGAACCAATAGTTTGCGTAGTCGGAAATTACATTTGGTAGGAGGAAGTGCTATGAACTAGAAATCCTGTCTGATGAGAGTTGAGTTTGCGGATGGAGGTGCCTTTGAAGATCACTCTTGTACGTTTTTATTAGCTAACTCGAAAACCGTCGCCTCCAGCTAAAATGTATCCCAGTACAAAATTTAACCAAATTAAATTTCCTACAAAAAGGACCTTGTTCATCTCTTTTTAAGAACTAATAATCCACGCGTAGCCAGCGAGAGAGTATGAAAATCTCACGCCGTGGCTTTTGAAGGCCAGACGTAACATTGCGGATTGCGTAAATCGAAAGTGGTTGGGGCAGCTCAACCAGCCTGTATTCATTCAGTGAAACACACTCATTAAAACAACGCTACCTCACAGTTCTTAGGCAATGAGGCAATACATCGTACAAATTAAAAAAGAAAAGTGCGCTCTCCAGACTCGTAAAGACAACTAAAGGTAAAAGTTTCTGAGGAGGTTCTTAGTCACATTACATTTTTCAGACAAATGAGCCACTAAGATAATAGGTTGACAAGGAAGAGGAAGATTATCGGAGAATTCAAATATAAATTATGGGTAGAGCATAGCCTAATAAATTGAATGCCATAAGATATAGTTCGTGTGGATTCTCAGAAAATGAAACATCGCGCAACTGACCAATTAAAACCGGAATCTGTAGAATAGCGAGCAAAATCCCTTCTGCACTTTTTTAACATACCTGTCGTACACCGTTCCTAATCCGAGCACTTCGTTCTTGGTTTTCCATTCATATTGGTCCCTCTTCGTTGATGTAGATATTACTTATTACTCGTCTTTCCCCATAGCTCACTGCTACTTTTCTGGGAATTTTGAACATCTTGCGCCATTGCACACTGTCGAACTGTTTTTTTTTTTTTTTTTTTTTTTTTTTTTACCTGGACGAATCCTATGATGGGCTCTTTATTTTTCTCAAGTCTTGATTACATTATCAAGCGCAACGTCAAACCTACCTCTCTGGAGCTTTCACGTTTCCTCAGTCTGGTCGTCATGTATTTTCCTTTCTTCTGTATATTGTTCTTGTCAGCAACTTCGATGCATGAGTAGTTAAGCTGCCCTTTCTGTCTTCACGATTGTGTGGATGATGTATTTCAAAAAATCTGGTGTTATGGCCTCAGACTCATAGATTCTACACACCAACTTGAAAAGCCCCCACTGACTTCATAAATTACGAACAAATGTTACGTACGCCTTCCACCTTATTTTATCATAAGTCTTCGAAAGCTCTGTTAAAGTCTTTGACACTGCATCACCTCTGTGTTCAATATCGACTCCCATTTTTACTTCTATTACATCATAAGACAGTTCGCCGATGTAGGGGCTTTCAATGTACGTCCTCCTGCCCGCCGTTTCCTGTGCTTTTAACAGAAGAGTTTCTCTTGCGCTTTCAGTGTTTACCCCGTAGATTGTAGTTTCACGGACGGTTGTTTTGACTTTTCTGCACGCTGAATCAGTCCTTCCGACGACAGTATCTTCACATTTTTGCTTTAGAATTTATATCTGATCACTCCACAATGCTCATGAGATTTGAAAAGTTATGCTTCTCGACGAATAGCTGTCTCATATGACAATAACAGTAATTCAGAACTAATACTGACTGGTGTGCAATATCTTCGTAATTCATCAAAATCCTGCACCTTTGAAATTGCATACATGACTCCTTTGTGTACAAGAGGCGTTAGTTAGTAACTTTTGAAGATATTCTTCTTTCTAAAACGCTAAACTTCTCTAATATACTAAAATTTCGTCTTTACTAAACACAGAACTCTTACGAGTTACTTGTTCAAGATTTCAGAGTAAATATGGTGTAAGGTGGAACACAATGTTTCAAATCCTTTGACGAACACTGGTGAAACAGGTAGATAAGTTAGCTCAGATTGAGTGCGAGAAAGAAAGTAGCAGGAAGGGACGTTATAGTTCCACGTCCAGTCGATGTCGGTGTTATAAGAAAAGGGGAAACGCCTCAGACTGAGAAAAACGCAGGAAAGAAGTTGATCGTGGCTTTACTTAAGAAACGATGCTGAAAATGGCCCCAGATAACATAGGGAATCTAAAATAAAAACAAAATAGAAATGAAGGGACAGCGATTTTGATTGCGCTCGTGCCAAATACGTGGGTTGGAGCTTTAATAGTGGAAACTATTTATTTACAGCCCCTACAAAATAGATACGAGTTTCAAAGTTTTACTGACCTTCAAAGTAGTCACCAACATTGTGTGCAACCCGTTGCCAGCGATGTGGAATTCGGAGGATACTCTTAGCTGTCGTAGTTTGTGCTGACAATTCGAGCTGTGCGGTCTATTGCCAGACGAGTTTGTAGCAGTTCTGAAGCGAATGCTGTGAAGTGTTTCCTTCAGTTTAGAAATCGAGTTGAACTTACGAGGGCGTAAGTCAGGGAAGCGCAGTAGGTGGTACAGCACTTAGCAGTCCTATCAGTCAAACAAATCAATAACAGTTTGCACTGTACGTGCTTGAGCACTGTCCTACAAAATGATCGTCAGGTTCTGGAGAAAGTGTCATCACTTCTGTCTCTATGCCGTTCATTTTTGGAACACAACCTACGACCAGCTTGTGTCTTTATTGCTGTGCCGCCTCGTTCGTCACTTTAAGCAGATCTAAGACAATGTTATAGCTTATCAAAACCAGATTTTATTATGTATATTGAAGAAACAATGGCAGGAAGTTAAAAAAACAGAAAAATAATTGATAGCGACTAAAAGGGTAAAAGAGGACTGATACCAGTGCTAATGTACTCATACATCAAGGTCGTTCTGCCCACAGAAAGTGAATGAGCAATTGAATGGAACTAAGCATTTGAATGAAGAATAAGCGGAACCAAAATGAAAATGATGGTAAGTACTTGAAAGGAGAATAGTGAAACGCTGAACTCCAAATCGGTAAGGACCAGAAGTACCAATCGAATACCCAAGAAGAAATGTCACACAAAACGCTCAAGGCAGGGAGATACTAGACACAGAACGGCGCAGCTGAAGGAAGTTATTTTCCACAAAAGAAATTTCCAGGAATGAGAGATTGCAAAATTTTTTACATGGCTGCACATTCAGAGACCGTCAATAGTTACAATTGAAAGAAAACAGTCCTCTGTCACTAATTTTTAACGAATTAACCGGGTTTAGACACTGGTAGGAGTGTCTTCCTCAGAATTTAAACCAAAGAATGGTCTATAACATGGTCACAGAATTATGGCTAAAAATGTATGATACAAATTATAAGTAGGGAATTATCGTGAAACACTGGCAGTACTTATATGTCATTTATTATTTTATAAAAAATAGTGACCGAGGGCTGTTTCTTTTAATTGTATTCAGAGATTGACCTGGAATGCAGGAAGTTCTTTCAGTGGCTCTATGAGTGGAGCACAGCATTGTACCGATCTGAAAACTGAGCTATGATAAAACTGAAGGAATCGATACCGTAAGCATTTGGAAAGTGGTACTATGGAAGGATACAGGTCGAAATGAAGTGATTGTTAACAGAAAAGAGCTTTGTTGAAAATCCTTACCAGAAATATCGAATTGTCAGTGGGACGTAATTATAGGTGGCGATCAAAAAGATTTCGTTCAAAGGATGTACAGTCCACAATCGGTATGCCAACCAGGTGAAATCGCCTTGAGAACTGAGGCAATCAATCCATCGACTCCTCCTGCGTGGAGTAACTGCCTGCCGCACAGTCTCGTCCAACAGCAATCGTCGACCCTCCAAGGCCTTTTTTAAGGGACCAAAGGCATGGGAGAGATGAGGTCTTATACAGGGCTGGAGCTCGAGTGTCTCGCACTTGAGTTGGCGTAACTTCTGCGTTACCACATCTGCAATATGGTGACGTGCGTTGTCACGAAGCAGCGGCACCTTTTGCAGCAGTTTTCCTCAATGTTTCGCCTTACCTATACGTCTTAGTTTCTCCAGCATTGCGCAGTACCGTTCCCCAGTGATCGGGACACCAGGTTCCTTGAAATCAATAAGCAATCGGACGTGGTAATCACAGAACAGGGTGAGTATAGCCTTTCCAGCAGATGACTGGCTTTTGATCTTCTGGGAACGACAGGAAGATGGGTCACACCACTGGATCGTTGACGCTTTCGACTCCGGTTCCCAGTTGTAGCACCAGCTTTCGTCTCCTGGGACAATGCTCTCAAGGAACGTGTTTCCTTCGACACTGAAACGCATCAGGTGCTTCAGGAAAACAGCCATACGGTTTGCTCTTTGTTCGGCATTCAACGTCCGGGTTATCCATTGGCTGCGGACGTTATCGTAGCCGGATAACGTATTGCACGCTAAGGAAGCTGATGTCGAGATTCTTTGCTAGTGTGTGAATGGTTTTGTAGCGGTCTGTCCTAATCTCATCATCAACTGAACACTTGTTGTAGATAATGGGTAAGGCTGGCCTCCCAGATCGACTGAAGTCTTGAGTCGAATCGCGACCAGCACAGAACTTGTCGCACCATTCCATAGCGGTGATTTTCAACAGATGTGTAGCCCCCATACACATACTTCACCCTCCGATGGATGTTTACCGGTATTTGTCCTTCGGCAGTCAAGAAAAGAATAATTACGCGTTGATACTGTTTGGATGCATATGGTAATAATGTCGCCACAATTCACGTTTCCGCGTTCACCACACGCACGCCTAAAAGACAGGAATGCCACACTAACTCCTTGCCCACGTTTCGGTGTTTATATGCCCACATCTCAGTCGCACTGGGTTGCCTACACGCTTCAGATACTTTTTGATCGCCAGTTATGTGACGGTGAGACGACAGGATAGAGGGAGAAAGAAACGAAGAAAGATTTAAATAGCGGTATTGTTACCGCCAGGTCATTAGTTTAAATGGTTATTTTACAAGCTCCACTAAGTATTTTCGAGCGTGTGCTCATTATCAATTGCACAGTGGATGTGTACACATCGTCCTCGTAAGCAGTATAAAACAGAAATCAAACTCAGTGTGACGTTGTGCCCACTGTCATTTGTGGTTTCTGTTTTACTCTAATTACGAGGATTATGTTTCCATATCCATTGCGCACTCGATAACGAGTATATGCTCGATATTAGCTAATAGAGCTTAATAAACTACTGACATAAAGTAACGGCTTGATGAAAACTACACTGGTGTCCATAATTAAACCAACAACCGGAAATTTTACAAAGTTACGTTTATTTTGCCACAAAACAGTAAAAACTATGTAAAGAATACAGAACGTAATGAAGTGCAACATGCAAAACGGTAGACAAAAATGTTCTTCAGTTTTTTTCAACTTAACGGATTTGCACACACATTCTGACAACTGGATAATGTGCTCAGTATGGGGTCTGACGACCTCTAGCACCAATATAGGCCGGAAAACGACGGAACATGCTGTGAATGATGTCATAAATCTCATGTTGAGCCAATGACGCCCATTCTTCCTGCAGAGGTTCTCGTAATTCTTGAAGAGTGGTTGCTGAATGCTGACGTGATGCAGCAACCCCTCTCCCTAATGCATCCCAGACATGCTCTACGGGATTCAAATCGAGAGAGCGAGCAGGCCACGCCATGCTTGGGACATCTTCCGTATAAAAAAAAAAAAGCAACAACTGGTGCTCTATCAGGTCGAGCATTATCGTCCATCAATACGAAGTCTGGGTTGAAAGCACCTCCCAACAACCGCGTATGAGATCCAAAGATCTCCTCACGATACCTGACAGCAGTTAAATCTTGCTGATTCACACGTAAAATTTCATGAAGAGGTGTTCGAGAAGTCAACATAAACCCTGTCCACACCATTAGGGATCCTACTCGATATCGGTCTCTTTCCACGGTGTTTGGGTCCCGAAATCGCGTTGCACGTGCCCGCAAGATGCGAATCCGTCGAGAATCACTCTCTAGTCCAAATCGGAACTCATCTGTGAAAAGAACGTTGACCCGCCGTTCGATCACCAAGGTCACATGTTGAGAGCTCCACTCTAGACGTTTCGCTCTCTGGAGACATGCGAGAGGTAAACAGACAGCAGGTGTCCAACAATAAAGGCCACTCTGCTGAAGCTTTCTGTACATCGTTTGCCTCCATACAATACGTCCAGGGGATGCTGCGAGGTCAGATGCCAGATGAAGTACAGTACTAAGACGGTACCGTTGTGCTCTATAGCCAAATAACGAGCCACTCTCTCTGATGTCACACGTGGTCGAGCCTATCCTGGCTTCCGGGATACAGTTTCGGTCTCTATAAACTGTCGCCACATCCGAGGAAGCCACCGGGTCACATCAGTTAGCGACTCTCCCGCTTCCGTTGTTTCTATGGTCCTCCAAAGCAGAGAGCTGGGGCCGTCTTTTCTGTGTCCTACTGCACCGTCTGTGACTCTGTGTACAGCGATTATGGATGTAGGACTACCCGGCAAACCCAACCCGTTTTACGGGTGCCCTGACGTCATTGCTGGCGTGGTTGTCCGTTGATCAGAATGCCATCTTCCGTGCAGAACACGATCGTAACGACATCTGTTGACAGTTCGTATGATTATATCGTCAATTAGACACAGGACGGGGAAATAGCAGTTCGTTGCTTTAATTTTAGACACCAGTGTATGTCATTCCTTAAATTTATCGAGATTCGTGCCCAGCCGGGGTAAGCCAAACGGAGAGACAGGAAAAGATTTTACCATCAGATTCTTCTTGATAATGTACAACTATATTCCGCAACCCATCTTACGGTGTGTGGCTGAGGGTACTTTATGTACTACTCTCCTTTCCTGTTCCAGTCGCGAATGTTTCGCGGTAAGAATGGTTGCTGCTATCTCTCCATGTGAGCTCGAATCTGCCTAATTTTATCTTCACGGTCTTTCAGTGAGATGTACATCGGAGGAAGGTATATGTTGGTTGACTTATCTAGCACCTTGATCCCTTGGAATTTTAACGTCGTGATGCTGAATGCCTCTCTTGCAGCGTCTGCAACTGGACCTGGTTGAGAAGCTCCGTGTCGCTTACTAAACGAACCTGAAACCAAAAGCGCTGTTCTTCTTTGGATTATCTGTCAACACTGTCTGGTACGGTTTGTAGACTGAAGAGCAGTCTCCAAGTACTGCTCAAGCGAAGGTTTTTTGATAGCTACCTCCTGTATGGGTGAACTGCATTTCCTGCGGATCCTTCCAGTGAATCTCATTCTGGATTATGCGTTACCGGCAGTTAGTTTACGTCAGTAAATCATAGTTAAATGTAGGCCGTCAGCTTAGTTACACAGTTAACAGAAGGTCGTTGGACAGTAACGTGTAGACTAGATCCTGTGGAATGTTGTTTTTAATGTCCACTCCTGACGGCATAAAATATAATTAATGATCCGTGCGCCCCAGGAAACACAATAATTTGGACCATAGCGTAGAGACAGAATCTGGGAACACAACTTTAAATGGGGTTAGTACCATCTGCAAAACAACAATAGCTATTTGAAACATCCTGGTAGATTGAAAATGTATGTTGGACCGGGACTAAAACCTTGGACCTCTGCCTTTCGTGGGAATGTGGTCTGCTGACTGAACTTTCCAATCCCAATTCACGACCCGCCCTCGCAGCTTTATTTCGGGCAGTACCTCATCTCCATGAATAATAGCAGTATAAATTTCTTTCAATTTACATCTATGGTCACAAACGTTTTGTTCACAAATTACCGGTTTCGGTCAATAATGACTATCTTCAGAGCTGTGTTTTATAAAAAACAATGTCCTAATGTACTGCAGCCATAGTGGCATCGTCGAATGTTAAATGCAGATTCAGCATCAGGATCGTCAAGTATATATAAATAGCAGCATATACAGGAGTCATGTTGTCAGTAGCACTACTGTTCAAAACAAGCTGCCTTAAAGTAGCCACAAGATGTTGTGAACAAAAAGTTTGTGACCATAGAAGTAAAGTGAAGGAAATTTATTCTATATACGGGTCACTGTTTTATTCGCGACAATGTCGTAGTTTGTGAAAATAATAGCAGTGTTTTTTTATTCTTCTCCAAATCTCGCACAACAACGTACGAGTGTGCGGTATATAATCACTAAATAACGTCTTTAATATTTTTCAACTCCAGATATCCTCATAATTAATCAACCTTGACGAATTTCAAATATATGGATTTAATTAAGCAGTTCGAAACAATGGTGACTCTAGATCGTTTTTGTGCGCTTCTCTCTGATAGGGGAATCCAACTCACTTCTTGTACGGAAGGGAAAACATAAGACGGTAGGCAGAGAAGTACCTTTGATTCTTACCTGTGACCTTCGTAATCTCATATCGAGATTACTCACTGAATCACAACCCAATATTGGATTAAGAACCTGCAATATAATTTCTACCCATGATAGAAGACGGAAACTCTTCAATATATCAGAAATGAAAAGCTTGGCTGTAAAGAGTGGTCAGGGGCTGTCGATGGGAAAAAGAGTTACTGTGTGTAAAGCATCGAAGGATTCATATTAATTGATAGTTCCACGATAAACTGAAACATGGCAACTCCATCTCTAATTTCAGATTCTCACTAACGGCAGCTTCGTCAGGACGTTTGCATATAATCAGTGGTAGGTGCCAAAAACATGGATACCAGTAGTGGTAACGTATGCAACATTCAAGCAAGGAAAATGTATTTCAGGGACGATGTAAATATAAATAATTAGTTAAGGGAGTAAACAATGTTGTCTCCAACACCATAGTTCACGAGAATGTACTTGGCAGTGAGATGGGGCAAATATTAAGGCCATTCTTAACATAGTTTAGGTGGTGTACTAAATTAATTTTATGCTGCGCTGAAACACAGATAATTTTTGAGGTTATTATGCTGTATTATTGTAAAAGTTGGTAACGCAAATCTTAATATCAAAAATTGAAATAATTCGGACGTTTTGAATTTGCATTTTTGAGAAATTCACACGTCTTATCAAATTACGTGTCAAAGAGTATCGGCTCAGTTGTGCGACAGGATTCATGATTTGACAGTAAGGTCACAGTTCTTAGTAATTGACGGTTTCATCGAATAAAACAGAAGTGATATCTATCGTTCTCCGAGGAAGTGTTATAGGTCCTCTGCTGTTCCTAGTCTATATAACGGATTTAGGAGACAATTGCAGCAGACATCATAGACTGTTTGCAAAAGAAAATGGTTCAAATGGGACTTAACATCTGTGGTCATCAGCCCCCTAGACTTAGAACTACTTAAACCTAACGAACCTAAGGACATCACATACAACCATGCCCGAGGCAGGATTCGAACCTGCGAACGTAGCAGCAGCGCGGCTCCGGACTGAAGCACCTAGAACCTCTCGGCAACAGCGGCCGGCTGATTGTTTGCAGATGATGCTGTCATTTACCACCTATTAACTCATAGGAAGATGAAAACCAATTGCAAAATGATTTAGACAAGATATCCGTATGCTATGAAAAGTGCCAACCGACACTAAATAATGAAACATGTGAGACCATCTACATGAGTACTGAAATTAATCCATTAAATTATAGGTATCAACACTTTAATTGGAACGATGGCCGATAATGTTTTGGGGAAGGCGAACCGAAGACAGCGTTTTATTGGTAGAGCACTTAGAAGATACAACAGTTGTACTAAAGAGGCAGCCTACACTATGCTTGTCCATCCTCGTTAGGAGTACTACTGTGCCGTATAGGATCCTTACCAGATTAGACCGACACAGGACATCGAATAAGTTCAAAGGAGGGCAGCTCGTTTTGTATTATCACGAAAAAGTGGTGTCACGGATATAGTACGCGAGTTAGGGTGGCAAATATTCAAACAAAAGACTTTTAAGTTGCGGCAATATCTTTTCATGATATTTCAATACCTAACGTTCTACTCCGAATGTGAAAATATTTGGTTGACAACACATATATAGGATGAAATGATCATTGTAATAAAATAGAGAAATCAGAGTTTCCACGGAAAAATTTAAGTGTTCGTTTTTTCCCGCCCACTGTTCAAGAGTGGAACAGTAGACGAATAGTGTGAAGGTGGTTCCGTGAACCCACTGCCAGGCACTTAAGTGTGAATTTGCGGAGTGGTCTTGTAGATGTAGGTGCAGATGTAGTGTTTCATTACCTAACCCAGCAAATTAACAGTGGTAAGTCAACGCTAGTATATGTTAAATGCATTCAGCTTGCAAGTTGTGACAGTACTGTCACATATCACCAAGCGATATCGTTTCATTTTCCACCACTATTTGGTGGTTATTTTCCTGAGAGGATTGTGTTGCATGTATTGTATGTTAACCGGGGACCTAGAAAGGACGGAGAGGCTTCGTCCCAGCCGCAGCCGCAGTGGTCCACAACCCCACGACGACTACCGCAGTCCACTTCACCCCACCGCTTCCCCATACCGAACCCAGGGTTATTGTGCGGTTCGGCCCCCGGTGGACTCCCAGGGAACGTCTCACACCAGACGAGTGTAACCCCTATGTTTGCGTGGTAATGGTGGTTAAGCGCACGTGGAGAACTTGTTTGAGCAGCAATCGCCGACATTAACTGAGGTGGAATAGGGGGAACCAGGCCGCATTCGCCGAGGCAGATGGAAAACCGCCTAAAAACCATCCACACACTGGCCGGTTCACCAGACCTCGACACAAATCCGCCTGGCGGATTCGTGCCGGGGACCAGGCGCTCCTTCCCGCCCGGAAAGCCATGCGTTAGACCGTGCGGCCAACTGGGCGGACGTCCTGCGAGGACTGGACATGCGGCCTTACGACGAAAGCTTTGTATTTTTCATGCTGCGGAACTGCGCTCCCAGTGTGGTCTCGAGGGCCTGTCATCGGTAGAAGGCAGTCTGTGAGTGTCATTAACATGTGCTAGCCTCCCCAGGAAGATGGAGGAAGATGGGCAGAGAAAAACTGAGCTTGACATTTTGGTCTTTTGTGCACGAACATCTAAGCTCGAGACACTGTTGTGCTGCCCAGACAGCATGAGGAAAGTGGTTTGCTTAAGGTTTTGGTCATAGAGTCGAATTCAGTAGCTCCGTCATCGTGCTTGGTGTGAATATACTGACACCACTACAGCCTGATACCAACCTCGTATTTGTTAATATGAGCTTTGTACACCAAAAAATAAAAGGATGTTTCCGTGCCATTTCCCTTTTTTTCACGAAATAAGCGTTATTTTCATCTGTCACGCCGGTAATAGCAATTGTTCATCGGCTCCAAATTTTATTTTCAAAACGTTAGGCAGCTGGAGGCTGTGAATTAAGATTCAGTGCTTTTCTTGCTCTAAGATGCCATGCTGGTGATGATCGGCAGACGCTAGCAGTCATGTCGCAAATATGTTAGCACGATCCATATTCCAAGCAGTTCGTTACTAACTTGCTTTGCCACACAGATTGTGTTGTTTAATTTAGTTACAATTTGTATCGCAAACTTGTGTAATTATATTTGAATTTTAGAGAACTTTGTTCTCTGGGAAGTTTGTTGTGACTTATATCAGTCCTTAGAGCAAATAAATATCTATTAGTCTCAGCCTTGACATAGGTCTCAGGATCCTTTAAACTGTCCTACAACTTTTCCATGGTTGGGCAACCCAGATGTAATAAATACAACCTGGTGCAACCTAAGCTTGTTGTTCTCACTATGACGACGTTATCATGATCCCGGTATAGTGTTAGTGTATGTAAACCGCCAGGGTAGCGCTAATACGCTGTTCCCTGGACTCAGGTAGGTGCGCCGGCCCCACTTCGAATCCGCCCGAAGGATTGAAGGCGAGGGCCGGTATGCCAGCCAGCCTCTATGTGGATTTTAGGCGGTTTTCCACGTCCCGCTAGGTGAATGCCGGGCTGGTCGCCAAGTTCTGCCTCAGTTACACACTTCACGGACTTTTTTTTTTTTTTTTTTGGGGTACACTACTTATGTCCCGGGAGATTCGGGGTGGTGGCAGGAAGGGCATCCGGCCACCCTCTGCAGCTAACACTGCCAAGTCTATAATTACAAGGCCGATCCCGCGTGACGTGGGACAAGGCCCAAAGAAAGAAACAAGGTATCAGTGTATGAATTTCATTTAGCATTTCCGTTTTTATGAATTACTTTTACAGTAATACAAACTGTAGTAGAGTTCCAATAATAACTGTTGACCTAATAATTATACAGGCCATGAGACGAATAATACAGAGATCAATTACATTAATGTGACCACTGCCTTTATTCACCATAAGTGTCGAAGACCACTCAGAGATGGCAAGTGACAGCACTATCAGTAGAGCGTGTGTAAAATGTGTCGGGAGGGGGGGGGGGGGGGACTGGGAAACAGTGCAATCGTTGTAATATGGAAACGGAGTGATTTGTCTGCCTTTCAAATGGGCAAGATCATTGTCTTTCAGACCAAGAATGGGAGCATTTCCGGAATGGCTAAGTTTATAAAGTGTTTGCGTGTCGCCATGGTTAAAGTATACCTTTCATGCCAATACAGCGCTACCCAAAACTGGCACCGAGGAAGCTGGAGAACCATGGCTATAGATGACACGGCTGTGGAGATGTGTACGGGCGAACAGGCATGCAACGTCTGAGCAACTGACCGCCCAGCTGAACCGATGGGCCACCTACAGTGTGTCTTCAACGGCCATTCAGCGAACTTTGCTGCATATGAGCCTCTGCAGCAGGTGCCTGGATCATACAATCGTGTTGACTGCTGTGGCGAAGGCTGGAACTTGGACATCAGCATCGCAACTGGACGACTACTCAATGACCGCAGTTGGCCTTTTCAGATGAATCACGTTTTATCCTCCATTGGACAGATGGCCGTTGGCGAGTACGGCGTGAAACGCCGGAAAGCAAATGAGAGCATTATGGTTCGGGGAATGTTTCCGTGGCATTACCAGGGTGATTTTGTCATTCTGGAAGACTCTATGGACCAACGCAAGTATACATCTATCCTTCGGGACCTTGTCCACCTCTACACGCATTTTGCTCTTCTTCGGCTTGGTGGCATCTACCAGCAGGACAATGCAACATTTCACATTGCTGGCAATGTACGGTCGTGGTTTGAAATGCACCAGGATGAGCTTACCACACCCTCCTGGTCATCAAACTCCCCAGAGTTAAATCCAGTTGAATCTATTCGCACCATAGATCCTAGCGCAACTGGCCACAGCATTGTAGTCGGCACAGACTCCACTTCCCTGGCGGTTCCTTCCGGAAACTTCCAGCACATTTTCAGCGGTCCGCACTGCAAAAGTTAATTATTCAGAATTTCGACAAGTGGTCACATTAATGTGACAGAGTGCAAATCTGTTCATTGGCAAGGGAGAACTGTGTCGATGTCCCCAAGGATTATAAATTTGCTATGTGTTAGTTCACGACTATTTGGCTAAAGCCTTGCAGTATTCAGACGTAATAAGGTTCAAATGGCTCTGAGCACTATGGGACTTAACATCTGAGGTCATCAGTCCCCTAGAACTTTGAACTACTTAAACCTAACTAACCTAAGGACATCACACACATCCATGCCCAAGGCATGGTTCCAGACTGAAACGCCTAGAACCGCTCGGCCACCACGGCCGGCCGTAATAAGGAGCGACGTGGGAGAGAAGCATCGATGTTGAGAAACTTTCACAGTATTTAATGTAAAGTACCCAATGACGTACTTTTTATGAATAAAATATTACACAGTATTTAAAAATTTGAAAGTATGTCATTTGTCTAGAAATACTTGAAAACAGTGACTTGTATGAATAAAGAAATCACAACAGATGTACTTGATGAATGAGATTGTATTGAAACTTCATTGCGCAGTTTACCAAAACAACCACCTTGTCCTCTGCCATCGTTTTCAGACAAGGTCTTCAAATGCACAGACTTGAAATGTGCCTCTGTAGAAGAACAAGTTTTTTTCGAATTCAACTGTTTCTGAAAAAAATAGGAAATTTGTGGAGAGGTCTTATGGGAACGAACTACTTAGGTCATCGGCCCCTAAGCCTACACACTACTTAATCTAACTTAAACTAACTTACGCTATAGACAACACACACACACACACACACACACACACACACACACACACACACACACATGCCCGAGAGAGGACTCGAACCTCCGACTGGGTGAGCCGCACGGACCGTGGCAATGCCCCACAGACCACCCGGCTACCCCGCCCGGCGAATTGTTTCCGGAAAGAATAGGCGAATGATTTGTTTATTAGAAAAAGTTACCGGAAAAATGTAGTGGTTAACGAGACATGTCGTTAATGGAGTAAATGGAGAAAAATGAGACACAGATAGAGAGAGGGGGGAGGGGGAGCAGGAGGGGAGAGAGTGACATAGTAGAGAGTTCAAAAATTTTGTACAACATTCCTGAAAACGTGGTTGGTTTGTTGTAAAAGCCAGGAACGGCCAACATTGCTACTCGTATGGCAGAGGCCTGTACCACAGGTGTCGGTGTGGGCTGGGCAGACTGGACTCTCTCCCCCCTTGTCCCTGAACTTGAGCGCTCCCTGTTGCGCAACGGGGCCCTGTTTGCCACTGCGGGTATTTCTGACGTCTGGTACGTTGGCCGGCATTGACAGTGGCATCTCAGGCGTGGCGACCACAGCTGGGAGCCCATCAACTTACAGGGAGCGCGCGTCACTTGCTGACGGATGACAGATGGTGTCCATCTGTTCTCGTTTCCCTATCTTTAGTACCGGTACTCAAAATCCATCATCGTGTGTCAGTAGGTTTCTAGTCTGCTACAGATGCTGGTAACTGTACTTCAAAGTCACCTCTCTTCCAACTGGTTTCATGTTCCACCAACTCCTTTTATGTTCCAGTACTCGTTTCATCCTAGCGTACCTACTATACCTGATACTCTCTGTAACTTGTTTTGCATTGGATCTCAAATGTTTCCCCTACCTCGTTCATTCTACCGCCCATTTAGCTATTCTAACATGCCATAGCAAAAGTTTCATTAATATGTTTCTTCTTCTGATGAAGATATCTATGGACTTATTTACGAGTATAGTCTACTCTGTTATTTATAGTGCATCTTCAATTCGTACTTTGTCAATTCACTAAAATTTTATAACCCTTGTAGCAAATTTATTTCCTAAAGGTCTTGGACTTCTTATACAGTGAGGGCGAGCCGCTGCTATTAGCTCTACAACTTTGCTTCCGCCGTTTTGCAATAGACGGCAGTAGCGGCAAGTGGGGTTCAGGTGGTTGGTCATAGGTGTAATGCCATAAGTTTAGGCATCTGTAAACGTAATGCCATAAAAATATTAGTCGATTTGTGATTGCATCATAAGGTTATTCTCGATTAAGTACGTCAAATTACGTACAAATTTCTTAGTTTTAATTTTCTGCTTTAACATGAAGAAATCTGCGGCTGTGGCTCTTAAAATGCCGGATAAGACCAATGGTGAGGGAACTATTAGTGGAAGAACGTGCAGAGAATGTTTTCAACGCCTTAAGAACAGTGATTTTGATGTCGAAGACCGGCATGGCGGGAGAAGACAGAATGATTCTGTAGCTATTGAAACAGACGAAGACAGTCACAGGACACCGTTATCGAAAGCAATTGATGCGTTCGAGCCCAGCACTGAAACTCAAACGGCCACAATAGAGAGATAGACACGTAAAAGTAATTTTGCAGCAGGTCAGTGCTCGACCCCATGTCGCAAAACCCGTCAAAGTATACATGGAAACGTTGAAATGAGAAGTCCTATCCCTCCCACCGTATTCTCCATACGCTGCTCTCTCTGACTACCACCTTTTTCAATCAGTGGCATACAGTCTGGCTGACAAGCACTTCCGATCATATGAACAAGTGCAAAATTGAATCGATTCATGGATCCCCACAAAAGACGCCCAGTTCTTCCGCCACGGGATTCGTATGCATCCGAAATATGGGAGAATGTAGTAGCCAACGACGGGCAACACTCTGAATCATAATTTTTTTGTTTTTCACAATAAAGCCCCAAACTTAAAAACGGCGGAAACAAAGTTGTAGACCTAGTATTAGGGGCCTCAACAGAAAATTCTCTGTGAATATTTATTAACCTACATAATAGAATTCATAACTCGGGACCTAGGATTACTGTATGGCTACCCAACGCCACGGGCGTCATTCGAATGAGATTTCTCTTTTTGGAGTCAACAGTCTTTTGACTGGTTTCATAGAGCTCGCCAAGATCCCTCTCTTGCAATGGTCTTCGCCTCAACTTTTACTCTCTACAGCTCCCTCGAGTATCATGACAGTTGTTTCCCAATGTCTTAACACGCCCTACGTCCTGCTTCTTCTTGTTGTCACTGTTTCCCACGTTCGTTTCCTCGCCGATTCTGCAGAGAACCTCCTCATTTAGTATCATCCACTTAATTTTCAACGTTCTTCTGCAGCACTTCATCTGAAATGCATCGATTTTCTTCTTTTCCAGTTTTCACACAGTCCATGATTAAGTACCATACAGTGCTGCGCTCCTAACATTTACTGTAGGCTCAGAAATCTCTTTCTTATATTAAGGCAAGTGTTTGATATTAGCAGACTTCTCTAGGCAAGGAATGTCCTCTTTTCCTTGTGCTATCTACTTTTTGTCCCCCTTGCTGCGTCGATCATATACTGCTTTATGGCCAAGGTCGCAGAATTCATTTCGTCTACTTCGTGGTCCCTAATTTTGATCTTAGGTTCATCACCAGTCTCATATCTGGTAACCACTTTCGTGTTTCTTCGGTTTACTCTCAATCCGTAGTATGTGATCATTAAACTGCACATTTTATTTTACAGGTCCTGCAGTTGTCGTCGGTGAATCGTATCATCGATATCTTTCCTGAATTTTAATGTCTCTTCTATACTAACAGACAGGTAACGTGCGCATTCAGTGAGGAATAAGCAGGGAAGGTGGCGATTGGTATTTATGAGATATGACGAGACGAAATAATTTTATTACGTTACCTTACGGCGTCAACGATGATAAAAGCTTCCTCTTGTTATACCAATTAATTATGGCAAAGGGAAGCATTGCGACAAGACGTAACAGTAAATACATTTGTTTATCTATTTCTTCGAATATAGAGAATGGACAGAGAGTGGACGCTCATATATGTCATTTGTATTTTTGTGAGCAATATATGACCTACGAACTAGTTTTCATCAGGAAAGACAGAGGTAGTGACAACTCTCGCTCAGTGCTGAAACTAACTCCGACAAGCAAACAGTGGTGGTACAACCAGACACTGACAGATGGCAGGACGTTATTGTCAGTGTTCAAACTGTAACGATGATTACTAATACCTGGAGATTAAATATTTTCGTTTCTGATGTTTATAATTATGAAGTGTAGAGAAATAAAGAATTTATGTGACTATTGATTATGTAGCACCAACGGTTTCTACTGTCAGTTACAAAAAATGTATGTCTTTGACAGATGTAATTTACTTGTGTGAAAATTATAATTATCTTTCTCTCATGGTTTTTAATCATTCCGTTATCTGAGATTGAACTGAAGTAACGTACATTACATATAAATTGTTGTTCTCGAGTACTGATTATACTTTTTAGAAATGTCACTTATTTTGTTACCGAGAGCGAACTAACGAATAAAATGTTTTAAAGTATTTTTTTATATTTAAATGTGGCTTTGTGTACCTCAAATGTTCTTCACCGAAATTTCCATACTTATTTGTGGAATCAAAATGAATGAATTTTAGTAGCACATGTGGTTATTATTCTTTCATAGAAATATCAGTTCCGATGATCTCATTTAAAATGTAAAAAGAATTATTTAATTTGTGATTAGCACTACCATCGTGTAGCATTTTTAAAAATATTTGTCGTATAATTATCTTTTTTATTTTTGAGCGACGAAAAGATTTGAACTAAGTCATTAACAGAAGAAAACCATGTGGGGTGTATTCCCTCTTTTCTAACCAAAACAAAGCTGGCAGAGTGTGCTGAGGCTTTCCGTTACTGAGCTCATAGCAGCACAAAATTCAGTTACGTCTTTATAGTGAGTTTCAGTCAAGATGGAATGTGTTTTCAGTTAACTGTGGAAACATTATATTTCGACTGAGTTACAGATTCCTTATCGTAATGGAAGCTTTAAAAAGTAAAGAAGAAAGACTGCACATTTTAAATAACGAAAGAAGGAAAAGGATAAAGTTTATGCTATATAAGTTATTTTATTTTATTTGAAAATGGCTGAAAAGTTTCCTGCTATATACGTTATTTTATTTTATTTGAAAACGACTGAAAAGTTTCCTGCTTGGAAGCCAAAGCATTACTCACAAACAATTTCAAACAAAGATTCAGCCATAGATGACCGGTGACCATAATCAAACCTACTCGCTGACTATGTGTGGTCGCTGTTTCCTTGAATCCCTGCGGCACGTGACGATATAACGCTTGTCGTCTTATTAAATAACATTTAATTTCTGTCCAAAACTAGAAAAAGTGCATAATGAGACTTATATATAAAATACTTTTAGCTGTAAACATCTATCATCGTTAGCGTCAACGACTCCATTGAATTTTATTTCGGTGATGTCATTCATGTGCAACAAAACGATAATAGAATTGAAATTATAGTTTCGCAGGGTACCCATCTTGTCCCTAGCGACTGCGATAGACATCTGAAGAGAATATACTTCTAGCACGACCTATTTGGGCAACATGTTGACCATCCTTTCATGAAAAAATATTTTAGTTTTTCATATTGTAGGCTTCAGGATACCTACAGAGAGTAAGGGATGTAAGTGCAGGTTTCTGTTGGTGACTGAGGGCAGTGTTCTGAACAATATTACATCAGTATTTACTTCATTTGCAGAATGAAGTTGTAGCTGTTACAAATCGTATATTTTTAGGTTTGGCAGTACCTACAAGTACGTGTGGCAAGAATAAGCAATTAATGCTTGTTTTCCCCTAGGCAGCAGGTGTTGCAGTGTGGATGCATGCACGCAAAACGGGAAGTCTATACTGACAGGGGTAGTCCACTTAGTGGTGTAGTTACGACCGTGGAGAAAAAAATCAGATTGGAAAGTTTTTGATGTATTTGTCTGAAGACTGTTCGACACAGAGAAAAAACAACCAACACACTGATGTGTCTACATATTAAGAGTCCACATATAAAAATATCTGCATTTTTACTCATTACACCCTGTATAAAGAAAGGGAGTAAGGGGAATAGGTAGAGATATTGTGATCATTGGTACCTTAACATATATTAGCTGTTTTCCTCTGCATCTAACAGTCTTCTCACAAAACCATCACATACCTACCTGATGTGTTTTGCACCGTCGTAACTGTGGCGACAACAGGAACATGCATGTCAATGTAGAATATCCGTTTTGCGTCCATGCTGCCACACTTCATTGACTGACCCGTTGCCCAGGGGAAAATAAACATTAATGGCTTGCGTGTGCCATGTGTGCTTGGAGGCACTAACCAACCTAAAAAAACTAGTACTTGCAATAGCTATGATTATTAGTCTGCACATGACGTAAATATTGATGCAATATTGTTCAGTACACTAAATCTCAAATATCGGCCTTAATTTGAGGAAGAAATTTCTGAGAATGTACGTCTGGAGTACAGCATTGTATGGTAGTGTGGGAAAACCGGAACAGAAGAGTATCGAAGCATTTGAGCTGTGGTGTCACAGACGAATGTTGAAAATTAGATGGACTGATAAGATAAGGAATGAGGAGGTTTTGCGCAGAATCAGAGAGGAAAGGAATATGTGGAAAACGCTGATAAGGATATCTGTTAAGACATGAGGGGATGAAATGGATGAAGTGATCGTATGACATTTATTGGCCGGGATATCCCCTTCAGGGTTCGGCCGCCGTATTGCAAGTCTTTTTACCTGGCGCCACTTCGGCGACTTGCGTGTCAATGATGATGAAAGTGATGATGGACACACAACAGCCAGTCCCCTGCCGGGAATCGAACCAGGGCCCCCTTGCGTGGTAGGCGGTAACACTACCGCTGTGTTACGGAGGAGGACAGAGGAAATGACTTCCATGGTACTAGAGGAAGCTGTACAGGGCAAAATCTGTAGAGGAAGGCAAAGATTGGAATACATCCAGCAAGTAATTGAGGACTTACGTGCAAATGCTACTCTGAGATGAAGAGGTTAGCACAGGAGAGGAATTCGTTGCGGGCCGCATCAAACCAGTCGGAAGACTGATGGAAAAAAAAAAAAAGTGTGCTCAGTCAACGGTAGAAATATCATGACTTATACTTGTATAAATACAGAGTGAATGACCTAAAACTTGCACCGAAAATATTGCGGAAATGGAATGTGCTATTGACGTCCCGTTTTCACAGAATGAAATAGTAATCGGGGGCTCGCGTTCTTAGCGAATCGACTTATTGTAACTATGCTTAGAAAATATACGTTTGGTGCAACCATACGCCTTTTTAAATGGAACAATGCCTATTGAAATTAAGAAACTAAAATTAGGGTAGATCAGAATGTTAGTGGTTTTTGTTGCAGGACTCTAGTGCGAGTCGTTTACGAGATGTCGTATTTTAAAAAGTTCCCACTTCGACAGTTGGATAACATACATCTCTCCCTATAGCTTACCCCTACTTTCCTCAGAATTTCGAACACCTTGTACCATTTGACACTGTCAAAAGCTTTCTCATTGTCGACAAATACTGTGCGCGTGTCTTGATTTTTCTTTACTCTTGCTTCCATTACCCACCGCAACGTTAGAACTGCCTTCCTGGTGCCTTTACCTTTCCTAAAGCCAAACTGATGGTCACATAACACATCCTCAATTTTCTTTCCCATTCTTTTGTATATTATTCTTACCAGCAACTTAGATACATGAGATGTTGAGTTGATTGTTTGATAATTCTCGCACTTGTGAGCTCTTCCAGTCCTCGAGATTGTGTGGACGATATTTTTCGGAAAGTCAGATTGTTTCTCGCTCTTTATAATGCTCAATCCTGTATCGACGTTGCTCCTTCACTCAGTTATTGCTCGGTACAAGACGCTTCTATCCCAAGCTCTCGAATGAATGGCCGTCTTGTGCTGCAACGGCGCCAAAAGTCACGAAAAGCTTGTCTGGCCTGTGTACAACCGTGCATCCTGACTGGTGCAGCTTCTTCTGGGCATCTGCCCGTCACGCCTATTACAAGAAACCGCGGCGGAGAGACCGGTTTGTGTGAACAGCTTTTGGTAGAAGTCGCCTCGATTTGGGGCTCCAGGTAATAAGATCCACTGCAACGCCTTCGCATGAAGTTGGTGGATATCTAAAAAGCCATCGCAGGAACGCAACTCACTGTAACGAAGAAAGGAACCGGCGATAAAAACTCTGATTCTCACCATAAAACACGAAAATTGTCTGGAGGCAACAGGTACTGATTTAAGGCGCAAACGACAGAAGAGGTCGCTTGGGGAGCGAAGCGGAGCGTCACGCTAGTGCATCATTTAATACAGGATGTGCGTAAAAGTATACAGTAATAGAAGCAGAAACATTCCAGTAAACATGCCTCCACAAGGGAACTAATTCAGAAATAATAGCGAATGTATGGCTTCGAGCTGCCACTAACTTCAGGATCAAATATTGTCCTATTTTCTACAAGCCGAAGAAACTAAATCACCTGCCTAATATCGTGTAGGGCCCCGCCAGCACGCGGAAGTGCTGCAACACGACGTGGTATGGACTCGACTAATGTCTGAAGTAGTGTTGGAGGGAACTGACACCATGAATCCTGCAGAGCTGTCCGTAAATCCGTAAGAATACGAGAGGGTGGAGATCTCTTCTGAACAGCAAGTTGCAAGGCAGCCTAGATATGCTCAATAATGTTCATGTCTGCGGAGTTTGGTGGCCAGTGGAAGTGATTAAACTCAGAAGAGTGTTCCTGGAGCCACTCTGTGGCAATTCTGGGCGTGAAGGGTGTCGCATTGTCCTGCTGGAATTGCCCAAGTCCGTCGGGATGCACAGTGGACATGAATGGATGTAGGTGATCAGACAGGACGCTTACCTACATGTCCCCTGTCAGAGACATATACCTAGACGTATCAGAGGTACCATATCACGCCAGCTGCACACGCCCCAGACCATAAGAGAGCCTCCACCAGCTTGAACATCCCTTGCTGACATGCGGGGTCCATGGCTTCATCATGCTCTCTCCAAATCTGTACAGGCCCATCCGCTCGATACAATTTGAAACGAGACTTGACCGACCAAGCAACATATTTTCAGTCATCAACAGTCCAATGTCGGTGTTGATGAGCCCAGGCGAGGACTAAAGCTTTGTTGCGTGCAGTCATCAAGTGTTCACGAGTGGGACTTCGGCTCCGAAAATCCATATCGATGATGTTTCATTGAATGGTTCGTACGCTGACCAGTAAAGAAATCTGTAGCAATTTGTGGAAGGACTGCACTTCTGTCACGATGAACGATTCTGTTCAATCGCCATTGGTCCCGTTCTTGCAGGATCGTTTTCCGCCCACAGCGATGTCGGAGATCTGATGTTTTAGCGGATTCCTGATATTCGCGGTACACTCGTGAAATGGTCGTAGGGCAAAATCACCACTTCATCACCACCTCGGAGATGCTGTGTTCTATATCTCGTGCATAGTGGGTAGTATTTCTGGAGATCGCTTCTGATTCCTATCTTGGAGGTGGTTGAGCGCTGTGCTTTCCTCCAGCAAGTGGGCACTGTTTTTTGTTCGAGTGATCTACGGTATACTAAGGTTAAAAAAGGGGCTAACTCAGTCGCAAATTCGATACAGAACCTGACAGGGATTGCAAGTGGCCCTGCAGCTTTGTTCAGTTTTAGCGATTACAATTGTTTCTCAGTGCCGCTAACACTAATGACAGCTATTGGCTATCTTAATACCGATTTGCTTGCTTTACCACAATGGGCGCAGTATATAAGGTTAAGACTCAACTCATCCCAAACGCAAGCCATACAGGATGCTCATACTAAGCCCATTAACCCCAGATATCGGGAATTTCTACCACCTTCAGCCTAAGTGGGGTAAATATATTCTTTCCTTCAGCAATGAGTGTGGGGGTAATAACAGATGAAAATCTAAACTGAACTGACCACGTAACTGTAATGTGCAAGATGGGATGCTCTACAAAAATATAAAACGATCTCCCCTCTTGGCCTGAAAAAGAGACTTATACGAAAACTTATACTTCCATTTATTCATTACAGCGCTGTTATCTTGCGAGGCCTTTTTCAGGAAAGCTAAAGCGCATGCAACTGGTTACGAATGTCTGTGTTCGTTACGTCGATGATATTCGACTCTTTGATCACATTTCACCATCATCCGAAAAGCTATCCTGGCTGCCTGCAGACCGCAGATATTTCTGTACCTCTTTCATATCTCACCCCGACATTAACGCTTTTGTCTGAACAACATGGCAGAAACACCCGTTACCATCTGAGAGAAATTTTTTCTCCACCAGGGCATCGTTCAGCCCTTTCTCAAACACCTTCCCCACTCTGCGACAACCCCTCGCATTATATTACATGACTAAATAACATCTCCAGCTTCAGAAGATAGGTAATGACATATCTACTGAAGCAATAATACTATTATCGAGCGAGGCGAGGTAGTGCAGTGGTTAGCACAGAGGACTCGCATTAGGGACGATGACGGTTCAAACCCGCGTCCGGCCATCATGGTTTAGGTTTCTCGTGATTTGCCTAAATCGCTTAAGACAGATGTCGGGATGGTTTTTTTGAAAGGAAATGGCCGATTTACTTCTCCATCCATCCCTAATCAGAGCTTGTGCTCCGTCTCTAATGAATGCCGGCCGCGGTGGTCTCGCGGTTCTAGGCGCGCAGTCCGGAACCGTGTGACTGCTACGGTCGCAGGTTCGAATCCTGCCTCGGGCATGGATGTGTGTGATGTCCTTAGGTTAGTTAGGTTTAAGTAGTTCTAAGTTTTAGGGGACTTATGACCTAAGATGTTGAGTCCCATAGTGCTCAGAGCCATTTTTTTCTCTAACGACCTCGTTGTACGCGGGGCGTTAAACCTAATCTCCGCCTCCTCCTATTATCGTTGTCCTTGTATGCACTCGTTACCCTTGCACCTCCCTCTTTCCAACCTGATCTTCCTCAAGTGGTTAAATGGCTCTGAGCACTATGGGACTTAACTTCTGAGGTCATCAGTCCCCCAGAACTTAGAACTACTTAAACCTAACTAACCTAAGGACAACACACACATCCAAGCCCGAGGCAGAATTCGAACCTGCGACCGTAGCGGTCGCGCGGTTCCAGACTGTAGTGCTTAGAACCGCTCGGCCACCCGGGCCGGCGATCTTCCTCACTTCCTAGCATTCTTAGCCGATGTAGTCTCCTGGAATATCCTTTTCCCAAAACTCACTATATCAGTAAAATTACATTTTGTGGACCTACAAATTCTTCTTTAATCTGCCACTGGCATCACTATTATTAACGCCACAATTATTATTGTTACTGTTATCACTATTAGCGGCTGCAGCTGCATGTAATGATAGTAGTAACTTTGTTACTTCGCAGTCAGTATAATTTACTCAGTCAGCTACTTCAGATACTCAAATCATGTTAATACGAGTAGTCATTCTAAAATTGTTACCTTCTTAGTTAATATCGCAACGGCCTTGCCGCAGTGGCTAGACCGGTTCCCGTGATATCACCGAAGTTAAGCGCTGTCGGGCGTGGTCGCCACTTGGATGGGTGACCATCCAGGCAGCCATGCGCTGTTGCCATTTTTCGGGGTGCACTCAGCCTCGTGATGGCAACTGAGGAGCTACTCGACCGAATAGTATCGGCTTTGGTCAAGAATACCATCATAACGACCGGGAGAGCGGTGTGCTGACCTCACGCCCCTCCTATCTGCATCCTCCACTGAGGACGACACGGCGGTCGGATGGTCCCGGTAGGCCACTCGTGGCCTGAAGACGGAGCGCTTCTTAGTTAATATCACGCGTTATATACAATGCATGGTTGGAACACTGGTCCGATGTAAGAGAGGGCCTGATGGCGCTAATTAGATAAGATTAAAGAACTAAACAAGTAAATAAAATAAATAAGCAATATCAATCGGTTCTACATCTCAGATTTGTCTTTCATTTCGCAACGACGCGATACGTTAATTTGGCTTTCTTCTTTTTCTAACAGTCAATGGCGAACCACCGCTCTCGGCTCTCGTTGGCACCGCTACGACTGGCGTTATGGCAGTGCCACATATTTATAACCAGCAAGCCAGCAACTCTGGAGCACATTCTGGTCAAAGCGTTGCGCCGTAATTACCCGTCAGGTGTGGCGCTTCTTTCGCAATCCGCGAGAGGAGTGTGCCGACTGTTGGCAGCAGGGAGTGCTGCTCAGCAAGCGCCACACGAAAGCCCGAAGGTCAAGGCGGGCTGGGCGTCCGTCCACACCACACAGCCCGAAGGCCGCGGCTGGCCGACACGTGGCAGGGCAGGAGCAGAGCCGCTGCGGGGGGGACCCCGCTGCGCAGAGATGGGCTGCGGACCACTTTTAAATCCCGCTGCCAGCATAAACACGGGCCCTGTAAACACGCGGCTCTGGCAGCGCGCGGCGAATAGAGAAAGCCTTACATCAGCTCTGACACGTGCAGCATTGTCCGAAAAGTGTTAAACAAACTATGGATACGTTCACCTTTCTAAGATTGGCACCACGTGGAAGCGCGTCGAAGCTGCACAGATCAGACCTCGGTAATGCGCTGACGGAAAAAGAGAATCGCCCCATCAACAATTAATTAATGTAGTATTGAAATTTTGGGAATACATTGGTCTAGGTAGCACATTTAAGTGATTAAAATTGCGGGATCACAGGTTAATGTAAGTGCGAGACAAGCCATTGCAAATGTCAGTTTGTGAGATGGTGTTTCATGCTTGTTGCACTTCATTGGTCAATACAACGACGGTTCTTGCTGTTTGAGGATAACGCAGGAGTTGTCGTATGATGATGTGCTGGATTGGAGACAGTTTTAGTCATGGAGCAGGCCAAGCCAAAATGTCGAAACACTGTAGAGCTTGTTGGTCTACAACAACCGAATGTGGGCAAGCGTTATCCTGTTGGAAAACACCCCTGGAATGAAACTTCCTGGCAGATTAAAACTGTGTGCCGGACCGAGACTCGAACTCGGGACCTTTGCCTTTCGCGGGCAAGTGCTCTACAACTGAGCTACCAAAGCACGACTCACGCCCCTTCCCCACAGCTTTACTTCTGCCAGTACATCGTCTCCTACCTTCCAAACTTTGCAGAAACTCTCCTGCGAACCTTGCAGAACTAGCACTTCTGAAAGAAAGGATATTGTGGAGACATAGTTTAGCCACAGCGTGGGGGATGTTTCTCGAATGGACGGGGCGTGAGTCGTGCTTGGGTAACTCAGTTGTAGAGCACTTGCCCGCGAAACGCAAAGGTCCCGAGTTCGAGTCTCGGTCCGACACACAGTTTTAATCTGCCAGGAAGTTTCATATCAGCGCACACTCCGCTGTAGAGTGAAAATTTCATTCTACCCCCTGGAATGCTGTTCATGAATACCTGCACAACAGCTCGAATCACCAGATCGACGAACAAATTTGAGGTCAGTGCGCGTCGGATAAGCACGATAGTGCTCCAGCTGACGTACGAGATCGCACCCAACTCCAGGTGTAGGTCCGGGTGTCTACACTACTGGCCATTAAAATTGCTACACCACGAAGATGACGCGCTACAGACGCGAAATTTAACCGACAGGAAGATGATGCTGTCATATGCAAATGATTAACTTTTCAGAGCATTCACACGAGGCTGGCGCCGATGGCGACACCTACAACGTGCTGACATGAGGAAAGTTTCCAACCGATTTCTCATACACAAACAGCAGTTGACCGGCGTTTCCTGGTGAAACGTTGTTGTGATGCTGATCGCGTTGGTCGAGATCCAATGACTGTTAACAGAATATGGAATCGGTGGGTTCAGGAGGGTAATACGGAATGCGGTGCTGCATCCCAACGGCCTCGTATCACTAGCAGTCGAGATGACAGGCATCTTATCCGCATGGCTGTAACGGATCGCGCAGCCACGTGTCGATCTCTGAGTCAACAGATGGGGACGTTTGCAAGACAACAACCATCTGCACGAACAGTTCGACGACATTTGCAGCGGCATGGACTATCAGTTCGGAGACCATGAATGTGGTTACCCTTGACGCTGCATCACAGACATGGTGTACTCAACGAGGAACCTGGTTGCACGAATGCCAAAACGTCATTTTTTCGGAAGAATCCAGGTTCTGTTTACAGCATCATAATGGTCGCATCCGTGTTTGGCGACATCGTGGTGAACGCACATTGGAAGCGTGTATTCGTCATCGCCATATTGGGGTATCACCCTGCGTGATGGTATGGGGTGTCATTGGTTACACTTTTCGGTCACCTCTTGTTCGCATTGACGGCACTTTGAACAGTCGACGTTACATTTCAGATGTTTTACGATCCGTGGCCCTAGCCTTCATTCGATCCCTGCAAAACCCTGCATTTCAGCAGGATAATGCACGACCTCATGTTGCAGGTCCTGTACGGGCCTTTCTGGATACAGAAAATGCTCGACTGCTGCCCTGGCCAGCACATTCTCCAGATCTCTCACCGAATGAAAACATCTGGTCCACGGTGGCCGAGCAACAGGCTCGTCACAATACGCCAGTCACTACTCTTGATGAACTGTGATATCGTGTTGAAGCTGCATGGGCAGCTGTACCTGTACACGCCATTTAAGCTCAATGCCCAGGCGTATCAAGGCCGGTATTACGGCCAGAGGTGGTTGGTTCAAAATGGCTCTGAGCACTATGGGACTTAACATCTGAGGTCATCAGTCCTCTAGAACTTAGAACTACTTAAACCTAACTAACGTAAGGACATCACAGACATCAATGCCCGAAGCAGGATTCGAACCTGCGACCGTAGCGGTCGCGTGGTTCGAGACTGAAGCGCCTAGAACCGTTTGGCTACGCCGGCCGGCCCAGAGGTGGTTGTTCTGGGTACTGATTTCTCAGGATCTATGCACCCAAATTGCGTGAAAATGTAATCACATGTCAGTTCTAGTATAATATATTTGTCCAATGAAAACCCGTTTATCATCTGCATTTCTTCTTGGTGTAGCGATTTTAATGGCCAGTAGTGTAGCACGCAATCAGTCTGGTTGCAGGACCTCAACTGACCTCCTCCTAACCAACACACTGCCATCAGTGACACCTAGAAATCGCAACAGACCTCCACCCCGCTCTCTAATGAACTCTCGCTTAACACCGTTGAAGTCACAAATGGCAGTGCTTTGGGGTCAGTGTAATGGACGCTACAGGGCGTCTAGCTGGGAGCTGTCCTCGAAGTAGCCGATTTATGAGAGTTTGTTGTGTCTCTGTGGTCTCAACTGCTGCTCAAATCGGTGTTGCATATGCAGTACGATGCTCCAGAGCCGTACGCCGAACACCACAGTCTTCCCTCTAGGTAGTGCCACGTGGATGTCCGAAACCCAGTCTTCTTGCGACCGTACTCCCGTGACCATCATTGCCAATATTCGTGGCTGCATTCCTGGAACCGTGCGACCGCTACGGTACAGGTTCGAATCCTGCCTCTGGAATGGATGTGTGTGATGTCCTTAGGTTAGTTAGGTTTAAGTAGTTCTAAGTTCTAGGGGAGTGATGACCTCACATGTTAACTCCCATAGTGCTCAGAGTCATTTTTGAGGTGGCTGCAATCCTGCCAAGTCTTTCTTCAGTATCGCCGAAGGAGCACCACCTCCTCGTAGCCCTGTTACACGACTTCGTTAAGCCTCAGGGAGGTATTGATAATGGCTCCTTTTTCGCCTTAACGGCATTTTTGACTAACATTAACTCACCACGTCCAAACTCAAAGATAACTAACACTCACGACCTTTACAGCGTGTATTGAAAGCAAACCCTAATTTGCATACCAACACTGGCACAACTACCGCCACTCTTATGCGAGTTGTGAGAAGTCTGAATAGACGTCATCTGTCAGATGTAGAAACACGCCTACAATCTTTCGTTTATGTCGCTCAGCTGCTTCTTAGTGTTGCGATATTTCTCTGTCATTGTATTTAAAAGACGTGCAAAGGATGGTAGCTTGCTTTAAAGTGTGCTCTTTACAAAACGATAAAGTTTAGTGTCCTATATCTACAATATCAACGACTCACAACTGGAAACGGTCAACTGGTTGCATAACTTGCGAGGATGTTTTGGACAGTTCGCCCGACATGAATCCCTTCGAACATTTAGGGGGCATAATCGAGCGGTCGGTTCGTGCACAAAATCCTGCACTACTAACACTTCCGCAGTTGTGGACGGCTATAGAGGCAGCGTGGCTTAATATTTCTGCAGGGGACTTTCAGCGTCTTGTTGAGTCCATGCTACGTCGAGCTGCTGAAATGCGCCGGGCAAAAGGTGGTCTGATACGATGTCTGGATGTAACCGATGACTTTTGTCACCTCAGTGTATGGGACGAAGTAAGAAGCATTAACTACCATCACTAAAAATAAGCTTTCATTAACCGAAAGACTAATTTCAACACACAGTCGTGTTTGGGCAGCGGTCGAGTGTGCGCGCGCCTTCTACGTGTTGCGGCCGCAGGCAGGTGCAACTTGTAAGCAGAGTGTACCAGTTACAGCAGAGCAGAAGAGAAGCGATTCCGGAAGTACTGCAACGAGGCACGCCCGGCTAGCCGCGCGGTCTGACGCGCTGCTTCCCGAGCGTGAAGGCGTGCCGGTCTCCGGCACAAATCCGCCCGGCGGATTAGTGTGTGTGTGTGTGAAATCTTCTGGGTCGTCAGTCCCTAAACTTACACACAACATAACCTAAATTATCCTAAGGACAAACACACACAACCATGCCCGAGGGAGGACTCGAACCTCCGCCGGGACCAGCCGCACAGTCCATGACTGCAGCGCCTTAGACCGCTCGGCTAACCGGCGGATTAGTGTCGGGGTCCTGTGTGCCAGCCAGCGTGTGGTTGGTTTTTAAGGCGGTTTTCGATTTGCCTCGATGAATGCGGGCTGGTTCCCTTCTTTCTGCCTCA
Source organism: Schistocerca serialis cubense (assembly GCF_023864345.2). Taxonomy (NCBI): domain Eukaryota; kingdom Metazoa; phylum Arthropoda; class Insecta; order Orthoptera; family Acrididae; genus Schistocerca; species Schistocerca serialis. Next base: position 109,797,771 of record NC_064639.1, on the reverse strand, counting down.
GTTACACTATGGCAGTGATTGCTGCGCAAACACTGTCTCCACGTACGCGTACACCATAATTACTCTACCACGCAAACATTTGGGGTTACTCTCGTCCGGTATGTGACGTTCCCGCGGGGAAGGTCCACTGGGGGCCGAGCCGCAAAACAAGCCGGGGTTCGGTGTGGGGCTGCGGTGAGGTGGGTAGACTGCTGTGGTATGTTGCAGGGTTGTGAACCACTGAGGGCTACGGCGGGACGAAGCCTCTCCGTCGTTTCTATGTCCCTGGTTAAATGCACACTACACACTACAACGAAAGTTTCTGTTATAGTACAGCGTTGCGCTCTTCGTTTTGGTTTCCCGTTTGGTGAATCACGTCCCAAAACTGCATAAGTCGACATTCAGTTTGTTCAGAAAATTCGACTAAGACGATAGGCATACAACCAGATTTTTTTGGCAAAAGATATATAGATTAAGGCAACAACAGAGCACACATGTGAACGTGTAGTTTCGGAATTCAACGGAACGATATACTTCAAAAGATTGTGGCGGAAATTGTAAGGTTGTAATTACCATATTGGTCTTTGCTTACGTGCCATTCGAATTTATGGTACTATCTGAGATCTGAAGTTCCTAACGACATGCTATGGTAAGAACTATATCGGTTGCTAACGAGAAATGACTGGAGAACAGATTTTTGAAAGTGGACAAAGGTATGAGAGTGGTGCGTGTGGACCCCCGCAGACACATCCGGTCCTGTCTTGATATTCAGGATCAAAAGCTTCTTATTGCATACGACAGGCGCTTGCGCACTTTTCTGCGAACTAGGGCACCTCCGGGCACAATGCAAGGCCACTTGAACTGCATCCCATGTGCAGAAGGTTAATACAACTTAACATCGACCAGACAATCTACGCAACAAATAAAAGAGCACAGGCAGAGCCATTACCGTTGAGGCGGAAAATACCCACTGGGATTCTTAATTAGCGTCACGATCACCTCCACGTGCATGCACCGACAAGGAAACGCCTCAAACCGATACACAGTATGCGCACAAGGTAGCGGAAAATTGCGTAGAAGACTGCGCCCCACCAGACGTTTGGGAAATGACTGAAAATACAGATGAACCCGAGCAGGGACAGGGATTATCACAGACGATGTCTGTTGAAGACTTGATTGACGTGCGCTGTACAGAACCAGTGAGAACGCTAGGACCAAACGCGTCGTGAGAACGGGTTCTGATCCTTAGAATAAGGAACGAGAAAGAGACTAACAATTTACACGCAGGTCTAGCAGTGCCTCAAGCAAGTAGGATGGGATAAAGGAGATGAAAAACAGGACCATCCCTTTTGACGACGGAGTAAAACTAGGACAGGTACAAGATTTAATCACAGTCACAGTTGAAACTGAGTGGACTGCATGGAATAAAAGGTCGACTCGGGGGAGGCATGTATCAAACAAACGATCATCGTAAACAGAATTGAGATACCAACTAAGATGATAAATTTCCAACAATATGTTCGTGCTGCGGACGCCGACACAATACTAACGTAAGAAATCATAAATGCAAAAATAACAGGTATGACAGTGTAACCTCCCAGCAGTAATTGATAAATGGAAAATGGAGCCAAGTGTAACCTCCTCACACAAAAAATGTTATATAATAATGAAAAAAGGAGCCAAGCGTAACCTCCCCACAAAAATTTAAAAAAAATGATAATTGACCATAAACCTCACAATAATATTGATTAAATAATGAACCGTGAATCAAATGTAACCTCCTAACAGAAATAATAATATCTGGTAAATTTTACAAGGGCAGCAGCGCTGACCTTCGGCTCTGTATTCTGAACAAAAAAGCAAAAATTCTTACCTCATTAAAAGACTGCAAATATATCTGCTCTTAATTAAACATTCTTCGACACAGCTTCGTGCAATGCTGGCGTATATATATTTTTTGATTCTTGGAAGCAATGATAATGCATTGGAGATTGAAATGAATGCTTTTCTTTAAAAAAGTTACTTTATATTATAAAAATTATTATTGGGGCATTTTTTGAACAAATTACTTACAGTTAACATACATTATTAGATATGCGCAATGCTGCTTCTTTACCTTCTACAACAATACTCATCCTCCAGAACCCTGACCAGAGTCGCGCGCAGAGCACACAGCCGATGCACGCCGACTCCCGCAGACTACTACTGTCCACTCGCTACTAAAGCCGACCGACTACTACTGTATCCGACTGACTACTACTGTCCACTCGCTTCTACTGTATCCGACTGACTACTACTGCATCCGACTGACTACTACTGTCGACTCGCGCAGACTAGCCAGACTCGTACAGACTCGCGACAAGCAACAACTAACAATAAACTACTCTCTGGTCAGAGATTCTGTCATGCCTCGCCCATCGCCGGCGAAGCATACACCTTACAACAGGATATTAGGCAATACCGAATCTTGGTATAGCAGCCGGCACAGCTGTGTGATTTAGAGATGGGCTACTGTGTACGCCAGTGGTACTTACCGCATCATATCGCGGCATCGCAGTTGACATCTCAGGCACGAAAATTATTAATATTTACGCACCTTCTTGTACAAACGCCAAGCAAAAAGAAAGCAAATAAAATTTTCACCACAGAAGTACCTAGAATTACAAACAGCACTCACGCATCAATTTCATCGCCGAGAATTTTAATTGTATTGTTATGCATCAAAACACTCCCATGCGGGAAACTTGTAATATGTTTAGCGCCGAGGTACAAAGTATAAACAGTTTCTTTCACTTATCAGGCCAACGGCCTTGCCGCAGTGGTAACACCGATTCCGGTCAGATCACCGAAGGTAAGCGCTGTCGGGCTGGGCTAGCACTTGGATGCGTGACCATCCGGTCTGCCGAGCGCTGTTGGCAAGCGGGGTGCACTCAGCCCTCGTGAGGCAAACTGAGGAGCGACTTTACTGAGAAGCAGCGTCTCCGGTCTCGGAAACTGACATACGGCCGGGAGAGCGGTGCGCTGACCACATGCACCTCCATATCCGCATCCAGTGATGCCTGTGGGCTGAGGATGACATGGCAGCCGGTCGGTACCATTGGACCTTCATGGCCTGCTTGAGCGGAGTTTAGTTTAGTTTTCACTTATCAGATACCTTGAAACTAAAGCACCCAAACAGAAGGCTTAATTGTGTCGATTAGGCCGCTTATATGTATCACGAAAACATTGACGAAAAAAATCACAACACCAAAAAATTATTAATGTAGAGTAATGAATTTTATGGAATACTTCTGTCTAGTTAATGCACGCATCAAAAAAAGTTCTGCATCACCCCAGTTCCAAGAACTCCTGAAGATAGACGTTGACTATCGATATTGTCCCTTTGACTGTTCAGAGTAGTCACTAAACCCGCCCAAAGATGTAAACAACCATGCATGAGCAGCGCCTATTAGACGGAAGGGATGCGACACCCTTCCATTTCCAGTCATTCCACCAGGAAGGAGGTACACGGCTCGTGTTGTCTGTAGTTCAATCATGCCTAGAGGATCAATACCGCATTGTTACTTTGTGGCAGGAAGAGCTCTCGACAAGAAAAGTATCCAGGCGTCTCGGAGTGAACCAAGACGATGTTATTCGGACATGGAGGAGATACGGAGAGACAGGAACTGTCGATGACATGCCTCGCTCAGGCCGCCCAAGGGCTACCACTGCAATGGATGACCGCTACCTACGGATTATGGCTCGGAGGAACCCTGACAGCAACGCCACCATGTTGAATAATATTTTTCATGCAGCCACAGGACGTCGTGTTACGACTCAAACTATTCGCAATAGGCTGCGTGATGCTCAACTTCACTCCAGACATCCATGGCGAGGTCCATCTTTGCAAGTACGACACCATGCAGTGCGGTACAGGTGGGCCCAACAACATGCCGAACGAACCGCTCAGGATTGGCATCACGTTCTCTTCACCGATGAGTGTCGCATATGCCTTCAACCAGAGAATGGTAGGAAACTTGTTTGGAGGCAACCCGGTCAGGCTGAACGCCTTAGACACACTGTGCAGCGAGTGCAGCAAGGTGGACGTTCACAGCCGTTTTGGGGTGGCATTATGTGGGACCGCCGTACGCCGCTGGTGGTCATGGAAAGCGCCGCAACGGCTGTACGAGACGTGAGTGCCATCCTCAGACTGATAGTGCAACCACATGGGCAGCATATTGGCGAGGCGTTCGTCTTCATGGACCACAATTCGCACCCCCATCGTAACATCCTGGGAATGACTTCTTTCAGGATGACGCCATCGCTCGACTAGAGTGGCCAGCATGTTCTTCAGACACGAACCGTATCGAACATGCCTGGGATAGAGTGAAAAGGGCTGGGTTTATGGACGACGTGACCCAGCAATCACTCTGACGGACCTACGCCGAATCACCGTTGAGGAGTGGGACAATCTGCACCAACAGTGCCTTGATGAACTTGTGGATAGTAAGCCACGACGAATACAGGCATGCGTCAATGCAGGAGGACGTCCTACTGGATATTAGAGGTACCGGTGTGTATAGCAATCTGGACCATCACCTCTGAAGGTCTCGCTGTATGGTGGTGCAACATGCAATGTGTGGTTTTCATGAGCAATAAAAAGGGCGAGAATGATGTTTATGTTGATCTCTATTCCAGTTTTCCGTACAGGTTCCGGAATTCTGGGAACCGAGGTGATGCAAATCTTTTTTTAATGCGTGTATATAACCGCGCGACTGCTACGGTCGCAGGTTCGAATCCTGCCTCGGGCATGGATGTGTGTGATGTCCTTAGGTTAGTTAGGTTTAAGTAGTTCTAAGTTCTAGGGGACTGATGACCACAGATGTTAAGTCCCATAGTGCTCAGAGCCATTTGAACCACTTTTTGCGTGTATATTTAAATGATTAACTGAGTAACATTGCAAGATCACAGGTTAATGTAAGCGCTAGCTACGCCATTGCAAATGCGAAGTGCTGGTACAACAATAACCGATGTAACCACCAGACTGTTAAATGCAAGCTTGCCATCGTGCATGTTGGGTTACAACAGCGGCACGTGGGCGAGTGTTATCCTGTTTGAATGCTGTTCATGAATGGCAACACAGCAGATCTGCCGTCAGTGTGCGTGGAATAACCACTAGAATGCTCCTGCTGTCATACGAAACCGCACCCCAGACCATAGCTCCAGGTGTAAGTCCAGTGTGTCCAGCAAGCAGGCAGGTTGGTTGCGGGCCCGCAACTGCCCTCCTCCTAACCAACACCACACGGCCATCACTGGCACCGAGGCAGAAATCGCTTTCATCAAGACCTCCACCCTGCCCTCCAATGGCTCACGTTTGACGCCGCCAAAGTCTCTCAGATGGTGGTGCTTTGGGGTCAGTGAAATCCACGCTGCAGGGCGTTTGGCTTGGAGATCTCCTTGACGCAAACGATTTGCAACAGTTCGCAGTGTCACTGTGGTACCAACTGGTGCTCAAATTGCTGCTACAGATGCAGTACGATGCCCCAGAGCCATACGGCGAACACCACGGTTTTCACTCTCGGTAGTGCCACGTGGCCGTTCGGAACCCGGTCTTCTTGCGACCGTACGTTTTTGTGATCATCACTGCCAGTAATCATGCACAATGGCTACGTTCCTGCCAGGTCTGTCTGCAGTATCGCAGAAGGAACATCCACATTCTCGTAGCCTGAAAGCGACACCCCCGGGATAACAAGGCCGCCCACCAGTGTTAGTGACGTCACACAAAGCGGCCCATAGCCGACGCAGCAGTCCACGGACACCTCCGTACAGACGCGCCTGATGCTAACGATCTTCTGTCCGTCATACAGAAAGGAGCGAACTATAATTCGAACCAAAGACCAAATTATATATATTCTTGTAAACAGCATAAAGGTTCATAACGAAATACCGATTACATATACGGGCAGGAATAGGTTCTAGAACTCCTCTGAAAAGTGTTTATCTTCAGTACCAGAATGAACATCAAATTGTCAGGTTTTCTAAATAGAAAAGCACTTTGTTAGTAACAGACAGCAATAATGAGACTTGCAGTTGGTGATTTCTACGTGGAAAAGGAAATAAGCTGTAGAGAAATTTAAAATGGTAAGTAAAGAGAGCCTCAGCCTTTTGCTCACATACTTACATGTAATGCACTTGGTTGTTTGTCATTTCCTTACCTTTCATAACATTTTTAATATTGTTTCAAGAAGTGTATCTTCAATAGCAGAGTGAACTCCAAATTGTCAGGCTTTTCTTAAAGGGAAGAGCAGTCCCTTAGTATCACAGTGCAAGACAGAATCTTGTGTTCAGTGATGTCTATGTTAAAAGGAGAATATTTGATATCTATCTTTTGTTTCCATTCTTTATTACTGGAGATACACTTGTAAAAATTCTTGAAAAGAGCTGTCACCATGAACATATGAGTAAATTCACAATAGTCATGTGTTTTATGAGATAAAGCGAACTCTTGTTACCTTATTGTAAACGAAAGTTGTGAGGGTTTTGCTATGTATGACAGTGTTTAAGATAATTTACTTTCAGTGTAATAGCTTGAAAATGTTAAGTCCTGCTGTCAGTTGGCATTTGTCACCACCTATATGCGAGTTTTAAAGCTAAATAGTGTTCTGACAATTATAAAGTAGTGGCAAAGTTCCTCAATCGATTAAACTTATTCCTGCCCGTATATGTAATCGGTATTTCGTTATGAACCTTTATGCTGTTTACAAGAATGTATATAATTTGCTCTTTGGTTCGAATTATAGTTGGCTCCTTTCTGTATGACGGACAGAAGATCGTTAGCATCAGGCGCGTCTGTACGGAGGTGTCCGTGGACTGCTGCGTCGGCTATGGGCCGCTTAGTGTGACGTCACTAACACTGCTGGGCGGCCTTGTTATCCCGGGGGTGTCGCCTGAAAGACGTTCTTGACTATCAACTCGCCATGCCTATTCTCAAAGGTAACTAACTCTTAAGACCATTGCATCCTACCGAGCGAGGTGGCGCAGTTTCTAGCACACTGGACTCGCATTCGGGAGGACGACGGTTCAATCCCCCGTCCGGCCATCCTGATTTAGGTTTTCCGTGATTTCTCTAAATCGCTCCAGGCAAATGCCGGGATGGTTCCTTTGAAAGGGCACGGCCGACTTCCTTCCTCTTCCTTCCCTAATCCAATGAGACCGATGACCTCGCTGCTTGGTCTCCTCCCCCAAAAGGAACGCAACAACCAACATTGCATCCTCATAGTGGCGCCACTAGCGTCAGTCTTATGCCACTGGTGTCCGGAGCTCGGGCTCTTGCGGTAGCGTTCTCGCTTCCCGCGCGCGGGGTCCCGGGTTCGACTCCCCGCGGTGGTCAGGGGTTTTTCCTGCCTCGATATGACTGGGTGTTGTTGTGTCGTCTTCATCATAATCATTCATCCCCATTACGGCCGGAGGAAGGCAATGGCAAACCACTTCCGCTAAGATCTTGCCTAGTATGGCGGTGCGGGTCTCCCGCATCGTCCCCTACGCTCCTCGGAGTATGGGACCTCATCATCTCTGCCACTGATGCGAAATTCGAGTAAACTCATCTTTCAGATAAAAACACGCCTACCAACTTTCGTTTATGTCGCACAACTCCTTCTTGGTGTTGTGACGTTTTTTTTTTTTTCCGTCGATGTACGAGGGCTATCCACAAGGTACATTACGTTTTGGAATTAAAAATAAATAAGGTATTGGAAATTTTTTTTATTATATACACATGAAAGCCATACTTAAATACTACTTTTCATAGTTGCCATTTAAATCAAGGCACTTATCGTAGCGATGGACGAGCTTGGAAATTCCTTCGTCGTAAAATTCGGCCGCCTGCGCTTTCAACCACGTGGTTACCTCTTCTTGAAGCTGTGCGTCGTCGTCAAAACGCTGCATAGCCAACTACTTCTTCATTGCAGGGAATAAGTGGAAGTCACTCGGTGCCAGGTCGGGACTGTACGGCGGATGAGGAAACAACTCCCAATTAAAAGATTCGAGAACTTCACGAGTGGCATTTGCCGTGTGGGTCCGGGCGTTGTTGTGAATCAGCAAGATCTTTGAGCCCAACTTTCCCCTGCGCTTGTTTTGTATTGCTCTTCTGAGGTTGTGCAGAGTTTGGCAATACCTTTGAGAGTTTATTGTAGTGCCTCTTTCCAGGAAATTCACAAAAATCACACCTTTTCTGTCCCAAAAGAGGTAACCACGTGGTTGAAGGCGCAGGCGGCCGAATTTTACGACGAAGGAATTTCCAAGCTCGTCCATCGCTACGATAAATGCCTTAATTTAAATGGCAACTATGTAGAAAAGTAGTATTTAAGTGTGGCTTTCATCTGTATATAATAAAAAAAATTTCCAATACTTTATTTATTTTTAATTCCAAAACGTAATGTACTTTGTGGATAGCCCTCGTATATATGCAACAGAATTTTAGCCCACGGCGTTTTCGTATCATTTCGCATATCGTGTCAGTATTGCAAATACACCACAAAAAATCCACCGGTGTAGAGGATTATGGCTTCCTAATTACAGTTTTGTTTAAGATTTGGATTTAGAGTGCGAAATAGCCCAGAACTGGAACACAGTAGCACTACATAGAGAGCAAGCATACCTGAGGTCGATTGGTGGGTAATGAAAGACAAGGCCATATTAATCATCGGCGTGATAGAATACGGAAAGAAATGGCTGCCTGGTAAAAAAAAAGGGAGGGAGTATTAGATTCTGTTACTGCGACAGTCATACGAGGCCAGCACGCTTATACAACATGACTTTTTCGCCATAGAACGTATTAAGGCTAAAATTATTAGACTATTCTTACAAAGAAGAGTACGACGTGCTAGACCGCAGCTCGTGATCGTGCGGTAGCGTTCTCGCTCCCCGCGCCCGGATTCCCGGGTTCGATTCCCGGCGGGGTCAGGGATTTTCTCTGCCTTGTGATGACAGGGTGTTGTGTGATGTCCTTAGGTTGGTTAGGCTTAAGTAGTTCTAAGTTCTAGGGGACTGATGACCTCAGATGTTAAGTCCCATAGTGCTCAGAGCCATTTGAACGACGTGCTATCGTTTCAAGGCCAGGTACGAAAGTGACGTATGGCAACAATAAAATGCACACAGCATTAAGTTTAAGAGCTCAAAACATCGCAGAGGCATCTTATAGAAAGCTTTCGGATTAATGAAGGAGTTGTTTGTTATACACAGCAGAGCATCGAACAGGGCATTGCTGCACATGTCGCCCCCTTGTGCCCTACAGAAAGTGTGACGCCCGAACTTACTGAAGATTGGTTAAACAACATTGGATCATTGCCACGGATTAGCCAAGGGTGGAATGTAAGTCTGCCAGCTTCAGTTTCTATGGATAAGAGTTGTGATTCACTCAAAATATCCCCAAGGCATAAATCGACTGTGCACCTTGGTTCAATTCCCCTCAGGTATGAGCTTAAAATAGTTTAGTAATTTGATACTAAATCGAATAAGACCTGCCATATGCAAAAGTGCACAGATAAATAATTCCAGCGCTGTACATACATCGATTTACAGCGAGAGAAGGAGACAATCAAAGCTCACTTCTGCGACGTAATACAGAACAATTTGCCTCGCACTGTAGTCGGAGGGTTATCAGGGGTGCATGATTTACCTACAGCACACACCTACCGTCCGATGTTGAATACTTGAAGGCCAGCCTCACGTACTCAACCTGTTAAGCTTCCTCTCCTTACCCGAGGTAAAGATAGAAAAAACTAACCTGTTAAAATCAAATATATGCTTGAGACCCTTTGTCCTCCATTTAGGTTGGTGTATAAACGTTACAAGATTTACGAAAAGCTGACAATGTCACTTATCAGAATTAGAGAGAGAGAGTTCCACTCTCCCTACTCGCACATACTACAATCACTGAGGTGCTCTGCAGCGCGGGATTAGACACAAAGGGGCCAGGACAGTTTTGGATGTGCCATCAAGAAGTCAAACGATTTCTCCAAGGCGAGGAATTCGCTAATTCCACGTTCACAGCCGTAAGCCCAGCGTAGCACTGTGACAGTATACAACTATGAAATGAACGCCATGAAACTTACCGACCTTTCATTAAATAATGAAGTGCGATGCTTTGATCGATTAACCTATCCCCATCTAAGACTGTAGATACTGTCACCATCAAAATATGTCTTGAAACACCAATTATAAGCACAGCCAATATGACTACACGTATTCAGGCGTAGTCAACATTAAATGAATGAATGCAGATGCAAAGCTTATGACGTAACTAAGGTGGACCGGCGGCCGATATAGGTCCTACCTCAGTCATAACCCGACACCATCCCCTCTACACAATGGTCTGTCACCCCTACACCTTATTGGACTTATGCGATTCTCGACAAGCCACTTTACTAATAATTTTCCTATCAATGACTCTAGTGTCATACATACGTGGAAACAAATTCTTATATAATTCTTATTATTATGAAATGTGTATTTTTGGATAGACTGTTTTCCTTTCTCCAGTCGTCCATGCCTTTAATTCGCCCACGTTCTATTTGCTAAGGGAAGTTCGCTGCCACAAATTTATTCTAATTTATTGTTTTCTCCCTTTGTATATTTAAGTTGGCTTCCCGAAAAGTTTTCGGCGCCACACCGCAAAACCGGCGATGATCAACTGGCGTTCTCAGGCACTTTTAGGCCCCTTCTCGCGACAATGACTGCCTCTGACCACGTGCTGCCACTAATTCTGATTTCAGCACTCAATTAAGACGGCAATATCTCGTGATTCATAACTCTGATCACATTGTGGTTTCCACCAAACGCTCTTAAATAAACAACGCACCCATACACTTTCTGTTCCAACCTCTTTCTTCTGTTACTCAGTTCTCAAGGTTCCAGAACCAAGTACATCGGCCAAGTACATCGGCCGCCATTTACTAGAAGTTTTCAGTTGGTGAGAGATCTCGAGGATGTGCAGGCCAGGGCAGCGGTCGAGCATTTTCTGTATCCAGAAAGGTCCGTACAGGACCTGCAACATGCGGTCGTGCATTATCCTGCTGAAATGTAGGGTTTCGCAGGGATCGAATGAAGGGTAGAGCCACGGGTCGTAACACATCTGAAATGTAACGTCCACTGTTCAAAGTGCAGTCACTGCGAACAAGAGGTGACCGAGACGTGTAATCAATGGCACCCCTTACCATGACGCCGGGTGATACGCCAGTATGGCGATGACGAATACACGCTTCCAATGTGCGTTCACCGCGATGTCGCCAATCGCGGATGCTACCATCATGATGCTGTAAACATAACCTGGATTCATAAAAAAAATGACGTTTTGCCATTCGTGCACGCAGGTTCAACACCATCGCAGGCGCTCCTGTCTGTGATGCGTCAAGGGTAACCACAGTCCATGCTGCTGCAAACGTCGTCGAACTGTTCGTGCAGATGGTTATTGTCTTGCAAACGTTCCCATCTGTTGACTCAGGGATCGAGACGTGGCTGCACGATCCGTTACTGCCATGCGGATAAGATGCCTGTCATCTCGACTGCTAGTGATACGAGACCGTTGGGATCCAGCATGGCGTTCCGTGTTACCCTCCTGAACCCACCGATTCCATATTCTGCTAACAGTCATTGGATCTCGACCAACGCGAGCAGCAATGTCGCGATACGATAAACCGCACTCGCGATAGGCTACAATCCGACCTTTATCAAAGTCGGAAACGTGATGGTACGCATTTCTCCTCCTTACACGAGGCATCACAACAACGTTTCACCAGGCAATGCCGGTCAACTGCTGTTTGTGTATAAGAAAATTGGAAACTTTCCTCATGTCAGCACGTTGTAGGTGTCGCCACCGGCGCCAAACTTGTGTGAATGCTCTGAAATGCTAATCATTTGCATATCACAGCATCTCTTCCTGTCGGTTAAGTTTCGCGTCTGTAGCACTTCATCTTCGTGGTGTAGCAACTTTAATGGCCAGTAGTGTAAAAAGAAAACTGTAGCTGACAATATTTTACCGATTTTTGTAACCAATGTTGATTACAAAATATTCGTTGAGGCCATTAACAGTCGACTAAAGACTGAGGTGGCCAGAGTCTCGGAATACCAAAAATCAGCAGTACCAGGACGTACAATGATTGACATATTCGCGAACGATCGAGACATTGTACATCCTGCTTGGGAAGCCCAGGCGACTTTGTGTACTCTCGATTTCTAAGAAGACAATGGTAGAGCTGAACTCCACTACCTAGAAAGAATCGGAGAGCTGATAGTACATTCATGGTATTTATCAGTGTATGTCTGCAAAATGTGCTCACCGGAATCAAGATCAATGGTAATATTTCGGAACACACACGGTGGCAGAATACACTGCATCAGGGTTGTCTCTCTAAGCAATAGTAACGCAAGCTCTTCTCCAAAAACTACATATCACATCGGCCATAAGCTGTACATATGTGGTGATGATCGTATCATACACATACGCAAAAGACGTCGTTCTAATTTTAAATATAAGCGAGATGAGTTTGGCACAGCTGACACATTCAACGAATATCAAAGATACAGCGGAGACACAATCAACATTGACAAATAAGTTTTTACTGACCTCTGACCCAATTCTCTATACCCAAATTGCATACAGTTAGCAAAAATCGCCATTTAGGCCTGATCATCACTGCGAATCCTACGTAGATGTCAGAACGCAGATGGCAGGAGAAGGTGTAATAAATCAAAATGATATTAAGGAGCTAAAACCTTATAAATCTAGACAATACAAATGATTTATAGCATCGCTGCTTATGTATATTCTACGCTCAATCATGTAGCTGCAGTCCTACCTAGCTGTACTTGGAAAGTATATGAGGCAAATACTCTGTGTGATCAGAAGTATCCGGACACCCACCGAAACATGCGTTTTTCATATTAGGTGCATTGTGCTGCCACCTACTACCAGGTACTCCATATGAGCGACAGCAGTAGTGATTAGACATCGTGAGAGAGCAGAAAGGGTCGCTCCGCAGAAGTCACGGACTTCGAACGTGACAGTGAAGTGGAAACGTGAAGGGACACGTAGAGCACAAACCCGTACAGACCGAACTAATATGTTGACTGACAGAGACCGCCGACAGTTGAAGAGGGTCGTAATGTGTGATAGGCAGACATCTATCCAGACTATCACACGGGAATTCCAAACTGCATCAGGATCCACTGCAAGTACTTTGACGGTTAAGTGGGAGGCGAGAAAAGTTGGAATTCATGGTCGAGCGGCTGCTCATAAGCCACACATCACGCAGGTGAATGCCAAACGACGCCTCGCTTGGTGTAAGGATCGTAAACATTGGACGATTGAACAGTGGAAAAACCTTGTGTGGAGTGACAAATCACGGTACACAATGTTGCGATCCGATAGTAGGCTGTGGGTATGGCGAAAGCCCGGTGAGCGTGTGTAATGCCACCAATAAAATTCGGAGTCGGTGGTGTTACGGTGTGGTCGTGTTTTTCATGGAGGGGGCTTGCATCCCTTGTTGGTTTGCGTGACACTATCACAGCACAGACCTACATTGACGTTTTAAGCATCTTCTTGCTTCCCACTGAAGATGAGCAGTTCGGGGATGGCAACTTCATCTTTCAAGACGATCAAGCACCTGTTCATAATGCACGGCCTGTGGCGGAATTGTTACACGACAGTAAGATCCCTGTAATGGACTGGCCTGCACAGAGTCCTGACCTGAATCCTATAGAACATCTTTGGGATGTTTTGGATCACACAAGCACATCGATACCTCTCGTCAGTGCACCACTCCTTATAGAATGGGCTGGCATTCCCAAAGAAACCTTCCAGCTCCTGATTGAACGTATGCCGGCGAGAGTGGAAGCTGTCATCAAGGCTAAGCGTGGGCCAACACCATACTGAATTCCAGCGTTACCGATGGAGTGCTCCAAGACCTTGTAAGTCATTTTCAGCCAGGTGTCCGGATACTTTTGATCACGTAGTGTAACACAGCCTTGGTGGCGTGGCATGTCTGGATGTTCAGTTTGCTTACGCTGTCTTTCCTCAACATTGCCATCTCATGTATGAACGGTCTATTGGGACGGAGAAATTCCTGCGGGCATTAGATAGCATTATTCCTTACTCAGGGAAGGCGCAGTAAGCATCACAGAAAAGATCTTCCAAATGTTTCGAACATAAGATTTAAGGCCGCGAATGTATATCGATTCTGAAAACAAAATTTATAGCTATATCTAAATCTGTTACATACAACTTAAGAGAGAACACACTGAAGCAATCCTCAGCAAGAGTCTACCAGCAATTAACCCAATATGCTCCTAAGCTTTGAATGGCAATCAGATATTCTCACACAAATTGGTCACAAGTTTGAAGAAATGTCCAGGCAAAGATTTTGCCCACAAATATTACAACTTTGTGGCCAGATGTCATCACAGATACCTAACCGACTCCAGTTACGAAATGTAAATTCAATGTGACCCATTCAGCCTTAAGTGAAGTGTGTAATGTTGAAGCAAACGTTCAACAATTATGTCTACGCAAGAAAACGATTAGCGTTTGGAGCTGAGTGAGGAGACAACTACGTTATTACGAGAAGCCCCACAAATGTGATAAACCTCGATAAGTTTTCGGGACAAGATTGGAAATTTTCTCTGAAGCTAAACACATTTACCTGGCTTGTTGGGCACTTGACAAATATTCCTCGCTACGCTCAAGGGCACTGATAAAAAGGAAATTACCGACTATCTGGCATTGCTACATTGGAGTATTCATCTAGAAGCCAGATATGGACCTTCAGTGCACAATTATCTGGATGTCATTCTCGAGACAGATTAAAAAAGGAAAATGAAGACGAAGAGTATCCTTTAGTAATTAACAATGTACCTGATGGAACAAGACTTTTGAGAAAATAATTTCAGTTATAATAAAGAAGACTTCAAATACAGACTGTTTCAAGACTATGTATGTGGATACAACAGAGACAAATCAAGCGTAACTTTGTGTTTATTTCTCTTTTTAAAAAATTTTAGTAATACTGTCATTATTATTATTTTAAATGTAAGACAAGGAAACCGTATGTTTTGCATATCCATGAAAGTGCTTAATCGTTTATAAATACTTGTAATCTTGAATTTCGCTCCAACAAAAGATTTAGTTTAAAAAGAACAGTGCTTTACTAGGCGTGCTCCCGTTGTAAGTTGCGGCCCGTTGCTCCCTCCAAATTTTGAGCTTCATTACACAGCCAGTTACAGCTTCAGTACAGTTTCACTTTGCACAGTGGAATACATTGCCGGGATATGAAACAAGAGTTCGTGGTAGCGCCTGGAGGCCGGAGGCAGCCATTGTCGCGAGGAGGGGCTACAAAGTGCCCAAGGACGCCAAGTCATCACGGCGGGGTTTGAGGCATGGCGTCGGAAACTTTTTAAAGAAGTAACAAGAGACAGATAAAAATCCTAGCACTATCCGGGAATCGAACTTGATCTCTTTTTATCCCTAGCTAGCTCTTTACCACTTGGCCATAATTTTTTTTGCTTTTTGTTTTTTCCCGTGCAATAGCTTTTCTTTTCTTCGGTATGTTTTATATTTTTTGTGCTCTCTTCAACCCTTTCAGTCGTGCCTTACACCCGTCATCATCGCCTTCTTTGACACCAGTCGGAAGTAAAGGAATATACATATTTTTTTCTCGTTGAGCGTTAAAATTAAATAGCTTGGGCGAAGAGTTTTCTTCAGAAAAGAATATTTTAAACATTGAACTCTCCTGTGGAACAGAGATACTTTGGCGGAAACATAAAACCGTTCTGGCCTACCCTTAACTGAAATATAACGGACACTCAAAATGTTTCCGTTTGATGGCGTTGCTGCACCTTATACGTACAACTCAACGCGAGTCCGATGCGGGTATAAAGGATTAGTGTGGCCCTCGTGTATTTCCGACGTGCATGTTATAAATGTGGAAACGCGAACTATGGCGACGTTATTACCAGATGCGCTCAACTAGGACCAAAGAGCTTCGAAGACAAATCGTAGGGTGAGTATGGCTTCGCCGGCCGTTGTGGCTTAGCAGTTCTAGGCGCTTCAGTTCGGAACCGCACTGCTGCTACGGTCGCAGGTTCGAATCCTGCCTCGGGCATGGATGTGTGTGATGTCCTTAGGTTAGTTCGGTTTAAGTAGTTCTACGTGTAGGGGGCTGATGACCTCAGATGTTAAGTCCCTTAATGCTCAGAGCCATTTGAACCATTTTTGAGTATGGCTTGGAGTGTTCCTACATTTTTCCAGATCGATAACGGATCTTCCACGAAATCAGCTTCCACCAATTTGCCCTTCTTTTTCACTGTTAAATAAATTTGGAGAACTTGTATTCGAAGAATGTGATCGTTTTGCTATAACCATGGAATACCTCACGTAGGGACGATGTGAATAATACAGTCCCAGACAAAAAAAAAAAAAAAGTGCGCCACGAAGGAATTGTACGAATAGGACGAAAATCGGTGGATGTATTGTTCATGTACAGAAATGGCTCTGAGCACTATGGGACTTAACATCTGTGGTCATCAGTCCCCCAGAACTTAGAACTACTTAAACCTAACTAACCTAAGGACATCACACACATCCATACCCGAGGCAGGATTCGAACCTGCGACCGTAGCAGTCCTGCGGTTCCGGACTGAGCGCCTAGAACCGCGAGACCATCGCGGCCGGCATGTACAGAAGACCAAGCGATTACCGTTTTAGGAAAATTTGACGATTTATTCAAGAGAAAGATACTCAGAAACTGAGCAAGTCAGTAACGCGTTGGTCCGCCTCTAGCTCTTATGCAAGTGGTTATTCGGGTTGGCATTGATTCATAGAGTTGTTGGATCTCCTCTTGAGGAATGTCGTGACAGATTCTGTCCAAATGGCGCGTTAAATTGTCAAAATCCGGAGCTTGTAGAATGGCCCGGCCCATAAAGCTCTAAACGTTCTAAATTGGGGAGAGATCCGGCGACCTTGCTGGCCAAGGTACAGTTTGCCAAGCATCAAGAGAAGGAGTAGAGACTCTCTCACCTCGCGTCCCCAGGCGCGTCTTCAGCCCGTAATCTCATTCACAGGAGTAGAATTGTCTTCAGTGATGAGAGTTCCTCTTCGAACTGAGCCCCGATGACATGCGAAGAGTTGTCTGGAGACACTCCGGTCAGTGGTGGGGTACCAACCTGACTGTCGCCCGCCATACGGCCCAAAAACCAGGAGTGATGGTCTGGTGTACCATTCCTTTTCATAGCAGAACCCCTTACGGCACAGTGATACGTCGACGGCATTGTATGCCCCGTTTTGTTGCGCTCCGTAGCAAGCCATCCTGGGCTTACATTTCAGCAAGATAATGCCCGCTCGCACACGGCGTTAGTTTCTAATGCTTGTCTTCGAGCTTGTCAAGCACTACTTTGTCCATCAAGGTTACCGGATCTGTCCCCAGTTGCGAACGTTTGGAGCATGACGGGCAGGGCGCTCCAAGCAGCTCGAGGTTTTGGTGATCTGACGCGACAAGTAGACAAAATTTCGAGCGATATCCCTGAGGAGGATATTCAAACAACTCTATCAAACAATGGAAAGCTGAATATTTGCTGGCATAATGCCAGAGATGTAGCAGTGCGTTATTAACCTGCTCGGTTTGTCAAGGTCTTTCTTTCGAATAAACATTGCAGTTTTTCTGAAATTGTAGTCATTCGTTTGTCTGCAGATGTACATCACATCTGCCGATTTTTACCCCATTCGAATAATCCCTTCATGGTGTATCGGTTTTTCGGTGTTAGAGTGTATAAGACTAGGCCCATTTTTCCCTATGCTTTGACAGACTTAAGCCGTAATATTAATAAAAAAACTTTAATTAGTTTAATTGAAATATTCAAGTATTAGTTATAAAAAAGGAATACAATGTTAGAGGCATGAAAGGGAAGCAGTGGTTGGGAAGGGAGTGAGACAGGGCTGTAGCCTATCTCAGATGTTATTCAATCTGTATATTGAGCAAGCAGTAAAGGAAACAAAAGAAAAATTCGAAGTAGGAATTAAAATCTATGGAGAAGAAATAAAAACTTTGAGATTAGCCAATGACATTGTAATTCTGTCAGAGACAGCAAAGGACCTGGAAGAACAGCTGAACGGAACGGACAGTGTGTTGAAAGGAGGATATAAGATGAACATCAACAAAAGCAAAACGAGGACAATGGAATGTAGTCGAATTAAATCGGGTGATGTTGAGGGAATTACATTAGGAAATGAGACGCTGAAAGTAGTAAATGAATTTTGCTATTTGGGGAGCAAAATAACAGATGATGGTCGAAGTAGAGAGGATATAAAATGGCAATGGCAAGGAAAGCGTTTCTGAAGAAGAGAAATTTGTTAACATCGAGTATAGATTTAAGGGTCAGGAAGTCGTTTCTGAAAGTATTTGTATGGAGTGTACCCATGTATGGAAGTGAAGCGTGGACGATAAATAGCTTGGACAAGAAGAGAATAGAAGCTTTCGAAATGTGGTGCTACAGAAGAATGCAGAAGATTAGATGGGTAGATCACATAACTAATGGGGAGGTATTGAGTAGAATTGGGGAGAAGAGAAATTTGTGGCACAGCTTGACTAGAAGAAGGGATCGGTTGGTAGGACATATTCTGAGGCATCAAAGGATCACCAAGTTATTATTGGAGGGCAGCGTAGAGGGTAAAAATCGTAGAGGGAGACCAAGAGATGAATACACTAAACAGATTCAGAAGGATGTAGGTTGCAGTAGGTACTGGGAGATGAAGAAGCTTGCACTGTATACAGTAGCATGGAGAGCTGCATCAAACCAGTCTCTGGACTGAAGAGCACAACAACAAGAATGTTATCCTAAGAGAGTAAAGAAGTAAGAGTACTTTAGATCAGAATTCGTTTATTTGTTTTAATCCATAACTAATAGAGACAATAGTATTTCGCTCTCACTTTGTTCAGATCATTCTGTTAGCTCATTTTGGTTCGATCACTTTGTTTCCTTATTGAGTGTTCATTTTGCTTCAGTTTTAGCTCGTGTGAGCGATATGTGTGTTAAGCTGTGAAAATATATGAGATCAAAAGGATCAAGAAAATTTAATTTCTGAAAAATAACCTACCTATGTTACGAAGACATAACACGAGGGAAACATAGATTAATTTTTATTTAAAGCGCAATTCAAGACCAGATTTTTGAAAAACCAATTTAATTACATTTTGAACCTCTATTCAGAAAAGATAACTGTTAAATCGCTTCGCAGTGCAGCGCAGCGATAGTCCATTGTACAAAAAATCGGCCAGTATTAACTACCAGCCTAGCACCTCTGGTCACTGCAGAAAGCAAACATTGAAATCACTTTTTCTGCGAAAAAGAGGTTTTAAAATACAATCAAAGTGCTACGCCCAAGATTATAAAACCAGATAATGAAAGACATTTTTTATCTGTGATTAATTTATATCAGAGAAGTAAATCAACGACGTTTAGTGCACGACGAATGTAAAGTGTACTTAACCTGGATTCCGCATAGTTTTGTCTTCTTCCATGTCCCAGAGATACATCGATATGTGCTTCATAGTAAAATCAACTGCTTGGACTTAACAAGAAAGAAGCCACGTTAGCACATCGAACTTTTAATACGACGATCAATAAAACAATAGCCAGGAGAACACTCGGTTAGATACCCTCAGCACATGATTGGGATACGAGAGAAAATCTATAATACGAGGCATATTCGGAAAGTAAGGAACGATAGGTCGCGAAATGGAAACCACAGTGAAAATCAAAACTGTTTTATTTGCAACAGTTAGCTACAACCTCCAGCTACTTACCTCCATAGCCACCGATCCGAGTTACAAGTTTGTCGTAGCGTTGTACCCACTTTCCAATATCCTCGTTACAGAAGGCAGCCGCCAGTGCTTTCCGCGAATTCTCTACGCTGGCCTACAGCTCATTGTCTGTGCCAAAATGTTGTCTTCATAGCCAGCGGTTTATGTGAGCAGAGATGAAACCCAGAGGGAGACAATTACGGGCTGTATTGTGGGTAATCAAACATTTCCAATTGAAAACGATGCAGGAGCATCTTCATTGCTCCTGCAGAATGCGGCTGAGAATTGTCTTGAAGAAGAAACCGCACGACAGTTATGTAATGTTGGCTGCATAACTTCAGGCGAAATTTCTCACGAGGCCCTCGTACTTGGCGGAAGACAATTTTGTTGTAGGTATCTTTATGTGTTCCCTGTGTGGTCAGAACTACAAAGCACGACGTAACGCGATCGACGGACATACAAGAGACACTGCCCAACACACCTATGCAAAACTTCCTCACTTTCTGAATAACCCACGTATTTGTGTGACGTACCTGCGCCATGCATTGCGCAGCCACTTAATGGAGTGTACGTGTAAATGCCGGTACACATGCGTCGTTTGCGAGAATTATTTTATGTTGTCATATGGCTAAAAATGTGTCAGAAATTGTAGAGAAGGTCACAGGGCACATGGAGCTACTGCTTCCTTTCCTGACCATCGGAGGTAATTATGTCGGGTAATAGAATCACGTTTTTGGTTTTAAAACTTAAAATAAATTTTTTTTCCTCGTGACAGAAAAGTTCGTCACGGAGAACGATACTTCACTAGACGGCTTAGAACGTGGTTGCGTAATATTTCCTGCCAAATAAGCCCAGAGTTACATTTTTAGTTTTAGTTTCTTGGGTTCGTGTCGTGCACGTGACAAGGAGAACGCGACGTTATCTTTGTAGGTCTCAGCACAATGGACTCACCGACGCCGGCAACGCGGCCAATGCCCCGACAATGGAGCGTCCCCAATTAGCGACACACAGCTGTCCCTTGTTTTTGCGGCGACTAAATTGCTTTACAGCTGCGCCTCACTGCAGCCGGCTTTCATTGCAGCTAGTTAAGCCTAGAGCGGATCTACAGCTGCACGCCTGTCTGCAGCGGAACACACGGCAGTTGTGTGACGTAACAGGCTATGAACTCTTACTAATTACTAGTTTTTGTTCCTGTCAGGTGCGGTAGTAGGTAGGAGCTCCTCGCAAACATATATGCGACGTCATTGAAGTACATGTTGTGCGGATAAAAATAATCGAAGACTGAAGAAAGTTGCAGAAGAATACTTGCAAATTAAGTGTGATGATGTTATTAGTTGTACCGAATTCAGATACTGTTTATCATCAAATAAAGCATCAGCATCATCGGCGGTATACAACAGCTTTCTTTGTTTAGGCCATAGCTAGTTGGAGGTAGCTACCTCATCTTGGGGGATTGCTAGATTTATATTAAGACTGTTGATATTTTTAAAAAATCAGTACTGCGATATATCGATATTAAAGAAAGAACATAATCGTGGGCCCTCGATGTACCGAAAAAGTTATCGATATACCTATATATCGAAAAAATTATCAGGTGCATATTGTAAATAATTGCTTGTTTTAAAGCTATATATTGATTTATTATTAGATTGTAAGCAGGTTGTTTAGGTTTTTATGTTGGCAACGCCACGTAGTGCTCTGTATGAAAATCGCTGACTGCGCTGTGTGCAGTCTGTGGCTGGTTGGACTCGTTGTTGCAATATTTGCTTGTGTAATGTTGGGCAGCTGGATGTGAACAGCGCGTAGCGTTGCGCAGTTAGAGGTGAGCCGCCAGCAGTGGTGGATGTGGGGAGAGAGATGGCGGAGTTTTGAGAGCGGAGTATCTGGACGTGTGTCGGTCAGAAAAAGGAAATTTGTAAGACTCGATGTCATGAACTGATATATATATATATATATATATATATATATATATATATATATATATATATATATATATAAAATGACTATTAAGGTAAATACCTTGTTTGTCTCTATCAAAATCTTTCATTTGCCTATCAGTAGTTAGTGCCTTCAGTAGTTAGAATCTTTCATTTAGCTGGCAGTATTGGCGCTCGCTGTATTGCAGTAGTTCGAGTAACAAAGATTTTCTGAGGTAAGTGACTCATGAAAGGTGTAGGTTATTGTTAGTCAGGGCTATTCTTTTGTAGGGATTATTGAAAGTCAGATTGCGTTGCGCTAAAAAATATTGTGTGTCAGTTTAGTGATGATCAGAATAAGTAAAGAGAGAATTGTCTGAGTACGTTCAGTTTTTCTCAGCTGTTTGAAAATCAAATAACGTAGAAGTTTACCAGCACTGTCATTTTTAATTTTTGAAGTGGAAGTTTCAAGATAATCTGTACATCAACTAGCTAGCATTCACGCTTGGCAGTAACCACTTTGGTAACAATGGTAACGGCAGGTGAGTGGCACAATAAAAGGTCTATGATGGGGCCGTCGCTCGGTTTCGTCACACATCGGATTTGTTTGGAACGCTTCATGTCGACTTCCCAGTTTTTTGATTTCTGGCAACGCCAGGGACCGAGCAGCTGTAGTGTCAAAATAGTGTGGTAGTGCCGAGCGTCGTTTACGTCAGCATTTCCACTCACACCTCTCTGCCCACCACCGAGACCAAACTTGTCATTTAGATTTTTGTTCATACTGTGTTTGAAAAGTGCCGATGGGAAGACACACCATACTAGTTGCGTTCAAAATTGCTTCTTAATCCAACTGGTGTGCTATTTCGTCACATACATCGAATGTCTTGTTATCCACTCACACTGCCATCCCCCAACGTGCAGTCGGACTTCTTCTTTATACCATCTATACTTTCTTCAACATAGTGGTAGAAATTTGTGGTAAGTTCTGTGGGACCAAACTGCTGTGGTCAACGGTCCCTAGGCTTACACACTACTTAATCTAACTTAAACTGACTTACACTATGGACAACACACACACCCATGCCCAAGGGAGAACTCCAACCTCCGACGGGGGGAGCCGCGCGAACCGGAGCAAGGCGCCCCAGACCGCACGGCTACTCCTCGCGGCTTTCAACGCAGTCACAGAGAAAGTTCAAAAAGTAGTACGAGTCCTTCACACAGTTACAATAAAATTATATACAACTAAAATTTCAAAAGAACAATTTCAAATATTTATCGAAAATTACGAAAAAATATAATGTAAAATAAAAACATCGGCACTCGATACAGCCATTTCATTATCGATATATCGGTGAGTCTGAGACATAATTACTGCCGATAAAAATCGATACCATTCGCAAAGATGTACTGATATATCAGTATTTTATCGATAGCCCTAATTTATATACTTAACACGATGTCTGCGGTTAGATAGATGCCATACGCTGTTGTGATATTTAAGAAATATTTTGGCGATTAGTGCCATAATTTATTGCTAATAAGTAATTAAAATGCTAGAGTAAATTTTGTAAATGTGATTTACAAAATGTTCTCAGTGAACCTGTCGTGTTATATTCGTATAAAGTTCCGAGATTTCTACAATATTCACTACTGTCTTCATCAAGAGCATACTGTCAATGACGTGACAGAACATAAAAGTACTCAACGACGAACCTGGGTGCACGAATGGCAAAACGTCATTGTTTAGGATGAATCCAGGTTCTGTTTACAGCATCATGATGGTCGCATCCGTGTTTGGCGACATCGCGGTGAAAGCACATTGGAAGCGTGTATTCGTCATCGCCATATTGGCGTATCACCCGGTGTGTTGGTATGGGGTGCCATTGGTTACACGTCTCGGTTACCTCTTGTTCGCATTGACGGCACTTTGAACAGTGGACGTTACATTTCAGATGTGTTACGACCCGTGGCTCTGCCCTTCATTAGATCCCTGCGAAACCATACATTTCAGCAGGATAATGCACGACCGAATGTTACAGGTCATGTACGGGCCTTTCTGGATACAGAAAATGTTCGACTGCTGCCTGGCCAGCACATTCTCCAGATCTCTCGCCAATTGAAAACGTCTGGTCAATGGTAGCCGAGCAACTGGCTCGTCACAATACGCCGGTCACTACTCTTGATGAACTGTGGTATGGTGTTGAAGCTGCATGGGCAGCTGTACCTGTACACGCCATCCAAGCTCTGTATGACTCAATGCCCAGGCGTATTAAAGGCCGTTATTACGGCAAGAGGTGCTTGATCTGGGTACTGATTTCTCATGATCTATGCGCACAAACTGCGTGAAAATGTAATCACATGTCAGTTCTAGTATAATATATTTGTCCAATGAATACCCGTTTATCATCTGCATTTCTTCGTGGTGTAGCAATTTTAATGGCCAGTAGTATAAAGAGGAAAAGTGAATGTAGTCACTCTATATATAGCTTCATTGATTCAACATTAGTCAATAGGTATACTGTATACTGAGGAAGGATGAAAACCACTGTCTGCTAAACAAGCAGACATGTTGGTTCGTGCATATGTTCACACAAAGAGGAAGTAACCACGAGAGAGACAGAGAGAGAGAGAGAGACAGAGAGAGAGAGAGAGAGAGAAAGAGAGAGAGACCAGGAAGCGAACCTGGAATTTCCTTGTCAAAGGAATGCCGCCATCTGATTCTTTGTTCACGGCCGTGAGAACATGCCGTAAAACAACAGGCGGTCCCTCGGGCAGGTAGTCACATGTGAATGCTCAGTCTTTTATCAGTGCGGGTGGCAGCTGGGTGTGCGGACTCGGTTTCTCTATGGCCCCCAATAGGCAGAGAATGGGCATGTCACACATGCACAGTCTCACAGTAGTTCCACTGGCCAGTGCCTGGTGACGCTACCAGCATGCACTAAAGATCGACATGCCGTAGGTGGGCAACCTTCCACAGGGAATGCAACTGTCAGTTCCGACATTCTGGCTGGTGCCCAGCGGCGCCCACGTGGGAGGTGCAGCCCATACTTTTCGACGTGCAGATGAATGCGCCTGCTGGCCGACAGCACCCAGACAAAGACAGACACAGGCATGGGGGACCCAAATCAGCGACCACTGTACTGCACATCATTGGAGTCCTCAGTGCTTACAGTTATGGGAAGGGACGCAGGGAGGTGCAGACGTGAGCTCTACCCAAGTAGGGGAGCCCTTTCACCTGCTAAGTGATTAAATAAAGAATATGCAAATTGAATTGAACCATATATTATTGACATTGATTTGAATTTCGTGTCGTGATATGCTTCCGCTCCAGCACAGCTGAGTTTTTTTCTACCAGTTTCAAAAGAATGGCTCTGAGCACTATGGGACTTAACATCTATGGTCATCAGTCCCCTAGAACTTAGAACTACTTAAACCTAACTAACCTAAGGACATCACACAACACCGTCATCACGAGGCAGAGAAAAACCCTGACCCCACCGGGAATCGAACCCGGGAACCCGGGCGTGGGAAGCGAGAACGCTACCGCACGACCACGAGCTGCGGACCTACCAGTTTCCAGATGGGGAGAGGAGGGGTGAGTGAGAGAGAGGAGAGACGGGCTGGGGTGTCTTTCAGGAGAGAAAATAGTCCTGAACGGGGGAGAGGTGACAAGTGACCCTTTTCCCAGAGGGCTGGGAGCGGAGGAGGGGGAGAGGGAAGGGTGGGGGGGGGGTTTCTCAGAAGAGCCAATTTTCCCCAGGGGATCATACATCAACCACAGGGGTCATAAACCACACAGCAGAACAATTGACTAAGGGGAGGTTTGGGACAGGAGTTGGTTAATTGATCGATTCTATTAATTATCATATAAACTGAGATATAAAATTTGCCAGAGTCGGCTTTATCCCATTAATAACCTGCCAAGGACTTCTTAAATCCATGCCAGACAAATCGCTGCTGTTTTCCGTTCCAAACGTAAACCAGCACGCTATTTATAAGATGGTATATTGTTTTGGCTTGTTAGCGTAAAGCTCACACGTACAGTAAGTAAAACTTCGTTGCTTTCTGTCCTTTCTAAAGTTACAATTTCAGTCGGCAGCTGTGTTGATTTATTATTATTTTTAGGTATTTCTAATACTATGTAGTTGTAAATCAACCCCAGGGAGTCATAAACAATGGAAATTTGGAAATTTGTCGTGAGGTCTTTTGGAACCAAACTGCTGAGGTTATCGGTCCCTAAGCTTACAAACTACTTAATCTAGCTAAAATTAACTCACGCTAAGGACAACACTCACACCCACTCCAGAGGGAGGACTCGAACCTCCGAAGAGGGGAGCAGTGCGGACCGTGACAAGGCGCCCCAGACCGCACGGCTACCCCTCGGGGCCCCATAAGCCATGTAGCTGAACAATAGATAAAGGGGAGGGGGAGGGATTGTTTAATTGATCAATTTAATTAATTAGCACATCACTTTGATATCTAAAATATGCCAGAGTCGGTTTTGTCCCACTTGTCGAATCCATGGTATGCAAAGTCGCTATTGTTTCCCCTTCCAACCGTGAACCAGCACACTATTTATAACGCGTATATTGTTTTGACTCGGCAGTGTAAATCTCAAATACACAATAAGTAAAACTTTGTTACTTTCTGTCCTTCCTCATGGTGGAATTTCAGTCGGCAGCAGTGTTGGTTTATTATTATTTTTACGTATTCCTATCGCTGTGAACGTTTTATATAGCGGTCGTAAATGAGATGGCCAAAGATATACTCGGCGACTTCGCAAGAAGGTGCACGTGGAACCGTTACACTAATCGCGCGATATTTCACAGACTGAGCACAAAGTGGCCGCAGAGCGCCAGGCGGCCGACACAAAGTGTAACTTCGGTGTGGGGCGCACGTGCAAACAGGCTGCTCCCCTCCATTTGGGCACCTGTCCGAGCCGCGGAGAAGTAATTGCGGCGATCTGGTTTATGTGGAGCTTGCGTCACAGGCACCCCACGTGCCGCTCCGTGCGACCGGCCTTCACCCAGTGCCTCGTGGCGACACCTGCTGCCCCGTCAGCTGATGTACGTCGCAGATATTCGACACATCGCAATGCAAATCACTTACAAAGACGTCACGGCATAGTCGTTTCACCTGCCGGTGCACGTATTTCTGTCGGTTATCGATTCTTACCTCCACCCTCTCGCCTAACCTATCCCCCCACCCTTGCCTCAACCCGGCGTATCCTGTCATGTCGACAGCCTGTTAACATTGACACTATCTGAAGGATAAACGACTCACAGATTCATATTCACTACAATGTGATGGTGAGGGCTAATGCCTTTGCTATAGCTTTCGTTTTCTTGCGCAGTGAACGTAATTACCCTACACTTCGCAAGGCAAATATTATGTGTGAGTCTCAGCTTTTTTGTCAGCCGTAACTGAGCAAAACTGGTACACTTACGTGAGATTAACGGTTCTGGTTATCAGCTTTGGCGATCAAATGACATAGTTCCATTGGCACTGCCACTTTAGTCACTATTGTTTAATTCTGTGTTCATTCGAGTGATGAGTAACTTGTAGCCGTGAGTACACTTTGCGAGGTAAATATTATGTGTGTCTGAGCTTTTTTGTCAGCCGTAACTGAAAAAAACTGGTACACTTATGTGAGATTAACGGTTCTGGTTATCAGATTTAGCCATCAAATGACATCGTTCCATTGGCACTACCACTTTAGTCACTATTGTTTTATTCTGTGTTTCATTTCAGTGATGAGTAATGCCATTGTGTTAAAGGTTTGCCTTATGAGAAATCTCGCAGCAGTAGCCCATTGGCCGGCCGTAGTGGCCGAGCGGTTCTAGGCGCTTCAGTCAGGAACCGCGCGACTGCTATGGTCGCAGGTTCGAATCCTGCCCCGGGCATGGATGAGTGTGATGTCCTTAGGTTAGTTAGGTTTTAAGTAGTTCTAAGTTCTAGGGGACTGATGACCTCAGATGTTACGTCCCATAGTGCTCAGAGCCATTTGAACCATTTTTGAGTAGCCGATGGGAGTAGCAGATCCGATAACAGCCAAAAGACTGTGTATAAGGAAGGAGAAGCACACATCAGTCAGTCGAAATCCCATTAGTTTTTATTTGCAAATCTATGTTTCGGCTGTAAATACCCATCTTCAGTGCATTTTTGTTATAATTCAACAGAATCACGTCGACATACGCTCTTACAGGTGTATAGGTAGTAGGACACTGCTTGTGGGCCTCTCCTTCCTTATACACAGTCCTTCGGCTTCGACTGAGGAATCATAGTTGGTTAGGACTGCGTATGCCTTCAGACTGATATTAAGTTTTTCCTCCCTCTACCAGTCTTAGCTTCCAGTACTGAGTGTAGCTTCAGTAACATATAAGATGTCTGTCGTCTTTAAACCTGCGTGTTATGTTCGCTTTCATTGATGAGTATACAGACGCATTGAACACAGAGTTTTGTGGTAGCTAAATTTGAGTCAATAATACACATTTCTTCGGGCAGAGTTATTTCCAAAACCAACATTGATTATTTTAATAAGAGTAAGATTTCACTTGACTAATTGCTTTTACTAATTCTTCCCTTTTAATTTAGTTTTTCCTTATTAGGATTCCGTTCCTCAGTCGGTAAAGACGAAGCCATTTATACGATCGCTTTGTTGTCATTCAGTCTGTCTGCCTGTCTATGTGTCTGTCCGACTGTTTAAGACCGCTTTTTCTCAGGAACGGCTGGACGTATCAAGTTGAAATTTGTGTCGCATACTAAAGTCCACAGTTCCTTGGCGCTGCAAAATATTGAAGTTTCTAAGTTAATGCAGTCAAAAGATATGCCCATTTATGTGACATATTTGGATATTCGAAAACTCGCTCATCAAACCTTTAGGATACTTCCCGCTGGCGTAGAATCATTCAATTTAAAAAGAAGCGAGGTTTCACAGTCCAATAAAAGAAAAACCAGAAAACTATTAATTTATAATTATATCAAAAGAAAACAATTATTTACTATTTGTTATCAGACTCTTTCTCTCTGTCCGTTCATTTGTTAAGACCCCTTTTTCTCAGGAACAGATAGATCTATCAAGCTAAAATTTATGTCAGATGTTTAGGTCTATGGTCTTTCGGTGGTGTAAAAGAGTTAAGCTTTTAAGTTAACGCAATCAAAAGGTAGGGCCATTTGTGGCACATATTTTTATACTCGTGAACTCACTCATCAAAACATGTAGGGTACATCTTCTTGGCGGAGAATCATGAAATCTGACAAGAAAGAAGGTGTCACAATCAAAGAAAAGGATAAAATCCGGTACATTCAGAATCTGTAACTATAACGCACGAAAAAATACTTCTCTTTTCATTTGTTATCCGACGTCAAATTCGAAATTAAAACACTTTCGAAAGTTTTGGAGCGTCTGGGACCCATATTTTGCCAGTATCAATGACGATAAAGAGGCAAACACCGTCAAGATTCTCAATTCCTGGAATGGATGAACAGTCTATATACTGTTTATACTAAACCCTCAGTGATAAATTGAAAAAACCGTACCGAAACACATGTGCCTCAAAACGCCACTGTCTCCTGCGCATGTACCTCGTCATCAATATATGATCACCATGCACACGTACACAGGCCGCACAGCGGGTTGGCATACTCTGAATCAGGTGGTCGAGCAGCTGCTGGTGTATAGCCTCCCATTCTTGCACCAGTGCCTGTCGGAGCTCCTGAAGTGTCCTAACGGTTTGAAGACGTGCAGCGATACGTCGATCGAAAGCTTCCCAGACGTGCTCGATGGGGCTTAGGTCTGGAGAACAGGCAGGCCACTCCATTTGCCTGATATCTTCTGTTTCAAGGTACTCCTCCACGATGGCAGCTCGATGGGTCCGTGCGTTATCATCCATCAGGAGGAAGATGGGACCCACTGCACCCCTGAAAAGGCGGACATGCTGGTGCAAAATGGTTCAAATGGCTCTGAACACTATGGGACTTAACATCTGAGGTCATCAGTCCCCTAGAACTTAAACCTAACTAACCTAAGGACATCACGCACATCCATGCCCAAGGCAGGATTCGAACCTGCGACCGTAGCGATCGTTCAGTTCCAGACTGAAGCGCCTAGAACCGCTCGGCCACAACGGCCGGCCATACTGGTGTAAAATGACGTCCCGATACACCTGACCTGTTACAGTTCCTCTGTCAAAGACATGCAGGGTAGCACGTGCACCAGTCATAAACAGACCCCACACCATCAAACCACGACTTCCATACAGGTCCCTTTCAAGGATATTGAGTGGTTGGTATCTGGTTCCTGGTTCACACCAGATGAAAACGTGGCGAGAATCACTGTACAGATTATACCTGGACTTGTCCGTGAACATAACCTGGGACCACTGTTACAGTGACCATGTACTGTGTTCTTGACACCAGGCTTTACGGGCTGTCGTGTGACCAGAGGTCAGTGGAATGCACCTTGCAGGTCTCCGGGCGAATAAACAATGCCTGTTCAGTCGTCTGTAGACTGTGTGTCTGGAGACAACTTGAAACGTCCCCTTAGAAAAGTTAGTGAACTGATCCGAAAGTTCGGCTACTTTCTCCGATAGTGAACTTATTTCCTCTGGGTGTTTTTCTGATCCAAATTTCAGAGTATCCATTTGTGTTAAAATCGTATCTACTGTGTCCTTTAAGTTTTCCTGAGTTTTTGCAAGTTGCGTAACCGAATCGGTAGATGCAACTGAGTCAATTTTAGCTTGAAAGGTGTCGTGATTTTCATGAACAATAGTTTGCTGTTCGTTTATGGCTGTTTCGTGATTCTGTAATGCATTTTCATGACGCGAAGAAATCGGTTGGAAATGCTCACAAATTTGTGTTTTTACGTCATTACAGACTTTTCGACATTTCGATTCGATTTTAAGTAACTCAGCATTTAAACCTTCACGTGTTTGTTCAAGCGTGGTGTCTAACTTTTGAAGATGTTGCTGTGACTTTTTTTTGATTTTGTTCCATTCCGTCTAACTGTTGCTGTGTTTGTCTCTGGTGTTGTTCGATTGTGTCTAACTTTTGAAGCTTTTGTCCCATTTGTTGCATTAATTGTAATAACAGTGCACTGGTGTCTGAAACACGTTCCTCAGTGCTATTCGGTAGTGCATTTTGACAAGTAGAAAATGTGTCTTGACTTATTTGAGAAAACGGTGAGGACGCAAAACCTGAATCTACAGTACTTGCAAGATTGTGTCCTGTCGTTTCGTAATCCTGAGGAGAGCTGTTGCCGACCGATCGATCGATAATGCTTCCCTGTTCACTAATTGTTGCACTGTCTACACCATTATTTGCCACCCGCTCCATTTCCCTATGCACAATTACCAAATTAGTACTTTGAGTGTCTGTTAATTCATTACATGGTGGTGCTGATAAGCTATAATCGTCGTCACTATCATTTCTCAATTTACTTTGGAGCCTGGTGTTACGTTTTTCATACACCATAAGTATCACGTATTTCACACGATAACAAGAGAAGCACAATTTGAAGAGCAAAAACAAGAGAACACATTAGCATAGCACTGAAAATAATATCTCGTTACTTGCAAGCGCAGCTGCGAAATACTTGGTGCAAATCTACATGCATGCCACAACTCTTTTACTGTGCAACAATGAAAAACTGCAACTACAAAGGAAATTCTCTGTATGATTACGCGCTAGCAATAAACAATAGCCGGCCGAAGTGGCCTTGCGGTTCTAGGCGCTGCAGTCTGGAACCGCGAGGCCGCTACGGTTGCAGGTTCGAATCCTGCCTCGGGCATAGATGTGTGTGATGTCCTTAGGTTAGGTAGGTTTAACTAGTTCTAAGTTCTAGGGGACTAATGATGTGGTGTCACCGCCAGACACCACACTTGCTAGGTGGTAGCCTTTAAATCGGCCGCGGTCCGTTAGTATACATCGGACCCGCGTGTCGCCACTGTCAGTGATTGCAGACCGAGCGCCACCACACGGCAGGTCTAGAGAGACGTCCTGGCACTCGCCCCAGTTGTACAGCCGACTTTGCTAGCGACGCTACACTGACAATTACGCTCTCATTTGCCGAGACGATAGTTAGCATAGCCTTCAGCTACGTCATTTGCTACGACCTAGCAAGGCGCCATTACCAGTTTATATTCAGTGTAATAATGTCTAACAAGAGCGATGTTCTCCAATTGTGGATTAAAGTTAAGTATTCCAAGAACTACGTTCTTTTCCTTACAGGATAATTACTTTACCTTGTTCCAGACCACACGCCAATCTGCGTGAGCTTAACGCGTGCCTTTCGGCTACCTCCGAGTGGCTTGGCTGTCTTGCCACGCCACTACAAATGACCTCAGCAGTTGAGTCCCATAGTGCTCAGAGCCATTTGAACCAATAAACAATAGCTACACTAATTACAGAAACTACAAGAAGAAATCAGAAGATTCCGGTGAGGTATCCTGGGCTAAAGTTCGACGTATGTAACATCCCCTTAGAAAAATTTATGAATTACTGTGCTGATAAACCCCTTACGTTATTTGATTTTTAAAGAGCTGAGCAGAACTGAACGTACTCAGACATTTCGCTATTTACTTATTCTGATCAACACTAAACTGACACGCAATATTTTTAGCGCAACGCAATCTGACTTTCAATAATCCCTTCAAAAGAATGGCCCTGACTAACAATAACCTATACCTCTCATGAATCACTTACCTCACAAAAATCTTCGTTACTCGAACTACTGCAAAACAGCGAGCGCCAATACTGCCAGCTAAATAAAAGATTCAAACTACTGAAGGCACTAACTACTGATAGGCATAGCTAGCAAATGAAAGATTTTGATAGAGAATACACAATGTATTTACCTTAATAATGTTCAAAAGTCATCATATATATGTTTATCAACTGATGACATCCATCTTTTCAAATTTCCTTTTTCTGGTGGACACACGTCCAGATCGTCCGTTCTTAAAATTCTGCCATCTTTCTCCCGACATCCACCACTGCTGGTGGCTCACCTCCAACTGCGCAACGCTACGCGCTATTCACATCCAACTCCTTAACACTACAATAGAGAATATTTCAACAATGCCAACCAGCCACAGAATGCACACAGCACAGTCAGTGATTTTCATACAGAGCGCTACGTGGCATTACCAACATAAAAACCTAAACAGCCTACTTACAAACTGTTCCAGTGGCTGCAGTAAGGTCCCGAGCAAGGCTACCTGCAGTACTCCGTAGCCATCTGTGGGCACTGATAGTGAGATATCGATCTTCTTGTGGTGTGGTACACTGTGGACGTCCCGTACTGTAGCGCCTGGACACCTTTCCTGTCTGCTGGAATCGTTGCCATAATCATGAGATCACACTTTGTGGCACACGAACGGCCTGTGCTACGACCTGCTCTGTTCGACCAGCCTCCAGTCGCCCTAGTGTTATATCACTCACAAAGTCATCAATATGTGTTCTTTGAGCCATTTTCAACACACAGTCACCATTAGCACGTCTGAAAACGTCTGCACACTTACTCGCTGCACTGTACTTTGACCATGCACCAACACATCTCTGTGTATGTGGGCTGCTGCCAGCGCCACCGTTCGACGACTGCAGGGCAAATGAAACGAGGTAATTTAAAAGCGCAAACCGCCCACCAGAAGGTTGTTTCACCAGGTATCAGCGTTATCCTTAATTTATGAGCATGAGTGTACATGTCCCAATCAATAACTGTGACTTTTTCTTCCCGAAATTCCGTCATTAAAATTTTTGTAGTATTGAATACGTGTCTTCTTCTTATTGTTTCAGTATGTATCATGGATCAACTGGACACTGAGAGGCAGCGACGGCACCAGCAGCACTAACATCAGTAAGTATATATATCTTTCTTTTCTGTAGTCCAGTGTGTACACCTAACATGAGGCTGGGATATAATCTTAAAAAAATTTTCTTTTCAAAATTTAATTGTAGCGGTGTGTGTATACATAGTGTATTCTTGTCTGAGACATATTTCTGATTGTTGTAGATGATTTGAAGGAAGAAGTGCACGGAGGGGTATATGGTGTGATGACTTCCCTGTCACAGGTATTGTGTAGGTGTAGATGCACGTGTACAATCAGTATGTTGCTGTCGTAGGTGATTTTGGCGAGCTGTAACAATGGATCTTTGGCGGTTTGCGCGAGAATGGTGACATGCCTGAATAGGTGGAGGAGATTTAGAGGAAGCTGCATCACCATTAGGTGATGCCAGAGTCCATTCCTAATGACCTGAGGGATATGTCACGGAGCCAGAGCGATATAGCTAATTTTTATACCAACTCATGCTGCTTACTCATAGTAAGTGTTATGACAATGTACTGACAGCAGCAGCAAACAATGTCTAGAGTGTTGTACTCTTTTTTTTTTTTTGTTATTCTCCTACTTTTAGCAGGTGCCTCACCACATGACATTGTGGTGCGGTACTGAGGGCAGTGAAGAAACAGCCACTGTCCCCACACCAGGTCCACTGTGTCGTCCGTGCGCCAACTCCCTCTGGCAACTAGTTCAGAGCTGTGGCAACAACCATCTCCGCAGCTGCAACTCAGGCTGCACACACTGCAGCAATGCACAGTCTCTTCCTCCCATACGTTCTCGCCAGAACTGCAAAGTACACGCGCCTCTCTGCTCTTCCGCCCGGGTTCCCGGGTTCGATTCCCGGCGGGGTCAGGGATTTTCTCTGCCTCGTGATGGCTGGGTGTTGTGTGCTGTCCTTAGGTTAGTTAGGTTTAATTAGTTCTAAGTTCTAGGGGACTGATGACCATAGATGTTAAGTCCCATAGTGCTCAGAGCCATTTGAACCATTTTCTCTGCTCTTCCACAGCAGCTCTTCCAGCATCAGCAGCATTGTCATCAACTATTTGTAGTTTTGAGGAGCGAATGTCATTCACTAGGACCGAGAACCCAGCAGGACACTACAGTGACCTGTAAAGTTTCTAAATGTGTGCCTTCCTGTTCTAGAAATGGAGATCCTCAAGGTTGTTATTGATCCACGATATCCCACCATTAAACGCGTTGCTTTGCTGTGCATGAAACTGTCACACCCTGCCATACAGGCCTCTGGCATTGAAGAGACAAGCCTTCACTGTCTTTGGCGGTAAAATGGCGTGATATCACAGAGCACATCAGTCACTGAGTGGTATTCTGAGTCCACCTAGAGTGCTATACTGGAGCAGTTTTCTGAAATGGAATTTAGAGGGTCAGCTAAAGCCAAATACTAAATGTTGAAATCCATACATATGTCTATGATCCAGTAAATGAGGGCCCAGCTATATCAAGCTGCCTAAGATGATAGTTTATAAGGAGGCATGTATTAATGTCAAAAATAAAACCTACCAGGCTTGTTTTGCAGGGTCAATCCTGGCTTCTGAGAAAAATTACACGAAAAATGTGTAGTGTACATCTCGTTTGGCATAGGTACTGATGGTCGCAAGTGTTATAACTTTGATGGTATCGATTTCCCTAGCAAGATCCAATGCATACCTAAATTTGTGCCGCAGATCCCCAAATATTGGTTCATGTTTATGGCTTGGAGAAATACAACTCAGATGACCAGAATCAGCAGGACAAACATATAGTCGTCAGACCCCTCCATTTCTCAAAATCTGCAGGTGAGCATAACATGCATGTGAACATGCTGCTGTTCTCCAATGAAGATACATATCATTATCTTTGGATCAGAGACATGTCCCACCAATTTTCATCCCAAATGAGTAAACACGTTCATAAACAGCATATTTGCTCAAGGTATCTCAATGCCTTTTCCTCAGACAATTTATTAGCAAAGCATCTAATGGAGTGTGGTTCCAAGAACACAGTACATGTTATTATGCCTTGTCAGGGAAACAAGTTCACAGAGTTCAAGTATGCTCACCGTCAGGACCAATGCTCGTTTGTGGTATACGCTGACTTTTAATGCATCCTCGCTCATGTGATCCACTGTGAAGACGACCCTATGGCCTCACATATTACCTTCACAGAGAAATGTGGCAGTTCCAAGCTGCATCATTATATGATTCGAATCTTAACCAATACAGATTTTACGTTGGGGGTAATCCTGCAGTTTGGCTTCTCACTAAGATTGAATAACTTTCATGTGAAGTTGATAAGCTTTACTACCGCAACATTCTCATGACGAAATCAAAGGAGAATTATGATTTGTACAATAACGTGGTCGACTGTCATATTTTTGGGTCGCCATTAGGTAGAGAAAATCGGAAACTCCTCATAGGGACCACAGTCATCTTACAGGGAAGTTCTGTGGCGCCATACGTAACACATATGACTTGAAGTATCTATTACCGCGACACATGCCCGTTTTCTTTTATAATTTAAGGGCGTATGGCGCTCACTTTTTTGTTGAGCACTTGGCGAATTTCGGTACGGAGAAGGAGCATGTCAATGTCATGCCTGAGAATGTTGAGAAGTATGCGATCTACTCCTTCCCTTCACATAGATTATGGTATCCCTTTGGTATAATAATCAAAGCGATGTCACCATGTCTTTATAGGGTATACTAGGATCATCACTGTCAATTACATGGTACAAATGTGTTAACCTCGGTGCACTCCTCTGGGTTTTAGCACACTTCACATCTTGGAAATAGGTCGACGATGCAACGTTTGCTGAGAATGTCTGTATTATGCCGTCATCTTCTATGCATCCTATAAATGCAGCATCTTTAAATATGAACTGTCTACGCCCATTTTTACAGAAAACCTGAGTGTATGCAGTGATGTTCACACTCTGAGATGACATTTTGAAGTGCTCTGGATATGGCTCAGCATCTGCAGCTCGTTGCATAACACCGATGAGTGGATAATAGTTAATCACATGGTCATGAAGAACTAGAGCATACACAGCACTGTGTTCTTGGAAAATTGCCGAAGATTCAAACTCAATTCGTACATCTATAAGTCCAGATTTAACTACATCATTCTGTT
Organism: Schistocerca serialis cubense; assembly: GCF_023864345.2. Classification (NCBI taxonomy): domain Eukaryota; kingdom Metazoa; phylum Arthropoda; class Insecta; order Orthoptera; family Acrididae; genus Schistocerca; species Schistocerca serialis. The sequence continues at coordinate 109,761,088 of NC_064639.1, read as the reverse complement.
TTGAGCAGTCGATTACGATGATTGGCGGCAGCTCCTTGAATTTCCGTGGACTGAGTATACATCCTTCCTCTTCATAGTATGAGGCATGGAATCTCACGTATGTGTCATATCCTAGGCTGTATGTATATTCATTCCACTGCATGTGTAAATTATCATACCGGTAGAATTCGGGGTTCAGGTGGATTCTTTCATTAGTCAACCCACAATTATCAAATTTGGTGGAATAATTTGCTATATTCCCTTTTCTATTGGTCTGAAATGCATGTATGATGAACTTGGGTGTCTCTAATTGAGTAGAAAGTTTTCATAGCCTGTATTTGCCTGCTTTCTGTCGATAGCACTGTGTACTCGAAAACCTCCTATGAACAGAAGGATAATGATAGAAATGTACCAGCATTCAGAATTTTTAAAAGCTTCAAACGCTGAGTGATGTGTGGCATTTTCCGTATTATTTAATTTTTCATCTTTCTCCTCTCTAGTTACATGAGTATATGAGTTGTTATCCATTGCACAACATACCAGAATAAGTTCCTGTTTAGCATTCAGAACAATTCGCCGCATGTCTTCATAGTACCCCGTCAGCAGTTTTAGAGGTATACATACAGTAAATCTCCTATACTCTTCCACTGTTCTACCCACTGGCTCGTCTATGAACCATCCAGAAGTTATTAAATCCTGAAAATCCAAGGAATAAGCAGAGACATACATTTTTAGAGTTGATGCTATGCCTACATTGCATGTACAGTCAATCTCGACCCAGTTTTTATACCGTATCTCATGAAACAGGAAAATGAATCATTACATGTAAGGTTCGATGCGACTGTACCAGTACCACGCCTTTTCGTAAATGATCCATCAACGCATATGAGACTCTTGGATGGAAGGGTCAAAAAGCCTTGGTGTTGGATGACAACCCTAATTTCATCATTCTTGTTAATAATAAGGTTTATGCAAGAAGTATTCCTGGTGTATAGTTTGCTCGTCACATCACACTGGGCGAGTTATAATGAATGACGTCATTGCTATGTTTCAGACCTACTGATTTAAGAAACTCAATAGTTATCATGCGCCATCACCTTACTGTCATATAATGAAGTGGCACGCTGTGCGTTGTACACGTTGGTTTTATACTTCCGGTCCATCAAGTTGAAGGTCGTCACCGCTGCTTCCAGTCCTGACATGTTTCTGCACGTTCACAGTCACTGGTGGTTCTGCTTTAGATGAAGCTATACAATCATTTTCCAATGATATCCTTGCCACGAACATCAATGAGTTGGTTATCCTGGTCCACAATACGCAGGTCCAGATTGTCCAATGTCTGAACTGTTACTGGGAGGTACACAGATTTGGCGGGGGTTCCGACGATCTTATATCCCATTCCAACTAATGGGAAGAATACGTAAATTGCATGACTCAGTCTATTGATGAGATAGGAGAGTGTTGCGATGTTACACTTGAGGCGGATTTTGCTGAAAGGAAGTATGTCCACTGACTGGTTGGATCTGTAAAATTTATTAGGATCCTTCTTCAAATCTGTCATTTTGTGAAACCCAGTAACCATCCTATCGAAAATTTCTGGTTAAAATCATTGGCAGCATTTAGTGTCTTTATTTCAGATTTAAGTGTATTGATGTTTGCACATATTAAAATCCCTTTTTCCAGGCCGTTTTGAAATATCGTTTAAATCGTCAATATTGTATGCACCATTTTGTTTTCCACCATTAATTTCCAGACGAAATGTATTATTAGACTCTGTGATATTCAGAATGCCGAAAGCTTCTATGATGTTTGGAAGGTAGGAGACGAGGTAATGGCAGAACTAAAGCTGTGAGGACGGGGCGTGAGTCGTGCTTGGGTAGCTCAGATGATAGAGCACTTGCCCTCGAAAGGCAAAGGTCCCGAGTTCGAGTCTCGATCTGGCACACAGTTTAAATCTGCCAGGAAGTTTCATATCAGCGCACACTCCACTGCAGAGTGAAAATCTCATTCAGAATGCTGTTGTTAGTCTACAGTCCAGTCAACTCAATACCCCACTCCCTGTTGCTTAAATCAATCGTTGGGAAGTAATTGACTCGTAATATTGACGATAGAACTTCTAAAGTCAGTGCATACGACACTGTATCTGAAACTCGACTGGTGAGTGGATGCTAATGCGCCTCCATACACATCCTTCTTCGTAAGCGTTAGAAGGAACATGATGTACGGATGGCCGCGCAACTAAGTATTAAAGTCTTGGCAGCGGTAAAAATTGTAGAACACACGTCTTTTTTGTATGGTTTCCGGTATAGACCTCTTCCTAAGCTGCCTTTTTCCTTGCTGTTAAGTCTTCATGCTTCCTCTAGCTGTTCCTATGAATTCTGTGCGTTCTTGACTTCTGGTAATAGCCGCAGCATCACCAGACAGTTAACCCACTGCTGAGAGACCTGTGAGGTCAGGAATAAGGGGGGGGGGGGGGTGTTATGATTCCGCCAGAAGTCTTGGTTATCAGCAGAATCTGAGATACTTTAATTGGTCCTTTACGCTTTGGGGCACACGTAGCTGCATACATCGCTGTCAGGATACAGTTTTTTAAACACCGCTGTACTGGATTTTTCTTCTTCTTCATCGTTATCTTCTTCTATTCCTTCTTCAGTGCACGACGTGTAGCATTCATAACTTGCTTGAAAGGCTCACGAAAAGCCAACTTACTTTTAGCACTAAAACTAAAAGCACCTCCCGAACAGGCCATGATGGCCCAACGGTACTGACCGGCTGCCGTGTCATCCTCAGCTCACAGACGTCACTGGATGTGGATATGGAGGGGCATGTGGTCAGCACACTGCTCTCCCTGCCGTATATCACTTTACGCCGCTACTTCTCAATCAAGTTGCTCCACAGTTTGCCTCACAAGAACCTCGCTTACCAACAGTGCTCGGCAGACTGGATGGTCACCCATCCAAGTGCTAGCCCAGCCCGAGAGTGCTTAACTTCGGTGATCCGACGGTAAGCGGTGTTACCACTGCAGCAAGGCCGTAGGCCACTTTTACCAAGCTTGTTATTATAAACAGCAAACGCTGCAGTGCACTGCCCTACACCAATATCCTTTGTTACACGTATTGCCTTGGTTTATCAGCTAAAATTCGATCTGTTTTGCATAAGCAGTGTCTTGTTCCAAACATGACTCATCAAGCAGGTTAATACCCTTACCACCACGAGCCAGACTTTTTGAAGCTTTGTACCAGATCCGAAGTAATTATGCTCCCGAATGTGCAATGCTACTGGAAGTCGCCGAGAATAGCACCACATCTTACAACGTGTCTCTATCCTGCGTGTTATGCTACTGTGCTGGCTGTACTTAGTGCACTGTCAGTGTCAATCCAGTTGTTTTGTGTCGTAGGAAAACCAAGCTAGTGCTCTATTCCCTTGACATGTTATATCCTCTATGAGAAACACTTGTGGTTCTGAGCTCTCCTGCACTTCCTTTGTGTAAAAGCATCCTGAAAATTCAATGCCATCACTATCCTTTAAGATGGAAGTCCTTGGATTTGTTCTCTGCACTTTGGAATTTGTGAATATCTCAATCAACCAGTTTGGGAGCTATGACTTCTCAAATAATAGCTTATGTTTTTAAGATACATACCAAATCACCCAGATTAAATTTCTGTTACGTGCCTCCAGCACCTTAAGATGGTAGTACCCGTTGTCATGAGTCCATTATCAAGAACATAGATTGGTCTCATTTTTAGATTGCTATTTTTCGTTCGATTATACTGTGCAGCTATTTCTGGGAAGATATCCATCCATTTGTATGACACGTGAAGATTAATGCGCACTCACATTTTATCTTTTATTGTTCTGTTCATAGTGTTCAGTGATACTCTCCTTAAGGTGGGTAAATGTTGATTAGTGACATAAGCCATACTGCTGCAACACAGTCTTGAAATATATATTCTAAAACTCTCCTCTGTGAGCATCGGTTTGTCCCTGGATGTAACGAATGCTCAAACACCTCTGCGAGATCTCTCCCCATTTTTGTCTTAACGGGTAATGCCTGGGCAGATTTGAAGTATGCATCAATAACCATTAAAATATATTCGAATCCATTGTCCACGCGTGAATAATCCTGCATACCGTACAAGATCAGCCTACCACAAGTGATAAAAGCCTTTCATCCTAACGTGCCTAGGAGGGTATGTTTTGTGTGCTGGTTTGTGCAATTCTTGAATTATTGTCTCCATATTTATTCGATTATACTTCTCTCTCTCTAAGCTAAGAAATTATTGAAACAACCTTATTTGAATGGGCAACATTACTAGCACCAGATGATGCCATGTGCAGTCGCAATCCATCTATTAGCTCCTTGGGATCATCATAGTATATATACTGCGAGTCTCGATTGCTGACTCTTTTATGCTGTATGTCAATGCGATCAACATTGCTATATCAAGCATCTAATATGAGTTTTATAATGTCTCTGTATTTCGAACTGTACCGGTTTCGCACTTTACTGTGTACACCAGTCAGCTGCAGCATTTCACATAACATCTCCAGATCTTTGGGTGAATAATTTCCAGTTTTTGTGGGATTTACGAAAATGAGGTTCATTTCTCCATTTGTTGTTTGAAACTCCGTATCACTTATGTGTATTACTTTTTCTTTTAAACTTATAGGCTTGTAAAGCATCCGGATTTAACGGACCTTACATGAACTTTACCCATAATGACGGTATGATACAGTATGAGATCCTCACAAAATAATAATTACAATATATCAACAAAAGGCAACTGCAGTTAATTTCATGTAACCATAAATTAACAAAACAATCTCTACCAATACACGGACAGTGGTATTAAACAAGTTAAATCAAAATGCATTTTGGAGATGAACCGAGCGGGTGGTTAATGATATCCTTAAGCTCCCATTAGCAAGAGAACGGCGAGCTTCACCGCTGAAAGGGATAAGGCCAGAACAATACATTTTTCCTTCTAGCGTAAATAAGGCCAGGACTGAGGGTGAGTGGAGTGGCTGCACCTAATTAACATGGCTAGGCCGTGAACCAGAAAGAAAAAGAAAAATGTTTATTCATCCTAGCGAGATGGTGATTGGCTGAAGCCATTATATAAAATCATTTTGAGATCTAAAATTAAGGCTGTCTCTCTCTCTGTCCCTCATCTCGCGGCGGACTGCACAGGTGTTTGGAAATAAGCAAAGACGTTGAGAAATTTCCTTTCTGTGAAGTGAGGACGATATGATTCACGTATCGTGGCGACAGATAGCAAACTGGTAGTTAAATATTCCCGCTGGAATTTTTGCAGCCAAATGAAATTGCGTACATTGCTCCAACCCATAGCAAGTGTGCAATAGCCTTTATTTCGACTAGGGAAAGATTAACATTCTACAGAATGCCGGAAAGTTGCGACTGAGTGGATTCAGTCAAACCAGATTAGGGAATTAGCGTTTCAGATCCACTATGAAGACAACGCCACTGCAGGTGCCGTGTGATAAAGTACCATCGCGCAGTAGGCCACAGTAAATGTTGAGCCTAGATTTTGCTCACTCCAACTTGTGTACACTTTGACCATTGAATATCTAGATCTACACCTACATCTATATACATACTCCGCAGTCCACCATACGGTGCGTGGCGGAGGGTACCTCGTACCACAACTAGCATCTTCTCTCCCTGTTCCACTCCCAAACGGAACGAGGGAAAAATTACTGCCTATATGCCTCTGTATGAGCCCTAATCTCTCTTATCATCTTTGTGGTCTTTCCGCGAAATATAAGTTGGAGGCAGTAAAGTTGTACTGCAGTCAGCCTCAAATGCTGGTTCCCTAAATTTCCTCAGTAGCGATTCACGAAAAGAACGCCTCCTTTCCTCCAGAGACTCCCACCCGAGTTCCTGAAGCATTTTCGTAACACTCGTGTGATGATCAAACCTACCAGTAACAAATCTAGCAGCCCGCCTCTGAATTGCTTCTATGTCCTCCCTCAATCCGACCTGATAGGGATTCCAAATGCTCGAGCAGTACTCAAGAATAGGTCGTATTAGTGTTTTACAAGCGGTCTCCTTTACAGATGAACCACATCTTCCCAAAATTCTACCAATGAACCAAAGACGACTATCCGCCTTCCCCACAACTGCCGTTGCATGCTTGCCCCACTTCATATCGCTCTGCAATGTTACGCTCAAATATTTAATCGATGTGACTGTGTCAAGTGCAACACTACTAATGGACTATTAAAAGCTAGGATACTAACCTACCCTCACAATGAGTACACTAGAGTTTTTCATTGGTTCAAAATGTAAATTTATTCTCAACCAACTCAGTGCATTGACCAGCTACGACAATGTAGATTTAAATGAGCTGATGAGGATTTTTAATATTCATTCTTTCCTGTGATAAAAAATTTTCATTTGTAGAAATAACAGTTTTAATAATCATCATTTCAGTATGTCGAAGAATTAAATATTTTGTTATTGATTATCAAAAGTAATTGAACATGATTGTTGTTTATCACTTGACCCTCAAAAGCAACAGTTGATAAGTTATATGTAGAGAAAAAAAAAAAAAAAAAAAAAAAGGGAATAGACACCAAACTTTCACTTTTGTTAATTCATTCATTGTAGGTACTTGACAGCAACATATAAAATAATTTTTGTTACAATGTGCACCTGATATTACCTGCCTTACAGCGCCAGGGTCATATTTATTTAGAATGTCTGTTTGACATCCTGGGCTTGAGAAGACAGCTCATAGGTTTTGTTCATTTACGCGCTAAGTGGAAAGCTAAGTTTGCACACATTAGTACACTCGCTGTGCAGATACAAAGGTCGGGCGTACGACAGGCTGCATGCCCACCTGTATGGTTTTTCACCACTCACAACGAATGTTTTGTCTAACCTAGCATCGCTGTGATGGTTATAGGAATCAGGAACGCCATCGTCTTTATGTAATTTCGCTGAGAAATCGTCGAGAGATTCAGTAACTGGTATGCAGGTTTCTCTAACTGTCTGCTCTCGATCAAAACGACCTAACTTTAGCAGTCGTAGCTTCTTTCGAACGGTGCTCCATGCCCCAATGACCTTGTGCTTAGTTGACATCTCATTATATGCTAAGTGAACTCCTTCGCATGGTGCACCTTTTAATACATTCCATCCATTTCTATCAACATTATAGTTAAGTCGTGTACATTCGTTGCAGTTCCATCAACCTTGACAGCTAAGTCGTCTACTTCCTTTCTCAGAATGATCCCGTTATACGTCTCTAATTCCTTAACACTAGTATCTAAGTCGTTGATCAGTCAGAAGAGGCTGCGCATACGTTTCTAGGTTCTTAACTTAACCTTCAAGAGGCTGAAATTTTCTGTCTGTATATAGATGCATTCTCTGTCTGTGGTAACGTATACTCTCGGGCTGAGCGCCTGACATACACGCGAACTTGTCCATGGTGTGATGTAAACTTACGCATCAGTTTTTTCATATCTATATATGAAGAAACTCCTGGGAGTTTTGACTACACCTACCGTCATTCAGTTTTCTTGCTTTATGAATAACGAGAAACCTGTACTGTTTGTGATTTCAACGATCTGTGCATATCTGTACAAAATAATTGAATGATTTGTCGGTTTGTACATGCACCTTGTAAATGTGTTTCGAATTGAAATTATCTTGTTTGAAAGCTATAATGAGATTTGCAATACTTGCATCAACTTTTTCGGGGTTCTGGTATATGTTTGACTCAAATAAAATACGCCAACACCCATATGTCAACCAAAATAGAACAATTGTAGAAAATAGAAGTATCTTATAATTTGATCACTGTTTTCCACAGCAACATCGTCAAATATAAACACGTCATTGGCTTTACTTTTTCTGGTGGAGGGATTTGACTGTTTTGACTGAATGTCATGTATGTTACACCATCGACACCCTACTGTATATTTTGCAGCAACCGGTACTTTTGCTGAAACAGCATTTTTGAAAATAGACATACATGCTCAAAATGCACTCCATCTGGGTGTATTAGCAGAGACATGAGAAGACTTGTCCTGCCACAGTTGAATGGACCTACAATTATCGCGCGTATGTTATGGAGTATTAGTGTCCCATTTTTCTTCTTCTTCTGGTCTTCTTCTGCACCATCACAGGACTAGTCACATCAACAAAGTCTACTATGATTCCGACTACATCAGGTTTTGATGTGCTATAGGCTTTTATAGAAATATAAATGTCATCAACTAAGCTGGAGGGTATGTGTACACACGAAAGTATGGTCCGTCGTTAAGTTTAATAATGACTGAAGACGTTGATGTGGCGACAAGGTGATTCAGACAGCTTGGCACTGTTGTGGTATTCTAGACACAGCATGGAAACACTTGTAGCAATAACAATGTTTTAAGAGGCATGAACAAAAGAAAACAGAGTTTGCGGTAATATACCTATTCAGCAGTCATACGCAAAATAATGGGGCGGGAATCAACTGATTCTTTCATCTTCACGCCTGGACAGAATTTAGTAAATAAATCTATTTTACATGCGTGTATTTCTCTCAGACTGATGGGTGTTCCTTTTTCTTCTTTTTTTGGCATACTGTTGATGAAGTGTTAGAAATCGTCAGCATGCACACTGTACTTACGGAGATACTTCACAATATCTTCATATACAATTTGAACATAAGATATCCCATGGTTCAGCCCTTCCAACGCAAGGTGTAGTACCATCCAAGACCGAGCAAATAGGTTGCATATAAACGGATTAACCAGCTGATCTCACCATGAGTGCTGCGCCGTCGTACTATCATGTGATAAATGACGCCAGCGCAGCACAGTAAATGTCCGAGGGTAGATGAGATGGAGAATACTCGGAGGTCTTCGGTTGATTGATGCAGGGTTCGGCACGACACAGTTCATCCCATTCTGAGTCTGTAAATTCCACTTTAACACTATTCGGTGCATTTTCAATCTCTAACATATGTCAGTCACTGTCCACTAATTCTCCCGAACCAATATTTAAGATCTTTGAACGGCTAGCTATTAAATTCTGAACTGAAGCGAAAGGCGCAGAGTACTGGGAGGAATCAGCAGTTTCTCATCCACCACATCAATACTCTGTCCTAGCAGTAACATCGAAATGTTCTGGGATGGTGTCAGAGACCAGTACTGATTATGCATCAGTTCTTCTGACAAGGGAACCTCCCCATCGCACCCCCCTCAGATCTAGTTATAAGTTGGAACAGTGGATAGGCCTTGAAAAACTGAACACAGATCAATCGAGAAAACAGGAAGAAGCTGAGTGGAACTATGAAAAAAATAAGCCAAATATACAAACTGAGTAGTCCTTGTGCAACATATGCAACAACAAGGACAATTGGAGTTCAGGAGCGCCGTGGTCCCGTGGTTAGCGTGAGCAGCTGCGGAACGAGAGGTTCTTCCCTAAAGTGAAAAATTTACTTTCTTTATTTTCGCAAAGTTATGATCTATCCGTTCGTTCATTGGCGTCTCTGTTCACTGTAATAAGTTTAGTGTCCGTGTTTTGCGACCGCACCGAAAAACCGTGCGATTAGTAGACGAAAGGACGTGCCTCTCCAATGGGAACCGAAAACATTTGATCGAAAGGTCATAGGTCAACCGATTCCTCCACAGGAAAACACGTCTGATATATTCTATACGACACTGGTGACGGCATGTGCGTCTCATGACAGTAATATGTTGTCGACCCACCTAACTTGTACACTTGGCGAAGGCTAAAAAGATTCTTCTACCTTGCCCGATTTAGGTTTTCTTGTGGACGTGATTATCACTCCCAAAAACGCGATCGCATCGGACGGACAGATAATAATTTTCTGGAAACAAAAAATTAAAATCTTCACTCGAGGGCAGACTTGAACCAAGGACATCTCGTTCCGTAGTTGCTCACGCTGACCACAGGACCACGACATTCCTCGCCGGATACGGCCCTTGAAGTTGCATATCCTACACATGAACTTCTCAGTTTGTATATTTTGCTTATTTTTTTCATAGTTCCACACAACTTCTTCCTGTTTTCTCGATTGATCTGTGTTCAGTTTTTCAAGGCCTATCCACTCTGCCAACCTATATCTAAATCTGAGGGGGGTGCGATGGGGAGGTTCCCTTGTGAGCATCGGGGACTGGCTGAGCGCCTTCATGGACGAGGGGCATGAATAATAGCAGCTCGTGGTCCTACTCCAACATTTCCACTTCAGCCTCTGTACTTTCGTGAAGTTCCAGATAGGTGGCGGCTCTATATGTAGCCTTCTGAATAACGTCTGTAAACGGAGGTGTGTTTCCTTTGGCTGAAAACCAGGGCATAGCAGGAACTCATGGGCGCTTGCAGGATGTCTAGGGAGACCTGGCACGGCAAGTCATTAGACGAGGCTCGGTTATAATCGCAATAAGGTCGCGCGCACCTGTCCCATCTCCATCGTGTTGGCCGGCCGCGCACAGTTGTGTCTCTTGCAATATTAGAACGTGAGGACACTCTCACTCGAGGTGATCGACTCATCCCAAACACCTCGCTGCTCAACTGGACGTGTCTGGTGGTGGTGCTGACACACTCGTCCAACAGGTGGGCTACTAAAAAAGTGTGTGACCTTTGGCTTCCTCGCCGCCTAAGACCATAAAGAGCAACGAAGGACCACGTGTGCGGAACTTGTTCCACGTTATGAGTCCGATTGTAACAATTTTTTGTCGCACGTCGACACAGGCCATGAAAAATGGGTTCATCACCTCGAACCGGAAACGAAACAGCAATCGATGGAGTGTCGCCACACCACGTTCCCTCTGAAGTAAAAGTTCAAAGCTGCAGCGTCAGCCGGTAAAGTCATGGAGACGGCCTTCCGGGACTCTGAACGGGTTATCCTGTCTGATGTCCTCCCTCGTGAAGCAACGACCATCTCTGAAATGTATTGCGCTACTCTCACGAAACTGGAGGAACGATCTTAATGTGTTGTTCACCACAAAAATTGAAACAAATTCCTCCTTCTCCATGACAACCCAAGGCCTCAAACAAGTCTGTTCACCAGAGAGGAACCCACAAAAAATCATTAGACTGACAAGTTTGTTTGTGTGGCCATCCTCTGCAGCAAGCATGTAAATACTTGTTTTGTAAGTAAAACTGCCTTTTCCTGCTGCTAGTTACTTTATTTATCCCATACGCGTTTCTCCTTCTCCTATTCTAAGGCATCATCTGTGGGATCGCAATGGAGTCGCAATATTTACGTTGTGAAAAATAGTGTACGACGAAACAGTTGTATCGAGTCTCAAAAGAACAATAGTCCACCACAAAAAAGTGTGAGAAACATGGTGAACAGTGTGTGTAAGGCGAGAACACAAAGATGTGATTATACGGCAGTGATAAATGTGGTAGTGCGACCTCCAGACCAGATGTGAGAAAACGCAGATCAACAAATCGTAGGTAATTACTTTTATTACAAAAAAAAAATCGGAAAGTGAACTGTTTAATAATCTAAAACTAACAAAACTGTATCGTTATAGATTCAACAGATGATGCCTTAGAACAGGAGAAGGCGAAACGCGTATGGTATAAATAAAGCAACTAGCAGCAGGAGAAGGCAGTTTTATTTACAAAACAAGTATCATTAAACTGTTCTGCTTCATCCATCCCAAAGCCCGGAGGTCACCTTTTATGAATGCCACTATAAAAGGTTGTATGTTACCTAACCAGGCTAAGAGGTGTATTGTATAGTATTTGTGCTTTTTATGGATTGCAAGTATGAGTCCAATTTCACATATAGTATATCAGCATATGCTTTTAATGTCAGACGCTCATTGGCCCAAAGGAAAAAAAAATCAACTAAACACAGTGCATACTGCATTTTAATCTTTATATTGGTGACACTGGTTTACTATGTACTCTAGCTAATGTGCCCTCTGCTGGCATTAGGTTCTTGTATAAATACCTGACGCAATCTGAGTATTATCAGTACATACCATTGAAACGTCCCCTTTGAACAATTATACACATGACTGTGCTTAAACAGACACACAATATTTTTGGCGCAACGCAATCTCACTTTCAGTAATCCCTACAAAAGAATGGCCCTGACTAACATTAACCCATACCTTTCACAAATCACTTACCTCACAAAAATCTTCATTACTCGAACTACTGCAATACAGCGAGTGCCACTACTGCCAGCTAAATAAAAGATTCAAACTACGGAAGGCACTAACTACTGATAGGGATAGTTAGCAAATGAAAGATTTTAATAGAGAACAAACAATGTAGTTACCTTAATAGTCATAATATATATAGCAGTTCATGACATCCAGTCTTACAAATTTCAAAACTCCGCCATTTCTCTCCCCACATCCACCACTGCTGGTGGCTCACCTCCAACTGCGCAACGCTACGCGCTGTTCACAGCCAACTGCCCAACACTACAATGGCGAATATTACAACAATGCAAACCAGCCACAGACTGCACACAGCACAGCCAGTGATTTTCATAAAGAGCGCTACGTGGCGTTACCAATAAAAACACTAAACAGTCTACTTACACCATGAACTCACATGTTTAACTTGACGGTGGTTTTTCACAGAGTATTTTAACGGTATGTATGGCTGCTATACATGGCTATAAATATTTTATGTTTTTATATTTTATGCATTATTAATACTTGTATAGATTTAGTCTTAACTAATTGAACCTGGTCGCTTACACAATATTTATATTTACAACAGATCTGAAGATGGCGGTAAACCGAAACCGGTAATAAAGTGCAAAGAAACCTGTGTGATCAAGACGGACTTGTGAAAATAAAAGTGCAAAAAATAAAGTGGTTGCGGACTCATTTACAGACTTCATGTCTTCAATTGATAGGTTTTAATCTGCCTCGACGTTTCACAGGGAACACCAGTCAAGATGGAAAATAGAACATTCCTGAAGAAGGGCCAAGACCTGAAAGGGATTCTAGCTGTCAAGAGTTGGTTCAGCGCAAGTCGAAGTAGTTACCTAAGGCGCGTTGGCGAATCGCCCCTCGTCTACTGCGCATTCTGTGCATTCTGTTTGTCGGCCTCCTCCCCTCTCAGGAGCATCAAACGCAGATGGGAACGGTAGCCAGAGTCTCGGCGATCAACACCCGGGTCATCACTAATTCTGGCAGCGGCGGCGGCGGCGTCGCGTTCTGCTCGCTTATAGAGGGCCTGTTTACGCCAGCGGCGGGCCAGGTGTTGCCCGATTTAGCCGCTGCAGCCCTGCCAGGGGTCGGTCACTCCTCTGCCCCGCTGCGCTCATTAAGTGAAATCTGCGCTGCCGCGTGCCAGGGGCGGCGGGTGCGGGTCATATTCGCAGGCACTGTGCGCCCCGCTGACGAAACCGCGAAACGTATTTGTGTCAGCAGCGAACGAAGTGCCACAAGTAAACCCAGCGGCTACACTGATCTCCATCTTTGTGTCCTCAAATCTATTTAGCCCGTTAGCCCAACATTAGCTGGTGGTGTTGTACGTAATTCGGCCAGACTGTTTTTATACTAATAGATTTATTATTATATGCAGCTCCTGGAATTAATTTATGTCGCATAAGAGCGCAACGGCAGCAATCAAAACAAATGTAATGAAAAGGATGAGTGTAGTTAAGTACATCTTAGAATAATTTCTTTCATTTTAGTCTGGTGATGATGAAGTCCCTTACTCCTTGACAGAGCGTAGGGGAACGATGCGGGAGACCCACACTGCCGTACTAGGCAAGGTCCTAGTGGAAGTGGTTTGCCACTGCCTTCCTCCGACCGTAGTGGGGATAAACGATGATGATGAAGACGACACAACAACACCCACTTATCTCGAGGCAGGTGAAGAATCGAACTCGGGACCCCGTGCTCGGGAGGCGAGAACGCTACCGCGAAACCACGAGCTGCGGACATTGAGTGCTTAAGAAAATAATATTGTCAAATAATGAACGTTTGCAAACCTCTTTAGGTTTCTCTGTACCATTCCGTTTCTCATAAAGCGTCGGAGCATCTCTATTAACACTGGGTGCTGGTAGAAAGAAAATAGAGTTCCTTAAAGATAACTTCCACCTTCGATAGGCTGAGCGTGCACTTGTGCGGGTTGCCACAAGCGATGTCTATACCAATGATCTTCACCTAATTATGTCAATAGCGATCTGGCTCTAGATATATGGTCGGACGTGCCAGTGATACACTTGGATTTGGGATTTTATTGATCTGGACTGTAATGAAATATGGCTCATTGCCATAACGTCAATTTCGTGAATGTTGTTGTCTATGATCAAAAAATTTACGTTCCTCAGGTTACCAGTTTCGATCAGCGTTGACCGTTTTCAGGTCTGCAGCAAAACATGGGAAACCAAATACAGCCAGTGGACATCCTACATCTTACTAAAATTATGCCACAATGTCCGCCCTCGTAGCGTAGCGGTAGCGTTATCGCATCACCCGTAAAGAGCCCGGGTTCGATTCCCGGCACGGGACTGGGTGTTGTGTGTCCTTCATCATCATTTACATCATTGATTCGCAGGTCACCGATGTGGCGTCAACTAAAAGGACTTGCAATACGGCGGCCGATCTCCCCCGAATGGGGCCTCCCGGCCAACAATGCCATACGATAATTTCATCTTGTGCCACAATGAAAAGTAGCACTTTCATACACGTAGTGTGCGCATTAAAATGTGACGAGGCATATCCGTTTACTGCACTGAAGCTTCAAAGAAGCTGGTATAGGCATGCGTATTCAAGTACAGAGATATGCAAACAGGCAGAATACAGCGCTGCAATTGGCAACGCCTATGTGAGATGGAAAGTGTCTTCCGCAGTTGTTAGAACGTTTACTGCTGCTACAATGGCAGGTTGTCAAGATGTAAGTGAATTTGAACGTGGCGTTATAGTTGGCGTACGAGCGTTGGGACACAGCATCTGCGAGACAATATATAAAACAATTGAAGACGTCGAAATGACAACATCAGCTGCTGACAAGAAAAAGAATACTATCAAATCTGTCGCTGCACACTCTCTACTCGATGGACCCGCAGTCTTTTGTGGTTGCAGACTGAACTTCAGCATTGACATCAATGATTCCTTCACCCATGGCAACGGATGGTTAACAGTCGCTATTGTACGAGGTGGTACAGGCGTGCCCAATGTATCAGGACTGGAAAGCTTCGTCGATCGTGACGCCATAGCCTATCGAACATATCATGTTACTGAAAATGCAAATAAAGACTTTGGCAAATCATCATATATGTCCCCCTCACCTTTTTCCTTGTATACACGTAGTAGACGTAAGATATTTGTTAATGAAACTGTATTTATATGGATCAAAGGTAAAGGTACTTGTGGTGAATATGTTAAATTTGTGGGCGATTGTACAATCTATTTTCACAAATACAGTGATCTGTAGCGTAGCTTAAAAACGGACAAGGGTACATCTAGAATCTGTCGACATAGAGTATGCAACAGCATGTTACGTCAGCTCTCTGAGCGCTTGACCTTTGACCCCGCCGATAAGGCGGCGCTACGTCATCTTGGCAGCGCGCCAGCAGCGATGAGGTGGGGATTTTCCCGTAGGACCATTTCGCGAGTGTACCGTGAATATCAGGAATATGGTAAAACATCAAATATCCTTCATCGCTGAGGCCAGAAAAAGATCCTGCAAGAACGGGACCAACGACGACTGAAGAGAATCGTCCAAACTGACCTGTGTACCCTTGATGACTGCAAGACTCAAAGGTTTACGCTGCTACTGGGTCCTTCAAAAGCGTAATTGGACTGTTGATGTCTGGAAACATGTTGCCTCGTCGGACGAGATTGTATCCAGCGGATGGACGTGTACGGGTATGGAAACAACCTCATGAATCCATGGACCATGCATGTCAGTAGGGTATTATTCAAGCTGGTGAGGCCTCTGTAATGGTGTGGGCCGTGTACTGTTGGAGTGGTGTGGGACCCCTGATACGTCTAGATACGACTCTGACAGGTGACACGTACGTAAGCATCCTGTATGATCACCTGCACCCATTCATGTCCACTGTGCATTCCGGCAGTGTTTAAAGTCAGAAGAGTGTTCCTGGAACCACACTGTATCAATTCTAAAGGTGTGGGATGTCATATTGTTCTGCTGGAACTGCCCAAATCCGACGCAGTGCACAATGGACGCGAATGCATGCAGGTGATCAGGCAGGAGTCGTATCTAGACGTAACAAGGGTCCCACGTCACTCCAACTGCACACCCCCCACACCATTACAGAGTCTCTACCTGTTGGTCTTGCCTACTCGTATCACATAGAGTGCCTAAGGGATGCTGAGTTCTCGGAATGTTATACAACAATTCATGCAAATAACATTAGTAGTTTTATTTCTATAAAGCAGATTGACAATACTTAACTTGGGAGTTACATCGGTGTCGCAAGTGACATGCAAACAGTAATATTGTTCGCTACAGTCCTAACAAGCAATGGATATGGATCACTAAGCTGATATCGCGGTGCAAATATTTCACTCACTAATTTCCTTTCCATTAATGTCCGTATACGGAGGCGATCTGACCACTTATGTCCGGCAGAGGCTCGCAGGAGTGGCGCTTATATTCTCTTCTTGCAGAGGTCGTTCCTGGCATGGCGCGGTCCTCGTCAGCGGGCTACTGGCTGACGTTTCCTCACAGCCTTCTCTGGTCTCGCGTTTTTCGTTCCCGCGCTTGTGGTTACGCCAGAACACGACTAGTTTGAACAGTCCCCTGCTGACATGCAGGGTCTACGGATTCATGAGGTCCACCCGTTCGATGCTATTTGAAACGAGACTCTTCCGACCCGGAAACATGTTTCCCGTCATCAACAGTCCAATTTCGGTGTCGATGAGCCTAGGCGAGGCGTAAAGCTTTGTGTCGTGCAGTCATCAAGGATGCACGAGCGGGCCTTCGGCTCCGATAGCCCATATCGACGACGCTGACACTTGTTGATGGCCCAGCATTGAAATCTGCAGCAATGTGCGGATGGGTTGCACTTCTGCCACGTTGAACGATTCTCTTCAGTGATCGTTGGTCCCGTTCTTGTAGGATCTTCCTTCGGCCGCAACGATGTCGGAGATTTCACGGTACAATAGTGAAATGGTCGTAAGGAAAAATCCCAACTTCATCACTACCTTGGAGATGCTGTTTCCATCGCTCATGCACATACTATAACAACAAGTTCAAACTCACTTAAATCTTGATAACCTGTCATTGTAGCAGCAGTAACCGATCTAACAACTGTACCAGACACTTGTTGTCTTATATAGGCGTTGCCGGCAGCATGGCTGTATTCTCCCTGATCATTTGAATACGCATGCCTATATCAGTTTCTATAGGGGCTTCAGTGTTCTTCGAGAAAAACAGAACATTGGCAGACAGACTTTTACTGCGTTGCTATAGTGAATATCATTGACAACGGATGATCCATCTGGTGACAGTATTGGCTCCTGCGTCGCATCTATACTGCAAACTAGAGAAGACAGCATCAGCAGGCACGGATGTGTATTACTTCTGGGGGAAACTATACCACAGGTTTATCGACAATTACACTAATGGGCACTAAAATTGGTACACCACGAAGATGACGTGCTACAGATGCGAAATTTAACCGACAGGAAGAAGATACTGTGATATGCAAATGATTGGAAAGTTTCCAACCGATTTCTCATACACAAACCGCAGTTGACCGGTGTTGCCTAGTGAAACGTTGTTGTGATGCCTCGTGTAAGGATGAGAAATGCGTACCATCACGTTTCCGACTTTGATAAAGGTCGGGTTGTAGACTATCGCAATTGCGGTTTATCGTATCGTGACATTGCTGCTCGCATTGGTCGAGATCCAATGATAGCAGAATATGGAATCGGTGGGGTCAGGAGGGTAATACGGAATGCCGTGCTGGATCCCAACGGCCTCGTATCACTAGCAGTCGAGATGACAGGCATCTTATCCGCATGGCTGTAACGGATCGTGCAGCCACGTCTCGATCCCTGTGTCACCAGATGGTGACGTTTGCAAGACAACAACCATCTGCACTAACAATTCGACGACGTTTGCAGCAACATGGACTATCAGCTCGGAGACCAAGGCTGCGGTTACCCTTGACGCTGCATCACAGACAGGAGCGCCTGCGATGGTGTACTCAACGACGAACCTGGGTGCACGAATGACAAAACGTCATTTTTTCGGATGAATCCAGGTTCTGTTTACAGCATCATGATGGTCTCATCCGTGATTGGCGAGATCGCGGTGAACGCACATTGGAAGCGTGTATTCGTCATCGCCATACTGGTGTTATCACCCGGCGTGATGGTATGGGGTGCCATTGGTTACACGTCTCGGTCACCTCTGGTTCGCACTGACGGCACTTTGAACAGTGAACGTTACATTTCAGATGTGTTACGACCCGTGGCTCTACCCTTCATTCGATCCCTGCGAAACCCTACATTTCAGCTGGATAATGCACGACCGCATGTTGCAGGTCCTGTACAGGCTTTTCTGGATACAGAAAATGTTCGACTGCTGGCCTGGCCAGCGCATTCTCCAGATCTCTCACCAATTGAAACCGTCTGGTCAATGGTGGCCGAGCAACTGGCTCGTCACAATACGCCAGTCACTAGCCTTGATGAACTGTGGTATCGTGTTGAAGCTGCATGGGGAGTTGTACCTCTACACGCCATCCAAGCTCTGTTTGACTCAATGCCCAGGCGTATCAAGGGCGTTATTACGGCCAGAGGTGGTTGTTCTGGGTACTGATTTCTCAGGATCTATGCACCCAAATTACGTGAGAATGTAATCACATGTCAGTTGTAGTATAATATATTTGTCCAATGAATACCCGTTTATCATCTGCATTTCATCTTGGTGTAGCAATTTTAATGTCCAGTAGAGTACCCTGATCGCTCTTCTATAGAATTACTAAGCGTCTAAGCCGGTCGGTGACACATGGTATACTGTCCTAATTACAGGCTGCCTATCTGACGGCTTCCAGAATCAACAAAAATTAAATTTTTGATTTTTCAATATTTCATTTTAAATACTAACCGAATTTAAAAATTGAAAATGACATTGTAATTTACTCATTAAAAAGTATAACCTTATATTGAAATGTAAAACAATGCCACACAATATAGCTAAAAACTGTGTACGTGTCTAGAGGCAATGTTAACTATAAGCATGCAAATTGCCCAGACTACATTCATCCATTATATTAGAATTAGAGCACTTAGCGACTTACTGCAAACTTTTAACATAATATCAAGCCTTTTCTAAATTTTTGTCGCTGACATGGTTATGGTCAAATATTTAACATATTATCTCATAATTAACGTAATAAGACGTATGTCGTTTGATACATGAGAGTTCGATTCTTCTAAGAACCGGCGGGAGGGTTTACTGGTCGTCACTATAGCCGGCTGGTATGGCCGAGCCGTTCTAGGCGCTTCAGTGTGGAACCGCGCGACCGCTACGGTCGCAGGTTCGAATCCTGACTCGGGCTTGGATGTGTGTGATATCCTTAGGTTGGTTGAACCTCTATAATATGTTATGCATGTTCTAATAACCACAATCAGCTTCTTCTAGAAATAAACCAACTATTCATGCATCACATAGAGTATACTTTATTTACCTGGATATTTTTTTTAGTAAGAAATTATAATATACTTGTTTCCTCACCTTTCCAGCAACTCTTGTACTGTGTTATCTTTCCATTATATTTATAGACCATGTTTCATATGCTTCCAGTTCCTGGCTCTCCGAATAGTCCGGTGTCCATATTTTGCTTTCACACAATTTTCTTCTCCAAGTAAATAAAATGTACGATAACAGTGATGTTGTTCATCAGGTTACCTTCCATTTGGAAAGCGGTTGCCCTCAGCTACTGTTATACTGACTTGTAAATTACAGATTGTAGCAATCACTCTTCCTTGCTTAAATTTTATTATGCAGATCTAGATTTCAGATAGAGGCTAGCCATTCTCGATGCACTTTTATTTCCGCTCAATGCATGTAAGTCCCTGTTGATCGTGATTCACCCACAGTTCATTGAATACTCAATGAATTGTGGGTGAAGCCCGATCAACAGAGACTTACATGATTTGAGAGAAAATAATAGTGCATTGATAGTGGCTAGCCTCTATCTGAAATCTAGATATGCGTAATAAAATTTAAGCAAGGAAGAGTGATTGCTACAATCTGTAATTTACAAGTGATGTTGTTTTTCTGTTTCTAAGTTTCTACTGCCTCAGTTATCTATTGCAGCCTTCATTCGTATACTGCAGAACGCTTTCACTTAATTTACTATATTATTCATAACTTCTGTGGTAAATTAGTCGTGTTTCTTTGCATTCAACCTTTATTCATCACCTTTGTCGTGGTTTTTTGTTTCAGATCTACACTAAATGAGTTGCTCATTGAAATTAAAAAAAATTCTCATACTTTCTCATTTTCAGGAAACAGGGTTATACGAAAGTTTACCCACTATACCTTTGTTCCTGTTATGAAATTTGTTTCACATTCCAAGCCGTGCATTAAATAACGTTTTTCACGGTTTTTGTTTTCACGAAGGGCAATCACAGACTATGCTCGTTTCACGTCTGCTAAAGAACGCTACAGACTTTGCTGTCTATTGAAGACACTTTGGAGAAACTGATGACTGACTAATCGGCTATGCATGCAAGAGTTTGCCAAAAGTGTGGCTATGTAGACTGTCGGATCTGTTGGTTCAGTTCAGTAAAACTCTTTAATACAAAGTACTTCAACGAAGTCCATGTCCACATGAATGACAATGGGTGTTCAGCACTGTCGTAGAACCCGATGGTAATTGTTTATTACTTTGAATAGTACTGAGTGACACTGAACTATTACATTGATTTAACTGTAAACTTTTGTGCACAGTTCTAACGATCTGATCTGCGATGATGATGCTGTCAGACTCGGGTATCAAAAAGTGGGACGAGAGGCGCTACGCTGTGACGTCAGTAGACCTCCAGCAGCGGCGGAGTGTGGAACCTCTAGAGGGCGTGTCCTCTTTGGCGTCTCTCGCTCGTTGACAGCGACTGTACTTAGCTTGTGGTTCTGTCGTGACGTGCCAACTTTACCATTAGACCTCATTCTACCAACGACACCACACTGTGTTCTGCACTAACTGCGTCAGCATTGTGTTGTGGGCTCAACACATCGCGAGGACGCTGCCTGTACTTACAAGACTTGTACGATGTTTCATTCCGGTGGCTATTTTCATGTTACAGTACACTGGAATTCATAGTGGGCGCAGCTCAGCGTAATACTCCGTTGCAGGGTCTTCGGTTCCATAAACGTATCTTCTCTTTTAGCCAAGGGCCAACACCAGTACTTCATTTACTATTCCGTAAGTGTAGGCCACGGCACACTTTAACTTCCCACTTGTTTCATATTATTATGGGAATTGCTGTTTGTATGGCTGTTCCTTTTGTATTGATTTTCATATTCTGTTACATTATACTCAATGTCGTCCATTGAAGTGCGACTGTAATTTTGATACTGAAATATCAAGTTGTACTGGTGAATAATAATACAAACTCATTCAAACACTCTCTTGATTCGTCTTCGCCGGCCAGTGGCCGAACGGTTCTAGGAGCTACAGTCCGGCACTGCACGACCGCTACGGTCGCAGGTTCGAATCCTGCCTCGGGCATGGATGTGTGTGATGTCCTTAGGTTAGTTAGGTTTAAATAGTTCTAAGTTCTAAGGGACTGATGACCTCAGCAGTTAAGTCCCATAGTGCTCGGAGCCATTTCAACCATTTGATTCGTCTTCATACCAGAGCCATTTATGAAATTTATAATGCTTTTATGGGTTGTTCCCACGCGTTCTCATAATTATTCTTACTGAAATGTGCAGTTGCTGTGAGTAGAAACTATTAGATGGAATTTGCCTTCAGCAGAATTGTTATGAGATCAAGCTGCTATCAGTAGCAAAATTTATCGTTTATTTTAACGTGTCTTACAGCGAGTACAAGGTGGGTTAAAGTTGCCGAGAACTTAAAGGCTTTATGCTGATCCTGGGCATGTTTGGTATGACTACTACATCTCAAGTTAATTTGTGAACAGATGTTAATGTTTACAATGTGAGTTCTTACATCGTCATAGCATGTGTTCTTCCTATATGGGAGGACACAAACATCACTTATAGGTTTTGCCACGAAATTTGGAGTGATGATCATGCTGCATTCATTTAAAATATTTTTCAAGTCTTGCTTATATTCTTCGTTGTGCTATGAAAGTTGTGGCTACTTCGGTACTCATCGATCAAAACGAAAGATCACATTAATATTTTGGCAGACAAAATTTTCCATAAAAAGCGGTATTATTGCTGAAGTCATATCAGTTACGTACTATATTTAATTAAAAAAATAATTAGGCGGCTTTTAACTTCCATATTTAATAGCAAAGCTGTGTTACGTATTGATAACACAAGTGATCCTTTGTTGATTTTCCACCTTTATTTATTTAATAAAAAATAGAATAATCGAATGTGTGTAATTTATCACCATTTTCCTCGGTATTTCAGTACATATTAGAAAGGTTGTAGTTCGACTACAATTACAAATATGAAGTTCGAATGGAAAACCACGTACACTAGTGTTGAAATGAAAATTGTTCATTTTGTTCTGGGTATGAAAGTGAAGCATAGCTGAAGTACATTAGTGTTGAATATGAAGCCAGCAGTATAAATCTGTCTTTTTTGCTGATTGTAGCCATGTAACTGACATTTAATCTTTTATTGCACAATTTTGTCATTTTTTTCACGGTCTGCACTGTGTAATATTTGTAAAATAATCTACGATGTGCAATGTCTATTGTTGAATACTGAATCCTGTTATTCTCATGTTGAAAGTGTATCCTGATCTGTCCTCTATGCACAAAGTGATGGCTTCCGGAGTATACCAATACAGTGCTCTGTTTCACCTGTATTCGGAAGTACGACGGTTAAAGTTCCCGTCCGATGGTTCCCATAAATCGCTTCAGAAAATGTCAGGATGTTTCCTTTAAAACGTGAACAGTCGGTTTCCTTCCGCGTCTTCCGTGATCGCTTCTGCTCCATCACTATGACCTCCTCGTTGATGGGACGTTAAACTTTAATCTCCCTTCCTTCGTTGTTTTACCTGTATCATCGCGGCCAACACTGGCTGAGTGGGTTGCTCCCGTCATGGTGACTGCATTGCAGATTTCTGATGTGGTCTTCGTGGGAAGATGATTGTGTTAAATAAGAATTCCATCTTTTTTAAATTTTAGTTAAGAACCTGCTGTGCCGTCCGAACAAGACACATTCAGGGCAAAAGCATCACAGGTGCAAAAATGCGAGATGGTGGCAGTGCCATAGAGACTCGCCACTTGCGGGAGTTCCACCAGCGCTGAGGATGAAGATATCGACTTCGCCTCGGCCATTTGCTGGCAGGGTACGATCAGCCAATGGCCGGACGACAACGGACAGAAGCCTACTAGGAAGACAGAAGAGCAGCCCTCGCGCACTTGATCATCGTCCGAGGCTGACTCAGACAGGGAAGGTCTTTTAGTAACTCTTAGAAGAGAACAGTCAGTTGTTGTAAATTGCATTTGCCATGTACTGTAAAGTTTACCTACGCTTACGAAAATTTAATAGTCATGGGTGACTGGAATTCGTCAGTAGGAAAAGGGAGAGGAGGAAACATAGTAGGTGAATATGCATTGGGGGGAAGAAATGAAAGAGGAAGTCGCCTTGTAGAGTTTTGCACAGAGCATAACTTAATCACAGCAAACACTTGGTTCAAGAATCATAAAAGAAGGTTGTATACCTGGAAGAATCATGGAGATACTAAAAGGTATCAGATAGATTATATAATGGTAAGTCAGAGATTTAGGAACCAGGTTTTAAATTGTAAGACATTTCCAGGGGCAGATGTGGATTCTGACCACAATCTATTGGTTATGAACTGCAGATTGAAACTGAAGAAACTGAAAAAAGGTGGGAATTTAAGGAGATGGGACCTGGATAAACTGAAAGAACCAGAGGTTGTACAGAGTTTCAGGGAGAGCATAAGGGAACAATTGACAGGAATGGGGGAAACAAATACAGTAGAAGAAGAATGGGTAGCTCTTAGGGATGAAGTAGTGAAGGCAGCAGACGATCAAGTAGGTAAATGACGAGGGCTAATAGAAATCCTTGGGTAACAGAAGAAATATTGAATTTAATTGATGAAAGGAGAAAATATAAAAATGCAGTGAATGAAGCAGGCAAAAAGGAATACAAACGTCTCAAAAATGAGATCGACAGGAAGTGCAAAATGGCTAAGCAGGGATGGCTAGAGGACAAATGTAAGGATGTAGAGGCTTGTCTCACTAGGGGTAAGATAGATACTGCCTACAGGAAAATTAAAAAGACCTTTGGAGAGAAGAGAACTACTTGTATGAATATCAAGAGCTCAGATGGCAACCCAGTTCTAAGCAAAGAAGGGAAGGCAGAAAGGTGGAAGGAGTATATAGAGGGTTTATACACGGGCGATGTACTTGAGGACAATATTATGGAAATGGAAGAGGATGTAGATGAAGACGAAATGGGAGATAAGATACTGCGTGAAGAGTTTGACAGAGCACTGAAAGACCTGAGTCAAAACAAGGCCCCGGGAGTAGACAACATTCCATTAGAACTACTGGTGGCCTTGGGAGAGCCAGTCATGACAAAACTCCACCATCTGGTGAGCAAGATGTATGTGACAGGCGAAATACCCTCAGACTTCAAGAAGAATATAATAATTCCAATTCCAAAGAAAGCAGGTGTTGACAGATGTGAAAATTACCGAACTATCAGTTTAATAAGTCACAGCTGCAAAATACTAACGCGAATTCTTTACAGACGAATGGAAAAACTGGTAGAAGCGGACCTCGGCGAAGATCAGTTTGGATTCCGTAGAGATGTTGGAACACGTGAGGCAATACTAAGCTTACGACTTATCTTAGAAGAGAGACTAGGAAAAGGCAGACCTACGTTTCTAGCATTTGTAGACTTAGAAAAAGCTTTTGACAATGTTAACTGGAATACTCTCTTTCAAATTCTGCAGGTGGCAGGGGTAAAATACAGGGAGCGAAAGGCTATTTACAATTTGTACAGAAACCAGATGGCAATTATAAGAGTCGAGGGGCATGAAAGGGAAGCAGTGGTTGGGAAAGGAGTGAGACAGGGTTGTAGCCTCTCCCCGATGTTATTCAATCTGTATATTGAGCAAGCAGTAAAGGAAACAAAAGAAAAATTCGGAGTAGGTATTAAAATTCATGGAGAAGAAGTAAAAACTTTGAGGTGTGCCGATGACATTGTAATTCTGTCAGAGACAGCAAAGGACTTGGAAGAGCAGTTGAACGGAATGGACAGTGTCTTGAAAGGAGGATATAAGATGAACATCAACAAAAGCAAAACGAGGATTATGGAATGTAGTCAAATTAAATCGGGTGATGCTGAGGGAATTAGATTAGGAAATGAGACACTTAAAGTAGTAAAGGAGTTTTGCAATTTAGGGAGTAAAATAACTGATGATGGTCGAAGTAGAGAGGATATGAAATGTAGACTGGCAATGGCAAGGAAAGCGTTTCTGAAGAAGAAAAATTTGTTAACATCGAGTATAGATTTAAGTGTCAGGAAGTCGTTTCTGAAAGTATTTGTATGGAGTGTAGCCATGTATGGAAGCGAAACGTGGACGATAACTAGTTTGGACAAGAAGAGAATAGAAGCTTTCGAAATGTGGTACTACAGAAGAATGCTGAAGAAAAGGTGGGTAGATCACGTAACTAATGAGGAGGTATTGAATAGGATTGGGGAGAAGAGGAGTATGTGGCACAACTTGACTAGAAGAAGGGATCGGTTGGTAGGACATGTTCTGAGGCATCAAGGGATCACAAATCTAGCATTGGAGGGCAGCGTGGAGGGTAAAAATCGTAGAGGGAGACCAAGAGATGAATACACTAAGCAGATTCAGAAGGATGTAGGTTGCAGTAGGTACTGGGAGATGAAGAAGCTTGCACAGGATAGAGTAGCATGGAGAGCTGCATCAAACCAGTCTCAGGACTGAAGACCACAAGAACAACAACAACAACATTTGTACTTAGGCATTGAGGGCCTTTTTGTGTTACTTTACAATTAGTGTTGCAGACTTCGTTATTCAGATAGTCACAAAGATAAGTAAACCTTTTAACTCATTTGTGTGACTTTGCTACTAATTTGTTGGAGTGTTGTAGAATCTTCGTTCTCCTATCCTCTTACCTAATCCTGGGGCATAACGGCAGGGAGGAACTGTCTTAGCGGTATACTGTACCAGAACCCGTTTCACGAATTCACAAAATCGACCTACCGTAACAACAGAGGAAACTCGGTCTCCACAGCAATAAGCGACATGGCCTTTACAAACCTAGCGACGTGGGTTTACGAAAGAATCATTATTAAGTACACAGAATCTCGACACCAACTGTTAATGTACATAGTTTGTACCGACAGAAATAACTTTGTCAATCACATTAGACACGTTGGCGAACATTGAAATGAGGACAATAGTTTGCCTGTTATTCATACGAGCTGATTTCCTGCACCCTCGACATGATTTTAGTAACCGCCGGCCTTTTTGTTAATTCTGCAGGCACTCTCCTCGCTGTGACCGATCTCCATTCACCGCTGCCCCTCCTGCCTACGTCGCTACCTTGGGACAGCCCCACTGGCGTCCCTCTAACACGCTGCCTCCAGTTGCCTGTCGCTCTCTGATCACGTGAACACCACGCTAGGGTTCACAGCAGCAGTGCATGGCGTCTCTCAGGTGATAGCCGGACATGCGCAATACTTTTCTGAACAAATCCTGTTTTTCGAAGTACTTTTTGCAACCAAAGAATTTACGAAAGGAAGTGCAGGGGTCAATTCAGATATTAAAAGTAGAAAAAAATGCGTGGCAATAAAAATGTGACGTGTCTGAGGATATGGTCACCTTACATCCCTGCCCCTTAAAACGATTATGTTTTTCAAAATGACTATGGCCAGCTTACAGAGTTTATTTCATATCCAAAGTGCAATGAAAGTAGTTTGGTATCTTTATTCTTCCACTATTACTAAACGCTAGGAAATAAGCCCTCCCCTCTTCCTAATAACTGCTAATATTGTAAGAAAAACGCAGTACCAAATGGTTTATGACTCAATGTTTCTTACTGTTACGAAACTGAAATGGAGAAAGGGTTGACATAAAGTGAAACAAAATGAGGGCACATGGACTCAGAAGAATCTGTCTTGGATTCCTTATGATCAGAAGATCTAAAGGATAAGCTAAGTGGGAGGTGCATTGATGATGTAAGAAAACAGCAGCACAAACGTGGATGTGAAAAGCTGAAGATTGTAGTATAGAGAAATCTGGAAGGGGCCTATAACCAGCAAATGATGATCATGATGATAAAATGTGATGGTGATGACGATTTTAATGATAAGCTGGTGAAGATGATATGATGATGACCACAATGATTACAATGATGATTATGGTTGTCATGTTCATGCTGCTGCTGCTGATAATTATAAAATTGAGGGCCCTCACTTCATCAGCTTACAGGGCTCAACATGTTAAAGACATTAATCATTCCTGGTGAAGCATAAATCTGTTTCATAATGGTGAGGCCTTTGGATATTAGAACAGTTCGTAAGCTACAATTCAAGGTCGTCTCACAGTACCTAACATTTGTGTTCATGTTAATTCTGTTCTTTGCAATTTCGGTGCTATTTAGACTGGTAATTCTGACATCCTTTGCGAGTTCATAGCTATTTTTATATAACAGTATGGCATCAGGAGCAAAGTAATTTTGATAGTATCGTCAACAGTAATTCTCAGAGTTTATCTCAGTATTTCATTGCCCTTACCATTGACTCCTTGGTTTAATCAAATTATTTCTGTCATATTTAGAGATAAATGATCTGAAGTTTAACTACTACAGATATAGTAATATTAAAGAAACGCATATAATTGTTTTGGCTTCCGCGGCCAATGTAAGAAGCAATAGATAAGAATATATACCCAGGCCCTTCAGCGTAGCATTCTATTATAATAACGTTCCCAATCCTTCCGCCTCAAATAACCAATGATAACAACGACCTTTTTAAAATAATAAAGTTACGTCATGCTCAGTGACCAGTAATAACAAAATATAAGCAACTCCACACAGCGAAAGCACATCAGTAGACCTGGAAGAAGGACACTGTAATCGTAGCCGAAACGATGGTTTCTCCAGTGAAGTTTTTTACGTTATGATGTGATACGATACTCAGAACACTTTTAAGTCAAATAATGAAACCAATTTCTCACATTGTAATCCGTGGACCAGTAAGGAACGATAGAAGCAAGAGAAGCTGCTTGGCAATTATTAAACTTGTAAATCGTTACACAAGACGTAACAGTGTTGCGGTCTCTGGTGATGGGAAATCCTGGCAGCCCCCACCTTCATTCATTCATACTTCAAATAACTTCTCTTACGTAAGACTCGTTCTGCGGCGCCGGGGGAAATCCCAGCGAAGGTGAATGTGTTGATAAACAGGAAAACCCTGTGTGCCCCAGAACATATTTTTCCATTTATAGCCATATTCACATTCGTCGTCTGTAATAAGTTGGTGTTTTTTACTGGGAATTTACTAAGGGCAGCAAGTGCGATCCTGAAAATCACGATTAAGATACTGCGTTCATTTCAGTGAAATGTGGGTTCAAAGACCCTCTCTAGCTATTGTTGTTAGGTTTACCTGGTTTCACCTACATACAACACCATAGGAATACCAAGACGACTCCTTCAACAGGCCTCAACTGGTTCCTACTGTCTCTGCTTCTACAGTCGTATCAGTGCTCATCTCCTACGATGAAAATCACAGCAGTGCGTTTAATTCTCATATTTGGTAACTTCGTCAGCAACCAAATTCATGGAGTTTCTGCCGTGTCACAAGTTAAGGGTATTTCAAAAAAGACACCGTTTTATGTGTTTCGCTATAATATTATACACTTTATCTACCTGCAGCTGACTAAATCGCCTACTTTTACAAATTGTCTCAATGTACCAACAAAGTTACTATAATTCCATTGAAAACAAAGAAGAGAGCTGATAGTGTCATCTCTGTAGATGATATGAAACTTTTCTGAGTATCATACCGCGTCATAATGTAAAAAACTATACTGGACAACTAACGTTTTGGTCACGGTTACAGTCTTGCAATGGCGTGGTAGATTCTACCAGTAGATCCAGAAGAAGACCACTGTAGCCGTGGGTGAAACTTTGATTTGTCCCGAGTATTTTTTTACACTGTGACGCGATACGACACACAGAAAACGTTATTTCAACTGACTCTGTCCGAAGAAGCCTACGCAATTATATCTTTGTAATTAATATTGCTCTCATAAGAAACTATACGCCGGTTAGGGACGACTAAAAGGCAAATGTCAGTAAGCCAGCAAGCAAGAAATTTACTCTGCTTTTGTGCGAACAATAAACTTAATGCAGTTATTTGCCGTTCACAAACGGCTATCAATAGCTTATGAGTAATCATTCCAAGCCTAGTCTGCCTAGAACTTGTGCACTATGTATCTATAAAATTTTCAACTTCGTGTCCTACTGCTTTCTCTACCATCGTAACTGAAACGCGGAACTAGATCTCTTTTGAATATACCACCGATTGGTCTTTGTCTTTTGTTGGCGGTCACTGTTGTGTCGATAACAGAATAACTAGAGACGGAATGTCATCTCGGTTTCCCTAAAGACAGCAAAAAACTTTACATGTGAACTCGATTGATAGAGGTACTATACCATTCATGAATTTCGGAAAATTACACAAAACCCTCTTCAGCAAGACTGGAGGGGAATCTGAACTCTATTCCTCCCAGCTCTTCAATGGCGGATTCTACCCTCACCCCATGGTAGTGATCTGGACGCAAACATCCCGTGAAACGTTTTTGTATGTGCATCCTTCTGATAGAAGGCTTGTGGGACTCTGGTCGTTGACATGTGTAATAAAATGAAACACCTACAGCCGTCCTATCGGTGTTAATTATTATATAGCAACCAGTTTCGGTGACTCAATACACCATCTTCAGTCCTTAACTGACGCTGAGGGGTTGAATTTCAGTCATGTACACGGTTGGAGTTCACCCCCTCAGTGTCAGTTAAGGCCCGAAGATGGTGTACTGATTCACCGAAACTGGTTGCTATAAAATAAATAACATGGCAGGAGCTTCATTTTATTACATCCACGAAAATGCTTAAACGAACTTTTGTAGTACCGATAAAGGAATGCAACAATTCGTGGTTTGGCTGCGATCGGCTTCACTAAAAAATGTTTCTGCCTCCAGCTTCTCCAAACTTCGGCTGCAGCCACGGCCATCGCAAAAATGGTATAGTTTAGGCTGCAGGGTGATACTCAGCTATATTGCATGGTGGGCGCCTATTGTATTATTAAATACCAACATGCCCATCACATGTGTCGCGTAAAACTGTGTGCCCGATCCAGATTTGAACTCTGATGGCTGTCGTTCCTGTCAGGTTTAGTATCTCGCGCAAACATTCAAAAAAACTAGCATAAAAACTATGAATTTAATGACACACGCAATTTTTTTTTAAAATTATCGGTCTTCTGACTGGTTTGATGCGGCCCACAATACCAACCTCTTCATCTCAAAGTAGCACTTGCAACCTACGTCCTCGCTACGGTCGCAGGTTCGAATCCTGTCCCGGGCATGGATGTGTGTGATGTCCTTAGGTTATTTAGGTTTAATTAGTTCTATGTTCTAGGGGACTGATGACCTCAGAAGTAAAGTCCCATAGTGCTCAGAGCCATTTGAACCAACCTACGTCCTCAATTATTTGCTGGGTGTATTTCAGTCTCTGTCTTCCTCTATAGTTTTTGCGCTGGGACGTTTCCTCACGTACCATGGAAGTCATTCTCTCATGTCTTAACACGTGTCCTATCATCTTGTTCACCCTTCTTGTCATTGTTTCGCCCACATTCCTTTTCTCTCCGATTCTGCGCAGAACCTCCCCATTCCTTATCTTTTCAGTCCACCCAATTTTCAACATTAGTCTGTAGAACCACATCTCATATACTTCGATTCTTTTCTGGTTTTTCCACGGTCCATGTTTCACTACCATACAATGCTCTGCTCCAAACGTACATTCTCAGGAATTTCTTCCTCAAATTAAGGCCTACATTTGATACTAGCGGACTTCTCTTGGCCAGGAAATAACTTTTTGCCAGGGATAGTCTGCTTTTGATGTCCTCCTTGCTCCGTCCGTCATCTACTTCGTTACCATATATCCTGATGTTACACTTCTCGCTGTTCTCATTTCTGCTGCTTCACATTACTTTCGTCTTTCTGCGATTTACTCTCAATACATATTCTGTACTCATTAGACTGATCATTCAATTCAGCATACCATGTAATTCTTCTTCAATTTCACTCAGGATAGCAATGTCGTCAGTGGATAGTACCACTGACATCCTTTCACTTTCAATTTTAATTCCATTCCCGAACCTTTCTTTTGTTTCCATCATTGATTCTTCGACGTACAGATTGAACAATAGGAGGGAAAGACTACATCCATGTCTTACACCCTTTTTAATCCGAGCGCTTCGTTCTTGGTCGTCCACTCTTATTATTCCCTCTTGGCTCTTGTACTTATTGTATATTACCCGTCTCTCCTTATAGCATAATCCTATTTTTCCCCGAATGACGAACATCTTGCACCATTTTACATTGTCGAATGCTTTTTCCAGGTCGACAAATCCTATGAATGAGTTTTAATTTTTCTTTAGTCTTGCTTCCACTGTCAGCCGCAGCGTCAGAATTGCCGCTCTGGTGCCTTTACGTTTTCTAAAGCCAAACTGATCGTTATCTAACACATTGTCAGTTATCTTTTGCATTCTTCTGTACGTTATTCTTATAAGCAACTTGGATGCATGAGAAGATTGTGCGATAGTTCTCGGACTTGTCAGACCATGCAGTTTTCGGAATTGTGTGCATGATATTTGTGCGAAAGACGCGTGGTATGTCGACAGACTCATACATTCAACACACCAACTTGAATAGTAGTTTTGTTACCACTTCTCCCAATGGTTTTAGAAATACTGATGTTATCTGTACCTTCTGCCTTATTTGATCTTAAATCCTCCAAAGCTCCCTTATCTCTTCTAAATCTACTTTTTATCAGACAAATCTTGCCACTGATAGAGGCCTACACTGTAATCTTTTCACCTATCCGCTCTCTCCTCTGCAATTAATAGTGGAATTCCCGTTACACGTTTAATGTTACCACTCTTGCATATAATGTCACCGAAGGCTGTTTTGATTTTCCTGCATGCAGAATCAGTACTTCCAACAATCATTTCTTTATCGACTTCTTCACATTTTTTATGTAGCCATTTCGTCTTAGCTTCCCTGTACCTCTTATTTATTTCATTCGTCAGTAACTTGTATTTCTGAGTTTTCCTGAACATTTTTGTACTTTCTTTTCACCGATCAACTGAAGTATTTCTTCTGTTACCCGTGGTTTCTTCGCAGTTATCTTCTTTGTACCTATGTTTTTCTTTCCTACTTCTGTGACTGCCCTTCTTAGAGGTGTCCATTCCTCTTCAACTGTACTGGCTGCCGAGCTATTCCCTATTGCTCTATCTATAGCGTTAGAGAACTTCAAACGTATCTCGTCATTCCTTAGTACTTCCGTATCCCACTTCTTTGCGTATTGATTCTTCCTGACTAATGTCTTGAACTTCAGCCTACTCTTCATCACTACTATATTGTGATTTGAGTCTATATCTGCTCCTGAGTACGCCTCAGAATCCAGTATCTGATTTCGGAATCTCTGTCTGACCATGATGTAATTTAACTGAAATCTTCCCGTATTACCCGGAATTTTGTAAATATACCTCCCACTCTTGTGATTCTAGAACAGAGTATTTGCTATTACTAGCTGAAATTTATTACAGAACTCAGTTAGTCTTTCTCATCTCCCATTCCTTGTCCCAATCCCGTATTTTCCTGTGACTTTTTCTTCTACTCCTTCCCATATAACTGCCTTCTAGTCCCCCCATGACCACCGCGCGGGGTAGCCGCGTGCCCTGGGGCGCTTTATCCCGGTTCGCGCGGCCACCCCTATCGTCGGAGGTTCGAGTCCTCCCTCGGGCGTGGGTGTCAGTGTTGTCTTTAGCATAAGTTAGATTAAGTAGTGCGTAAGCCTCGGGACCGATGACCTCAGCCGCTTAGTTCCACAGGATCTCCGCCCAAATTTCTAGTCCTTTCCCCCATGACCGTTAGATATTCATCTCCCGTTACGTACTTTATTACCATTTCAATGTCCTCATATACTTTCTCTTTCTCTTCATCTTCAGCTTGCGACATCGGCATGTTTACCTGAACTATCGTTGTCGGTTTTGATTTTCTGTCGATTCTAATAAGAACAACCCTCTCACCAACTGTTCACAGTAACCAGTCTCTACACTACCTTTCTATTCATAACGAATCCTAATCATACCATTTTCTGCTGCTGTTGATATTACCCTATACTCATATGACCAGAAGTCATTGTCTTATTTCCATTTCACGTCACTGACCCCTACTATATCTAGTTTGAGCCTTTGCATTTCCCTTTTCAGATTATCTAGTTGCCCTGCCACTTTCAAGCTTCTGACATTCCACGCCCCATCTCGTAGAACGTTATTCTTTCGTTGATTATTCAGTCTTTTACTTTTGGTTACCTGCCTCTTGGCAGCACGTTCCGGAGATCGGATGGGGGACTATTCCGGAATCTTTTGCCAATGGAGAGATCATCATGACACTTTTTCAATTACAGGCCTCGCTTTAAGTGTCTTTAATGCAGTAGTTTCTGTCACGTTCTCCTTCTTCAGGCCTTTGATCATTGCTGATTCTTCCGCCTTTTGGGGACAGTTTCCCACTCCATGGGCAAGAACGTGCCCCAAACCTCTGTCCGCTCCTCCGCCGTCTTTGACAAGGCCGTTGGCAGAATGATGGTGACTTCTTATGCCGAAAATCTCCGGCCGCCAATGCTGATTATTAATCAAAATTAGAACCCGGGACCTAGGACGTTTTAATTATTAATCAGGCAATGCTGATTATTCATCAAAATTTAACAGGTAGCGGGTTTCGAATCCGGAAACTAGGGTGATTTCATTATTAGTCAAAGGCGCTACCCCTACACTACAGGCGCACACAGATCATACAGCTCTTAAAATGCCAGTATGTGTCTCTGAAACGTCACCTGCGGTGCCTACAGATGATTTTATGTCGTAAAGTAAGTTTGTTTTATTTTGTAAACAATTTCGTCAGTAACTAACTATTTTTAAAACATAGTTTGGTAATGTTAGTAACTAACTAAACTGTTGCTAAAACCAAACAAAAACTGAAGAAGAACAGTTTGTTTTGTTCGAACAACTCATTCTGAAGCTTTGAGCTTTCATCGCCAGATAGATGTTTTGAATTAATACGACACGTTCATGTTGTGTTTCCTGATTTAGGGTAAGTTGTGGTATTGTCTAATGGAAGAAGACGAAAACAAAACACCATTTTAACACCATGGTTATTGATCGATCAAAAATATAAATGTGAAAGTAAAAATACCTCAGATGATCACAGCCTGTTTTTTCCTGTAGTATTTCACACCTTAATGCTTTATCCTTTAATGGTCTAAGTAAGAAAAATTCCTGTCTGATACTACAGATGTTACGCTCACAGTTTCAAGGGCCGCCAGGGTGTTAAGTCACAGTCCCAGATGAGTCAAAGAGTGCATTCGGAGCTCTACATAACGTCCTGGAAATTATCATAAATGAACATAACTAAGCAGAACTGAATGGGTGTGTTATTGATGAAATAACTGTAAAAAATGTAAACATTTTCTTTTAATTCTGGAACTTATACTGCTTTCGTTACAAATCGGTTTTCGGCAGCTTAGGCCCTTGTGTAACAGCCAAAGACAATATCACGGTGTGCCTTACAGAGATGTTAGTGGCACGAAAACAGAATTCTTGCACAGTAATATCGGTTTCATCGTCTTACACACAGGGATTATTAATAATCTGCCTGTTCCGTCTATAAAAACTTTGCGTCCGCCGACCCCTCCGTCGGCCTAGGTCTCTCCTTCCTTCTGCACAGAGGGAATTATTACATTAAAAAAATTACATACAATTCTAAAAATGAATAATAATGCTGATTTTACAATAGCAGGCTAACATTTGTAGAACTGAAATTTGGTTTTTCGGGAGCGTTTACTGGTGCTAAAGCATTGCAGCCTTGCCGTGGGTTGATGAATTCCATTAAGGGGGAACGACAGGGTGACGGTCGAAGAAACTCGAAGTTTTCTTATTACGGAATTCGAATGAATATACATTGAAGAGTTATTCCTCGAAATATAATACGAAAACTACAAAAAGTAACGATTCTATGAGCGTGTACGCCAATGCCACAAGTCATTATCGATGCCATCACCCCTATTTATACCGATTTGCTGGAGCGTTGTTTGGGAGGTTTTACTCAAAATGTGAACGAAAGTTTCCGCCGAAGCGAAATTGTCAATATTGATTCAAATTTGGCCGTATGGCTATTCAATGTAGGCCATACTGCTTTACTGGAAGTGGCAAATGCCCTTCACATCAAAAAGAAATGATCGTATGGCATTGCTGGCCGGGAGGCTCCATCCGGGGAGTCTTATTTCAGTCGGCGCCACACTGGGCGACTTGTGTGCCGGTGATAAGGATGAAATGATGGTGAGGACATCACAACATCCAGTCTACGAGCGGAGAAAGTCTCCAACTCGCCCGGGAATCGAATCGAGGCCCGCTATATGGAAAGCAGGCACGTTACCATCCAGCTAAGCAGGCGGACCTTCGAAGCAAAGTCGACGATGAGATACGCCGATTCTGTGAGGATAGAGACGTCAGCGGCGATGCGCTCGGCTACGAAAAGGGCTCTGGAGACGAATATGAGGGCTTATCAGGTCAAAGTAGCAGGAAGCGACCATCCACTACCCGGAACGATAGTTATTACAGAGCAGGCATCGATGATATTCCGTACGTTTCAAGATTTGTCACTTTTTCGATATTATAAATAGTTGTCAAACTTTAAAGGCGTTTTTCTAAAATCCATGCTTCTCGGCATGGGTGTCCTCACCCACGTCGCAATTTTCATCCGATTTTAATGATTTTTGATCTCCCTTGAAACAAACTGAATTACTTTCAGATCGTCGTAGCCATTTTTTGTGCTGATATGTAGTATTTTTTAGGCCAAAAAAGAGGGGTCTAGAAAAGGCCATTGTTTTCAAATATCTATAATTTCGCCAAATTTTTTTTTCCAAATCCCTGCGATGAACTAAAATTACGTCTGTAAGGATCAGGGTGATATGTTAATTTTATGTTCCAGGTAACCAAAACCGGAGTTACAGCGACAACCGTCGATCTACTTCCTTTCACAGCTGCCTCGGGAAAATCCGAATTACTTAGTAAGATGAAACTTCCTGGCAGATTAAAATTGTGTGACCGACCGAGACTCGAAGTCGGGACCTTTGCCTTTCGCGGGCAAGTGCTCTACCATCTGAGCTACCGAAGCACGACTCACGCCCGGTACTCACAGCCTTACTTCTGCCAGTACCTCGTCTCCTACCTTCCAAACTTTACAGAAGCTCTCCTGCGAAGTTTCATATCAGCGCACACTCCGCTGCAGAGTGAAAATCTCATTCTGGAAACATCCCCCAGGCTGTGGTTAAGATGATTATTAGTGTTTTAGGGCGCACAACAGCGAGCTGTGGTTAAGCCATGTCTCCGCAATATCCTTTCTTTCATGAGTGCTAGTTCTGCTAGGTTCGCAGGAGAGCTTCTGTAAAGTTTGGAGCCGGCCGAAGTGGCCGTGCGGTTAAAGGCGCTGCAGTCTGGAACCGCAAGACCGCTACGGTCGCAGGTTCGAATCCTGCCTCGGGCATGGATGTTTGTGATGTCCTTAGGTTAAGTTAGGTTTAACTAGTTCTAAGTTCTAGGGGACTAATGACCTCAGCAGTTGAGTCCCATAGTGCTCAGAGCCACTGTTCGAGCCACTGTAAAGTTTGGAAGTAGGAGACGAGGTACTGGCAGAAGTAAGGCTGTGAGTACCGGGCGTGAGTCGTGCTTCGGTAGCTCAGATAGGTCTGCCTTCGGCAGGGCAACAGAGCGGACGCGTACGTGTTGACTTCGTGCGGCGCGCGAGCTCGCCTTGTTTACTTTCTGACGGCCGTTGCTTAAGTGCCGGCTTACCTTGTACGATCCATGGCGAACCGTTACCGTAAATCAACACTCCGATTTACTTTCTGCAACGATTATGCCCAACCCAAAGCACTTGCGGTGGAGCGTTTTCTGCGAGAGGAAGTGAAGATCCCGGCGACCGATATTATAGGCATACATTTGTCCATCGTGAGCAGCACGGTCTATGTGAAAATCATTAACGACGCGGCGTGCGAACGCATACTACGTGAGACCAAACAGGGGCTCCGCTTCTGTCACGCTGATGGCAATGTGGGGGAGGTAACCGTCGACCACGCAGGCTTAGGTATGCGAACGATACGAATTTTCGAATTGCCATTCGAACTTCCAGCTGAGGAAGTCGTCGCGGCACTACGCCCATACGGCACAGTCCACGGCCACACTGCGGAGAAGTGGACACAGTTTCGGACGTATCCTGTCCTAAACGGGATCCGACAGGTCACCATAGATCTCCGAAGCCACGTCACGTCCTACTTACAGATCGGCGGATGCCGTGCCATAATTATATACGATGGCCAGCCTCGGACCTGTTCCGGGTGCGGCAAAGAAGGCCACCTTAGATCCGAATGCCTACAACGGCGTATTACGCAACTTCCAGCTGCCGAAAAACCACCCACGTCGCAACCTACAGTGCTACCGGTGACCTATGCCGCTGCTCTGGCTTCTCCTACCACTTTGAACGTCGCCCGGTCACCACAAACGACGCCACCAACGAGCCCGACCAGACACCGACGGAGAGCGCCTCGGACGACCCGCCGCCTCGGCCGGCCATTGACGCCGCTCCGAAGATACCGGCGCAACCAGACGCTGACCCTGATCTCGGAAACACGATGGAGATCGACTCGCTCATCGTTCCTACAGCGGCCTTTCTGCCAGAACGACGCGACTCCCTTCCGTCGTCGGACACTGAGGGTCGCACAAGGAAACAACGTTCCCCGAAACGTCGCAAGCGAAGACGTCGCACCGTTTCCGGCCAAGAGGAGACGTTACAAGTCGAGGAGGACGTACCCGTCGACCAGCACGAGGCCTCAGAACCCGCTACTGCTGACGAAGACGTAATGAGCGCGGAGACATGTATCGGTGTGCCTGCGCCCCGTGCTGACGCTGAACTAAATCATGAGCGTCTCACAGGCGACACGACACCACGCACCATTACAACATCTTCTGAAGACAAAATGGACGATACACCAGTTTCCGCTTCCACGGCGTGGCACGAGGAGGAGGTCACGGAGCAGGAGCCGTTACGGG
Organism: Schistocerca serialis cubense; assembly: GCF_023864345.2. NCBI lineage: Eukaryota > Metazoa > Arthropoda > Insecta > Orthoptera > Acrididae > Schistocerca > Schistocerca serialis. The sequence goes on along the minus strand of NC_064639.1, from coordinate 109,722,564 downwards.
ACCCTGCGCCGTCACGGCCGCACCACTAATCATACTCTCCCCAGACTCCCCTGCGGCCCAGCGGGATAACGTTCCGCTGCGACGCCCACACCCTTGCGCGGACGGCGGAGTGGACCAGCCTCCAGCAATCCGACACCAGGCCTACCGGATAGCAACCATCAACACCAACAACATCCGTTCCAGGGTGAAAATCCGCCTTATGCAGGAGATGTTCTGGGCTTCGGATATTGATTTCGCCCTTCTGCAGGAAGTTCACTTGGCTGGCCTCCCGGATATTAATGGCTATACCGCCCACGCCTCCGCGAGTGATTCTATGGGCCGCGGGGTGGCCATCTACGTCCGCCACGGGATTTCTGTGACCGATGTCGCCTTCCTTCCATCAGCTCGGGGCATGGCACTCACTGCCATGGGGACACGCATCATTAATGTCTACGCTCCCTCAGGCACCGACCGACGGCATGAAAGAGCCCAGTTTTATTCTGAGGAAATCGCTTCCCTGTTTTTAGGGCGTTATGACCATTGCCTACTAGGAGGTGACTTTAACAGCGTTCTGCATCCTAAGGATCAGATTCCCCACTATACTACATGCCAGGAGCTACGTATAGTGGTGCGAGACCTCCTGCTTCACGATACCTGGGAAGTACAACACGGCGACCTTTCTGGCCATACCTTTCTTACAAGTCATTCCGCAAGCCGACTAGACAGGATATATGTCTCACAAACTCTTAGATCTGCGATACGGGGCGCCGAACGCTGGCCGCTGGCCTTTTCCGACCATTGCGCTTACATCTGTACGGTCCTCCTTCCGCCGCAATCAGTATGGCGCAGCCGTGCGCCATGGAAACTCAATACCTCACACTTGCATGACCTGGCGTGTCGCCAACAAGTCACTGAAACGTGGACAGCCTGCGAACGACGCCTTCCCCGCTACCGCTCGACATTGACATGGTGGTTGGACTGCGCCAAGCCGGCGATCCGGAGGACACTGATGAGATACGGGAAGGACATGGCCGACTGGCATCGCACCACTGTTGACTTCTATTACGCGATTCTCCGAGATCTGGATGCTCAACCGCCAACTCCGGACAACCAGTTGGAACGGCAAAGAACTAAGGCGAAGATAATTGCGCTGGCAGGCCGGAAATTGCAAGGGGTCGTGATACGGACGCGGCGCCACGATCACGCGGATTTAGAAATTCCATCCATGCATGATATAGTGTCCGACAACCGAAGGCGTCGTCGGCAGATCATCAGCACTCTGACCACGCCTCATGGAACGCAGGTGACCACTCAGACTGACATCGTCCGCGCATTCGTCGATCACTACCGTCGTACTTATTGTGATGACGACGCTGAAACTGCAGCAGACGACTCCATTTTGAATTACGTCACGCGCACCCTCCCCCACACGGAGGCGGATGCTTTGACAGTGGCGGTCACGGTAGACGAAGTCAACAACGCAATAGCCAAGGGTGCAGTCAACAGATCGCCCGGCATTGACGGCTTACCGATTGAGTTTTACCGTACCTTTCGGGACCTCATGGCCCCACGGTGGACGACTATGTATCAAGAACTGATAACATCTGACCAAGCAATCCCACCCGCCTTTGCTGAGGGCATCATTATACCAGTCCACAAACCAGCCCGTGGTTCGATGGTCACGAGTTACAGACCGCTCACCCTCCTCAATGCCGATTACAAGATTTTCGCGCGCTTACTGGCAATGCGGCTCCGAACTACACTCCCTCATATCCTCTCGCCAGAACAAACGACGCCTGGCGGACAGATTAACATACAGACTGCCACAGGGGAATCCCGCGACTTAATTGCGATAGCGGCGGCCTGCAGGCTCCGGGCAGCGGTCGTCGCGATAGACTTCGATAGCGCCTTCGATAAAGTGCGTCATCGTTTCCTGTTTTCGGTGGCAGCCCGAATGGGCATCCCCCTCCTTTTCTCGACGTCATCCGGCGTCTTTACGACAGTGCCAGTTCACGTGTCCAAGTCAATGGACGTATAGCAGGGCCGGTACCTATCTGCCGTTCGATACGGCAGGGGTGCCCCCTCTCTACCCTCCTGTATGCTATTGCCCTTGAGCCCCTTATTGGGGGCTTGACAACCAAGCTCTCTGGCCTCACCCTACGCCAACATACTTTCCGCTGTCGGGCATATGCTGATGACCTCCTCCTCCTCCTTCGCTCCGGCTCTGAGATTCGGGATGTCCTCGAATTGATTACCCGTTATGGGGCTGCCGCTGGCAGTGCCATGAATGTCGCCAAATCTTCTGCAATGCACATTGGACGAGGCCTCCAGGAGGGTGAAGTGGCACCACTGCCGCTTGTGCGGACTTTCCGGTACCTGGGCATTACCTTTACCCCCACGGTCACACGCACGGCGGCAACGAATTTCCGTCGCCTGTTACACGTCATCCGCACCGACGTCCGCCAGAACCTCTTGCGCCGCCAGGACACACTTCAACGGGTTGCGTTTATTAATCTTTATGTGGCATCAAAATTGGTTCACATCGCGCAAGTTCTCCCTCTGCCAACTGCAATTGGGCGCAACCTTCAGGCGGCTTTTGGCTATTACCTCACGGCTGGTTCAATGTTTAAAGCCCGTTATGAGACACTTACTCTGCCCTCATGGTACGGTGGCGTCGGGCTCGTCAATGTCCGTATGCGAGCTGCAGCCTTGTACATGAGTACCATGAGAAAACAGTGGATGGGCCAGGGTACATCTCTAACACGCAGCTTGCTTGAGGTCCTCCTACCTGCTTCCACCTCATCACCAGTGTCTATCGGCCATATCGTGCCTCATTTGTCCCATCTTTCGACCTTTTTCGTCGACTACAGTTACATACATACCAGTCTCTTAGATACACGCCCACCTAGGACTAAGGATTTTTACAGCCTATTGCTGCGCTGTGTTCCCCGGAATGTGATGGAGACCAAACACCCCTCCATCCAGTGGCCCATAGTGTGGACTACCGTCCACCAGCCCTTCCTCCCTACGAACGTCCGGGCGCTGTGGTATCACATAGTCAACAGGAAATTTGCCACGAAGCAGCGCCTGCACAACATTGGCTTGTCAGAATCCCCTCTTTGTCTCCTTTGCCAGCAACTGGACACTGATGAACACCGTCTGACATGCGCCTCATCGCAAGATGTATGGCGCTTCGTGCAGCAAATCATTGCCTGCTATCTCCGGGTCCCACCAGACACAGTCGAGCCTCGAATGTTTCTATACCCGGAGGACCGACATTTTCCCGCCGCCAAATGTCATGCTATTACGTGGGTCAAAGGGTGGGCGGTCGCTTATCTCTATAATGAGGGACCTAAATCCCGCCTCGACTTCTGGACCTATTTACGAACAGCCCATGCAGCTCTCGAAAACACGCCACGTTACCGAACATTATTTGCTAACTATCTTCGAGCGGTCTTTGTTAGACCTCCACTGAGTTGGGGGGTGCCTGGCACAGAGGGCACCCACCCCTCCTCCCCCGGCGGTGTCTGAGTTTCAACCGCCTACGATCTATTCTACTTCTGACCTCCGCGGATGGGAGAGCGCGTCGCAGATTGCGCGGATTTTATTTCTTTTTGCTTTTCCTTTTTCCTTTCTTTTTCTTTACGCGGAATTTATATTTCTTTTCTCTTTCGCATATGTGTTCCCATAATTTCATGCTATTAGTGAATATTACAAAAACACATGCAAATAAATAAATAACAACGCCTTCCAATACTGTTGATTCCTGTTTCTCCCACATCCCTAAGCACTACAGGCTCGGTGGTGGTGAGGGGGACACTGTGGCCAGGCCTCGGGTTTCGACCCCTGCCCACTTTGCCCCCCGAGCCCCCACCGGTCCACAAAAAAAAAAAATAAAAAAAAAAAAAGATTTACATACCTTCTCTTGGTGTGTGCGTGAAAAAAAAAAAAAAAAAAAAATGGTAGAGCACTTGCCCGCGAAAGGCGAAGGTCCCGAGTTCGAGTCTCGGTCGGTCACACAGTTTTAATCTGCCAGGAAGTTTCATATCAGCGCACACTCCGCTGCAGAGTGAAAATCTCATTCTGAATACTTAGTAAGATATTAGTATTTTTCAATAAAAAATACCAATCAAAACTTTCAATATATACTTTATTCATTTCAGCAATCCCTATTTGTCTACCACATTCCAGTACGGATAAAAAATCCTGATTTTGAGCAATATTTTCGTCCGTCACCTCGTCGTTCCCCCTTAATACTGATGACACTACAGGATTTTCTAAAATCATAATCTCTACACTTGCTGTTGAAGGCGACATGGTAGCACTTTGGCGCTGATGATGTTATCGGAGGAAATCTGTCATCGAGCGCAAATAATTCTGATGAAGCCTCACCTTTGACAAGCTGGATCATTACATAAACGAACAGCACAAAAGCGTCAATGCGGCAACAGGCGTGGTCTTGCATATAAATGAACTTATGAATACATTTGCGTTTAAATTAATACCCTTGTAATTACACATGATGAGTTCCTTCGCACACACACAGAGAGCAACACAGACACACACACACAGAAACACAAGTAGACCTTAAGTTCCCACTGGTCAATAACTAATCTCTGACACAGAAAAAGATGGCAAAGAGTATTAATTACTGTGTATGTTCAATGAACGGCACTGAGGAGCTATATAGCAGAATATATACAGGGTGTTTCAAAAATGACCGGTATATTTGAAACGGCAATAAAAACTAAAGGAGCAGCGATAGAAATACACCGTTTGTTGCAATATGCTTGGGACAACAGTACATTTTCAGGCGGACAAACTTTCGAAATTACAGTAGTTACAATTTTCAACAACAGATGGCGCTGCAAGTGATGTGAAAGATATAGAAGACAACACCGTCTGTGGGTGCGCCATTCTGTACGTCGTCTTTCTGCTGTAAGCGTGTGCTGTTCACAACGTGCAAGTGTGCTGTAGACAACATGGTTTATTCCTTAGAACAGAGCATTTTTCTGGTGTTGGAATTCCACCGCCTAGAACACAGTGTTGTTGCAACAAGACGAAGTTTTCAACGGAGGTTTAATGTAACCAAAGGACCGAAAAGCGATACAATAAAGGATCTGTTTGAAAAATTTCAACGGACTGGGAACGTGACGGATGAACGTGCTGGAAAGGTAGGGCGACCGCGTACGGCATCCACAGAGGGCAACGCGCAGCTAGTGCAGCAGGTGATCCAACAGTGGTCTCGGGTTTCCGTTCGCCGTGTTGCAGCTGTGGTCCAAATGACGCCAACGTCCACGTATCGTCTCATGCGCCAGAGTTTACACCTCTATCCATACAAAATTCAAACGCGGCAACCCCTCAGCGCCGCTACCATTGCTGCACGAGAGACATTCGCTAACGATATAGTGCACAGGATTGATGACGGCGATATGCATGTGGGCAGCATTTGGTTTACTGACGAAGCTTATTTTTACCTGGACGGCTTCGTCAATAAACAGAACTGGCGCATATGGGGAACCGAAAATCCCCATGTTGCAGTCCCATCGTCCCTGCATCCTCAAAAAGTACTGGTCTGGGCCGCCATTTCCTCCAAAGGAATCATTGGCCCATTTTTCAGATCCGAAACGATTACTGCATCACGCTATCTGGACATTCTTCGTGAATTTGTGGCGGTACAAACTGCCTTAGACGACACTGCGAACACCTCGTGGTTTATGCAAGATGGTGTCCGGCCACATCGCACGGCCGACGTCTTTAATTTCCTGAATGAATATTTCGATGATCGTGTGATTGCTTTGGGCTATCCGAAACATACAGGAGGCGGCGTGGATTGGCCTCCCTATTCGCCAGACATGAACCCCTGTGACTTCTTTCTGTGGGGACACTTGAAAGACCAGGTGTACCGCCAGAATCCAGAAACAATTGAACAGCTGAAGCAGTACATCTCATCTGCATGTGAAGCCATTCCGCCAGACACGTTGTCAAAGGTTTCGGGTAATTTCATTCAGAGACTACGCCATATTATTGCTACGCATGGTGGATATGTGGAAAATATCGTACTATAGAGTTTCCCAGACCGCAGCGCCATCTGTTGCTGAAAATTGTAACTACTGTAATTTCGAAAGTTTGTCCGCCTGAAAATGTACTGTTGTCCCAAGCATATTGCAACAAACGGTGTATTTCTATCGCTGCTCGTTTAGTTTTTATTGCCGTTTCAAATATACCGGTCATTTTTGAAACACCCTGTATGATACCATACTGTGTTGCTTAGGTGTGGTGTTTCCGTTGTTCTACTACTGCTGCTTGTCGCCAGTCCGTATATAATCGCCAAAAGCGATTTCTAGTAAATGTGGGATCTGAAAGTTTGTATTTACAGTATAACACACTGTTGTTAACTGTGCATACTGTGCGGTTATGAAGCTCTGTAGAAGGTTTGTTGGTACTGATACAAGATAGGATGCGTCGCATACTACCTCATAGAATAGTCACTCACTCTTTTAAGTTGTCACTTGCGTGTCATACTTGTTGCGCCGTTATCGAGTATGGAACGCTAAATTTTAGCCCGGCAACACTGCACTAAACTTTTGGTGAGAAGGTGGACCAAGCTAACTGTTTGTTCCTTTGTCCTGTATTCCATGTCCTCTCTCGGTAGCTGAGTGGTCAGCGAGACAGAATGTCAATCCTAAGGGGCCGGTTTCGTTTTCCGGCTGGGTCGGAGATTTTCTCCGCTCAGGGACTGGGTGTCCTAATCATCATCATTTCACATCCATCGACGCGCTAGTCGCCGAAGTGGCGTCACATCGAAAGACTTGTACCAGGCGAATGGTCTGCCCGACGGGAGGCCCTAGTCACACGACATTTCCTGTATTCTGTGAGTGACTGTCGTTGGATGATTGTGTGGGTATTTTGAAAATTCATGTAGGATGGAGACACAGAAGAGAGCTGGCCATAACAGATACGAGCGAGAGAGTTGGGTTCGAGTTTCAAACTTGAAGAATCTCTGCCTCCCCTTCCTCCCCCCCCCCCCTTCACCTTACCATTTTAAACAGAGGGTCCTTCTGTGGTCAACATCGTTTTAGACACGACAGAGGAGGAATCAGGCCGTGAGAAAGATAGAAAAGCGAAGAGTGGACTGAGAGAGTGGTTGGACAATTCAAACCCAGCGAATCTTTGTCCTCTGCTTTTTGAACAGAGGAACCTTTCTGTGTATAGGGCGGTGATAGGCACGGCTGGGAAGGAGACCGGCTCGTACGAGGATGAAGAAGTTGGGACGGGAGCGAAAAATTTTGGTTGGTCACTTCAAACTTAACGAATTCCCCGCCCTCCTTCCCCCTTCCACACAAATACCTGTAAGGACAAGAAGTCGTTTTGTTAGCGAGGGTGTTTTAGAAACACTTCTGGTTGATTAAGTGAGCAGACGTGTTCCTCCGAGGATTACTTTCTGGTCTTGGGAGAAAGGTATCAGAATGTGTTTTCGATTACATTCACTTTAACTCAGTTATTTTCGGAAAGCGTCTTGTGTTATTCGATTTTACAATGATTTTGGATTTAATTAGAATGTCGCGGGTTAGAAAGGCGTGTTTTCCATGTGCATCTGCGATGAATGCAAGGGAACAATATTTTTTTTCTTTATCACAAACAATTAGCACAGTTGAAACTTCCTGGCAGATTAAAACTGTGTGCCCGACCGAGACTCGAACTCGGGACCTTTGCCTTTCGCGAGCAAATGCTCTACCAATTAGCACAGTTCCTCTCCAATGAGGGCATTTTTTAATTTTAAGTGATTCTTAAGTTATTGTGTTTTAATGGGCCCCTCGTTGTTGTTGTAGTTGTTGTTGTTGCAAATGGTCTGATTGCAGTTTTAAACGCGTGTTGAACTATTTGACCTTGTTCTAAGAAATAAAAGATTGGCAGTGTAAATTACGGGCCCAGGAAATGACCTGGGGGGGTCTCTGCAGACATCATGAGACTCTGGCATAAAATGAGGGTGATACGCGATTACAAGAACTCGGCAAGAGAGTTCTCACAGCCTCTGTCACCTCAATTCTCCAACTTCCTACCTACACGTGGTGCCCCTGTTAAGCCGAGCAACTCAGCGGAAGGTTGGGTAACCAATCCCAGCGGGAAACTGAGTCGGTGAGCAGATAGGAGTTGGAGGACAGTGGAAGGCAACGGGAAACCACCACTTAACTATCCCAAGAAAACCCCATGGCTTCGCTCAGCTCAAAATGTTCCGGAGTTTCAAGTTCCCCGATCGGATCTCCGGGGGGAACCAGGTTGAGAGGAGCTTCACGAAGAGTAAGATGGTGCAAAGAGAAGCACTGCATAGGAACATGGAATGTAAGATCCATGTATCAAGGAAAACTAGACATAGTGAAAAGAGAAATGAAGAAAATTAACATCGACATATTGGGAATAAGTGAAATGAGGTGGACTGGCATGGGAGAAATTTGCTTCGGATGGCAATATGGTGTATTGTTCTGGGCACGATAACAACAGAAGTAATTGAGTAGCCTTCATAGTTAGTGATAAAGTGATAAAAGCTGTGATGGGATGCAAATATAGAAATGATAGAATGATGTCCATCAGACTTCAAGGTCAGCCCCTCAACATCACAGTAATTCAAGTTTATGCACCAACAACCGATGCTGAAAACGAAATTATTGACCAGTTCTATGGAGATTTACAAGAATTACTACTGTCAACACCAAAAAAGGGTATCGTCTTCATAGTTGGAGATTGGAATGCAAAAGTGGGAAATGAAGCTGTAGAAGGTATAACAGGGAAACATGGTCTTGGTACAACCAATGAAGCTGGACAGAGACTCCTAGAATTCTGCCAAGAAAATTCATTGATAATTGCTAATACACTATTTCAACTACCAAAACGACGCCTATATACCTGGACTTCGCCAGATGGCCAACACCGGAACCAAATTGATTACATACTTTGTAAGCAGAGGTGGAAGACCGCGGTTCAGTCAGCTACAACAAGACCTGGGGCTGACAGCGGATCAGATCATGATCTCCTGATTGCAAAAATTCGGCTGAAACTTCAGAATGTAGCAAAAAGTATCCCAACTTGCAGATACGACCTTAACTCTATACCCTCCGACTATGCTGTAGAGGTACAAAACAGATTTAATGTATTACAGCTGGAGGACAAAAGCTCGCAAGAGATGTGGACAGAAGTAGCTAATACTGTCAAGGAGGCCGCAGAGAAACACATTCCCAAGAAAAGGAACAGTAAGAAGGCTAGATGGCTATCAGTTGAGGCACTGCAAGTTGCAGAAGAACGAAGGAAAGCAAAAATCAAGGGAGATAGATCAGCTATGTTTGAATTAAATAAAGATTTTCAGAAATTAGCTAGAAGAGATAAAAATATATTCTTTAATGAACAGTGCAAGGAAGTTGAAGATAGTAACGTAATGGGGAAGACAAGAGATCTTTATAAGAAAATTAGAGAAATTAAAGGAAAATTCCAGGCAAAAATTGGAATGATAAAAGATAGAAACGGGAAAGATCTGAGTGAAGCAGAGGATGCTAAGGAAAGATGGGCAGAATATGTAGAAGACCTATACAAGAAAGAACTGCATCATGACAGGGCTCCTACTGCTGATGTTAACGTTAATTTAGAACTAGAGCCAGATATTTTGGAGAGCGAAATCCAGTGGGCCCTTGAAAATATGGCTGATAACAAAACTAGTGGACATGATGAAATACCAGCAGAATTGTTTAAAGTCACTGGAAAGGATGAAGTGAAAGTGCTGCACTCAATATGTCAAAAAATATGGATCACGCAGCAGTGGCCAGAAGAATGCAAAAGATCAGTATTCATCCCCGTTCCAAAGAAGAAAAGTTCTAAAGAATGCTCAGATTACCGAACAATCTCACTTATTTCACATGCTAGCAAAGTTACGTTGAAAATCTTACAAAATAGACTTCGCCAATATCTAGATCGAGAGCTACCAGAAGAACAAGCTGGATTTAGGAAAGGAAGAGGAACTAGAGATCAAATTGCTAACATTCGGTGGATTATGGAAAAAGCGAGAGAATTCCAGAAAGATGTGTACCTCTACTTTATTGACTACGCCAAAGCCTTTGACTGCGTCGATCACAACAAATTATGGAACGTACTGAAAAACATGGGTGTACCAGATCACCTCATTCATCTGATACGGAGTTTATACCTTGACCAAGAAGCCACGGTGAGAACTATGTATGGAACAACGAAATGGATAAAGATTCAGAAAGGGGTCCGGCAAGGCTGCATACTGTCACCGTACTTATTCAATCTGTATGCAGAACATGTCATGAGGAATGTGAGGCTAGATGAAGGAGAAACAGGAATTAAAATAGCTGGAATAAATGTAAACAACCTCAGGTACGCGGATGATACGGTCCTGTTGGCAGAAAGTGAAGAAGAATTGAGAACACTCTTACAGAAGGTGAAAGACGAAAGTGAAAAGGCCGGTCTTATGCTGAATGTGAAGAAAACGAAAATTATGACAACTACACCTACCAATTCGTGGGATATAGCAGGAGAAACCATGGAGGTAGTGACCACATTCAGTTATCTCGGTTCCCAGATCTCTGCTGACGGCGACTGCAACCATGAAATCCGGAGACGCCTGTTGCTCGGTAGAAGGCGATGTCAAACCTTGACAAGGTTATAAGGTCCAGAGATATAACGCTAGCAACAAAGATACGGATTGTGAGGGCTATGGTCTTTCCAGTTGCGATGTATGGATGTGAGACCTGGACCATTAGAAAGGCTGAACGGCGAAGAATTGACTCCTTCGAATTGTGGTGTTGGAGGAAACTTCTTAGAGTTCCATGGACTGCAAAGAGAACCAACAGATCAATATTGGAGCAAATTAAACCAGATTTCTCCCTGAAAGGTTTAATGTTAAAACAAAAGCTGACCTACTTTGGACACACAATGCGAAGGCATGCCTCGCTGGAAAAAACATTAATGCTGGGGAAGATTGAAGGAACGAGAAGAAGAGGACGTCAGAGGATGAGATGGATCGATGGCATCACAGAAGCAATGTGTTCCAACCTGGAAGGTCTACGGGAGAAAGTGCAAGACAGGAAAAAGTGGCGTGATTAGGTTCATGGGGTCACGAAGAGTCGGAACCGACTAAACGAATAGAGAGAGAGAGAGTGTGTAAATTACGAAGACATTTCAAGATTTATGTAAGAAGGTCCCAAGCATTTCCCAGACTTTTCCCACACTACAACTTGCACGACGAGAAAGAGTGGTAGAGGCTGTATACTGTGTCCGTTTCAGTATTTAATCAAATCGGAACTGGATCAAGTTCAACAGGCAAGGAAACTGACGTGAGGCAGGATAGTAGAATCAAGGAGATAATTCCAAGTTACCAAAAATGTTTCATTCAGTGACTTCCTTCTAGGATGGTAGTAAAACAAAAAGAAAGAAAAAGAAGAAGAAACGCCGTCCGAACAGGCCTTGAAGGCCTACAAGTACAGACCAGCCGCCATGCCATCCGCAGCCTGTAGGCGTCACTGGATAGGGATACCGAGTATTCGTGACCGGTGTTGCTATTTCTCAGTCAAGTACCTCCTCAATTCCTCAGTTGGCCTCATAAGGGTTGAGTGCTACCCGCTTGCCAACAACAGACCTGGGCGGTGACCCATCCAAGTGCGAGCTAAGACCGACAGCGCTTAAGTGTTATCACTGCGGCAAGTCTGTGGGCAAGATAGTGGTAATAGTTTAACGGTTAACTTTCAATTGACGAGCTTCTCCCTAGATAATAGACTTAGACCCAACAGTTAACTTTCAAAGTTCATCAGTGAAGTACACGGCAAGAGCATGCTTTCATTGTCAGTTTTTTTTCTGGCTTCGTGGGTCGATTGCATCACTCCGCTATGAACCAACACTATACACCAAGCTTAATTAGGCGAAGCCTACACAGGACTAATGTAATCATTAATGCCGCGCTATCAGTGGGTCATGAGATATTTACTATCATTCGTCCAATAAGCATACAACTGCCTGTCATGGTAAGCAAACTGGATTTCAATCTGAAGAATATCAGACATTTTGCCTAGAAGTAAGTTACGTAAGAGAAGCCGTGTTAGGGAAACCTATTTAACAATAAGAGAATTGATACAAAAGTAGCAGAAGTGAGACAGCCTCAAAAATATTGGAATTAAATATCTGTCAAGCAGATGGAAAACATTATGAAAATGTCTTAGCGTCAGAATTCACACATCACGTCGTCTTAACACAGAATACAGTCATTAGCAGCACGATACCATGAAACGAAAGACCGTATCGCATAGGAATGTGCAACAGTGATAAGTAAAATGAGGGCTAGTGGATACCCTACACCATAAATTCGCTAACAACAGATAATAAATGGAAACGGTTTGCACTGTCACAGAAAGTGCGGAAACAAACTTTAGTGCGGCGTTATTAAAACGACCAGTCACTGATTTTACTCCTCCCCAGAAAAAAAAAGTTGTGGCTTCTCAGGAGTTACGTGAACTACATAATCAATAGATGCGGCAGTGACAACATAGTCGATTTGCAAGTGTACACGGAAAAAGCATTTTGGCAACTAATATTATAATTTGAAAATTAACTTCCGTAACCAACTAAAAAAAATATATTTGGTAAGACAGAATAAGATTTGGTCAAAGAAAGCAGAACTGATGTTATGGAGAAACATTTAAAGTTGTAGTGAACAAGAAGGTCTTTAATTTTCAAAATCCACTAAAAAAATAATGTGAAAACAGTGCAAGAGTGTGTGTACTTCGAATGTAGAAAGTCCTGCTTTCCTATGCCTGGTCTTTTAATTCCATTTTTTTATCAATGTACCATGCTCTAACTTTTGCACAAATCTTCATTGATACACTAATTTCGATTAATTATGCAAGTATATAATAGAAACGTGGCAGGGGTAAAATACAGGGAGCGAAAGGCTATTTACAATTTGTACAGAAACCAGATGGCAGTTATAAGAGTCGAGGGGCATGAAAGGGAAGCAGTGGTTGGGAAAGGAGTGAGACAGGGTTGTAGCCTCTCCCCGATGTTATTCAATCTGTATATTGAGCAAGCAGTAAAGGAAACAAAAGAAAAATTCGGAGTAGGTATTAAAATTCATGGAGAAGAAGTAAAAACTTTGAGGTTTGCCGATGACATTGTAATTCTGTCAGAGACAGCAAAGGACTTGGAAGAGCAGTTGAACGGAATGGACAGTGTCTTGAAAGGAGGATATAAGATGAACATCAACAAAAGCAAAACGAGGATAATGGAATGTAGTCAAATTAAATCGGGTGATGCTGAGGGGATTAGATTAGGAAATGAGACACTTAAAGTAGTAAAGGAGTTTTGCTATTTAGGGAGTAAAATAACTGATGATGGTCGAAGTAGAGAGGATATAAAATGTAGACTGGCAATGGCAAGGAAATCGTTTCTGAAGAAGGGAAATTAGTTAACATCGAGTATAGATTTAAGTGTCAGGAAGTCGTTTCTGAAAGTATTTGTATGGAGTGTAGCCATGTATGGAAGTGAAACATGGACGATAACCAGTTTGGACGAGAAGAGAATAGAAGCTTTCGAAATGTGGTGCTACAGAAGAATGCTGAAGATAAGGTGGGTAGATCACGTAACTAATGAGGAGGTATTGAATAGGATTGGGGAGAAGAGAAGTTTGTGGCACAACTTGACTAGAAGAAGGGATCGGTTGGTAGGACATTTTTTGAGGCATCAAGGGATCACAAATTTAGCATTGGAGGGCAGCGTGGAGGGTAAAAATCGTAGAGGGAGACCAGGAGATGAATACACTAAGCAGATTCAGAAGGATGTAGGTTGCAGTAGGTACTGGGAGATGAAGAAGCTTGCACAGGATAGAGTAGCATGGAGAGCTGCATCAAACCAGTCTCAGGACTGAAGACCACAACAACAATAGAAACGTAGTAATAAAATAAGAAAATAAAAAGTTCTGTCTTGTCAAGATTCTGACAAACCACTTGCTAACTATATACGTTAAATGTATTCGCAGTTGCGAATGTTGACCATCATCAGCTGTATAATGGATTGACGACGATAAAAATCTGTGCTACACCGGGACTCGAACCCGGATTTCCTTTTTACCTCGAACGGTAATCTAGCCCACTTTTTTATTATCGGAGTGACTAGGCACTATTATGAAACTTCAGTAGACCATAGTCAAATCATCATGTAATATAAGCTGCAAATGGGAGAAAAAATTAATTATGATAACAAAAGGAGAAAGGAAAAACCAGAGAACCTAGTTGAAAACCACGGCAAAACTCTCGTGATATGTATAAACACTTTTATACAGTTTTTTATATTTATTGGGTTTTTAAAATTTCTAGTTATTTTGTACTTTTTAGGTGCGGACAAGGATGTAGAGCCATGGCTACTCAAGTGCCGTGGTCCAGTTGCGCTACGTTTCTAGGCTGAGAATCCATGGCGCGGGCAGCTCGATCGAGGTGGTTGCGCAGATGCTCAATTGGGTTTAAATGTGTGGAGTTTGGTGGCCAAAGGGGAGTGGGATAAACTCATCCTGGTGATCTTCGAACGACGCACGTAAACTGCGAGCTGCCTAACGCATTGCGTTGTTCTGCTGGTAGATGACATCGTATCAAGAAAAACCAAAATACATGTAGGGGTGGACACGGCAACCAAAGATTACCTCGTGTTGATCCACTGTGCCTTCGATAATGACGAGATCATCCAGGGAAATCGTTGAAAACATTTCAGAGACCATAACGCTTCCTCGTTGTTGCAAGGTGTTACCAGACGTTTCACGCTGTGCACACCAATGGCCATCTGTCCGATGCAGCATAAAACGTGATTCACCTGGAAAAGCCACCTGTCGCCACCCAGTGGACGTTTAATTGTTAAGCTGATGTGCAAGGTTGCGGATAAACAGCAGTCAGCATGCAGAATGGGTGCATGAAGCACACGCCTACTGTGGAGGCCCATAGGCCGTTACTCTCGCTTATTGGTACTCGTAGTTGAAGAGACACCGTTGGTAGCTCCGGCTCGTGGGTAGGAACGGAAAAAGGAAAATTATGTGGGTACTGCCAATACAGTTAAAACACCTTTACCAGTGGATAAACATATGCAGACATATTACATAACTTGCACGGTGGTGCGAAGTTGAAGCGAAGTGTCCTGGCTGGCTGCACCTGATCAAACGGGCTGAAGCAGTCGGGGAGCTCGCAGACCTCGACAGCACCGGCTAGAGGGTGCTGTCGTCGGTGCCTCTCTTAGTGCCAGCCTAGCACAGCGGATCTGCGTTGTGGCATCGATACCACAATCTGGGCGGTCACTTGCTCACCACTTGCATGTCTATTCGCGCGCATACACCTCCGCAGCCATCGTTCACCCTTGTCATTTACGGCCCGTGGTGCACCACAGTTGCTTGGGCGCCACTTTTAGATAGCCCCATTTTGCCGTGCAAGGCATATTCAACCACGACGGTACGCGAACAGTTTGTCCGTTTCGGAAAGACCTCCCTTGGCCCGTTGTTTTCCGCGTCACATGGACACGCTTTATATGCCCTCCACTGCTAGTGACGCCACATACTAGTTGTGACTTTAGCTATTCGATGATCGACCTTTTAAGAGGTTATGCAATTAATCGATTTACGGCATATTTTCTCCAGCCTGAAGATGTGTCCGCCCCCGGTAGCTGAGTGGTCAGCGCGACAGACTGTCAATCCTAAGGACCCGGGTTCGATTCCCGGCTGGGTCGGAGAGTTTCTCCGCTCAGGGACTGGGTGTTGTGTTGTCCTTATCATCGGCATTTCATCCCCATCGACGCGCTAGTCGCCGCAGCGCACCATGCGAGCGGTCTACCCGACGGGAGGCCCTCGTCACACGTTAAAAAAAAAAAAGAAAAAAACCTGAAGATGTACCTGTAATGGTGTGAAACTGGTTGCGTTGCCTAATAAAGGAACCTCTAAACAGCAAATGAGGTCTCCAAAAATTTTTATTAGATTGCAAAGAAATTTTTAAACGCTGTTTTGATGTGTTTTGGAGAACTTTTAGAAATCTCCTTACAGTAACAGCTTATTACATTTGTTATTTACAAATTTTTCACGCAAGTGTGACAAACTGCAAATATGCACTGAAACTCCTTCCGAACAGGCCTTGGAAGGCCCAACGGTACCGACCGGCCGCCGTGTCATCCTCAACAACAGCACGCAGTGGATACGGTTATGGAGGGGCATGTGGACAGCACACCGCTCTCCCGACCTTACATATATACTAATTAATGTAATAAAGTAATGAACTTGACCGCAGAATTTGCAATCAATAAAAGTTAAATATTAAGGATGCCAAAACCAGGATTGTAATTAAAGTCCATTTCAACTGCATACAGCTCCAAATATATTACCCACTTGAACCACAGCTAAAATCATACTAGTTAACGTAGTTAAAAATTTACTCTAAAGTGCTTAAACCAAACGATTAGCTTCTTTGTATTGCAAACCACGAGTAATAACAATAACACGCCTTTCTGTTAATTGTTCGTTTGGGTAGTTTCCATGGCTTTTAGTTATTGATTACTTTGAGACAAATTGACTATCGTCAACAGGCCGTTTAACTCGTTTCATTAGTGTGGTTAATATCAGACAGTGAGTAAGTGATGTGTTGCCGTATCACCATGGAGTGGCTTTTGTTGTGGACTGGCAAGACAGCCAATCCACTGTGACGGGTAGCCGAAAGGCACGCGTTTAAGCTCACGCAGGCGGGCGTGAGGTCTGGAACAGTTAAAGGAATTGAGTCTAGTAAAAAAAGTACGGAGCTTCTGGAATACTTAACTTCAATCCATAATTGGTGAACATCGGTCTGACGGTCCATGCATCACAAGATAAATAGCAAATGATAATGGCGCCTTGCTAGGTCGTAGCAAATGACGTAGCTGAAGGCTATGCTAACTATCGTCTCGGCAAATGAGAGCGTAATTTGTCAGTGAACCATCGCTAGCAAAGTCGGCTGTACAACTGGGGCGAGTGCTAGGAAGTCTCTCTAGAGCTGCCATGTGGCGGCGCTCGGTCTGCAATCACTGACAGTGGCGACACGCGGGTCCGACGTATACTAACGGACAGCGGCCGATTTAAAGGCTGCCACCTAGCAAGAGTGGTGTCTGGCGGTGACACCACAGCTTTCATACTGAGTCACAGAGAAATCGGTGGCTGTGGCTGGGCAGGACGAGACCAGACGTTTAACAGCAATGATTCTGATTGCAGTCGATTATTCTCACGACTTAAGTCTTCAGCAGCCTTCCAGGACATACTGAAGTGTATAACATGAAGCACGTCGGTAGAGTTCAGCTTTAGGACTATGTATTTCATCTCCCGTGGAGCTGTGCAAAAATTCGACCTGGACCCATTATGTATGAGTTCTCCGTATCTTTTACTTGGAAGACAACGCTGATGAGGCTTCTTGAAATGTTATCGTTACATCACCATCATTATCATCATCTTCGCTTCATGGCGGACGCTGCACAGCCTGTTCGGGAAACTATATTGTCCTAGGACGTCCGAGGTTTGTTGATCATTCCATTTCAAGGCAGACGATCTCCCAGTATTCTTCTAGCTAATTACATCTGCTTTAATTCTGCGTTCCAAATCTAACGTGTGTAACTCTCGTCTTATTTCTGTGTTTCGTATTATGTCCGTCAGTGTGCAGCTTTTGATTGCCTGGGAAATTTTACCTCAGTTGACGTAATTTTCCTTCTGTCCTCCTCGGATAGTACCGATGTCTCACTTCCATATAACACTTGCTGTACTTCCATTGTCTTATAAAAATTCAGTTTAGTTTCATTTCTGTTTTTATATTTCAGAATTCTATTAATTGTTCCACGTGTATTTTTCAATTTGCAAATTTTTGTTCATATGTCGCGATCTATTGTTGGGAATATTTCACATTCGATATGCTGCAGTATTTTGCCATTTTTCTGTTTCGGATCTTATGGTATTTTCACCAGAAATGCCATTACATCTGATCGACATTGAAATATTGTTAGTCCATACTGTTCTGCTTCGACAATAGATCATATTTTCAGTCAAAGAAAATTGTGTGAAGAACTCTGGTAATATGATAATGGTATCTATAGTCTGTTCGTTGATTTTTGACGTGCTTATGACAGCCTTCTCAGGAATAGCCTATATAATGCACTGCGTGACTTCAGAATCCCTGAGTAGCTAGTGAGAATGGTGAAAACTTTTGCAGATGAGTGAAGGGTAGTGAATCAAACAAAGAATTAAAAAAAGTACCAGAAATTGGGCAGCTACGCACAGGATGGGTTAAAACTAAATCAAGACAAAACGGAACTCTTGCAATTAGGAAAGACAAAACGGAACTCTTGCAATTAGCAAGAAGACAAAAGGAGGTAGAATTTCTTGAGACTGATGGCATGAGGTTCAAGAGAGTTTATCTTCAAATACGTGGGATCTTGGTTTACCAGTGATATCAAAACAGAAATGGACATCAAAGAAAGAATAGCAGTGGGAATAAAACGTATGTAGTCTCTCAGGAAGACGCTCAGCTCAAAATCAGTATCAGAGAACAAGGACATGAGAATCTACAACACAGTTATTTGGCCAGCAGTAATGTACGGTTCAGAAATCTGGAGCATGGTGAAACGAGAAAAAGAAAAACTGTGAATATTTGAAAGAAGAGTAATGAGGAAGATATGGGGACCAATCTTAGATAAAGGAGATTGGATGAGAAGGAAAAAGGAGGAAATCTACCTCTTGATTCAACAGTTAAAAATCCTACATAAACTGAAGAGCAAAAGAATCTCGTGGACGGCCCATGTAGTCCTTATGCCAAAGCAAACACCAAACGTCCCATAGGACGACCAAGGCAACACTGGCTGGACGACTTGGCGAAGGACTTGGCAGCAGTGGGTATTGAAATCATCTCGAGGAAGCGAGCTCAAAACAGAAGGGAATGGAGATAGTTTGTGGAAGCTGTTGTATCGTACTTTTGATGCAACCACAGAAGGAGATTTTACTTGCCGCCACCCTCAACTATTTATAATGCGCTGAGGAAAGCAATATGAAAGAAAAACGAGGAGATCAATGAAACACTGATAATGATTAGTTATAAGAACACACAACATTTACTGACGAATATTCAACTTTGTACAAATGGGCTCAAGGAGCAGATCCTGAAGCTCAACTACTGGTTTAGAAGCCAAGGTTGGATAGTAAACAGTTCTTATCCCACTAGAATCTTCACTGAAGAAGGGCTGGTATGGACTCGCTAAAAGCAGACGGTACGGCGCGAAGAACACAAGCAGAAGGCGGTCTTCTCGATAGTCGAGCTGACCCGGCGCTACCCCATTTTATGTGACGCTGCATATAAAATACTACTTAGTTTATGCTGCGGTGAGAGTACTACACCATACTTGAAAATTTGTTACCATCCTACTGTGATCTCTTCGACGTAGATACTAAAAAGTGGTGGAGAGATACAGGAAACTATTCCAACTCCTTCATTTGTTTCTACAGGAACTGCTAACTGCATACTTGTGCCAATGAACTCAGTAGTATTTTGATGTAGATTGCTGATCATTTTTACCAAATTATCAGGAAAACCTTCCCTGATTAAAATTTTACAGACGTCTCTATTCAGGATGTCAAATGCCTTTTGATAATCAATGAAGGCGCTGTGAGTTATCGGACTGAATTCTCTTCTTATATCAATGATTTCTTTGGCGTACAAGGCGTTGGCTTACCGTATCTATACGAAGGGCGTCCACGTAAGTACCAGTTGGCCTAAGAAGTGAACATATCACACGATCGATAAAAAGAAAAGATCCGTTTATTCCGTTATTCCGGAAGTCGAAACTTTCTGGCAGATTAAAACTGTGTGTCCGACCGAGACTCGAACTCGCGACCTTTGCCTTTCGCGGGCAAGTGCTCTACCATCTGAGCTACCGAAGCACGACTCAGGCCCAGTCCTCACAGCTTTACTTCTGCCAGTATCTCGTCTCCTACCTTCCAAACTTTACAGAAGCTCTCCTGCGAACCTTGCAGAACTAGCACTCTTGAAAGAAAGGACACTGCGGAGACATGGCTTAGCCACAGCCTGGGGGATGTTTCCAGAATGACATTTTCACTCTGCAGCGGAATGTGCGCTGATGTCTCCGCAGTATCCTTTCTTTCAGGAGTGCTAGTTCTACAAGGTTCGCAGGAGAGCTTCTGTAAAGTTTGGAAGGTAGGAAACGAGATACTGGCAGAAGTAAAGCTGTGAGTACCGGGCGTGAGTCGTGCTTCGGTAGCTCAGATGGTGGAGCACTTGCCCCTTAAAGGCAAAGGTCCCGAGCTCGAGTCTCGGTCGGGCACACAGTTTTAATCTGCCAGGAAGTTTCATATCAGCGCACACTCCGCTGTAGAGTGAAAATCTCATTCTGGAAACATCCCCCAGGCTGTGGCTAAGCCATGTCTCCGCAGTATCCTTTCTTTCAGGAGTGCTAGTTCTGCAAGGTTTGCAGGAGAGCTTCTGTAAAGTTTGGAAGGTAGGAAACGAGATACTGGCAGAAGTAAAGCTGTGAGTACCGGGCGTGAGTCGTGCTTCGGTAGCTCAGATGGTGGATCACTTGCCCCTTAAAGGCAAAGGTCCCGAGCTCGAGTCTCGGTCGGGCACAAAGTTTTAATCTGCCAGGAAGTTTCATATCAGAGCACACTCCGCTGCAGAGTGGAAATCTCATTCTGGATTGCGGAAGTCGTTAAGCATGAGATGACTCTCGACTCGGAGATAGCTCGTTTGAATCCTGGAAGCAATTTTCACTGCCAGTAGTCGGCTGAAAAGAGGGGGCGAGTTTGTATCCCAAAGTTCCCAGTCACTCTACTATTCTCAAAGCTGAATAATAAACTAAGCAGATCACTAGCGCTTTGGTGTCCTGGGCCCTCAGGTATCGTTCACAACTGAATGGCTGTGGGTCGTCATGTGTTGTCGGTGCACACTCAGATTCATCCTTCTTATTACTAGCAGACAGTATCGCAGGTGTACAGACAGTATCGCATAACCTGTAAGCGAGGCAGCTCACTGGGAACAGAACTGAACAGCGATAGGTCGTTAGTGTTAAGCCTAGTTTACAAGACGACATTGGGCTGCGCCACTCGTTGCGTGGAATGAATTGCACGCAAATGGTTTCATTTTTGACTGTAGACACGGCGAAACAAGTATATACTTCAATTTCGTCGTTTTGTGGGTTCCTGAGTCTTGTCTGAAATGAAAGTTTTGGCAACTGCACGTCGCACGAGTTGTGATGGCGTTAAAGCTTGTTGCGTGGAATCGCTGCATAACAAAAAAAAAAAAAAAAAAGTAGGAAACGTGTTTCGATTCGTGACTGGACGAAGAAAAGACGTCATCTCGGTTGCTCAGAATCCTTGCTTAAATAATTTGTAATGGAAGCCCCAAGAAGTTCTTTTAATTATCTTAGAATGTCACCCAGAACTATTCACGTTTCTTCTAAATAGAGTTCACTATGCGATAAGGAATAAAGATACTGTGATGCACGCAGCACTGTCGCCAGAACTGAAATTATATATCACATTGCGTACATTACAATAGAGAACACTCGGCATGCTATATGATGCGGTTTTAGTTGGCGATGACGCTTCTTCATTAACACCAATAATTAATTAAATTTTCTTGCCGTGTGGCTAGGGCCTCCCGTCGGGTAGACCGTTCGCCTGGTGCAAGTCTTTCGAGTTGACGCCACTTCGGCGACTTGCGTGTCGATGTCGATGGGGATGAAATGATGATGGTAAGGACAACTCAACACCCAGTCCCTAAGCGGAGAAAATCTCCGACCCAGCCAGGAATCGAACCCGGGATTATTTATATTAACAGTAATAATTATTAACATTAACAGCAGTAATTATTATTCGAAGCAGGCCGCATTAAGAAGAGAATGGATTGCAAACTACACTCTTGAAGATAGGTCAGTACAGTAACAATATTTCAAAATTCAAACATATGTGAATCGGGAGCACTGCAAAACGTTTTCAGTAGGTGAGTATTGAATAAAGTATGCAGCTTCTTGATTTGTGTAGCCTTCCCTCCTGTCAACAAAATTGCTTAAAAAAAAAAAAGTCGGCCAACGGGAACTATGGGATTTTAGTCTTGTCCACGAGAGCATTTCCACAACTAGAATTACATTTGCTTCTATTTTCCTTAATTCAGTTGTATATGTGCTCCTAATTCAATAAATTTTTCTCTGCAGCTCAGATATTGTCAAACTGTCTGTGTCCTGATCGCACGTGAAGGTCTCAGGAGCAGCACTATACAGGGTGGTCCATTGATAGTGACCGGGCCAAATATCTCACGAAATAAGCATCAAACGAAAAAACTACAAAGAACGAAACTCGTCTAGCTTGAAGGGGGAAACCAGACGGCGCTATGGTTGACCCACTAGATGTCGCTGCCATAGGTCAAACGCATATCAACTACGTTTTTTTTAAATAGGAACCCCCATTTTTTATTACATATTCGTGTAGTACGTAAAGAAATATGAATGTTTTAGTTGGACCACTTTTTTCGCTTTGTGATAGATGGCGCTGTAATAGTCACAAACATATGGCTCATGATTTTAGACGAACAGTTCGTAACAGGTAGGTTTTTTAAATTAAAATACAGAACGTAGGTACGTTTGAACATTTTATTTCGGTTGTTCCGATGTGATACATGTACCTTTGTGAACTTATCATTTCTGAGAACGCATGCTGTTACAGCTTGATTACCTGTAAATACCACATTGATGCAATAAATGCTCAATGCAAAATATTGCTTATTTTTGTAATCAGCATCACTGAAATCCCACAAACACCTATGCAAAGCATAGATATCCTGACTGCATATCTACACTCTACGAACTCTCAAAACTTATACAACTAGTGTCGCCAAAGTTGGCATCTCCAGCGGTACCGCCCTTCGATTCGTGCCTGTCACTAATCGAAACGTTAGGGTTGCAGGTGCCAGCCAGTAGCGGACCAGCCAGCCAGCAGTGATCCAGCCAGCCAGCAGCAGTCCAGCCGAGCAGCAGCAGCAGCAGCGGTATTAGTGGTCCAGCCGGCAAGCAGCAGCAGTCCAGCCAGCCAGCCAGCCAGCCAGCAGCAGCGGTCCAGCCAGCCAGCCAGCAGCAGCGGTCCAGCCAGTCAGCCAGCATCAGCGGTCCAACCAGCAGCTGTGGTCCAGCCAGCCAACCAGCCAGCCAGCAGCAGCGGTCCAGCCAGCCAGCCAGCAGCAGCGGTCCAGCCAGCCAGCCAGCAGCAGTGGTCCAACCAGCAGCAGCAGTCCAGCCAGCCAGCCAGCCAGCAGCAGCGGTCCAGCCAGCCAGCAGCAGCGGTCCAGCCAGCCAGCCAGCAGCAGCGGTCCAACCAGCAGCAGTGGTCCAGCCAGCCAACCAGCCAGCCAGCAGCAGCGGTCCACCCAGCCAGCCAGCCAGCCAGCAGCGGTCAGGCCAGCCAGCCAGCAGCAGCTGTCCAGCCAGCCAACTAGCAGCAGCGGTCAGCCCCCACCACCACTGCCACTACTACCACCACTTCCATAGTTTATACTTCGCGTTCTGCCGCCACCACCACCATCACATGGTGTGCCCAGTCGCCCCCCTCTCTTTCCATCCCTCCTCTTCTAACTCTCCCTTCGCCCTTGCTCTTTGTTGCCCCCTCCCCAGCTTCTTCTTCCCGCTCCTCTACCTCCTCTACCTCTGATCCCTTCCCCCCACTCCCCCCGCCTGTTAATGCAGCTCCAGCTAGGGTGGTGGCCCGACGGGCCACTGCCCATGCCCAGCTCTCCCCGTCACCTTCGCCATCACCGTCATCGCCATCACCATCACCTTCACCATCGCCATCTCCGGCGCCGACTCCTGCATCCACACTGGGACCTGCCACTTCCCACCACCTCCCTGTAGCTCCCATCCCTCATGTCACTACTCACCCTTCTGCCGACCTTAAACACCCTAGTGGCACCACCACCTCCTCTGCTCCCAAAAAGGCCCCACCCCATCCTCCTTCCCCCCAAGGATGCCAAGGATGTCTCCCCACCTGGCCCTGCTCCCTCCGCCTCCTCCTCCTCCTCCTCCCCCCTCTTCCTACAAATACCTCCCTCCCATCCCCATCCCTCCTCGAGGCCTGGAACCTCTCCCTCCTCCTCTGCCAACACTCCAAGATGGGACTCAGTTCTCATCTCCTCCCCCAGCCCCACCCTCCATACTGACATCCTCTCCCGCTTCCCCCTCGCCCGGTTTGGCCCAAACGCCTGCCTCACCCCTGCTCCTTCCCCATCTCCTACCCGTCAACCCTAATCCCTGCGTCGACCGCCGACCCTCGCCGCCGTGATCACTCGGCTTAGTCCGACAATCACAGAGGAGGAGGATTTTGGCGGAGCTCAAAGCGCATCCCTCGCTTGAGGTGCGGGCTGTCCGCTGCATTTTTAACTCCGCTGGCCCCACCCGCCTTATGCGGGTTTTCTCAGAAGACGCCACCTCCATTGACCGCCTCCTGAAGGATGGTGCCCTCATCTTCCACCAGAGATACAAGGTCGACCCCTCCTGTTCCCCTCCTCAATCCCTCCACTGCCAGAGGTGTCTGCGCTACAGCGCACACACAACAGCTGAGTGCCGCGAGGCCCCCTCTTGCCTGCATTGCAAAAAGCGCACTACCTCCAGCAGTGCCCTAACCTTCAGTCCCCTCCCTCCTGTAATACTTGCAATCTCCCACATCCCACCTACTCCCAAAAATGTAAAGCCTGACCCCCTCCGACCACTCCTCAACTCACTGTCCCTGTCCACCCTCTGGACACCCCGACCCCTCCTGGCAATTCCCCTTCGTCCCCCCCCCCCCCCCCACCGCTGAAGACATCATCAGGTTCCTCACCATTGTTCTGCAAAATGTTCACCCTTTCCAGCGCCCTCACACCCTCCAATAGATATCCCTCGCCGCCTGTTCCGTCTTTCACCTAAAAATGTATGCCACCTACTCCCACGACCAGGACCATTTCACCTTCTCCCGTCTTGACACCCTCGTCTAAATCCCTGTCATGGTGCGACAGCACCATATCCTGTTCAACAATGAAAAGTTTCTTCAGCCCCACCACACCCTCCACACTTCGCCCTACCTCCTTCACCGCTCCAACAATCCCTTCCTGATAGTGTGTGGTGGAGTTGCCATTGGTCACCATCGCCAGATCACAGTTCAGCTCCAACCTCTCCTTCCCGACCCCACCGGACACCTGATCCTTAGTCTCTTCTTCCCTGGCCTTACCATCACCTGCACCACCATCTATGTCCGCCCTAACACCCCTATTCCTTTTGACTTCCTCTCCCACAGTGACCGTACCTTCCCCTCCTACGTGATCGCCGCCGACCTCAACATCTATAGTCGTTCTGCCACCCAGTTACGGCAGTGGCATCGGTTCCTCTCCTCCCTCAAAGGCGACCTCGTCCCGATTCCCCGGCACACCTGCCCCGAATCCAACTCCATTCCTGATTTCATCCTCTCCTTCCCTAACCTCCTTGGCCGCAGAACGGTGGATGTCCTTGACCCCATTGGTAGTGACCACCTCCCTGTCCTCCTCACCGTTGCAGATGGTCGTCGCCCCCGCGCCGACCGCCGTCATGACCCTCCCCCAAAGTATGTCCATGATTATTCCTGTGCCGACTGGAATGCCTACCGGGATATCCTCTTCACCCAGGTCGATGGCCACCACTTTACCTACCACCACCCTGACGATATTGCCCATGCCGCCTCCTTTCTCCAACAGACCTTGTCTGACGCCGTGGTGGCCCACGTCCCTTCTGTCGCCATCCATCCCCACCATCCTACCTTACCCCCACAGGTTGTCCTCTTCCTCCATGAATCCTGTCGTCTCTACCGTGCCTTCCTCCACACACACAACCCGGACACACTACGACGCCACTGGCAACTCCAGAGACATATCTGTAGCTTGCTCGCGGCTAAGAAACGCCGGGAATGGCGACAGACATGCACCCGCTTAAATGCTACCCTTCCTATCAACTCGTCCAAGTACTGGTCTGCCTTCCACCGCCTTACCAGATCTAAACACCCCCCCCCCCTACTATCCTCTCCTTCATGACAACCAACCCTTCCCTGACGCCATTAGTAAGGCCAATCACTTTGCCTCCTACCTCTCCGATGTCTTTACCATTCCTGATGATCCCCTGTTCGATTACTCCCTCTTCCCAGATGTCTGTGATCGAACTGACACCTCTGTCCCTCCCCTCGCACCTGGTTTCCAGTACTTGGACAACATTGTACACACAGAACTCAATGCCCCTATCATTACACAGGATCTCATTGCTACACTCCACACGAAACGCATCACCGCTCCTGGTCACGATCGTGTCACCTATCGCCACCTCCGCAAAGCTCCTGCCTCTTTCCTCTCCACCCTGGCCAGGCTCTCCAATGTAGTCCTGTCCACTGCCTACTACCCCAACCTGTGGAAAACCTCCCGTATCCTGATGTTCCTCAAATCCGGTAAACCGCCGTCCACTGTCTCCTCCTACTGTCCCATCAGCCTTACCTCGGTCTTCAGCAAGGTCCTGGAATCCATCCCCACCCGATGCATCCACCAACATCTCTGCCAGCACCGCCTCCTTCCCGTTACCAAGTGTGGCTTTCGGCCGTCCTTCTCTCCCAATGACCTTCTCCTTCACCTCACTCATTTCCTCTTCGAACAGCTTAACTCCCGTCGTTCTGCTACCTTCCACTCCCTTGACCTTGAACGAGCCTATAACCGCATGTGGCATTCCAAACCTTCACCCTTCCTATCAACTATGTCTGTCTGATTGGCTCCTTTCTTTCACAACATTCTTCCTACGTCACCATCCACAACACGGATTCCTACACCTTTTTCCCCTCTGCCGATGCGCACCAGGGTTCCATCCTCTCCCCTCTTCTGTACCTCTTGTATACGGCGGACATGCCGCCGCCTTCACCCCCCATCCACCTTCTCCAGTATGCCGATGACACTGCCTTCCTTGCCCTCGCCGCCACCCTGCAGCACTCCCAACACCTTCTCCAATCCCATATTGATCGGTTCACCACTTGGTGCAACCAGTGGTTGCTTAAGGTCAATCCTTCCAAATCACAGGTGATCATTGTAGGCAAAACCACCCCTTCCTTCCGTTTCTCCGATTTCTACATCACCATCTATGGCCGTCCTATTGCCCTCACCCCCACCCTTAAGTACCTTGGTGTCACCCTCAAACGTCGCCTCTCCTGGACCCCCCACCTCCAGACAATCCAAGCCAAGGCATGTTCCTGACTCTATCTCCTCAAGCTCCTTTCCAGCCGTATTTGGGGGTCTGGACCCCTCCACCATCCTCCATACCTATAAATCCCTCATTCGCCCCAATCCTTTGCTACACCCACCCTGCCTGGATCTCCGCCACCCCTACCTTTTACAAATCCCTTCAGATCCTAGAACGCCATGCTCTTCACCTCGCCTATCGCATCCATCTCCCCTCCTCCACGTGGATCCTGTACGACCTAATTCCCTTCCCCCACCTCCTCCTCTTCCTCGAACGGATACAGATTCTCTACACCTCCCGTAAACACGATCCTTCTCACCCGCTGGTCTCTCCCATCCTCTCCCGCCCCTGTCCGCTGCTGCGCCTGTACTTCCACGTCCCACCTGCTCTCCATCTCTTCACTCTTCACACCCTCTCCCAAGGTGGCTTCCGCCAGCTCCCCCTCCCTGCCTAATGATGCCCTCCTCCATCTATCGCTCCTACCAACTTTGATCCTCCCTCCCTCTTCCTGTGTTTGTTCCTTTGGGCACCCTCTCTCCCTTCTCTCCCCCTTCCCTCCCTCCTCCCTTTCTCCCCACTCCTCCCCTGGGCTTCCCCTATACCCATCCTTCTACTCCTCCTCCCATCTCCTCTGCCACTGGCATCTTTGCTCTCCACTCTCCCTCTCCCTCACCCTTCTTCCCCTCTTGGCAGGTCCCCGGACTCGCACACGTTACGTGGACATTCGCGCGCCGGAGATCATCGCCATCCATTTCTCGTGTGTGCCGTCGTGTTTTGTGTTCAGTGTTCACCGTCACGCTGCAGTGTTCACATGTGCCATCGCATCATCAGTGTTTGTGCGTCGTGTCAACAGTTTGTAGTGTGGATTATCGTCGAGTGTGAACGGCTCCATGTTTTGTATTCTATGTCTACTGTTTTTTACCCACCATTACGTCATTTCTGAGTATTATTTCTGTCTTTATCATTGTCTGACGAGCGGCGTAGAATGCTGCTGCCAGCCTACCTGTTGTATGTACAGGTATAAAATTACAATAAAGGAAAAAAAAGTTGGAACGCGCCTAATGAGTTTAGTTCCAGCGACGAGTTGCACAAACGCGCTGCGCGCATGCGCAGTGGTCGGTAGCGCAGTTACCTGCAACCTAGTGTCGTCGTGTAAACTAGGCTATACAGCGTCGGATCACAAACATTCATATTCATCATTTTTACTAGCAGTAGATCGGTGCGTGCTATAAGCTAATGTAATCGATTAATGGCATTTATTCTACAGATAGTACCCCGCTGCTTGTACTCGCAGGCGACTCAGTGTGAGTGGAATGGAAATGAAGTCCCATGCTTCTTTACAGAGCGTAGGGGAACGATGCGGGAGACCCGCACCGCCTTACTAGGCAAGGTCCTAATGGAGGTGGTTTGCCGTTGCCTTCCTCCGACCGTAATGGGAATGAATGATGATGATGAAGACGACACAACAACACCCAGTCATCTCGAGGCAGGAAAAATTCCTGACCCCGCCGGGAATCGAACCTGGGACCCTGTGCTCGGGAAGCGAGAACGCTACCGCGAGACCACGAGGGGCGGACTCAGTGTGAGTAGCTTGTCTGAATAAAGTAGTGTATTCGTTAATTGTATACTTGGAAACGATGCTGCCCAAATATATGTTACTAATTACACCTGGATGCAAGTCCTCAAATAATAATAGTACGATCGGATTGTATCTAGTTCAAAGGATTCTACCACGGCACAAAGTTTGTGGTGACTGATGCATCATACGGTAGCAGTTCGTTCGCAATACTGTTCGTATAGTGAAGAACACAAGCGCCTAAGTTATATTAACATGAACAGCGAAGTCATCACGATGTGGGAAAACTGCTCACGAGAAGGTAAAGTAAGGTCTTGTTCCCTGGCTGAGATTTCAATTGAGTCTAAATTGCCCCTTCAGAACATAAAATCCCGCACAACATTAGAATCTATTGCCTTCATAAGGTGTATCACCTGCGAAAATTTCAAAGTCCAGGAGTCACCGTACTCTGAGTGGGTCCAGCTGTGAAAGCTGTGTAAGTTTTTAGGTTGAACTACACTAATGTGACAAAAGTCATCGGATAGCGATGTAGAGACGACGGTAGAATCGCGTCCACAAGGTGCGCGTACTCATGTGATTCACGTGAAAAGGTTACCGACGTGATTATTGCTGCACGACGTGTTTTAACAGACCTTGAATGCGGAATGGTGGTTGGAACCAGAGGCATGGGACATTACATTTCAGAAATCGTTAGGGAATCCAATATTCCGCTATCCACAGTGGTAAGAGAATGCCGAGAATACTACATTTCAGGAAGTAGCCCTCAGCATGGGCAACGCAGTGGCTGCCGGCCTTCACTTAGCGACCGAGGGGAGTGGCGGTTGTGTAGAGCTGTCAGTGCTACGAGACATGCAACGCTATGTGAAGTAACCACAGAAATCAGTGTGGGACGCCTGACGAACGTATCCGTCTGGACAGTGCGGCGTAATTTGTCGTTAACGGGCTACGGCAGCAGACGACCGACGCGACTGCGTTTGCTAAAACCACGATAGCGCCGCTCGTGTCTTAGTGGCCATATCTGCTGGACCCAGACGACTGGAAATTCGTGGCCTAGTCGGATGGGTTCAGATTTCAGTTTGAAAGAGCTGATCGCAGGTTTCGAGTGTGGCGCAGAGGCGACGAAGCCGTGGACCCAAGTTGCCAACAAGACACTTTGCAACCTGATGGTGGCACTATAACGGCGTGAGATGGTGTTTACATGGAGTGGACTGGGTCTTATGGTCCAATTTAACCGATTGTTGACTGGAAATAGTTGTGTTTACCTACTTGGATTTCCAGTCCTTCATGGACTTCATATTCCCCAACAACAATGTATGACATTGCGCCTTGTCATCGGGCCACAGTTGTTCGTGATTTTTTTGAAAAAAAACATTCTGGACGATTAGAGCGAATGATTTGACCAGCCGGATGGCCCGACATGATTCCCATGGAACATTCATGGGACACAATCGGGAGGTCAGTTCGTGCTGCCCGCATCTCGTGGTCGTGCGGTAGCGTTCTCGCTTCCCACGCCCGGGTTCCCGGGTTCGATTCCCGGCGGGGTCAGGGATTTTCTCTGCCTCGTGATGGCTGGGTGTTGTGTGGTGTCCTTAGGCTAGTTAGGTTTAAGTAGTTCTAAGTTCTAGGGGACTGATGACCATAGATGTTAAGTCCCATAGTGCTCAGAGCCCAGCACCCCCCCCCCCCCCCCCAGTTCGTGCACGAAATCCTGCACCGGAAACACTTTGGTAATTATGGACGGCTACATAGACAGTATAGCTCAATATTTCTGCAGGGGACTTCCAACGACTTGTTGAGTTCACGCCACGTCGAGTTGCTGCAGTACGCAGGAGGTCCGATACGGTATTGGGAGGTGTCCCATGACTTTTGTCACCTCAGTATAAGTCGCGATCCACTCGGATACAGACTTCGGTACCTTGTCTCACACAGCTTGAATTGTGTCAAGACCTTAGACCGGATGCGTCTGCTACTTGCCGTCACAGTGTGTTCTACTCCAAGGGCGAAAATTAGACCGCGAGGCGTAGAACATTACGCTGTCGGCTACTCACCTGTATTGACTTCGATCGACGACTGCAGTCTTGCTGAAATACATCAAGGAAACAAAACATATCCAAACATTAGTTTTCTAATTAATACAGAATGTCATTGATAAGTGGTGTTTCACGCGGCTGTCTTTGATTCTGTCAAACTTCATGTATTCCAAAAAATGGTTCAAATGGCTCTGAGCACTATGGGACTTAACATCTGTGGTCATCAGTGCCCTAGAGCTTAGAACTACTTAAACCTAACTAACCTAAGGACATCACACACATTCATGCCCGAGGCAGGAGTCGAACCTGCGACCGTAGCGGTCACGCGGTTCCAGACTGATGCGCCTAGAACCGCACGGCCGCACCGGCCGGCTCATGTATTCCACACAACTTTTCAGTTATAGTCAATTTAATTTATTGTCGTTTCGATTACATGCTAATTTTAAGGTGAAATCACAGTTATACCTATAGTCTTTCTCCCTGGTAAGATCGGGAAGCACGTATTAATATATTGTGTTATTGTGTTACATACCCGAATAACGGCGTTCAGGCAGAAATTATGTGAGCTCCCTGTTTGCTCACTTTTCGTGTAATTTTTCCTCTCCTTGTAGAGTACTGACTGTCTGCTAATTAAAATGTATGTTCACAATTGGGGTTCATTAAGACAGAAGACTGGAATGTTACTATTAGTTAATGTATCGTTTGATAGAATTGATTATTGAATCCTAGGCCTAGTCACAAAATAGTCACAAGATATGAAAAAAACTTCAACTTTCCTGAATCCTTCAATATTGGACGACATACCCTAGTTGCGATTTATTTTTACATTTCTCCCTAGAGGCGATCGTAAAGTTCAGTATGTTACTTGGTTACCATCTGACTGTTTCCACCTGCCAACTTTTCAGGGACACCCACATGTGTAAGACTCCTCTTTAACAACTTTTGCTCTGGGGAGCGCTCAACAACAAGCAACAGTGTAGCCGATGTTGGGCCCAGAGATGATTACCCCCGTGTTGTCGCACCTAACTGAGGCTATATTTGATCTCAAATCCACCGACACTGACGAATCTCCCTGCTTTGTTCCTTCACCAGGCTAGGTGGGCACAGCTCGTGCATTACACCTGCTCACGGAAATTTTGAAGTGAAAGCACTGATACAATCAGTCATTCATTATATTAGTCAGGAGAAAGGGAGAAACAAGTAGGCACTATTTCTGTATTGCAGTTTGCCTTTCCTCCAAGTCTTGGTATCCTTTCAACTAAGTAACAATTAGTGTTAAACGCCTGGTGTGCTCACACTTTGAGTCCTGTCCACCTCGATAGCTGAGAGGTCAGCGCGGCAAAGGGGCCCGGGTTCGATTGCCGGCTGTGTCGGAGATTTTCTCCGCTCAAGGACTGGCTGCTGTGTTGTCTTCACCATCATATCATCCCCATCGACACGCAAGTCGCCGAAGTGTCATCGGCTTAAAATAACTTGCACCAGGAGACTGGTCTACCCGACGGGAGACCCTAGCCACACGACTTTTCATTTCACCTGGAGTCCTCATTTTTATGAAATGGCTCTGATTTACCCGTGATGCCATGAAGTGTGAATGGGTTCGGCTCGTCGTTACGAATAAAAGACATTGATCAGCCAGAACATTATGACTGCCTAACTAAGAGCCAGCACGTCCAGCTTTGGTACGAATGACAGCGGCGACGCCAGGTAAGACTGCTATCGCATGGAAGCGATAAGACCTTGGTAGGTCGCTGGAGGGAGCTGGCACCACACCTGCACAAACAAGTCACCTAATTCCCGTGACGAGCTCTGACGCCAGATTTGATTACATCCTGGATGTGCTCGATCGGTCTCAGATATGGGGAGTTCGGGTACCAGCACACCAATCGTCGAACCACTCCATCACACTCCTGGCCTTATGAAATGGCACATTATCTTGTTGAAAAAATGTCACTGCTGCCAGGAAACATGATCGTCATGAAGGAGTGTACATGGCCTGGAATAAGTGTACGATATTCCTTGGCCGTCATGGTGCCTTGCACGAGCTCCACTGGACCCATGGGTGCCCATGTGAAGCCGCTAGCTTGTCTCCGTCCCACAGTATGGGTGTCAAGGACCTGTTCTCCTGGAAGACGACGGATTTGCCCCCTCCCATCGGCATGATGAAGAAGATGTCGGGATTCATCAGACCATACCGCTGTGCTATTGCGCCAACGTCCATCGCCGATGGTCACGTGCTCAATTCAGTCATAGCTGGCAGTGTCGTGGTGTTAACTTTGGTACGTGCATGGGCCGTCGGTTGCGGAGGCCCACCATTAGGATTATTCGGTGCATTGTGTTCCCAATGTTGTGACTTGCCAAGACAGCCAAGTCACTATGGGGTGAAGCCGAAAGGCACGCGTTTAAGCTCACGCAGGCTGGCGTGAGGTCTGGAACAGTTAAAGGATTTGAGGCTAGCAAATAAAGTACGTAGCTGTTGGAATACTTAACTTTAATCCATAATTGGTGAACATCGGTCTGACGGTACATGCATCACAAGATTAATAGCAAATGATAATGGCGCCTTGCTAGGTCGTAGCAAATGACGTAGCTGAAGGCTATGCTAACTATCGTCTCAGCAAATGAGAGCGTAATTTGTCAGTGAACCATCGCTAGCAAAGTCGGCTGTACAACTGGGGCGAGTGCTAGGACGTCTCTCTAGACCTGCCGTGTGGCGGCGCTCGGTCTGCAATCACTGACAGTGGCGACACGTGGGTCCGACGTATACTAACGGACCGCGGCCGATTTAAAGGCTACCACCTAGCAAGTGTGGTGTCTGGCGGTGACACCACACCCAACACACTTATTTCCTTCACAGCCCTGTCTTATAGCCTGCTACGTCCGACATCTGTAATTAGGGGTGGCCGCCCAACCCCATGACGTCTGGACATCTTTCCACTTTGGTTTTGCCACGTGTTGAAAACGCTCACCACATCACTCCTCGAACACACGAAAAGTCGTGCAGTTTCCAAAATGCTCGTGCCGAGCCTCAGACCATCACAATCTGCCGTCGGTAAAACTCAGATAGATCGCGCCTTCCCCATCCTAAACATGGACAGCATGCTCACTTACGCTACATACACCATACCTGTGTCTGATTAGCATTCATTCCTCGCCAGGTGGAGCTGCCTTGCATGGACGGGTTTGTATCGATAGTAGGCAGGTAGTCTTAATATTCTGGCTGATCAGTGTGTGTGTTTAGATTTTTCAGAGTTTCAATGGATCATCAGATAATTTGATTTTTATTGTATACAATGGCCATCACTTCCATAAGTCGCCAGGCGCGGGTGGAGTCTCATTGGTCTTTTACAGAGAGTACGCTTCGCCATTGGCCCGATAGCTAGCTTGCATTTTTAGCGAAACACTTGCCCAACGTGAAGTCCCAATCGACTGTAAAAAGGCGGAGGTGACTTCCGTATACAAGAAGAGTTCTAATTGTGGGACAGCCACGACTGTACAAGTCCAGTTTGCAAAATGAAGAAACCACTCAACAGTGGCCGAATAAACAATCTTTTATTGCATACACGAATGGTTTTGGAACAGTTAAACTTCCATCATCTGGTGTAAACTGTAATAATGAGTTGTTTTTTTTTGTTTCAAGACAGTAGGAGGGGATACTCAATTTTTTAAACAAAATTATCAGAAAATGAAACATACAGATAAGATTTCTAAAGTAAAATAAAAGAGAGAACAGTACATTACTGACTGTGTGAGGGAATGCTCACCCCGATGTTGTCTTGGAACAAAGGTTCCGTATCAATATAGTAAAAGGGGAACCTAGAAAAAATCGGCATCACGACCAGACACTGAAAGTCAGCAGAATCACGCCAACGTTATGGGTCGTGTGCGCCGTCAACTTTCACGGCTGGCGAGTATTTACTATCATGCAATTTTGCTGTTAAGGTTCCCTGTCGGGCGACAAGGGGGAACGGGTTTTATGGATTTTATGTGAGTAATACCATATAGTTTGTGTTTTCCCCGTCCGTCTCTATTGCATCTTACATGTTCTATGGTTAGGGTGGCTTTTGGTGTCCGGTCGTGATATCTGATTTTTTCCAGATCGCTTTTCACTCTTTTTGACGCGGAACCTTTATTCCGTGACAACACTGGATGATATGTCCTCACATGGTTAAGTAATTTTATTTGTGAGAAATGTCATGTTGTGGACTGGCAAGACAGCCAATCCACAGTGACGGGTAACCGAAAGGCACGCGCTTAAACTCACGCAGGCTGGCGTGAGGTCTGAAACAGGATACGTAATGAATGCTATAAAGAAAAGTACGTAGCTGCTGGAACACTTAACTTTGATCCACAACTGGTGAACATTGGTCTTGTTACTGTACATGCTTCATTAGATACATAGCAAAGGATAAATGGCGCCTTGCTAGGTCGTAGCAATTGACTTAGCTGAAGGCTATGCTAACTATCGTCTCGGCAAATGAGAGCGTAATCCTCAGTGAACCTTTCCTAGCAAAGTCGGCTGTACAACTGGGGCGAGTGCTAGTAAGTCTCTCTAGACCTGCCGTGTGGTGGCGCTCGGTCTGCTATCACTGACAGTGGCGACACGCGGGTCCGACGTGTACTAATGGACCGCGGCCGATTTAAAGCTACCACCTAGCAAGTGTGGTGTCTGGCGGTGACACCACATGTCCTGTTCTCTCTTTCATTTTATTTTAGAGATTTTAGCTGTGTAGTTCCTTATCTGATACTGTTTTACAAAAACTTGAGGATCCCCTCCCATTGTCTTGTACCAAAAAATTTCGCTATCGGATTTTACACCAGATGATAGAAGTTTAGCTATTTCGAAACAGGTCGTGTATGGAATAAAAAGTTGTTGATTCCGCAACTATTTAGCGAGTTCTTCATTTTACAAAATGCGTACAAAAAAGGGAAAAGAACGAACCCAGAAAATTGCATATTAATATCTTAACGCTAGTTTCCTGCAGAACTCTTGAACATATTCTAGGCTCGCATATAATAAATTTCCTTCAGAGAGAATAGCTTCTGTCCACAAATCAGAACGGATTTAGAAAGCATCGCTCGTGCGAAACTCAACTTGCCCTTTCACGGTGTCCTGCAGGCCATGGGAATAGGGCAACAGGCAGATTCCATGTTCTTAGTAAGCATTTGACGCAATGCCACACTGAAGACTGTTCACGAAGGCACGAGCATTCGGAGTAGATTCTCATATAGATGAGTGACTAGAGGACTTCTTAAAAAGTAAAACGAAGTACATTGTCCTGGACGGCGACTGTTCATCAGAGTGCCCTACGGAAGAGTGATGGGGCCTCCCTTGTCGTCTATATAAATAAACGATCTGACGAATAGGCTGAACAACACTGTGCGACTGTTTTCTGATGATGTGGTAGTTTACGGAAAGTGTTGTCGTTGAATGACTTCAGGAGAATAAACTTGGAAAGAACTTCTATTTGGTGTGAAGAATGGCAGCTTGCTCTACGTGTGGAAAAATGTAAGTTAACTCAAATATGAAAACAATTCTGTAATGTTCGAATAGAGTGTTAGTGGTGCGCTATTTGACACAATCACATCGATTAAATACCTAGCCGTAACTTGCGAAACAATATGAAATACATAAGATCGCTTACAGAAAGGGCGCATGGTCGACTCGAGTTCATAGACAGAATTCGAGAAGAGGAGCTTAGCTTGCCTATAAAGGAGACCGCGTACAGAACACTTGTGCGACCCATTCATGAGTACTGATCGAGTGTTTGGTATCGCCACGAGGTAAGGATAACATCGAAGCAAATCAGAGGCGTTCAAATTCAAATGGCTCTGAGCACTATGGGACTTAACTGCTGTGGTCATCAGTCCACTAGAACTTAGAACTACGTAAACCTAACTAACCTAAGGACATCACACACTTCCATGCCCGTAGCGGTCGCGCGGTTCCAGACTGTAGCGCCTAGAACCGCTCGGCCACTTAGGCCGGCTCAGAGGCGTCTTGCTAGATTTGTTACCAGTAGGTTCGATTGACATGGGACTTTTACGGAAATGTTCAGTAAACTCGAAACCGCAAGACATTCTTTCCGTGAAACAGTATTGAGAAATGTTAGGGAACCATCATTTGTGACAGTCTACAGAGCGACTGCACCGCCTTAAACGTACGTGTAGCCTAAGGAACGTGAAGACAAGATAAAAGAAATCTTGCGAAGCCTTATAGACGGTCGTTCTTACGCTTACATCTACGTGATTACTCTGCAGTTCACAACTAAGTGCCTGGCAGAGTGTTCATCGAATCACCTTTAAGGTACTTCTCCGCCGTTCCACTGTCGAACAGAGCGCGGGAGAAACGAACCCTCGATTTACGATTGGAACAAGAAAGCGAATTGTAAAAAACCATTCAACAGCCAAGAGAGCGTAAAATATTTCCTTATTTCAGACAAACGGCTTCGTTACAGGATCATTTAGTAATCACGAAAGCGTTACGGAGATGATAGATAAACTCCAGTGGAAGAGTCCGCAGGAGAGATGCTCAGTAGCTCGGTACAGGCTTTTGTGAAAGTTTCGAGAACATACCTTCACCGAAGAGTCAAGCAGTATGTTGCTCCCTCCAACGTATATCGCGCGAAGAGACCATGATGATAAAATCAGAGAGATTAGAGCCCACACAGAGACATACCGACAATCCTTCTTTCCACGAACAATACGAGACTGGAATAGAAGGGAGAACCGATAGAGGTACTCAAGGTACCCTCCGCCACACACCGTCCGGTGGCTTGCGGAGTATGGATGTAGATGTAGAATAGACTTAGCTATCATCTTCAGGTCTTAAAATCTCTTTGTTGTAACAAAATATGTTCATTTTACGCTGAATCTAGCGCACAAGAAGTCAAGTGGATAAAAATCAGCACTTTATAATTTTTTTCTTCGCTAAAATATTTAAAAACGTAAAGGACTTTGTACAAAAGGCCATGTCCATATACATATTGCTCACAGACGCTTGCCACGTCATACAAACACAGTACACAACAGCAATACATACTGGATATGGACATAGAACTTTGTACAAGATGCTTTATATTTTTAAATATTTTAGCGATGACATACCGTTGTAATATGGTGATTTTTATCTCCTTGACATCTTGTGCCTGAGGTTCAGCGTAAAATTAACATGTTTTACCACAAAAAGATTTGAAGACCAGAAGATGAAAGCTAATTCTGTTGAGACCTGTTGTCATTAATTAAGAAATATTTTGTGCAGTCTTGGCTGTTGAACGGTTTTCTACAGTTAAGTCTGATCGTCCTTCAGTACTCTCAAAATGAGAAAATTCAAGAAAGCGAATGCCTAGCTGTGGTACAAGGTACCCTCCAACATGCACCATACAGTGGCTTGCAGAGTATGTATGTTGTAGATGTAGCTGTAATTAACAGGTGACTGATATGCATATCTCTCTTAATTTGTCTAATGTCATACGCAGTCGCATATTAAATCGAACAGTTCTTCAGGGACGAAATAAATGCGTCGCAGAAAGGCCTCTAGGTCTGACGGTGCTTTTGATTCTGAACAATATCAGAGAACGGCTGAGGGTGCGTAATGGAGGGAGCTTAGCGGCCATCAGGCGTTATCAGGGCTGCTTTGATCGCGGGCTGCCTGCGTCAGAGAGTCGTTGGGTAACCGGCCTGTAGCGCAGGCTCCAAATGGAGAGAGGATCAGAGCAGCTGGCCGCCCGTGACGTCAGAACAGCCGCACTCAAGCGACAAGGCCCACCGCGCTCTTACACCGGCTCTCGTGACGTCAGGCCGGGATCTACGCACATGCTCCGTGACACACCCAGAGCGTGCATAAAGCATGCTAATTACGATTTTTGAGTGAGCTGTCGGGCAAGAAGTAATGAGGTGGACGCGGAGTGATATCTATGTAACAGTGATTCCTCCTACTCTGTTTTTTTCCTCGCAGATGAAAGGTATCGTCAACGACTATGTCGTTAGAGACGGAGAACAAGACCGAATCGGGGTAATATGTGAAAAAAAAATCGACCCTGTCCTCTTCAGAGGAGCCATCCCGACATTTGTGTTCGGGGCGATTTAAACTGAGTAGTCAAAAGCCTGGGAAGGGTTGTCCCATTTGAAGATGTGCCAAGTACAACGCCCGAATGTTACGGCTGTATCACGTGTATGGCGTCAATATAGGCTTCGTATACACGGTTCAGCCACATTAATGTGGCCGACTTTAACGTGCAATAATCATGCACAGTTGGCAGGTGGCAGCACTAGCAGTGGAGGATATACGGGGCGTGTTTTTTAAGTATGTACCTATCTGAAATAAAAATAAAGCAAGTACACTTTTCTTAGCAATTTTATTTTTACATGAAAGCCTCTACTATGATCTAATGTTCTACATCATTCCCTGCAATATTAAGGCATCTATCGTATCGTACAACCAGATTTAGAATATTATCCTTTTAGAAATCTGCGCCGGCCGAAGTGGCCGTGCGGTTAAAGGCGCTGCAGTCTGGAACCGCAAGACCGCTACGTCGCAGGTTCGAATCCTGCCTCGGGCATGGATGTTTGTGATGTCCTTAGGTTAGTTAGGTTTAACTAGTTCTAAGTTCTAGGGGACTAATGACCTCAGCAGTTGAGTCCCATAGTGCTCAGAGCCATTTGAACCATTTTAGAAATCTGCCGCCTGATTAGACAACCATTCCAACACGGTCGTTTTGACTCCTTCATCATTGTCGTGGCGCTGACCACCATGATGTTTCTTCAAATGCAGGAACGCGCAGTTCGATCGGCCGCCTGTGGACGGATATTGTCATGATGTCACGTAGCAAAAGGATCCTGTTACTCAGCACGCCACACCTTTTGTTTCGGATTGCACGGCGCAGATTTTTTAAGGTCTCACAATAAGTCGTACAATTTACCATGAGTCAAAAACTCTAGAAGCAACATTCCCTTCCTGACAAAAAAAAAGTACACCTGATTTTCCGGGCGGAAACTGTTTGCTTGATCTTCACTCTCTTGGGAGTTGTTTAACGCTGCGATTCCAAGGATTGCTGCTTTGATTCGCGTGTAACGTACAGCGCCCAAGTGTCGTTGTCTGTCACAGTCTGGCTTAAAAATTCGTCACCTTCCTCATTGTACTGCTCTAAAAAAGTCAAAGAACTGGCTAAACGGCTGCTATTTACCGACACAGTCAGCATTTTCGGTACGCAGCGTGAGAATTCGAAAATTTAAACTTTCTGTACCAACTGCATAAAGTACACTTCTTGACATTTGAAGAAACTCATCATATAACGCTGAAATCGTAAAGCGTCTGTCCTCCCTCACTTTTTCATCACCTTACTGCACCAAACCGTAGGTAACGGCTGAATGTCGTTCACTTCGTTCCTCGTCAAGCAGATTTGCACAGCCATCTTTAAAAGCTCTCATCAATGTCGCTACCACCCCACCGCCCATAATGTTTTCTCCATTTGCTTCACTGATCTGACAGTGAATTTCAGCCGCTTTCACGGCTTTAGCACTAAAAAAATTAATCAACGCGAATTTCACAGTCTGCGAGTCTCAATCGGAGACAACGTTTCAAACACTCGCAAAGGAACGTAAACACCCCCAACAACTCTGTAATGGCGTCTGTGGCTTGCCAACAGAGTGCAGTACACAGCACGCATGAACCAAATGCTGACCGCAGTGCTGTAGCCGAGGAATTACAAAACGGCACTTACTTAAAAAACACATCTCGTATAAAATGTAACAGGAAATGCGGAAAACAGTGCAGTCGTTGTCGTAATGCGGAAAAGAAGCAATTTATGAGGGTTGCCCAGAAAGTAATGCACATAATTTTTTTTTCAGCCGAAAACAATGTTACGAATGCGAAACGTTACTCATGTATTATTTGCAGTCTGCTGAGCGAGCGCGCCAAGTTTCCGTCACTTCCGGCAGATAGCGCAGCTGCAGGACAGTTTCAAAATGGAATCTACAGGTGATGTACGTTACAAGTAATATATCCTCACTGAATTTTCCGCTGCAGATAAAGAAATTGTAGGGAATATTCACAAACGCTTGTGCAAAGTTTATGGAGCATCACCGTGTTCTGGGACTGTGAAGGTGTGATTTTCGTTGATGTGATGCCAAAAGCTGTACCATCAATTCAGAAGCATATGTCAACACAACAAAATTCAAGACGCGCTTCCGGTGACTTCGGTGCCACAGCAACCCAGGAGATATTTTACTGCAACACGAAAACGCTCGGGGACTGCTGAACAGATCGCAAAACAGGGTTGGACAGTGTCACCGCATCCACCTTACAGCCCTGATCCTTACCCCCTCGGACTTCCACTTGTTTAGGCCTTAAAGGATGCCATTTATGGAAGACGTTTTGAGGGCGATGAGGAGGTGATTCACACAGTGAAGCACTGGCTCCGCCACCAGGACAAGGATTGCTACCGACGTTGCATACACGCCCTCGTTTCGCGCTGAAGGGAGGCCATAGAATGGGATGGAAATTACGTGGAAAAAGAGGGTGTGTAGGTAAAACACCATTCTTTCGTGTGTGTAATTCTCGTTACGTTCAATAAAGAATTGTTGAAGAAAAAAAATGCGCTGCATTACTTGCTGGGCAACCCTCTCATCTGACATCCAAAAGGACTTGGTTACTGCTTTTGGGCCAAGGGTGGAACCGATCTCGAAACGGCTAAGTTTGAAAAACTGTTCAGCTACAACCTGTAGTTCAAATACACTACGCATGGCGCTATCCGAAACCGGCACCAAGGCAACTATGATGCACCTCGTCTGTGGATGATACATGTGAACGACGGCTGCAGTTTTATATACGTGCGACTAGACGTGTAACTGTTGAGCAACTGACGGGCCACATGACTTAAGGGGCTTCCAATAGTGTCTCCTCAACTATAGTTCAGCGAACGTTGCTGCGTATGGACCTCCGCAGTAGGTGCCTGATACATGCAACCATGCTGACTTATCTTTATCGGAGATAAAAGCTGGAATTTGCACGCTAATGCAACAATTCGACGTCCTATGAGTGGCGACAGATCGCCTTTTCAGATAAGTCACGTTTTATCCTCCACCGGCGTGAAACGCCTGAAAGCAAACACTCTGCAACAATCGTCAAAAGGGTCCAGGGCTGAAGACGGAGAGTTATGATCTTGGAAATGTTTTCGTGCATTCCCTGTGTGTTCCCGTCATTTTGGAAGGCACAATAGAGAAACACAGGTATGGCTCTGTCCTTGGGGACCATGTCAACACCTGCATGGAGTTTGCTTTTCCTCGGTACTATGGAATCTACCAGGAGGAAAAGGCAATGTGTCACACAGCTCACAGCGTACGTGCAGGGTTTGAGGAGCACTATGATGAGTTTGTCGTACTCTCGTGGTCACTAAACTCTCCAGATTTAAACCCAGTCGAGTATCTCTGGGACCACCTCCGTGCGGCTGCACGCACCATTTATTAAATTAAGCGATTTTTTAAAGAATTTAGCAGTTTTGGTATAGTTAAAATAATTTTAAAAGGAGGTGTAATGAATGTAGATGACGTTGGTAACACTGCTGAAAAACATTTGCTGACAAAAAAAAAAGGTCGATTCTATTTTTGTGTTAACAGTAGATGTTTTGCTTACTGTCAACCTAACTTCACTTTCACGTTTCCTGTACATGTGCTCAGTACAATGTCTAATCGTGGCTGCAAAAACTCTGCTGACAGTTTTTGTTATATTTGTGATGAATTTGTAATTAAAAAACACCAAAGAAACATTACAGACTTTGTGAAAAAGGTTTATCTATCATACTTTTGCTCTAAACTTGGTGATCAAGACAAATCTTGGGTGCTGCATAAGGTATGTTATGTGTGTGTTGAAGATCTGAGAAAATGGTCCAAAAAGGAGAAAAAAGCCTTTAGATTTGCTGTTCCTATGATATGGAGGGAGCCAAGAAATCATTCCGATGATCGCTACTTTTGCAGTGTTGATATTACTGGCCATAATTGGAAAAACAAAAAGGCAATAAGGTACCATAGCCTCCTGTCCGCCATCCGACCAGAGGGGCATGGTGTAGATTTTCCGGTTCCTGAACCACCAGATGATTTAAATTCTATTCCAACAGAAGTATTTTCTGATGTACAATCTGATTTAGATGAACCAGATGATGATGACTCCCGTTGTAATACAGAAAGGCTAGAGCCCAAATTGTTTACTCAGACCGAGCTTAACGATTTGCTTAGGGATCTGGGCGTAACGAAAGAAAAAGCTGAACTGCTTGCCTCTAGATTAAAAGAAAAGAATTTATTCGCAGTTGGAACGAGCATATACATGTGTAGAAAGAGAGAACAGCAATTTTCCAAGTTTTTCAACAAGAAGGTGATTTAGTGTACTGCTCAGACATTCCCAGTCTGATGAATGAGATTAGTACTGAATAAAAAAAGGAAGACTGCAGGTTGATTATTGCTTCATCAAAACTAGTTTAAAGGCTGTTTTATTACACAATGGTAACATGTATTCATCTATACCTGTTGGACATTCTGTACATATGAAAGAAAACCATGAAAACCTAGAAACAGTGATAAATAAAATAGGCTATTCTGCTCATGGTTGGATGATATGTGACGCTATAAAAGTAACATGCATGCTCCTTGGTCAGTAAGGTGGCTTTACCAAATTTCTTGTGTGAATGATACAGTAGGGCTAGGGATCAAGACTGATGCAGAAATAATTGGCCTGTGAGGGAGTCTTTAAAACCTAGAAAAACGAACACTCACGTATTACCTTCCGAATAATTTCTCTTGTTTTATTACGACGATCATCTCACCCCGTGTAAGTGGGTGGCAACAAAACGTTTTCGCATTCTCCTCCGTTTGGAAATAATACAAAACAAGATGCCCTTCTTTGAACTTTTTCGATATCCTCCGTCAGTTCTGTCTGAGGCGGATAGCAAACTGCGCGGCAAAACCGCAGAAGATGAGGAACAAGCGTAAGCAGTCTCTGTAGTAGACCTGTTGCACATACTAATTGTTCTGTCAGTTGGTTTTAAGCATCTGATGAGTAAATGATGGCATCAGCTGCAAAAACTGTCACTGGGTGCTCAGATTGTCGCCTAAATCGTTTATACAGATTAGGAACAGCAGAGAGATCATAATAGTTCATTGGCGAACGCCAGATATCACTTCTGTTTTGCTCGAAGGTTTTCCGTCAATTACTATGAACTGTGACCTTTATGACAGGAAACCGTGAATCCAGTCGCACACCTGAGATACACCGTACGCACGCAATTTGATTAGAAGTCACATATGAGGGACGATGTCAAAAGCCTTCTGGAAATCTAGAAATATGGGGTCAATATGAGATTCCCTGTCAACAGCACCTGTTGAGAATAAACAGCTAATTT
This sequence comes from Schistocerca serialis cubense, assembly GCF_023864345.2. Classification (NCBI taxonomy): domain Eukaryota; kingdom Metazoa; phylum Arthropoda; class Insecta; order Orthoptera; family Acrididae; genus Schistocerca; species Schistocerca serialis. The sequence goes on along the minus strand of NC_064639.1, from coordinate 109,678,288 downwards.
TGATCCACAACAGCAATATTTTCTGAATCCGTGTTCTCTTCCAGGTAATTCATAAAGTTCGAACAGCGGATACGTCCCAGTTTCCTACGGCAAATCGACATCTGTGTGTATAATTCACTGGATTGCTCCTGCTTCCCTTGGTGTGGCCTGTGCAACTTTCCCATCTTTAGTATGGATTTTCCGTGCAAGCAGTTGTCTATTGTTGCTAAATATGGAGCTACTGTATCGGCATACTCTGAAAGGAACTAACTGATGGACAGTTTGGACCGGAAGTCTTCCCGTTATTAAGCTTCTTCTTAGTTACTCTACTCCTAAGTTAGTCGTGTTGGCAGTTGTTCTTGATTCGGGCTCTGGAATATTTACTTCATCTTCTTTTTTGAAAGAATTTCGGCAAACTGTTTTTAGTAGTTCCGTTTTATCGGCACTGTCATCGGTAACATTGCCATTGCCGTCGCGCACTGAAGATGGTGATTGCGTCTTGCCACTGCGGTACTTTACAAACGTCCAGAATCTCACTGTATGCCTTGACCATGTGGTGTGGCCAGTCATAATTCGGAGTACTTAATGCGCTTAGACTTTTTAGTGAGCAAAGGTCATCATACGAAATGTTTGTCACTCATTTGAAAGAGCATAATGATGGCACTGGAGCGTTGTATATGATGTAGAACTGGTACCAGGCGACCATGCGATCTTCCACCGCTGACGTAAGTGATAGTGAGGTGGTGTGTGTGAGTACCAGTTGGTTGTTTGGAATCACCGCAGTAACATGGTTCGAGATGGAGACCTGACAAAATAGAGCTATCGTGCATGAATGTGTCCGTGACCACATAGTAAACGAAGTTGCCCGATTTTTTTGGCGTGTCGACGTGGACTGTTCAATATCTTTACAAGGAATGGTGTGCCACTTGAAGTCAAGTAACATAGTGAAAGAACAGCGTGAAACGCGTCAGGCAAATTTGCGTGCATGTTTCACTTTCATTCTGCCGTAGATTTCAGAATTTAGAGAACGAGAACGATGGGGACTGGCAGTAATTGGTTCAAATGGCTCTGAGCACTATGGGACTCAACATGTGAGGTCATCAGTCCCCCAGGTTTAGAACTACTTAAAACTAACTAATATGAAGGCATCACACGCTTCCATACTCGAGGCAGGATTCGAACCTGCCACCGTAGCAGCAACGCGGTTCCAGATTGAAGCGCCTAGAACCGCTTGGCCACAGCGGCCGGTACTGACACTAATACTTTATTAATGAACATGTACCACAGTGACGGGTAGTAACGTGCTGTATGAAAATATTATTTCCTCTAACATATTGGAAGACTCAATAGTTTTGAATGTTTTTGGTTACGTGAGAAGACACGGTGTATTGGAGCTGTGACTGGGGAAACAGAGAGTGTTCCAGAGAGCGGCACTGTGCGGGAGACTGGAGGCTCAGGCGTCGAATTCTTGGAACCGGGGCTACCGGGAGGCGCCCCAGAAGCCCAAGGTAGCCATTGTTCAGATTTAGAAGCTGTTTCTTTTCTTTTTCTTTTTTTAAAAGCTGCGTTATGACTATTAGGACCTGCCATCTTATTCCTTTGTGCTGGCCGCAGTGCTCCACACAGGCCTCTTAGCTTCCCCACCCAGCATTACCTGAGAAACGGGAGTTGGCAACGAACGTCAAGTCCTGTGGCCACATGGGGTGCTATCCATTGTAGTACTGTCCACATGAACATCCCTCTTCGCGGAAAACTCGATTTTTTCAGTCCGTACAGATCTAACACATGTCGGTGTTGTTTGTTAGAGTGATGTGTGAGTTCATGTTTGTTAGGGTACGTAACACCTACTACTACTACTACTACTAGGTTAGCTAGTAAACAAATTCTGCATGGCTTTGGAACAATATCCTGCCTCAATGTAATCTAATTAAGTTACATACTGCTCCTACGTAGCTGCAGGACAAATAACAAGCCGCAACTAACCTATTATCGATCTCGTAAAAACATTTTTGTAGAATAAAACTAGACTGTTTTGAGTAGTGGAACCATTAATTTTGTATACTTGCGCAATGTGAATGACGTTTTTCTGTTGTATATTTACTCTGTTTGATTTTGCTTGCTTACTTTACATTAACTTTACATTTATATTATTACATTTACAATGATGTGTTCATTTATGTAACTACTTAATGTTGGCTATAGGTTTAACATGGATTCTCTAACAATGTCTACCCACAGACTATTCTAATTGCTTCTACTTTTAATTGTAATCATTCATAATAAGGTATAAATTGCAATCTTTGATTGATGTTCATGTAAGTAGTTGTGCATGTTTTATGTTATTTATGTTTTGTGTGTCTATGTTATTGGTAGGGTTCCTGCAGTTAACTTAGGATCCACTTAGCAACTAATAAATACACGAAACCCTTCATTGCCGAATTTACCTTTATTGTAATTTTAATTAACTTGGAAGCCATAAAAATACCAAACTTGGAGGCAAAATGTACGCATCTAAAAGCTACTTAAAAAAGGAATAAAATCACTTAAATTTGTATCCACAAGAGGAGAATACAACGTCCCAGTTCGGACTTCGCTAACACTTACATTTTGCTGACATTAAATATAACAAGATAAACAATCATACATGTGACAAGAACGAATGAATAACACTTTCAATCTTTACAGATGAGAATACGACTACATCCACGAAGATTCGCGCCCTGGCAAGGGAGATACTTAACTTCAACACATAAGGTGATTTCAGTAAGCCCTAATTCCACTCGACAAACGTAGTAACGATATAAGCGAGACAGATGTGCTGAAGGAGGACAGCCGGATGTGCCGTAGTAAAAGGGGCCACTGTCAACCCCGTCTGGACGCGACCCCCGTGAACACGTCTGTTTCAGCTACCTGCAACATACACAGAGTCATTTGTAGGTTCTTAAAAACAATTAACCTGAAAAGGCACAACGCGTAACACACTAATAAAATATAAACGACTCGATGACAGAACTACCTCCTCTGTAGACAAAACAAACAGCAGAATATTAATAACACGTAAAATACTTCTAACCTATAACAAACTAAGGCACCACGTAATAGAATATCGTCTTGAGCACATGCAATACTCAGTCTGACTTGCCTGTTTATAGGTCTTACAACTCAACAGTATCAGCTTAAGCAAACCCGCGAATACAAAACTCGAAATATGACAGGAATAATGCTTGAAGCCACTGACAATGCTAGACTGCCACACAGAGGAGTCCGTAGTAATTTACAGCGGCACACAACCGACCTTACATCTCCAATTTAGCATAATCAGAATAATCAATTTTGTGTATAATAATTACTTATAGTACCATGACAACCTTCGAATGATACTTATTACCGAAGGTAGGTGCTGGTATGGAAAGGCACCTTTAGTAATACAGAGTTCGAGTGTTTGACTTATTGGAAGGGTTTCAACTTTACATCCCTTTCCACATAGCTCTCTGTTTACACACTTCTATAACTTCTGCAACTAAAGAAGGGCATATAACTGCACATATAACTGTCACAGATTTAAGCAGAGTAAAACAGTACCTTAGTATGGCGCAAATGGCTTCATTTGCTTTACACGTGGGATATCTTCACCATTCAGTAATTCCGAAATTTTTTCAACCACGCGTGAGAGCAAGACGTCGCCGTGGTATCAGCTATTTACTTCACATAATTTCCTGCACAGACACAAGGCAGACGAAGCGTTTTCACATGCAACAGCGGCGAGCATCACACATTCCCTCCGTCACGCCATAAACACATCTCAATTTCGATGGCCAGTAACAAGAACCCATACATGCCCTCGCAGCAGAAAAGCCCCAAAACACAACAGTGCACCACCGCGATACCAAACCCGAGGTCCCATCAAAAGTCACTGCCGGGATCTCTCGCTGACCCTGTCCATAGCGTACAGGCGTCGCACCACAGGCCTCACGGTAAACGTCAACAAGCCACCTCCGACCGTGCGAATCTCCACTCCGCTGTCCCTTTTCTCTCTCAGATAACCACTCGACCACCGGCCTAAATCGTGGAAGGCAAAGATGGTGGCCCTATAATCGATGGCAGCGATGCCATTCTAAGTGCGAGAACACTGGCGCCAGCCGCACCACGGCTCAGTTATGTTAGACTGCTTGTGGGACGCTGAGGCCGGTTGCGCCATGAGAAGGAGGCTGTGTTGTTTCTGCATGTTTTCGCAGAGTGGCTTTTGGAGATAGCCATCGGCCACTTGCAAAAACATGAGGGCACAAAATACTAGCCGGCCGAAGTGGCCGTGCGGTGAAAGGCGCTGCAGTCTGGAACTGCAAGACCGCTACGGTCGCAGGTTCGAATCCTGCCTCGGGCATGGATGTTTGTGATGTCCTTAGGTTAGTTAGGTTTAACTAGTTCTAAGTTCTAGGGGACTAATGACCTCAGAAGTTGAGTCCCATAGTGCTCAGAGCCATTTGAACCATTTTGAACAAAATACTAGGCTAGCCTCGCGAGCAGTGTTTTCCTCATTTAGAAAGGCCTCAGGTGCGAGGCTACTGCCACAGTGCGAAGACACGGGATTGGTGTGTTTGAATGTGACGTCACTAGCATAGAGCTAGCGCGCACGTTCCTTACAAGGGAACCTCCCCATCGCACCCCCCTCAGATTTAGTTATAAGTTGGCACAGTGGATAGGCCTTGAAAAACTGAACACAGGTCAATGGAGAAAACAGGAAGAAGTTATGTGGAACTATGAAAAAAATTAGTAAAATATACAGACTGAGTAGTCCATGCGCAAGATATGCAGCATCAAGAAAACCTCGCGGTCAGGAGCACCGTGGTCCTGTGGTTAGCGTGAGCAGCTGCGGAGTGAAAGGTCCTTAGCTCAACTCTCCCCTCAACTAAAAATTTTACTTTTTTTATTTTCGCAAAGTTATGATCTGTCCGTTCGTTCGTTAACGTCTCTGTTCACTGTAATAAGTTTAGTGTCTGTGTTTTGCAACCGCACCGCAAAACCGTGCGCTTAGTAGACGAAAGGACGCGCCTCTCCAATGGGAACCGAAAACATTTGATCGCAAGGTCATAGGTCAACCGATTCCTCCACAGGAAAACACATCTGATATATTCTATACGACACTGGTGACGGCATGTGCGTCACATGACAAGAATGTGTTGTCGACCCACCTAACTTGTACACTTGGTGAATGGGTAAAAAGATTCTTCTACCTTGCCCGATTTAGGTTTTCTTGTGGATGTGATAATCACTCCCAAAAAAGTGATGAAAACATAAGAGTTTGTCACATAAACTGAGAATAAAAAATTAAACTGTTCACTCGAGGGAAGACTTGAACCTGGGACCTCTCGTTCCGTAGCTGCTCTCGCTAATCACGGGACCACGGCGCTCCCAGAGTCCCATTGTCCTTGATGATGCCTATCTTCGCGTGGACTACTCAGTTTGTATATTTTACTAATTTTTTTATAGTTCCACACAACTTCTTCCTCTTTTCTCGATTGATCTGTGTTCAGTTTTTCAAGGCCTATCCACTGTACCAACTTGTAACTAAATCTGAGGGGGGTGCGATGGGGAGGTTCCCTTGTTAGTAGCAAGGAAGCGCTGTATGATTTGATTAGCATCTGAAGATGGCGCGCTGTTTTTGGCGGAACTCTGGTCTGGAGGGAAACCTCGTTATTAGGTCATAATGATTTTGCAGTTTTTCTATTGCCAGAGGATACTGTTATGCGGGAAATAGATTGCAGGCCAGAGAAGAAAGACATTTTAAAGACATCCAGTCGCTGGCCATAGGAGAGAGTAGTCTTGACATTTGGCCACATACAGGGTGCGAGACAATTCGGAGATTCAACTACGTGCTTTAGTTGAGGTCGACAGCAGTACAGCTAACCCGATGAGCAGGGAACGCAGTTGCAGCGATCTCTGCAGAGCCAGTGCTAAAGTCTGCACAGGGTAAGACGGCCCATGCGCAGTGACCAAATTTAGTCCAAAACGCTGGGCGAGTTCATTCGTTTGTTTGGCAGGGGAGGCCGACAAGCTTTTGCCTTCTTTTGGCCGGTCGACACACGCCATGCAATCTTTCTCAAACGATTTCACACAAACTATTCTGTAAAAGAATTTTTTTTTTGTGTTACTTATATCTTTATGTGTCAGGTTCATGATGATCTGCCCATCATTTCGTTATTGTTAACAGTTATTGTGATATTTACATGGAAGTACCACACTGCACGAAAGAATGGAGATCGCTATGATTTTGCAAGGAAATGGCTCTAAGCACTATGGGACTCAACTCTGAGGTGATCAGTCCCTTAGACTTAGAACTACTTAAAGCCAAGGACACCACACACATCCATGCCAGAGGCAGGATTCGAACCTGCGACCATAGTAGCAGCACGGTTCCAGACTGAAGCGCCTAGAACCTCTCGGTCACAGCATCCGGCTATGATTTTGCAATAGGCGCAGTTACAAACTATGTTGCTGCATATGAAATTTAGTTAATGTATCGTTCTTTAGTTTTGGGTGGAGGTCTCTAACAGTCACCACTCTCGATGTGGCAGACTCATTTGCGATCGCGCCGCTCCAGCGATGAATCCAGAATCAAATATCCACAACATTACTCATATTTCATAATCGATCTGAGATATCAAAATGAGATTTTGGCAAATGATAGCACAGAAAAAGGAGAATATTTTGATATATGGTTATTGTAAGCATCATTATCTACCATGTTAATCCACTAACTATAGGCTTGTCCAATGAAAGAATGTCTTAGGGGCCATCTATAGCTGGTAAAACGAGAAATGCTATGCGTTTTGGAGCAACATAAGTGAAGACAATGTATGTTTGTTTTGTGCCGAGGTTGTGCTTTTTTAATAAGCTATCGACCTTACATTCCTCACTTCATTACTTTAATAAACCACTGTTTCAGGACCATCTCGCAATTGGGTCCGTATAATGTGTTAGAGAAGTGACACTGTGTATATACTCCACTGTGTTTGGCAAAAGGAGCAAATTGTTATCATGGCAACAAGACAAATGTGAAAGTTTTACACAAAATTCGCCACTAACGACGCTTCTCTGAAATTTACAAATGGTTAACAAGCCAAGTGAAAATAAATCGCTGCATTTTCAGCGGAATTCTTTTTAGGTACAAATCAAAGCAGAGTGACGGATCTTCTTGAATGCTCACCACACAAGTATGGGCATGGAGCGGCGCCACTTAATATTTACCAAAAATGTGAATGTAGGCTTCAGTTTACAGCCGCACTTCCCCTCCAGTGCTCAGCATTTCTCCTACAGCGCCTGCCCGCGGCGCCCACCACTTCTGCACGACCCACACGTGCCCTGCCGACTGTGCATCTACCGACTTTAGGGCCGTTCATGAGGGCCTACGACAAGAATTCACGGTGAGCACTGCAGGCGGCGCTCGCGAGACAACTCACTCCACTTTTTCCCACACTTGACAGGACTCCATCTGATCAGGCCTTGGAAAGCCCAACGGTACCGACCGGTCGCCGAGTCATCCTCACCCGACAGGTGTCACTGGATGCAGATATTGAGGAGCATGTGGTCAGCACACTGCTCTCCCAGCCGTATGTCAGGTTACGAGACCAGAGCTTCTACCTCTCAGTCGGTAGCTCCTCAGTTTGCCTCACAAGGGCTGAGTGCACCCCGCTTGCCAACAGCGCTCGGCAGAACAGATGGTCGCCCATCCAAGTGCTAGCCCAGCTCCACAACGGTTAACTTCGGTGATCTGACGGGAACGGGTGTTACCATTGCGACAAGGCTGTTGCCCACACTTGAGAGAATCTGTACGATTGCTAGTCTCAGAATCAGAGTACATGTGTTGAGTGAATGATTTTTGGTAGTAGTAAACAAGCTTCCAGTCACTGTCTGTATCAGGGATGAACGCATGTTTCAGATTGCATTTGAATTCATTGACACTATGAGGGAGACAGGAGTGCAACTGTTATCCAAAATAACAAGTAAACTTTAGTTTCACACAGATAGCGTTATTCATTGTTTTTTCTAATAAGTGTCATAATTATTGCTTTATGGGACTAAACTTCTATATTTAATAAAAAAAGATCCTGTCGATTGTAGGCTGAGTTGCGTTTTATTAAAATCATGCTATTAGCTAATTCCGGCTGTGAGCCATTATCATGCACATTTGCTGTGTCCTGTATTGCATATCATTCTCATCACATTCTTTTATGTTACAAACACTGCTAGCCATTAACATTGCTACACCACGAAGATGACGTGCTACAGGCGCGAAATTTAACCGACAGGAAAAAGATGCTATTATATGCAAATGATTAGCTTTTCAGAGCATTCACGCAAGGTTGGCCCCGGTGGCGACACCTACAACGTGCTGACATGACGAAAGTTTCCAACCGATTTCTCACACAAACAGCAGTTGACCGGCGTTGCCTGGTGAAATGTTGTTGTGATGCCTCGCGTAAGAAGGAGATGTCGTGTCACCGCCAGACACCACACTTGCTAGGTGGTAGCCTTTAAATCGGCCGCGGTCCGTTAGTATACGTCGGACCCGCGTGTCGCCACTATCAGTGATTGCAGACCGAGCGCCGCCACACGGCAGGTCTAGAGAGACTTCCTAGCACTCGCCCCAGTTGTACAGCCGACTTTGCTAGCAATGGTTCACTGACAAATTACGCTCTCATTTGGCGAGACGATAGTTAGCATAGCCTTCAGCTACGTCATTTGCTACGACCTAGCAAGGCGCCATTATCAATTGCTATTTATCTTGTGATGCATGTACCGTCAGACCGATGTTCACCAATTATGGATTAAAGTTAAGTATTGCAGAAGCTACGTACTATTTTTGCTACTATGAAGAGCTTGTCCTGTTCCAGACCTCACGCCATCTTGCGTGAGCTTAAACGCGTGCCCTTGGGCCTCCCGTCCTAGTGGATTGGCTGTCTTGCCAGTCCACAAAAGGAGAAATGCGTACCATCGTTTCCAACTTCTATAAAGGTCGGATTGTAGCCTAACGAGATTGTGGTTTATCGTATCGCGACATTGCTGCTCGCGTTGGTCGAGATCCAGTGACTGTTGGCAGAATATGGAATCGGTGGGATCAGGAGAGTAATACGGAACGCCGTGCTGGATCCCAACGGCCTCGTATCACTAGCAGTCGAGACGACAGGCATCTTATCCGCTTGGCTGTAACGGATCTGCAGCCACGTCTCGATCCCTGAGTCAACAGATGGAGACGTTTGCACGACAAAAACCATCTGTACGAAGAGTTTGACGACGTTTGCAGCAGCATGGACTATCAGCTCGGAGACCATGGCTGCGGTTACCCCTGACGCTGCATCACAGACAGGAGCGCCTGCGATGGTGTACTCAACGACGTACCTGGGTGCTCGAATGGGAAAACGTAATTTTTTCGGATGAATCCAGAACCTGTTTACAGCATCATGATGGTCACATCCGTGTTAGGCGACATCGCGGTGAACGCACATTGGATACTGGCGTATCACACGGCGTGATGGTATGGGGTGCCATTTGTTACACGTCTCGGTCACCTCTTGTTCACATTGACGGCACTTTGAACAGTGGACGTTACATTCCAGATGTGTTACGACCCGTGGCTCTACCCTTCATTCGATACGTGCGAAACCTTACATTTCAGCAGGATAATACACGACCAGCATGTTGCAGGTCCTGTACGGTCCTTTCTGGATACAGAAAATGTTTGATTGCTGCTCTGGCCAGCACATTCTCCAGATCTCTCACCAATTGAAAACGTCAGGTCAATGGTGGCCGAGCAACTGGCTCGTCACAATACGCCAGTCACTACTCATAATGAACTGTGGTGTCGTGCTGAAGCTGCATGGGCAGCAACACGTGTACACGGCATCAAAGCTCTGTTTGAGTCAACGCGCAGGCATATCAAGGCCGTTATTACGGCCAGCGGTGGTTGTTCTGGGTACTGATTTCTCAGGATCTGTGCACCCAAATTGCGTGAAAATGTAATCACACGTCAGTTCTAGTGTAATATATTTGTCCAATGAATACCCGTTTGTCATCTGTATTTCTGCTTGCTGTAGCAATTTTAATGGCCAGTAGTGTACATAAAACCAGATCTCGTAGTCCATGGTAACATACTGTAAGTGCTGCAAGCTGATAAAAAAATAGAAGAAGTTTTACCTGATAGTACGATTTTAATAATGGACAATACGGGCTGCAGCGGACAATATATCCTTTTAATAAACGCCGGTCGGTGTAGCCGAGCCGTTCTAGGGGCTTCAGTCTGGAACCGCGCGACCGCTACCGTCGCAGGTTCGAATCCTGCCTCGGGCATGGATGTGTGTGATGTACTTAGGTTAGTTAGGCTTAAGTAGTTCTAAGTTCTAGGGGACTGATGACCTCTGATGTTAAGTCCCATAGTGCTCAGAGCCATTTTCAATATGAAACACTTAGGGGCTGTGGATCCACAAGGATACAAATCTTATGTATTTAAATGGAAGACTGTTATTGTTAGAAAGTTTACTATCATATTATTTATTGTGCAAAAATCCAAACTTTAGGGTCTTTGCCCAGGACTTTAAAAGACACATTACACACCTAAATTTGGGAACATATACACTATCGGGGTACGTCTTAAGGAAGTGGGTACCCCACAGTTAGTTTTCTGGGCAGGGGACATAAAACTATCAAGAGGGGATTTTGCAAGCGCTCGTAAAAATATCTTAACCGACAGTGACCAGAGACGAAGGTCACGCCATTTCAACGACATTGAGTGCAAGCCCGTCAGAACTAGTTTCTAAACGAGCATTGCGAAGGGAACTAGACATATGAAATCCAGTACAATGCACAAGGTCATTGCTGACAACAGCACAGAAGACTGCACGCCTTCAGTCGGCCAAAACCTGAACGGCAACTAACTGGAGGTGTGGAGTGTGGACCGACGAAGCGCGATTTTGCCTCTTTCTGAATGATGCTAGGCGACTGTCCAACGAGGCGTTGAGGTGGTCGTGTGTCGATGCTGTAGTCCAGGCCAGAAGTACTTCTCTATTGTTTTGGGGACGTTTTGTGTGCCTTGACCTGGGCACACTGATTCAAGTGACTGTAAACACGAACCAGGGTTGTGATATCGACATTCTCGGTTGGCCTTTCGTCAACATCTTCATGATGAATCTGCTGTGGACTTCCTCGTACACTCAGTCACCCTATCGCACATACAATGGCCCACTGTATAATCCGATCTTAATCCCACAGAAAATGCGTGGGATTTTGGAAGAATGGGTTAAACACATCAATCAACCCCCCCCCCCCCCCCCGCAATTTGGAACTCCTACAGGATCTAGTCATCAATGAGTGGCTTCAGCTTAATAGGGCTTCTACGCCGAATTAAGGTTATTTTCAAGGCTAGAGACGATGTCTAGGGTAGCTAGTTTTTTTGAGGTAACTGATAAATCATTTGCTCGTAAGTTTATCACGAAATGTGGTACTCTTTATGCAGATGTGGCTTGTCAGTGTCTCGTGCTGACCAATTTTAATACTGTAGCAGGTGGCCTATGGTTTCGGGAAAAGTAGTTTTGCACATAATTACGAATGGTGGGTCAGTGCATATTATCTGTAAACGTGTGTAACTGCCACACTGAGGTTCCGAGTTCGATTCTCGAACTGCCAAAGAATTTTCCTTTGTGGGAGGACAGCATTCATTCAGTCACGTGTTGACAACTGAGGGGCTGGAGAGCTGACGTTAACGTTCGCTAGTGCTGTGTGCTAACAACACGGCCATCCAGTGTGATATTTCGCGATGCATAGACGGACACACTCTTAGTGGTCGCTCAGAAACATACAAACTCTGGCCCTGATTGGGGATCTACCTCGTTGGTTCCCCTTCGACGTAGGAGAACGACGAGCAAAGCTGGCAGGAATATTTCCAATTTCTTCAGCAAACCAATTTGGCGAATCCAACCACATTGTTCTTTTGTTACAATTTAGCTCATTATGACTGAGTTTAGTGGGCGGCTACACTCCAGACGTGCCGTTTCAGGTACTTCATCTTTTGCATATCAGTTGTGACAAATGTCTTGCTGAAGAACGGTTACTTCACCTCTACCGACGTGTTCTTTATGTGTTCGTTGCTGTGTCTAATATCGTGTGATCTTACTTCTACAAACTGGAAGTCTCTTTCTTACTCTAATACAACTGCCCGGATTTTGACATTTATCTGGCTGTTGTTCCCTTTCTTGTGTTTTTTCAGGGTTTTTCAGTACTCTTGTTATCGATTCCATTGTTCTAGACCATAATATGCTGCTTGATGATTATTCTAAATACCCAATAGCATCAATATATTGTGTATTGAACTGGGGACCAAGAAACGATGGAGAGGCTTCGTCCTGCCATAGCCCTCAGTGGTACACATTGACAGCAATCCACGCACCCCACCGCCACCCCACACTGAACTCAGGGTTATTGTGCATTTCAGCCCCCATTGAACCCCCCTTCCCCCTCCCCAGGAATGTCTCATACCAGATGAGTGTGGCCGGCTGGAGTGGCCATGCGGTTCTAGGCGCTACAGTCTGGAACCGCGAGACCGCAACGCTCGCAGGTTAGAATCCTGCCTCGGGCATGGATGTGTGTGATGTCTTTAGGTTAGTTAGGTTTAAGTAGTTCTAAGTTCTAGAGGACTTATGACCTCAGAAGTTGAGTCGCATAGTGCTCAGAGCTATTTGAACCACTTTTTTGAACCAGATGAGTGTAGAATGAGATTTTCACTCTGCAGCGGAGTGTGCGCTGATATGAAACTTCCTGGCAGATTAAAACTGTGTGCCCGACCGAGACTCGAACTCGGGCACACAATTTTAATCTGCCAGGAAGTTTCATATCAGCGCACACCCCGCTGCAGAGTGAAAATCTCATTCTGGAAACATACCCCAGGCTGTGGCTAAGCCATGTCTCCACAATATCCTTTCTTTCGGGAGTGCTAGTTCTGCAAGGTTCGCAGGAGAGCTTCTGTAAAGTTTGGAAGGTAGGAGACGAGGTACTGGCAGAAGTAAAGCTGTGAGTACCGGGCGTGAGTCGTGCTTCGGTAGCTCAGTTGGTAGAGCACTTGCCCGCGAAAGGCAAAGGTCCCGAGTTCGAGTCTCGGTCGGGCACACAGTTTTAATCTGGCAGGAAGTTCCAGATGAGTGTACCCCAAACGTTTGCACGCTGGGTAATTATGGTGCACGTGTACGTGGAGACAGTGTTTGCGCAGCAATCGCCGACATAGTGTAACTGAGGCAAAATAAGGGGAACTAGCCCGCATTCGCCAAGGCAGATGGAAAATCGTCTAAAAACCATCCACAGACTGGCTGGCACACCGGACCTCGACACTAATCCGCCGGGCAGACTCGTGCCGGGGACCTGCACGCCTTCTCTCTCGGGAAGCAGTTCATTAGACCGCGTGGCTAGCCGGGCGGGCATATCAATATATTTTATGAAATTCAGAGTTACTATCTCTGACCTCGCCAGTTTTCTTGCCACAACCTGCAAATTAAAGAACGATAAACTTGATCTACATGTACTTTACCGTTAGAACTTATGTTTCCTGTTCTTCGATTTCCCTCTTGTCGTATCTTCATCTAAATCTACATAAATACTCCACAAGTCTATATACCACCATGACAGCAGTATGCATGTTCGTGCTCCTTAGGCGAAATGTACTTTGGCGCCATTAGAATCGTTCTGCAATGAGGATCAAATACAGCTTCTCTAAATTTTATCATTAGTGTTCCTGGAAAAGAATGTAGTCTTCCACCCAGCGAATCCTATTTGAGTTCTAGAAGAACCTTGGTAATACTTGCGATTTGATCAAATCTACCAGTAACAAATGTCACCTCTCAGTTACTTCGATGTTTCTCCAATCCAACCTGGAGGAGATCCAAAACAATTGAACAGTAGTCAAGAGTGGATTTGGTTTGTGTTCTATACGCGGTATATTTTACAGATGAAACACAAGTTTCCAGAATTCCATTCGCCTTCCTACTACAATCTTTACAGACTCGTTACCTTTCATGTTGGGATTGTTTTTCCTACTCAATTGCATTAACTCACATTTTTAACATTTCGAGCTAGCTACCATTCGTCATACAAACCAGAAATTCTGTCAAAGTTATCCCGCACCCTCCTACAGTCACTCAACAACGACACCTTCCCGTGCAACACATCATCATCAGTGAACAGCCTCCCACAGGACACTCCTGACGTTACGCTTGTCTCTTGTGAGCACTTGTCATTGAGAACAATTTTCAGGGTTCTATCAGTTAAATAGTCTTCGATCTACTCAGATAATATCTGGGAACCTATTCCATGTACTCGTACCTTCGTTAACAGTCTATTGTGAGGAACCATGTCAAACGGTATAATATAGTCTTTGCAAACAGCGCAAAAATTTCGTCTGTAACTGTGTGAGGTGGCGGAATAAATGAAGGTCAGTTTCGCACCTTACATAAGAATTTTATATATTGCAACGGGAAAGTGAATATGACAACTTAATTTGGCGGTAATGCCATCAGTACGTAATGCCTATGACACTCAATCGACGGTACTAACGCACGAGTCCTATATAATGCATGTCTATGAGCGTATGGTGGAACAAGCAGTGAGAGGAAATGTTTTGGTTCGGAAGCAAGGGCAGGCAGAGGTGAATGCCGCGCCACAGAGGGCACCACGGAAACTACTTAAGGGGCGTTCCGGGCGAGAGTCAACGATCGACCGACCAGGTGACTCAGATGGGAGAGAGAGTAACTGACCAGGCCACCAGGGGGAGGACAGAAAAAGCTTAGAAAACTGTCTTTCAGAATTCCAAATGGATCCGAACAAAACCAGTGACGCATTCGATCACGTGAACTGCAAGTGGGACACTTGTAATAGACACACATAACTTTTTAGCCGACTGGAGCGGGCACAAAACGTCCGATTGGCGGAAAAGCACTTGGAGGGAGTAAAGTGCCGAGATTTCGATGTAGTTTAATGGTAGTACCCTTGCGATTGGTAGAGAGAGTTTCCACAATGGAAGAGGAACGCTCCTATTGGTCGAAAAATGCCGTGACATGGAGAACGAAAGAACCCAGGTGAGGAGACAGTTTGGCTATGAGAAAGACAAGACGGAAATTTTTGGGAACAGTGTGCAGAACAGGCTGCATAATGCTCTGTACGATGCAGAGGAGAAATTTGTGTGAACACTGCGTTCACTGCGGCTGACATTCAGCTAAAAATTAACTGTAGGGTCGTTGAGCTCCAACTATGGAGAAACGAACCAGCCAGTTAGTTAACTGTTCTCGCGGGAACCGAGAGGGCGTTATAATATGCACGCTGCTCCAGCCATGCCTGTGTATATCGCCATAGTCTGAGACTGGGGATGAGTTCATGTTTTCTCGCATATCGTGAAACATAGGGAGAGTTTCTGCTGGAAAATTCAGTAAATCTTTAATTTCAGAGGGCGGGAGCAGCCAGGCAGACGACAGCTCATCGCAGCTAAGGTATATACCGCTTGCAGAGGTGTAAACTTGTTGGTTCACCAGCTTTCGTCGACTGTAAACTAGAACTACCTTGGGTAATCTTTTGCTCAACTTGTCACAGAACTAACCATTCTCTGTAGACTTGCTTGTCATCCTAAAAATAGTACCGAACTTTGAACCGGAACTGGGTGATTTATTGCAGTACTGGCCAACATCATAACGTAATCGTAAGAATAACTTTGTAAACAAACTTCTAGTTAAAATTTAATATTGTTGTGTATAGGATTATGTAACTTTCTGAGAGTTAAAATTTGAGACTGTTGTGTTTAGGATTAGTTCAGTTTCAGGGGACGAGATGAGTTATCCCGACAATTGTCTTAACATTGTCACATTGTAAACTGTGTAAAAGCGTGTTTTTCCGTGACAATATTACAGTATTAAACAATGTCATTACAGCTTACACAGTTGTGTTCAGTCATAGAATAAGAAACCTCCTAACCATAAACTTACAACTGTATTGGTACTTCTCTCTGCTCTTCTCACGGTTCCGAACACGTTATTCCAGTACCTTCCCTGTACCTAGTAGTGTAAACAAATCCTCGTTTTTTAAATTATTCCTTGTATTTGTTAGATTGCAGTAAAATTACCTTATATGCTGCACGTGAAAATCTGTACAGTATGAAATGAATGCTTTAATTGTGTCGCAAAGCGGGCTTCCCCGTTTTTTAAAGTTGGCTTTGAGCCCCGGATATTGGATTTTCGCTCGGCAAACTTCGCTGCTAACGGAGTGAGGATGAGCCGAAGCAATACCCGGCTCTATTTTCTCTGCGGCCAATAACACGAGAAGAGAAGGGAAGAGCAGAGAGACAGGAAATTCGTTGTCAGGTGTTGCAGATAGCATCATCGCGAACTCTCCCCAGAGAACTCCCGCCGACTGCAGATGACAACAGCAATCTGCTCTGCCAAACAAGCTTCCAGACTCATGAGACTGGAGGCTTAATGCAGAAATTTATCCACGAGCAAATCAAAGTACTATCAACGTTCAACAAGGAGTGGCGGCTTTAGCATTACGTGAAGTGCGAAACAAAATTACATTCAATACTTATGGATTAAAAATAAAAGTGGGTCAGTCACAGCGAAGTGTGGTGTAACTAAAGTAAACTCAAAATACTTTACATAAATTCGAGAGCGATTGCGCGAGATAGATCTGCTCCAAATCGAATGCTTCAGATTAGATCTGCTTTGTTAACTACAACCTAAAATTATAGGTTATAAGAAGATAACAAAGATGCCAACAAAACTAAATTGCTTTAAATCAGTTTCCATGCTGATCAAAAAATGTTCAAATGTGTGTGAAATCTTATGGGACTTAACTGCTAAGGTCATCAGTCCCTAAGCTTACACACTACTTAACCTAAATTATCCTAAGGACAAACACACACACCCATGCCCCAGGGAGGACTCGAACCTCCGCCGGGATCAGCCGCACAGTCCATGACTGCAGCGCCCTAGACCGCTCGGCCAATCCCGCGCGGCTCCATGCTGATCTTTTTACTTATTTTATCATATTTCTTGGTGTGGTTCAGTTTTTGATGTTTAGTTTGTCTTCTAGAAATCATTCCCAGCTTTACTAACATGCATTGGAAATCGGAAGCACCTCTTTTCCACAGTGACATAAGAGGTTTTGTGGGCCAGAACTTACATCAACTAATCCAACAAAACTCGAAATGAGGGCACTGCTCATCTTGATTCTGAAACTGCTTTAGAAAAACATTTTATAATATTTCAATCAAAGTATAAGGTGAAAACAACGCGAGTCAACAGTTTAGTCACATTAATATCACTACCGACTATGTTCGACTTCAGTGCGAGATGCTTATAACAGTTTCCACAACGAAACTTTATCTCGAAACCTGGCAGAAAATCCAAAGAGAGTCTGGTCGTATATGAAGTATATTAGCGGCAAGAAACAATCAATGCCTTCTCTGCACGATATCAATGAAGATACTATGGAAGACAGTGCTGCCAAAGCAGAGTTAGTATACACAGCCTTCCGAAATGCCTTCACAAAAGAAGACGAAGTAAATATTTCAGAATTCGAATCGAGAACAGCTGTCAACATGAGTAACGTAGAAGTAAATATCTTCGGAGTAGTGAAAGGACTTAAATCACTTAATAAAAGCAAGTCTTCTGGTCCAGACTGTATACCAATTAGGTTCCTTTCGGAGTATGCTGATGCATTAGTTCCATACTTAACAATCGTATACGACCGTGCGCTCGACGAAATATCCGTACCCAAAGACTGGAAAGTTGCACAGGTCACACCAGTACTCAAAACAGGTAGTAGGAGTAATTCACTAAATTACAATCCCATATCGTTAACGTCGATATGAAGCACGATTTTAGAATATACATTGTGTTCTAACATTATGAATTACCTTGAAGAAAACGGTCTATTGTCACACAATCCACATGGGTTTAGAAAGTATCGTTCCTGTGAAACACAACTAGCTCTTTATTCACATGAAGTGTTGAGTGCTATTGACAAGGGATTTCAGATAGATTCCGTATTTGTGGATTTCTGGAAGGCTTTTGACACTGTACCACTTGTAGTGAAATTGCGTGCTTATGGAATATCGTCTCAATTATGTTACTGGATGTGTGATTTCCTGTCAGAGAGGTCACAGTTCGTAGTAACTGCCGGAAAGTCATCGAGTGAAACGGAAGTGATTTCTGCCGTTCCCCAAGGGAGTGTTATAGGCCCTTTGCTGTCCTTATCTATATTAACGATTTTCAAGACAATCTGAGCAGCCGTCTTCGCTTGTTTGCAGATGACGCTGTCCTTTATCGCCTAATAAAGTCATCAGAAGATCAAAACAAACTGCAAAACATTTAGAAAAGATATCTGAATTGTGCGACAAGTGTCAGTTGACACTAGAAAACGAAAAGTGTGAAATGCAAATGAGTGCTAAAAGGAACTCGTTCAACCTCGGTTATACGATAATCTGAAAGCCGTAAATTCAACTAATTACCTAGGTATTACAATTACGAACAACTTAAATTGGAAGGAACACATAGAAAATGTTGTGGGGAAGGCTAACCAAAGACTGCGTTTTATTGGCAGGAGACTTAGAAAACTTAACAGACCTACTAAGGAGATTGCCGACACTACGCCTGTCCGTTGTCTTTTAGAATACTGCTGCGCGGTGTGGGATTCTTACCAGATAGGACTGACAGAGTACATCGAAAAAGTTCAAAGAAGTGCCTCACCTTTTGTATTATCGCGAAATATGGGCGAGAGTGTCACAGAAATGATACAGGCTTTGGGATGGACATCATTAAAAGAAAGGCGTTTTGCGTTGAGACGGAATCTCCTCACGAAATTCCAATCACCAACTTTCTCCTCCGAATGGGAAAATATTTTTCTGACACCGAGCTACATAGGGAGGAACGATCACCAAGATAAAATAAGGGAAATTAGAGCTCGTACGGAAAGATGTCTGTGGTCGTTCTTTCCGCGCGGTATACGAGATTGGAGTAATGGAGAATTGTGAAGGTGGTTCGATGAACCCTCTGCCAGGCACTTGAATGTGATTTGCAGAGTATCCATGTACATATATATGTAGGATGACAAATCACAGACAAAAGGTGGCAGCACTAGCAATGGCGGATATATGAAGTGTTTCCGGGGGACGCGTGAAACAGTGCAGTCGTGGTCGTAATGAGGAAACGTAGCGATTTACCTGACGTCCAGAGGGGCATGGTGACTGGCTTTCAAGCCAAGGATGGAAGCATTTCCGAAAAGCCTAAGTTTGTAAACTGTTTTCGTGCCTACGCGTTTAAAGTATGCCGTATATGGAAAAATGGCTCTATCCAAAACCGGCGAGCCGGTCGATGTGGCCGTGCGGTTCTAGGCGCTTCAGTCTGGAACTGCGTGACCGCTACGGTCGCAGGTTTGAATCCAGCCTCGGGAATGGATGTGTGTCATGTCCTTAGGTTAGTTAGGTTAAATTAGTTCTAAATTCTAGTCGACTGATGACCTGACAAATTAAGTCACATAGTGCTCAGAGCCATTTGAACCAAAACCGGCGCCGACTAACAAAAAGGCCATAGTTGACATGGGTCAACGACAGCTGCCCACCTGTGTACGGGCGAATAGACGTGCTACTGTTGAGCAACTGACCACCCAGATGAACAAACAGGCTACCACAAATATCTCCTCAATGACCATTCAGCGAAGGCTACTGTCTATTGGCCTCTGGTGCAGGTGCCTGGTTCGTGCACCCATGCCGACTGCTGTTATCCGGCGACGAAGGCTGGAATTTGCGACAACATTACCGCAACTGGGAGTCCACTGATTGTCGACAAGTGACGTTTACAGGTAAGTCACTTTTTATCCCTTGTCGGTGTAAAACGTCTCAAAGTGAACACCCTGCAAAAATCGTCGTAAGAGTGCAGGTCGGAGGAGGGAGCGTTATGGTCTGGGGAATGTTTTCGTGACATTCCCTGCTTGATCTCATTATTCTGGAAGACACATTGGATCAACAAAAGTATGCACCTGTCCTCGGGGAACCATGTCCTCCCCAACATGCAGTTTGCTTTTCCTCGGCAACAGGAAAATGCAATGTGCCACACAGCTCACAGTGTACGTGTTCGAGAGAGCACTAGGATAGGTTAAGCGTATTCCGCAGGCCAACAGACTTCCGGATTTAAATACAATCAAGAATCTGTGGCACAACCTATCGGGCTGCTCGCGCCATGGAGCCTCAATGGAGAAACCTAGCGCAGTTGGCTTGTTGCGTTCCAGAACCTCTTCCTTCACGTCTTGCAAAGATCTGCACCGCAAAAGTGCTTATTCAGGCCTCTTTCAGGCGATCGCATTACTGTGACTGGGCAGTGTAATAACTAGTTACGATTAAAATATGTTGATTTGTTTACTGTTAATTAATTACAACATCGATATAGATAAATTGAAAAGTCTTGTAAGATTTTGCATAGACAAAAACTAATTTTACTTTCGTAATGTGCTAATCAAACACGATTGTCCGATGTAGAGCACCATAACATTCTGTTTGACTGGCTATATTCTTTTAGCCCTTCCATCACATTTCAACCCGGATTCGTCAGTATATCATTTGGATGACAGTAGAAACGGCAGTTTGTGCGGGTTTCTCAATGTCATTTGAATACACTTAACTACCTGTGCAAATGGCCATAAATACATGAGGAACAGTCAAATGAAAACCAGAGAAATCGAAAAACGTAAGTATACTATTTATTATTTCAAAAGTAATAGCTATAACTGTCAATACATTTATCCCAGTGTGAGACACGACGGTCAATGTGTTCATGGAAAAATGTTTGCCGGTGCATACGGAACCATGATAGTCACCAGGTATGCATCCCTTTGTCCAAAGAAAATCGAAGGCTACGAATGTCTTTTCAGGGCACCAAAGGTATGGAAATCACAATCAGCAGAAAGCGGGACTGTATGCAAAAATGTATAAGGGAGGCTCAGCGAAACTTCTGCAGCGCAGTCGAAACGAAGTTGGTAACATGTGGGCGGGCCGTGACACATCCTCCATACAGCCTCGATCTCTCTCCATGGGAATTTTTTATTTTTGGAGTCCTCAATAACTAGCTCTTTCTCTGTATTACGCGACCATTTCGGCACAGAAGTGGCAAATACCTCCTCGCAGTAGGACAGCACGCCACCAAAGGGGACAAAATAAAATCGCTTAAACCACAAATACAGTGGAGTAATGTGCGATAGTTTTCTTCGGAACCTGAAGGGAAACTACACTACAATAATCCATGCTGCTTTGGTGGGAGTGCATCGTGACAATGCTCAACGCACAACGGACAATTGACACAGTTTGTGTATTGTGTATTAAACTGGGGACCTAGAAAGGTTGGAGATGCTTCGTGCCGCCGCAGCCTTCAGTTGTTCCCAACCCCACAACAGGCCATAGCAGTCCACCCACACCACCGCCGTCCCACACTGAACCCAGGGTTATAGTGCTGTTCGGCCCCTAGTGGATCCACCCCCCCCCCCCCCCCCCCCCCCTCCTTCCTCCCGTCAACCTCTCATACCAGACGTGAGAAACCCCAGATGGTTGCGTGGCAGAGTAAATATGGTGTATGCGTATGAGGAGACAGTGTGTGCAGCAATCGCCGACATAGTGTAACTGGGGCGGATAAGGGGAACCAGCCTGCATTCTCCGAGGTAGATAGAAAACTGCCTTAAAAAGCATCCACAGGGTGGGCGGCACACCGGACCTCGACACTAATTCCTCGGGCGGATTTATGCCAGGGACTGGTACGCCTTCCCATTCGGGAAGCAGCGTGTTAGACCGCTCGGCTAGCCGGGTGGCACTGAGGTTTCCAGTGTGGTTAAACAAGTCGGACAATGAATGATGAAAATCGAAATGGCAAACCAACTATCTAGTGCTCGAAATTGGTAGTTTCACAGAGTAGGCGGTAGTGGAAGAGGAGGAATCATTCAAAGTCGAACTTTCAACATCGAACACCACATCCTGAACGTGACAGATACCCGCTGCGTAGAGCGATTGCTTGTATCCATCCTACAAGCATGCCAAACCAAGACAGCAGCAGAGATCCTTGAGCTTTGTCTGACCAATCCAGATGACTTCTTTAGCTGACTAATCGTCATGAATGAGTGATTGGTGTATCACTATGACCCCGAGAGGAAGGAGCAAAGCAATTAGCGTAGCTTGTGGTTCGTTACTCCCGAAGAAGGTGAAGACTCAACCATTGTCACTTGAAGCTATCTAAATGTGTTTTCGCTCCAAGACAACACCCACGTTTATTCTGTACAGACCACAATGACTTCTTTCTCTTTCCTCGGGTGCAGAGACAACTGTGTGGCAATCATTTTCACATTGATTATAAGGTGATTCTAGAGAAGGGATGTTTCTTGAACAGATTTGATACAGATTTCTACAAGCAAGGCCTCCGCCAAGACATCGATAATTGGGAAATATGCATTGCTATGAAGGGTAAATATGCAGAGGAATAATATCAAATTCAAATTTCGTGGCTTCGATTTATTCCAGGTGATTACTGAACCTTATGACTACCCCCCCCCCCCCTTCAGTATTAATTATCTAAATAATATTTATATACACATATTCATACGAAAATTTGCGTGGTACCGGCATATGTCGCGGGAGCACTGTTGCGACAGAAATAGACAATAGTTTACGTTCATAAGATCAGATTTTGTGATTCAAACGTTTGTAATTTACTGTAGCCTAGCTATTAGGCGAATCTGGTCACGGCTGTAATGGATGTATCGGCCTAGCCATTGACAAGCGGTTCCAACGAGGTATGTATCTCAAATGCAGCTTCGAAAATCATCTGATCACTGAATGTACTAGGGAATGCTGAAAAGTAATGCCCCCGAATTTTTATGTGTAAATTGTTAAAACATTATTAACATTCGACACCTTTATTCTTCATGTCTTGAGACCGATGACCTCGCTGTTTGGCCTCTTCCCCAAAACAACCGAAACCTCTTCACGTCTACATATTTATTTCTCAACGTAGTCACCTTGGTGACGAACACTATTCTCTCGACGAGAGAACATTTCGTTGATACCATCACTGTAGGATTATGACTTCGCTGACGGGACCACGACCTCACTTCTGCTTCAAATGGCTCTGAGCACTACGGGACTTAACATCTGAGGTCATCAGTCCCCTAGACTTAGAACTACACATCCATGCCTGAGGCAGGATTCGAACCTGCGACCGTAGCATCAGTGTGATTCCAGATTGAAGCAACTAAAACCTCTCGTCCACAGCGGGCGGCACGAAACTGAAATCCTCTAAGGTGTTCTTTAAGTTTTGGAAACAGATGAAATTCGGTTGGGCCCAAGTCGGGACTTTACTGAGGCTGATCGATTACGGTGAACCCAAGGTATCGGATAGTTGCAACTGCTGCAGCGTTCGTGTGTGGTCTGGCATTGTGCAGCAGAAGGAGAGGATGCTGCATGTGTAAATGAACACTTCTGCAGTTAGAAATGCGATTACACCACGCTGTTTCTCACGCAACGACAGAGTTACGTTGGATACCGTCGTGTTACACGCTACATACCGTAGCCCTCTAGCAGCAGATGGTTGCCACTTGCACCAACCAAGCGGGAAAGTTGACGTAGTAATATGCATGACGTTAATAACTCAGCCTATACTGAGAATAAAAAATTCGGAGGCATTACTTCTCGGCATGCCCCCGTAGACAGCCGCACTGATTACTAAGTTTCAAAATCAGAAGGAATGTTGCCATTTTCTTACATTCACACCAGTAGCAGTCATTAGGTTTACACGATTTCGTTGCAACACGACGATGATGAGAAAACTGATAAAGCATAGGCCTATGAGGAAATGAGAAATTAATAATACAAGTGAAAACGGAAGAAAATAATAATGGGCGTATAAAAGGTAGTGAAAAGGAGTCAGTTTTCAGGGAGTATATTCCAGAGCGATAAGTGAGAGAGGTCTCGCATATGTTTGGACTAATGAAAACTGCACTCTTCGAAACAACCAAAGAGAGCAAGGGAGTCTGAAGAAGGTCATAACAGGAGGATTGTACCTGGAGCATTTACAAAGGTAAGGTACCAGGTACTAGACAGGAAAAGATTTCCATGTGCTGATGTTGATACAAATCATAACTTAGCAGTGAGAAAGGGCAGGTCGAAACCTGAGAAAACATACAGAAATGAACACTGTACGAGGAGCTGATGAAAAGAAGCAGTCATGCTAAGAATCAGTGATATCTCCAGTTAGCTTAAATGGCCAAGAGTGTATTCAGGACAAGACAATCGGCTACTGTCGTAGCTGCAGACAGTGGTACAGAGTGGAGTGGAAGAGTTTTAAGATACGGAGAGCATTTACAACTTCTACGAAAAGTCTGGTTTTCTAGTTATAGATTTCCTGTGAGTTTCATACGTAATTCGTTCCTTTAATCGTTCTAAAAGCCTTGTAAAATAGATGCATACGCGAAGAAATAGTAAAAGGTACAGTTTAAATAAGCATACAACAGTTGAGGATGCGAAAAAGATAGCATTACTGCATACACTGAAATGACAAAAGTCATGAGATTCTTCCTAATAACGTGTCAGACTTCCTTTTCCCCGCAGTAGTGCAGCAACCCGACATGGTATGGACCCAACAAGTCCCATCCAGAAATATTCAGCCATGCTATCTCTAGAGTCGTCCATAACTGCGAAAGTGTTGCCCTGCTGGATTTTGTGCACGAAATGACCTCTCTGTTATGTCCCATAAACGTTCGATGGAATTCATGTCGGGCGATCTGGGTGGCAAATAATTCGCTCGAACTGGCCAGAATGTTCTTCAGACCAGTCGTGAACAATTGTGGTCTGGTGACATGGTGCATTCTCATCCATAAAAAGTTCCGTCGTTGTTTGGGAACACGAAGTTCATGCGCAGCTAGATGCATATGGTCTCCAAATAGCCGAGCATAACCACTTCCAATCAGTGAGGCACGTAAACACATCCAACGCCCTTATGGAGCCACAACCAGCTTCCACAGTACCTTGTTGACAGCTTTGGTCCACTGCTTCGTGGAGTCGCTACACTCAAATCCTACCATCAGCTCTTACCAACTGAAATAGGGACTCATCTGATAGGTCACGGTTTTCTAGTCGCCTAGGGTCCAACAAATATGGTCACGAACCCTGGAGAGGCTCTGCAGGCAACGTTGTGCTGTTAGCAAATGCACTAGCGTCGGTCGTCTGCTGCCATAGCCCATTAACGCCAAATTTCTTCGCACTCTCGTAACGGATACGTTCGTCGCACGTCCCACATTGATTTCAGACAACTGTACGCAAACGCTGCTGCTCTCGATAGTTAAATGAAGGCCGTCGGCACTGCGTTGTCCGTGGTGAGAGGTAATCCCTGAAATTTGGTATTCTCGGCACACTCTTGACACTGTTGATCTCGGAAAATTGAGCCGGCCGAAGTGGCCGTGCGGTTAAAGGCGCTGCAGTCTGGAACCGCAAGACCGCTACGGTCGCAGGTTCGAATCCTGCCTCGGGCATGGATGTTTGTGATGTCCTTCGGTTAGTTAGGTTTAACTAGTTCTAAGTTCTAGGGGACTAATGACCTCAGCAGTTGAGTCCCATAGTGCTCAGAGCCATTTGAACCAAAATTGAATTTCCTAGCGGATTCCGAAATGGAATGTCCCGTGCTTCTAGCTCCAACTTCAGTTCCGCTTTCAAAGCCTGTTAATCTTGTCGGAAACCTTTCCCACCTGAATCAGTCGTTATCTGGTTTTGTTTATCCGCTCATATTCTAAACTATACAACTTTACCTTCCGAAGAAACTCTTAATATCTTTGGTATTAACCTAATCTCGCATATTTTAATTTTGTAGAAAAACTTTCAGATGATCTCTTAGAATTTGCTCGATGGTGTCGCCATTTTCCTGGAACAAAGCAAACACAATCAGGTGAAAATAACAAGAACAGGTACACTCAGAAAGTTATGGAGGGAAGGTAGAGATACAAACAGTTAAGGCAAGTAACTAGGTAGAGATGTTAATACTGGCAACGCAATACAGGACTGAGAGGTGCAATCTTTGGATAAGGAAATTAATAATAAATGAGAGTGAAATTTATGCTCTAATTTTATTATGTTTGTATTAATCCGTGTATGTTACTCTGCTTCCCTGAAATACGAGAATTTCGTGCAATCCTTGTATGAGAGTAAAGAATGGAATTGACAAGCAGAAAAGTAAAACATTTACTGTTGTCATGGACACATAAAGGTCAACATATTCCATTTCTGCACATAAAATGTGCAACAAGACGTATTTCAAAATTTTTTAGTGAAATTTAATGCATGCAGTCAAATTTATTAATTTTTAAGGCTGGGTGCCCTAGTAGCAGCTATGCTATTATTGTGTAATGGTGGAGATCGCGTGTGACTGCATGCATTATTGTAGAAGCGCACTTAGATTGTTTAGCGTCGTTGCCATTGAGTACTGCGCATATCAGTGTTCTATACTTAGAGTTTTCCTACATTTCTTATATGTTGAGATAGTTAATTAGGGGCTCTTGATTTTATTTTCTTAATTTTGCTAGAAGTCGTGGATCCCATAATCAGATTAAGGAGATATTAAATAAATTATAAATCCTGATGAATGTCGATGACCATGGCATAGGAAAAAACAGATCCGTTATCGGAAGAACAAAAAACCATTATATATACGGTAGAAGACATTCCTCAAGAAAATCAGAGAGCATTCATGGCACAATGGACATGAAAAGAATTCCCTATTGCTATGGCAGCAATAGCTGCGAAACAAAAACACTCGCTGACCAAATTAATGTGACGTCAGGCGAGCAGGATGGAATTTTAAATGAAAAGTTCAAAGGACAGGGTCAGATTACATCTGGCGAATGACGGAAATGATTCGTAGAAAACCATAAACAGTTGGTAAAATTGTTGGAGGAAAAACGTTATGAGTGGAAAGAGAAGCAATGGCGCGAAAAGGAAAGCAGAGAATAACGGAAATGTTTTGACATCGAATCTAATGAATATAAAGCGATTAATGACTTTAACAATTGATGAACTTATCCGTAATAAGCTCAGTGCTGTTAGCACGGAGTAGAATTCACAAACTCAGTGAGAAGATAGATGCAGTCCAGAAGACGTGAACAAGTTAGTGAGAGGTTAGATACAATCCAGAAGACATTAACAAGTTATCACAAGGAACAGAGACCGGAAGGTAAGAAGTGATTAGGGTACTGTGTATGATACATCAAGCAAAAGATCGGACCCATGGATAGACTATGTTGGTGACAGCAAATTTGCCTACTGAAGTGAACCAAAACCTAGAGGAAATAAACAGCACTGCCAATATTGGTAACGGTTCGATATCGATGGAGCAGAGCTATACTTAAAACATTTTTCATCTACATAGTCGAGTGTAGCACGATCAGGCATAAACGGTAAAGTACTTTCGTGTCTGGAAA
Source organism: Schistocerca serialis cubense (assembly GCF_023864345.2). Lineage (NCBI taxonomy): Eukaryota > Metazoa > Arthropoda > Insecta > Orthoptera > Acrididae > Schistocerca > Schistocerca serialis. The sequence goes on along the minus strand of NC_064639.1, from coordinate 109,650,793 downwards.
GAAGGACGTGCGAGGGCTATTCAGAAAGTAAGGAACGATAGGTCGCGAAATGGAAACAACAGTAAAAATCAAAACAGTTTTATTTGCAACAGTTAGCTACAACTTCCAGCTACTTATCTCCACAGTCGCAGATCCGACTTAGACGTTTGTCGTGGCGTTGTACCAACTTTCCAATACCGTCGTTAGAGAAGGCAGCCGCCAGTGCTTTCCGCCAGTTCTCTACGCTGGCCTACAGCTCATTCTCTGTGCCAAAATGTCGTCTTCATAGCCAGCGATTCATGTGAGCAGAGATGAAACTCAGAGGGAGACAATTACGGGCTATATTGTGGATAATCAAACATTTCCAACTGAAAACGATGCAGGAGCATCTTCATTGCCTCTGCAGAATTCGGCTGAGAATTGTCTTGCAGAAGAAAACGCACGACAGTTACGTAATGTTGGCTGCATAGCTTCAGGCGAAATTTCTCACCAGCCCTTGTACTTGGAGGGAAACACTATTGTTCTAGGTGTCTTTATGTGTTCCCTGTGTGCTCAGAACTAAAAAGAACGACGTAAAGCGATCGACGGGCATACTAGAGACATTGCCCAACACACCTGGGCAAAACTTCATCTGAAATTCATTGTGGTTTCCATTTCGCGACCGATCGTTCCTTACTTTCCGAAAACCCTCGTATATTTGGTTGTTTTCATTGAATCATTTATTGGCGTGGTGCCTAGCAGCTGGACCGATGCACAGAAAAAAAATTTTGGCAGAGGATACGTGCAGGGAGACAAATACATGGAGATATTATTATTTCCAGCACTTTGTCACCTACTCGTGGTTCGCCGGCCGGTGTGGCCGAGCGGTCCTAGGAGCTTCAGTCTGGAATCTCACGACCGCTATGGTCGCAGGTTCGAATCCTGCCTCGGCCATGGATGTGTGTGGTGTCCTTAGGTTAGTTAGGTTTAAGTAGTTCTAAGTTCTAGGGGACTGATGACCTCAGCAGTTAAGTCCCATAGTGCTCAGAGCCATTTGAACCATTTGAACTCGTGGTTTCATCGTGTTTCAGCCACTATCCATAGATGCTGTTGACAGCAGTGTTGCTCAGTTTGGGATGAAGGCATTCGTTTATCTGCAGCACCACATCACTTTCTTCAGTGTGGCTCTACAGAAGTAACACACTCTACTGAAACGATTATGGTATGTTAGCGCTTATATGTACTTTGGGGCCGGCCGAAGTGGCCGTGCGGTTAGAGGCGCTGCAGTCTGGAACCGCAAGACCGCTACGGTCGCAGGTTCGAATCCTGCCTCGGGCATGGATATTTGTGATGTCCTTAGGTTAGTTAGGTTTAACTAGTTCTAAGTTCTAGGGGACTAATGACCTCAGCAGTTGAGTCCCATAGTGCTCAGAGCCATTTGAACCATTTTGTACTTTGGGGAAGATGTATCAAAGCTAACTTGACTCTTATCCGTACATTTCTGACACTCGTATTGATACTCTAGAGCAAGTGAATCAGAAATATACTTTTTTTTCAACTGAAAGACAATTTTGCCCACTGACATCCAGTTGCGAGGATAAAGTTTTGGTCTGATGCGTCTACAATAATGACGCAAACGTCTACACAGTCAGGCAGGGAATCAAACAGTATATCAGAGAAGCAAAAAATATCTACCACGGCTACTTCGTTGGATGCAGATTACTGTAAACATATTTGCTTTCCATTCGAGCTTATTATCTCGTAACAAATAACCTGGTGATTAGCGGGGGTCCGTATTACCAGCCACGCCGCCGTCTCGTAATCGGCTTTCCTGTCGTCTCGCTGCGAAGCGTGAGTTGAAACAAGGTAATTCCGATTCATCAGTGCGATTGTTTCGGTCGAGTTCGATAGCTAGCGTTTCTGATGCTCATCCAACTGCAGAATTGCGTGTCGCAATAACAACGTCGGATTAAACGAGCAGTCCGCAGAAATGTGTTTTCCTGTTACGCAGGCGGCGGAGGTGATTTGTAATTCTCTTTCCGCATAGCGAATAATGGAAACTGGGCTTTTTTGCTGTTTGCGTAATGAGTAATTATCCACTGTACGAGTCTAATTAGTTTCCTTTAAAGGAACAAATGATTTAATCATTTTTCATCGCTTTGAAAGCGTCGTTAATTAGAATAACGGATAAAGGTGGCAGTCTGGAATGACATGTACAGAGTGTATCATGATTAAGGGAGCAAACGCATACATCTGAAAGTAGGCCATACTAGTAGTAAAAATACTCTCAGTAAGCATAGGTCCGCAACCGTACAGTTTGCGAGATAATTGCGACTTTGAGATTAACCGCCATCACTGACTAGATTCGGTGTAAAGGTCATCCCAGTTAGGAAAAGGTAACACCATTAAGAAAGATTGTTAGATGATGATGATGATGATGATGATGATGATGTTTGGTTTGTGGGGCGCTCAACTGCGCGGTCATCAGCGCCCATACGAAGTCCCAATTTTTACACAGTCCAATTGTTTACACAATCCAATAGAGCCACTGTCACGAATGATAATGATAAAGTGATGAGGACGACACAAAGATCCAGTCCCCGCGCAGAGAAAATCCCCAAGCCGGCCGGGAATCGAACCCAGGACTACGTGGTCAAGAGACAGCAACGTTGAGGTTGTTAGAGATACGTTGGTAGAAGTGCAGGTGGTTCTGAATGAACATGACAACAGTTGCATGACTATCCTTGTAATTAGAAGATGTAGGCCTGTACCTATAGCGGCAATGAGTTTCGAATCTTCTCAGACACGAAATTCTTGACATGCATTGACAAGTCTTTGTTTCAGTTCTTCAACCGTGTTAACCCGATTCGCGTACACCATACCTTCAAGGTGGCCCCGAACAAAGAAATCCATGGGGTTCAGATCAGGTGGCTCAAAATGGTTCAAATGGCTCTGAGCACTATGCGACTTAACTTCTGAGGTCATTAGTCTCCTAGAACTTAGAACTAATTAAACCTAACTAACCTAAGGACGTCACACACATCCATGCCCGAGGCAGGATTAGAACCTGCGACCGTAGCGGTCGCCCGGCTCCAGGCTGTAGCGCCTAGAACCGCACGGCCACTCCGGGCGGCTCAGATCAGGTGTCTTTAAGGCTGCGCTACTAGTCTTTCTCGCCCAATCCATCTATGGCCATATCGGTGCGTTACATGTCGTCTCAGAAAGCAGCAAAATGTGGTGGTGCTCCATCATGCATGTAGCACATCTTTTGACGTTGTTCTAAGGGAATCTCCTCAAGTAATCAGCGAGACAATGAAACCGAAGTTAATTCCGTCGATTCAGTTTGTTTCGTAACATGTACCGTCCAAAAAGATTACCTAGTACTTCTAACCATACATTCAAATGAGAAACGTCGCTGACCTAAAGACTGATAGATAGCTTGTGGGTTGGAGCCTAGATGACACCAAATGTGAGACTTGCGACACATCATCACGAGTGAACCCTGCTTTACCTGTAAATAAAACGTTATTGTCTAACGTAGGGTTGCTTACAGCTTGTCGTTGTATCCAGTGACTGAACGTTAGTCCAGGACCACACTACGCCTTACTATGACACTGAGCTCGGCGTAGATGGTACGGGTACATTGTATTATCCTCCAGAAACTCTCGCAGCATCTGCAAAGCTCCCAGTTTTTCGGAGGCACTGATGCACCCTTGTACATGTTCGATCCTCGGAATGCTTTCAGGCAGTGTATCCTCCTTGTCACAACAGTGCAGCCTCCCATACATTGGTAGTAGCCCTCCCATACATAAAATGAATATCCGCATACTCCTCGTTACTGTAATGTTCCATGTTACCACCAACACACGTCCAACACAACTGACTCTCCGCAAGCATCTGACATGAGTGGTGCTCTGTGTTGGTTGTTTCGTTGTTTTGGGGGAGGGAACCAAACAGCAGTTCATCGGTCCCATCGGATTGGGGAAGAATGGGGGTGGAAGTTGGCCGTGCGCTTTCAAAGGAACCATCGCGGCATTTTCCTGAGGCGGTTTAGGGAAATCACGGAAGACCTAAATCAGGATGGCCGGACGCGGGTTTGAACCGTCGTCCTGCCGAATGCGATTCCAGTGTGCTGACGAATGCGTAACCTCGCTCGCGCTCTGTGTACTGTACTGTCGTATCCATTCTTTTTACAACTCATGTCTCGAAAATGTAAAAGATACATACAGTATTTATAAACAATCACGTCAGCAGGCGATGGTAAGCACAAAGTTGCATTTTCCTCGCAAACGGTTCGTTTGTGGTCCCATGTTTACTGGACCTTCTTGCTTTTAGTGTCGTGTTATCGTGTACTTCCAACTGTACGTGTTTACACCAAAATTATGACGGACCTTGCACATATGTATATACAAGGTGTCCATAAATAAAATTCCAGTTTCAAAACAGTGTATAAAGAGAAACACTGCTCAGAATGACGTCAAATTGAACAGCGTTTGTTTGACGCTGGGGAAAACGTAAAAAAAAAAAAAAAAAAATAGATGGCTCTGTAAGCGTCTTAGCGTAAATAGGGTCGCCTACAAATGACAGATGAACCTTAATACGTCCATGACTGCTCAGCAGTTAACAGTTGTGTCACTGTAACTCAGCTAAGCTCATCCACAACGGCGAGGTTGTGCCAAAACTGACGGGAAAAAATCCGTTTTTAATTGTCCTGAGGCCAGAAAGGCATAACAAACAAAATGACATCTGTTTTCAAATATCACAGGGCGAAAAGCCGTATAAGAAGCAAAATGACATCGGTTTTTAATTACCTAGAGACTGGCGCACGATATATTCAGTATGCTGTACACCGTTTTCTGCCACAAGATAAATCGAGAAACAGCATTTTCGACAACTGATCGGAGTGTCTTCTGGGTCACGTTCAGAATACATTGTGCAATGCGTACCCTCAGTTAATCTACGTCCATAACTGGAGCTCTGAACACAGTATCTTTCAGATAACCCCACAGGCTGTAGCGAAATGACGGGTGGTAGTTCTAGCACTTCCGAAATACCGCTACAGCAGCCTTTTTACTGGCTGTGCAACGAGTGGAGAACCGCCGTATTGCATAAAAATGATGCTATCAACATATCTGCTCTGTTTAATGCTAATGCTAGAAAAATACGGACTTACGACGAATGATGCCGTCAACTCGCATCACAGAGTCACCTTGGTAGAATAGAGTAGTACCAGGTAATGTGCGTGTTGATTTTCTGTCGCCCAATTTCAGCAGTTTTGCTATAGAGACGTCTTTGAAGATGGAAATGGGCTTCGTATGTCCACATAATATTCCATGGTCATTCATCGTACTCTTCCATGTGAGCAAGAAATTTCATAGCGAACGTTTGTCTTAGTGGCAGGTCAGCAGGAAACAGGTACTAGACGTAGGTGGTTTTACATGGATAGCAACGCAGGTTGTTTCATACGACTTTATGCACCACGCTCGCAGCCATATCCAACGTTCGGACTGTTAACCATGCACTGCATGTATCCACACCACTGCTCGACTCCTCCTAGAATTCTGAGGCCGCATCTTCGACAGACGTCAGATTAACTGCTTTCCTCCTTTCCCGCGCTGCACTTTTAAAGATACTGTCTTTTCGAATTCTGTAATCATTTTCTCCAGTTCCTTAGAAGACTTCGGATCAATGCCTTTTTTATACCCTTGTGTGTTCAGTACTTCTGCAGGGCTACTGGTGCACAGTCATCATTGTTGTAAAAGAGCTTAACCAGCAGCTGTCTTGGGCGTCTCGGAAGCAAACTGAGAAACAGCCATGTGCAGCGAGTCTGTTGGTGCGCGTATTCCGATGCTTACAGCGCGACATCTATGGTAAGTTTTTCGTTAGATTCCTTTTTATTCCATGACGTTTCCTCCTACGTCACAATAATATGCTTGTAACCTGCCCACTAGATTTGTTTCTGTTTGAAATTCAGCCCAACTTCACCTCCCCTCTATAGAACTCTACGTATTACCAAAACCATGTCCCCACAAACTCATCCAACTTAAACTTGTATGCTAACCTTTCACTAATCAGAGCCTAATTTGAACTGAACTGTAACTGATCTGAATACAGCATGTCCTCATATTAAACGAGTTACTGTAGGAAAACAACGATTGGCCCTAATCAAAATTTCCACTTACCTCACATCTTGAAAATTTTGTTGCATATTTCTCGAAAACACAACAGCAAGCAGGCAGCGGCTGAGATAGATTTTTATTACTAAACACATATCCGAGCTGCTGCATATAATAATGCGTAATGATAAAAATTGGGGGTGGGGAGAGAGACTATTCCTATGAAATAATACTCCAAGACGACGATTTTAGAATGAAGTATGTATTCATATAGACAGAGTAAAACTTCACGTGATCTTCAAATATAACAATGGTGTGAACAATACTATGCTTAACAAAGTGAACAATGATTTAGAAACGGTACAATGTCAACAGAGAATTTCTATAAAAAAAACAGCTTAATCAGTTAATATGTTAATGTATGACTCAGGAAAAAGTGTGGTTTTTCTCTCAGCTCTGAGCAAGTTAGCTAGCTGACAATAACATTCCCAGCTGCGCAGTACTGCAACCTTACCTTCTTCTCTTCAAAAACAATAACATTATTCAAAATTTATATCCTTTTCGCCTTCCAGTTCATAAATCGTACTCATCCTTGCTGTTCTTTACAATAAATCTTTCTTCATGTAACAGCCACCATCACAAGTCAACACAGGACTACATATTGCGTCCATCACCTACGAAACTTCAACTAAGAATGTACCAGACTGCGTAGAGGCAAAGACTGTGCCACGACAAGACTAAAGATTGTTTAACAGTAACGTAATTTGTTCTCGCTCTGACGTGCACATCGATGACATACAAACATCAAAATGACATGACTGCCCTACATACTGTTGAAATTTGACGTTATTCTGAGCGCTGTTAAACTTTCTACAGCGTTTTGAAACTGGAACTTTAATTACGAACACTCAGTATTTTAAAAAAAATCGGTTCACCAGAAGGAAATTATATTTAGGCCAGGCAGCACAAGTGACGGGAAAGAAAGCATACAAATATCTGATATTGCCATTTTTATTGTACTTTATGGGTTTGTAGACAAGATTAGTATCTATTCTTGATTTTCAAATGGTGTGTTGAAATTTCCATTCGAACTAAACTTGCCTTGTGTGTGTTTTGTCGCGTGGTAATATGTTGGCAAAGAGCTGTGGTAGGTTTCTTGTTGTGTGCTCTTGCGTCCGTTGAAAGTTGCCTTGTTTATTTGCAGGTTCTTTCGACAATCTCCCCAGCATTTCTCCAACTCCACGCCAATGTATTATAGATGATACTTTCTGTAGTAATTAGAATGATTGGAAAGGGTAATGTTAACGTTCGAGTCTCACGTAATTATTTACAGAGATGAGCACTCCTTTATTTCTTCCTTGAATACAAATTCTACTCTCACTATGGAATTGTAGTATGGAATATTCACAATTGCAAGTTCCCTTTGTCTTTATCAGAGCAAGAACAAAATCGGAGTCATTAACATTACATTCAACAACAGAGATAATTAAATTCAGAGATAATACAATGACAATGTGCGCTTTTCTCATACAGGGAGTAAGGTCACTGGTTCAATGTGACATTAAACTTTCACAGCGATACAAGATTGCCATAAAAATTACATTTCGTAAAGCCAACCTGAGGGGCGACGAGAGCCACGTCGCCTCAAGTATCACAGTAGAGAAACTTCCCATGTTTTAGTGTACTTCAAGAACACGTGGAACACCAGGAGGGATAGGAAATAACGAAATTCTTTTTAATGTTCGTATTCAATTTAGCAGGAAGATTATATAACTGAATTTGTAAGTGCCTTGGGAGTAACAAGGCGCGAATTTCAGTGTACTGGGGTGCCCTCTCTGGCAGCAATACTGACTTAAAATTAGATGTACACTAAATCAGACTTAGAATTGATGATAGATATGGGTACGGCAACCGATGCTAGTGCTAGAATTCATCAACCATAGTGGCTGGCAAGTGGTGGTGTGCAAGTCTCTCGCCAGTCTATGACCACATGTCATGACGGGCGGGAGATCTGAAGAACGTGCTGCGCAGAGCAACAGTAGAACATTATTTTTATCATAGATCAGAACAGCATGGGAAAGATGCGGTCTTGCCTTAACAGCCACCAGCCTCGACAGGTCAGACGTCCAACTTACTGGCCGTGTGAACCAGACGAGACTGTGCTAAAATTTGGTAACGGCACTTCACACCTTCACCATAGGTGCTGGGCCCTTACAGCGATGAATGCATTCTGTATTAGTTCTGCTCGGAGCCTCCAAACATGGCTACGTCCATCGTGATGTTGTACGTAGAAATGGGTCTCGTCTTAAAAGACAGTGTGGTAACATTCCTGTGTTCGCAGTTGGCGCTAGGCACATCTCTATCAGTGTTATGGATGTCGTCACAATGGTCATGTGGATACTTGTCCCGCTGCAAAGAAGACCATTTCGTGACCCACGGTATGTGACGTTTCTGTACAATCCTGCATGGTTGAGAGAACAGTATGTCCTTTCTATAAGCACTAGTCGCGTAGAATCGTTGAGACATTTATGGTCGTTGAGGACGACCTTCCTGAACCCATCGGTGCATGGCTGTCGCGGGATCCAAATGGACATGAGCAGCAGTATCACAACACAATAACCCACAGTCTAGATAGGTCGCTATCATACAGATGGTCAATTCTGAAACATGTTATATGATTCCCCTTCTCACACAGGTCATAACTAGAGTTCACAAACAACCAGTACCCAAAGTTTAATCTTACACGAGGTGACAAAAGTCGTGGGGCAACTCGTCATATAGTATAGAACCTCCTTTTGATTGGCGTCTTGCAGCGACTCGATGTGGCGTGGACTTAACAAGTCCTTGGATGTACGCTATAGAAATATTAAGCCATGCTGCATCTAAAGCCGTCCATAATTGCGAAAGTGTTGCCGGTGCAGGATTTTGTGCACGAACTGATCTTTTGATTACGCCTGATAAATATTCTATGGAACTCATTTCTGGCGCTCTGGGTTGCTCAACCCTCCGGTCAACCTGTCCAGAACGTTCTTCAAACCAGTCGCGAACAATTATGGCTAGGTGACATGGCGCGTTGTCGTCCATAAAAATTCCATTGCTGTTTGGGAACGTGACGTCCATGAATAGCTGCAAATAACCATATCAAGTGAATAATCGGTTTGGTTGACCAGAGGGCCCAGCCCGTTTCCTGTAAACTCAACCCACGCCATTATGGAGCCGTCACCAGCTTGCACAGTACATTGTTGACAACTTGGGTCGATGGCTTTGTGATGTCTGTGCACACTCGAAACGTACCATCAGCTCTTTCCAACTGAAATCGGGACTCATCTGACCAGGCGACGGTTTTCCTATCGTCTAGGTTTAAAGCGACATGATCACGAGCCCAGGAGATGTGCTGCAGGTGATGTCGTGCAATTAGCAAAAGCATTCGCATCGCTCGTCTGCTGCCATAGCCCATTAACACCAAATTCCCCCCTCCCCCCCCTCCTCTCTCCTAACGGATACGTTCGTCATGCGTCTCACATTGATTTCTGGTGTTTTTTTCTCGCAGTGTTGCTTGTCTGTTAGCACTGACAACTCTACACGAACACTGCTGCTCATGGTCTTTAAGTGAAGGCCGTCGGCCACTGCGGTGTCCGTGGTGAGAGGTAATGCGTGAAATATGGTATTTTTGGCACACTCTTGACACTGTGAATCTCGGAAAACTGAATGCCCTCACGATTTACGAAATGGAATATCCTGCACATTTTGCTCCATTTACCCTTCCACATTCAGAGTCTGTTAATTTCCATCGTGTGGCCATAATCACGCCGGACACTTTTCATGTAAATCACCTTAGTATAAATGACACCTCCGCCCATTCATTGCCCTTTCATACCTAGTGTATGCGATATTAGCGTCATTCTTATATGTGCACATTGCTAATCCATGATTTTTGTTACCTCAGTGTATACACAAAATGTAAGAGTGAAAGGTGTACATATTGGGAGAAATGGTTATAAAGATGTACACTCGACAGCAAAAAAAGTGGGTCACGCCTGAATTCCAATGTATAGGCTGCACCTGAATGCATGCAACCAACATAGCATATCTGTGTTGCACATCGTCGCAACCCTCCAGAGTACAGTCGTTGTAAGATACACAATGGGTACCGCTAGAGACTACTAAAGGACACCGGTCTTTATGACAGTCCGTCCAGATGTAAAGTAACACCACGATAGTACAGAAGAGATCAGACAGTCCTTACCGTTTGTAAACTAAACTTAATTATAATGAGTGACGTTTCAAACGTTATGGGACAACTAATTTTGTCACATAAATCGTTCAGTAATCAGTAGGCACAATTAAATATTTGAGACAGTGTATGGATTTATAAAGTTGTATGGCAATTGGAAACTAGTTCTTTGCTGTTTAAAAAGTTTATCCAAGACATGCTGAACGTCGTTCAACGTTCAACGGGGAGTGGTTTCGCATCAACTTTATGTAATACTAAGCAGTTAAAAGAAAACGTGATTAACGGCGGCAAGCACTCTACGGAAATCCCAACATTAACAGTGAATCACAAGTAATATCATTGTTCACATTACTCATCAACAGTTACTTGAACAAAATGTTGTACTTTAAATGACATGACCAACGTCTTCGTTCTGCATCCGGATGCAAACCCAGAACGTAGAGCCATTGTTAACCAAGCAAAGCTTTGTGCCTTATCGAGACTCCATTACTAGGCAGAAAGAGACGTCAGATATTGACGTTTGCACCAGTATCAGTTATCAATTCTTTATCAATTCTCAACTTCAACGTAGACGACGATAATGTTTGTACGAAACCAGGAACCCTGAAATGACAATTACCTTCTTGGTAAATAACCTCGAAAGACGTTGTATATTGTTGCATTGTCAAGGAACAAAGGATGCACGTGTTTAAAATTGAAATGCCATCATGTTACGTTGGTGACAAGGATGCGAACCCAGCACCTAATCGATTGTTGAATAAGTACGTAAAATCAGAATGTAGGTATCACAGTTTGTCACCAATAGTGACGTTGGAACCTTAAATGACGGCTGAAGCTGTATTGCCTGACCGGGATTCGAATCCGGCGCCTACCGCCGCCGTCGTCTATCCAGGAACAGACGAGAAATGTCCAATGTTGGTCCAACATCAGCGAGATGTGCGCGCGTTTAACTAGAAATAAGGCGACGAAAAAGTCTGCGCTGACTGAGAGTCGAACGCCGCACACATGATTACGAAGACACGTTAGAAATCAAATTCTTATTCAGTAGTAGCTAGGAGTAGCATGTTTAGTTGCAAATCTTAAGGCCTTTCTCATCCCTAGTAACGTGTTGCCTAATATCTGCGATATCATGGTGTTAATTTACAAGTGGATTGACTGCCGTAAATAGCAATGTTCTCTCGTAGTCGTGTATCATTGAGATGTAAATGAAGTGTCTCGTCAGAAAGTAATTTCCGTTCTGCAGCACGTATTGTTTCAGAGACACTGAGTACATGTTATAAGTGCACAAAACGTGTATTATATACTACGTATATACCATTATTTGGAGAAGCTGCCGCCAAACCTGGTTACTTTTACATTCCGCTTAGTTGTCATGGTTGAATACACGTTTTCTTAAGGCTACATCTGATGCAGAGCGCTTACAAGAAGTAATAGTTTCCTGCGTCATGCTATTGCTTGCTAGGTGAAATATTTTGTGGTACCTATGTTTAAAATGAATGTATTTTTGAACGTATTGTTCGTCAAATACTTGAATGAATCGTCAACTGTAGGTGTGTCTGCACATGTTATAGCATAATAGCTGTAGCTGCGTTAGTTTATACTACAGACTTGGGTAGGTTAGGTGTAACTTTTGATCCTTCAAGGGGTGATCGTGGCCTTGCTGCCCGGGTCTGTTCTAGACGCGGCTCGCGAGCTATGGGCCAGCCAGGCTGGCCGAGGCGAGACGGAAGTGAGAGAGCTGGCGGTGGCGTTGGTGGGCCAACAGCCGGGACGAGCCAGCACGGCTGCGCCGCATGCCTCTGCCTCTGCCGCTCCGTTTGACGTAGATATGTTTACCCTCTCCTGGCATCAGTATAAGAGCGGCAAGCAGAAATACACATCAGGCTGTCTGCTGTAATGGCTCACTGGGAGAGGTCTATTCGAGATTAGAGTCGTCGCTCTCACTGAAGAAGGAGGATGTTCCATCAGAGAAGCTGGCAGACGGTATGGCGTACCACATACCACTGCAACGAGATGGTGGAGGATCTGCCTGTGTGAAAGTAAATTTTATGCTGGCTAACATTATTCGGAAAAGCTTATTGTTCATGTGAGTTCGAGTCTTTTCTGTGTTATAAAAACGAGTGGATATAAATAGCAACACCAGGAAGGAGTTGTTTTACATAAACGAAAGTTGGTAGGCGTAGTCCTACATCTGAAAGATGATTTCTGTTCCAGTTTCGTGCCAATCTGATAAGTGTGGTGCAAGTAGCGTCATTATGAGGATGCAAATCAGGTTGGCTTTAAATACACGCTGTAACGGTCGCGTTCGTTAGTTACCTTTGAGACTACACGTGGTGAGATGATGTTAGTCAAGAATTCCTAGAGAGCGAAAATATGGCATTAACAACAACCCATTGTGTTTGAACGAGGTCGTTACAAGAGAAGCTGGGCGTTCCTTCTGCTATAGTGCAGAATGACTCGGCAGGAACGTAGCCACTGTACACGACTGCTGTCAGCGGTGGTCGCGAGAATGTACGTTCACCAGAAGACCGGCCTCCGGACGGCCACGTGGGACTACCAAGCGATGAGACATGTTCGGTGTACGGCTCTGGCTCATCGTACTGCACCTGCAACAGCAATTCGAGTACCATTCGGCAACACACTGACACAACGAGTTGTTACAGACCGAAATTCAAGGACAGCTCCGAACCAGAAGCCCTGTGGCATGCGTTTCACTGACCTCAAACTACCATTTGCGACTTTAGTAGTGTCATGCGATCACTTATTCAGAGGCAGGATAAAGATCGTTTGTGTTTTCTGTTAAAAGCTGTTTCCGCCTCGGTGTCCAGGGGTGGTTGGGTCTTGATTAGACCAGCTGACGGCCAGTAGCCAACCTATCTGCATTGAAGTGTTGGCAGAAGAGCCAACACCGTGTTGCTAGAGGAGGCCGAAATGCACGCGTTTAAGCTCACGCAAACTGGCGTGAGGTCTGGAACAGGACAATGTAATTAATATAGCCAAGAAGGTACGTTGCTGCTGGAATCCGTAATTGGAGAACATCGCTCTTGTTGATACATTAATAACAATCTCAATATAAACTGGTAATGGCGCCTTGCTAGGTCGTAGCAAATGACGTAGCTGAAGGCTATGCCAACTATCGTCTCGGCAAATGAGAGCGTATTTGTCAGTGAACTTGTGGTGTCACCGCCAGACACCACACTTGCTAGGTGGTAGCCTTTAAATCGGCCGCGGTCCGCTAGTATACGTCGGACCCGCGTGTCGCCACTGTCAGTGATTGCAGACCGAGCGCCACCACACGGCAGGTCTAGAGAGACTTACTAGCACTCGCCCCAGTTGTACAGCCGACTTTACTAGCGATGCTACTCTGACAAATACGCTCTCATTTTCCGAGACGATAGTTAGCATAGCCTTCAGCTACGTCAATTGCTACGACCTAGCAAGGCGCCATGACCAGTTTATATTGAGATTATATAGTGTATCAACAAGAGCGGTGTTCACCAACTGTGGATTAAAGTTAAGTATTCTACCAGTTACTCTTGTTTGGCTAGTCTTATTTCTCTGACCTGTTCCAGACCTCACGCCAGCCTGCGTGAGCTTAAACGCGTGCCTTTCGGTTACCCGTCCTAGTGGATTGGCTGTCGGGGCAGTCCACTACAGAACCTTTCCTAGCAAAGTCGGTTGTACAACTGGGGCGAGTGCTAGGACGTCTCTCATGACCTGCCGTGTGGCGGTGCTCGGTCTGCAAACACTGACAGTGGCGGCACGCGGGTCCGACGTATACTAACGGACCGCGGCCGATTTAAAGGCTACCACCTAGCAAGTGTGGTGTCTGGCGGTGACACCACATGCATGATAGACACGTTGGACCTACACCTGGAGTTGTTTAATGGGGTCCGATTTCGTATGATAGTGGAAGACTCACGTGGTTGTCCCACTCAAATTGACTCCAATTTGTACGTTAATCCGGTGATTTGATCTGTTGTGCTGCCATTCATGAAGATCATTCCAGGGGATGTTTTCCAACAAGATAACGCTCGCTTACACACCACTGTCGTAAACCAACGTGGTCTAAGGAGTGTGATATGTTGCCTCTGCCTGCTCGATCACCGGATCTGTCGCCCATCGAGCACATGTGGGACATCATCGCACAACTCCAGCGTCATCCACAAACAGCATTAACCGTTCCTATATTGACCGATGAAGTGCAACAGGCAAGGAACTCCATCCCATAAACTGACATCCGGCACCTATACAACAATATGCATGCACGTTTGCATGTTTGAATTCAACATTCTGGCGGTTACACCTGTTACTAATGTACCAGCACTTCTAATTTGCAATCGCTTATCTCGTGTTTACTTTAACGTCTGATCTTACAATGTTGATCACTTACACATGCATTCTCGATGTTTCATTACTGTACCGTAACTATTTCTTGCTGTTGCGATTTTTTTCCGTCAATGTAATTCCAAAATACTATCTGTACATTTTTAAGCATTTCATGAAGCTTATCGCCACTACTAGATGAAAAGTAGATTTGATATAACCTGCACTGTCATGTACTGCGCTGCTGCATGTTCAGTGTACCGTATTTTCAGAAAGAGAACAAAAGTTGAATTTACGAAAGCAGCTTAATAAAATAAACAAGATAAGGCAACTTTCCACGTAGTGATTGTTTTGTCTTTCATGCAGTTCAGCGCTTCACATCCTTGAAGTGGGGAGACAGAGTGGGACTGAATATCCGTTATTAGGTAAGAAAGAGTCGTAGGGCATCAATGAATCTTTTGAGAAAATCAGAAACAGTATTTACTAACGAAATTATCACATAAATTCAGTAGATTTGTTTTTTGACAGAGCGCAGCTTTCGTTACGAAACAGCCATTGTGTCTGATTATTTGATGACAAAGCCGTTTTGATTATTATTGATAACCATTCTTTATATTCATTTGCAAATAGTCAGATGCAGTTTAGAGTAACTGATATCATACATACCAAAAGTTATTTGCACAAATACGTTCGTATTCGAATCTAGGGTAGCTAAACCTACTCTAGATCAGAATGAAAGAGTGACACTGTAACCTGAGTTCATAGTTGCATCACGTTCATTCGGTTACAATAGTAGACTCCTGTTTAGAAAGTTTTAAGAGTTATTCCTATTTACATTGTGTGGATGCACTGAAGTGCCACTCGTTTGCATGACCAAGCATTTGGTAGTAGACCTACATCTTTGTAAGGTATCCCTTATTTGCAAATAACAAATGGTTCAAATGGATCTCAGCACTATGGGACTTAACATCTATGGTCATCAGTCCCCTAGAACTTCGAACTACTTAAACCTAACTAACCTAAGGACAGTCATCACGAGGCAGAGAAAATCCCTGACCGCGCCGGGAATCGAACCCGGGAACCCGGGCGTGGGAAGCGAGAACGCTATCGCACGACCACGAGCTGCGGACTGAAAATAAGAGCTAGTTTTAGTTTATTTGCGGTTTTGTTGTTTCACATACGTGACACGAATGTATCAGCACTGCAGTACACACGGAGTAAGGAGCGAACCGTTGGTTACCACGCTGGTTAGCAGAGACGGTTGCTCATTTGGCGCTTTTAGGGCCAGTGGGATGAAGTTCCGATGCAAAAATAGCCCGTGACCTCAGCAAAGATATACGTAAGGAAGGTACATTTATTCTGGCGCGAATCAAGTAATTGTTATTAATAAATATTGGCTAACAAAAGTTGCCTTTTGCCACTCAGACATTAGGAGGAGTATATGGGTCATAAATACTATCTTTCTGTAATTTTAGATTGCCAGGAGACGTTGATATTAATAAATAAATGAATAACGTTGGCATAACAGAAGATGTACGATCTTATACGAACTATAGCGATTGTATGCTCAAGTTACAGACTGGCGGCGCAGTCGTCAGTCGTCTATAGGAGCCTATCGATCTAGTCATGCGGTGGACCATGCTCTTGTACCGTTGATAGTTGGCTTGTAATTAGCGTGAACAACTTCATTTTACGGTGTTCCTTAAATAAACATAATGGCATCCTTTGCAAAAATTATTTGCACAACAAACTTTCTCCCGCTTCATTACGTAAAACACAGACAGTAGTATTGCACTTTCAGAAGCCGACGGCGCTGTTACGGTTCTGCAAGGGGACATAAAACTAGAGAGCATCTACACATAACAGGTAGGAAGGATTCCTACGCGGCGGCTCACTATGTGAGTTCAAGGACGGTCTGGGTTAACTCGGGTGAGAAAGCGTGGCCAGTTATACTATACGTCCCGTGTACCACTATACACTGATTCACTTGATAAACAGAGACATTTCTGGAGGTTTAGTATGAGTGGGGTGTTATTGCAACTTCACGCCAGTGTCACCGTTGCCACATCCCGCTTTTATGGTGGTTCAGTATTAAATGGCAATATTGTCATAACGATAATCTCAAAAAACTGCAGTCTCTAGAGGTGTCGACATCTCGAGGTTGAGTGTACGGCAGTTACCGCCATTTAGTGGCTGCTGCTTCCATTACCTTAGGAACAGCCTAAGTTGGTCACCGCGAACCACTCGTGATGTTTAGAGTTACTGACAAGGGAACCTCCCCATCGCACCCCCCTCAGATTTAGTTATAGGTTGGCACAGTGGATAGGCCTTGAAAAACTGAACACATATCAAGCGAGAAAACAGGAAGAAGTTGTGTGCAATTTTGAAAAAATAAGCAAAATATACTAATTGAGTAGTCCATGTCAAAGATAGGCAACATCAAGGAGAGTCTGAGCCAAGGAGCGTGAGCAGCTGTGGAATGAGAGGCCCTTGGTTCAAATCTTCCCTCGAGTGAAAAGTTTAATTCTTCAGTTTATGTGACAAACTCTTTATAGATTTGGATTGTTTTGGGGGAAGAGACCAAACAGCAAGATCATCGGTCTCATCGGATTAGGGAAGGATGGGGAAGGAAGTCGGCCGTGCCCTTTCACAGGAACCATCCCAGCATTTGCCTGGAGCGATTTAGGGAAATCACGGAAAATCTAAATCAGGATGACCGGACGCGGGATTGAACCGTCGTCCTCCCGAAACTCTTTATGTTTTCATCACTTCTTGGTAGTGATTATCACATCCACAAGAAAACCTAAATCGGGCAAGGTAGAAGAATCTTTTTACCCATTCGCCAAGTGTACAAGTTAGGTGGGACGACAACATATTCCTGTCATGTGACGCACATGCCGTCACCAGTGTCGTATAGAATGTACCAGACGTGCTATCCTGTGGAGGAATCGGTTGACATATGACCTTGCGATCAAATGTTTTCCATTCCCATATGAGAGGCACGTCCTTTCGTCTACTAATCGCACAGTTGCACGCTTTTGCGGTGCGGTCGCAAAGCACAGACACTAAACTTATTACAGTGAACAGAGACGTCAGTCACCGAACGGACAGATCATAACTTTGCGAAAATAAATAAAGTAAAATTTTCAATCGGGGGAAGACTTGAACCAAGGATCTCTCGTGTCGTAGCTGCTCACGCTAACCACGGGACCACGGCGCTCCTAACCTCTCATTGTCCTTGATGTTGCCTATGTTGCACATGGACTACTCAGTTTGTATATTTTGCTTATTTTTTCGTAGTTCCACACAACTTCTTCCTGTTTTCTCGATTTATCCGTGTTCAGTTTTTCAAGGCTTGTCCACTGTGCCAACTTATAACTAAATCTGAAGGGGGTGCGATGGGGAGGTTCCCTTGTGAGCACGTTGCGACTGTACTACCACTCCGTTTGGGAAGCAAGGTACTGGCGCTGCGGATCGACATGTTGCGTGGTAAGCTGCTTTGACCGACCCATGTTACTGTTATCGTCAGCGTGACCCATGGTTAGTTTCTTCTGTGATAGGGATACCCGTCATATCATTTCTGTGCTCTTTCTGGGGACTGGTCTTTATTCGGAAGACGGCTTTGTTGTGTGAACTTGTGTGCTTTAAAATTAACCTACAGCAAGTCGCTTGCTCGCCAGAGGTTACATTCCGTGATTGATAATTTGTGGAAACTTGTGACACGTATGTGTTCATTTTTGAATACATGGTTCTCCAGATTATCCTCATTTTCATTGCCTGTAGCTTTCCTACTGCTTATTTTGTAAAACAGTTCGTCACTAGGCGATGAAACAACTGCTGTCAGGAACGAAGTCCGACGCCTGGGACAGAAGATCTGCATTGATGATGATTAGTGTTTTAGGGCGCAGAAGAAGATCTGCAGGCGAGTGATTTGCTAGGGAACGATGTTAGCCGGTGCTTCTCTGCTAATCTGCTACAATAACATCCACCAACACCCAAAGGCTACAAATTGACTACAACTTTCAACGAATACTATGGTACACATAATATGGGGGCGGGGCGCCGGATACTCTGTCCGCTTCTTTCAGAAGGGCAGGGAGCAGTAGTGTAAGTAGGCTGTTTAGGTTTTTATATTGGTAACGCCACGTAGCTCTGTATGAAAATCACTGGCTGTGCAGCGTGCAGTCTGTGGCTGGTTTGCATTGTTGTTGGCCATTGTAGTGTTGGGCAGTTGGATGTGAACAGCGCATAGCGTTGCGCAGTTGGAAGTGGGCCGCCAGCAGTGGTGGATGTGGGGAGAGAAATGGCGGAGTTTTGAAATTTGTAAGACTGGATGTCATGAACTGCTATATGTATTATGTCTTTTGATGACTATTAAGGTAAATACATTGTTTGTTCTCTATCAAAATCTTTCATTTGCTAACTATGCCTATCAGTAGTTAGTGCCTTCAGTAGTTTGAATCTTTTATTTAGCTGGCAATAGTGGCGCTCGCTGTATTGCAGTAGCTTGAGTATCGAAGATTTTTGTGAGGTAAGTGATTTGTGAAAGGTATAGGTTAATGTAAAGTCAGGGCCATTCTTTTGTAGGGATTTTTGAAAGTCAGATTGCGTTGCGCTACAAATATTGTGTGTCAGTTTAAGCACAGTCATGTACAATTTTTCTAAGGGGACGTTTCAGTAGCTGTCGAAGTGGAGCTAGAGAAATAATGATTTTTAAAGTACGTTTGAGGTAGATGACACTATTGAAATGAGCAGAGAATTTTCTTTAGGTTTTGATATTATTGGAGGAAGCTACGACGATTTTGTGATTTGACTGAGGTGTTATGATGTTATTTTTACAATGACGATGTGTATTATGCTGTTGAGGTATGTTTATGATCAATAAGATGATGCTACTGTATATGAGGAATTTGATTATTCTACGTATTTATTATGATGAAATATTGAAGAAGTGTCGACGAATACGTATATGAATAATGAGTAGTGGTTAGGGACTCTGATTTGTGGAAAAGGATGTTGGAAACCAAGAATCGTACTTTAAGAGTTATGAAATGTGTGTAAATGCGCGAGTGTATCACAGTGCCGATGAAAACTTTTTGAACTCTGTTATATTCATAGGATTTTGTTTCTACACATTTACAACGCAAATTCTCGACCTGTGAAATTTTTTATGTGAGACTGTCACTGTTATGCAAACTGGTGTTGTAAATATTTCAGTAAGAAAGTTAAGTGACCACCTTCATGTAATGAGTCGTGGGCACCCAGCTGCATGACAGTCACCTGGAAAAAAGTAATTAGTGTGTGCCTTTCAGAGGCACAGGTGAAAAAAAAGGTGCCATTATCCTCACTATTGACATTTCTTTGTAGAAAGCATCACAAATACGACATGCTCAAACTTGAAATCATATGATTACACTGTGGAGCTCTTAATTTATTATATTTACTAAAATGCCTAATGAAATGATGAGAAATATTTTTATGTCTATACACCTGATTATGACTACTGTCTTTCTAGTTGAGAGATTTTTTTACTACCTTATGAAATGCCATATGGCTAATGAATGATGTTTCATGCCTTCCTTTGTACATATTTGCTCATTTTCTTTAATATCTCGTTTCTAGCTGCACTGCAGCATTGGTTATTATAAAATTTAATAGATGTACTAATATCACTATTTTCTGTCTGCAGTCCCAGTAAAGAATACGTTTATGATATACTTTCTTAGTAAAGAGAGCACAAATCGACATTTCCCTTCACAGGAATTGCATAAATAATTTTTTTAATGACTTGGCAACTTTCTTGCAGAGTAAGTTTTTGTGATGCATCACTCTAGTGTAAAGATCTGACATAGGTATTAGACATGGCCATCTTTACTGTAGTATTTTTTTGCTTGTGGGTTTGTCATATTTAGATATAAGTTATCACATTTACTGCTGCTTGCTTTGCCAATTTCCATTTTTTTGTCATTGCTGTTTGTGTTAATTTGTTATGTGCTGCTGCATTGCCTCGTCCCTTGGTATATATATCTGAGCTCAGTAGATTTAAGTTAGCTTAAGAGGGGGTAGACTATATAAGAAACTAACTATGATGAATTGGAAGAAATGCATTGAGAAGCTATAAGAAAATGGTTTGGCCAAAAAAAGTAGTGTGCAGTGGAGGAAAACTAGTTTTGAAAGAGGATGTGAGCAGAATACAGAAAGCAGGCTTAGATAGGACTTTTTGAGAATAATGATGAACGAAGGGAGGTCTCCATGCAAAATACTGCAGTAAAACAAGCCCTGTCCTTTCCTTTTGTCTTATCCCTCTATGTGTTTGTGTACCCTTGTGTATTTGTGTTTTTCCTGTCCTTATGTGTTTAGCTGATGTTGTTATGGTGTAGAATTTTTCTGATAATATGTTATTTTCTTTGTAAAGATGTTTAGACATTATTTATTCTGTTCTGTTTTAATGCTCATGTGTGAAGTTGATGTTTCGAGAGTTATTCTGATCTTTTATGTACGTACTCATGTCATAATTCCTGTAACACTGATGTATATGTTATTTCGATTCTTTTGTAAAGCCTGTACTACAAATGTTATCTGTATTGTTATGTTCTTTAATGATGTATTTTGTACCTTTGTAATTGTATTCTTATGTTATAAAATTGTAATTGACACTAGTTCATCATGTTATTAACCTGTAAGTTCCATCTCACTGCACAAGTTTCTGTTGGTCATAGTATATGGACAATATGTGAGAAGTAGGGGCTGTTAGTATTTGCACGTGTGTTAATAATTCAGCAAGGGACTGGATAACAGCATTGCTGGTTCTAAGGACAATTCCGAAAACTTTGTGAGTGCGCAAGTGGTGGTTATGGACTTGCTATATTCTCCGAAAGACTCTTTGATGGTGATTGTGCACCTGCACAGTCACAACAGATGGCTGCTGGCCACCTCTACAAGGACTACAGTGAGTCTACACCTTTGCTGACTCACCAGTACCATTATTTCTACAAGGACTGCAGTGGGTCTGCACCTCTGGTGGCCCACCAATTCCACAATTTCTACCAGGACTACAGTGGGTCTGCACCTCTGGTGGCCCACCAATACCGTAATCTCTACCAGGACTACAGTGAGTCTACTCTGTGATGACCTACCTACCAATATTCTTCAAATCGTCGAATGACTCTGCTGTGAGTTTCCTCTGTTGTGGCCCATTACCTGTCTGCATGTCAAGAGTCAGCACTGTCTATCGGTTGGAAGGACAACATCACTTCTTCAAGACTGCGTGGAAATCCACTACTTCCGTGTGCATTTTCTTTTATTGCTCAGACTTTGAGAAAAACACTGCTATTTTACTGTGATGAACGATCAGGACTGTCTTTATGGACTGTGAGAAAATTATAGCTATTGACCAACATTGTATCAATAAGTGTGTGCATTTGATTTCTTTGTTATTGTAATTATGAAAATTTTTTTCAAATCTGTATTGGCCACTGCCCAAAACAGTTTGTGAAATTTTTTGTGGGGAGCATGGGGCTATGTAAGTAGGCTGTTTAGGTTTTTATATTGGTAACGCCACGTAGCGCTCTGTATGAAAATCACTGGCTGTGCAGCGTGCAGTCTGTGGCTGGTTTGCATTGTTGTTGGCCATTGTAGTGCTGGGCAGCTGGATGTGAACAGCGCATAGCGTTGCGCAGTTGCAGGTGAGCCGCCAGCTGTGGTGGATGTGGGGAGAGAAATGGCGGAGTTTTGAAATTTGTAAGACTGGATGTCATGAACTGCTATATGTATTATGACTTTTGATGACTATTAAGGTAAATACATTGTTTGTTCTCTATCAAAATCTTTCATTTGCTAACTATGCCTGTCAGTAGTTAGTGCCTTCAGTAGTTTGAATCTTTTATTTAGCTGGCAATAGTGGCGCTCGCTGTATTGCAGTAGCTTGAGTAACGAAGATTTTTGTGAGGTAAGTGATTTGTGAAAGGTATAGGTTAATGTTAGTCAGGGCCATTCTTTTGTAGGGATTTCTGAAAGTCAGATTGCGTTGCGCTAAAAGTATTGTGTGTCAGTTTAAGCACAGTCATGTACAATTTTTCTAAGGGGACGTTTCAGTAGTTGTCTAAGTGGAGCTAGAGAAATAATTAATACTGTCCCTGAATGTCGCTAGCGCGAGAGCAATAACAAATACTAAAAAATCACATTTCAACCTAAGGTGTTTTTATTTGTTGTACCTCAATATCTACCGGTATGAGGTAGGTGGTCATAATATTCTGGCTGACCAGTCTAATATAAAATAATAAAAGTAATCCATAATTTTTTTTGCTGTACCTGCAGTGTCAGTTGCTAAAAGCGGATTTGAATGTTGAAATATATAGAGACACAATGGTTTACGATACAGTCAGTCTTCAATACTATGACTATCCTGTAAATGACGAGCCCTGACCGCCATGGAAGTCTTCTGGTATTATGAAATGGCAATCACACAAAAGGCGGCTGCGTGCGTAGATGTCTGAATTTAACTAGGCCCACGGCTGGAGCTCCGGAGAGCGGGTGCTTGGATATCATGGGCAGCGGTGTAGGTGTTCGTGGCAGCGCCCGCATGCCGCGGTGGCGGGTATAGGAAACACGACGGCGTGACTGGCGGTTTTAAAAGTGCGGCCGACCCGATGGCGGCCGACCCCGGACTCTGAATACCAACAGACAATTGGACACTGTGCATGGAGCGGTCGCTGTCCTTAGTCTTCCCAAGAACGTTAAGTTGAAAATGAGCTTTTGTATGCTCTGACTGCACTTCTTCTTCACAAAAACACAGAAAATGTTGGAGAAGCAGTAACAAAGAGACTATTATTACCTTACGATTCACTTGTTGTTATACTGATCGATACTATGTGCTCCCTCTGTCGCATGTTGGGACACCACGCCTATTTCGATTCAGATTCACCTTTCGCGCTTTTTTTCAAATTTACGTTTATTTATTGTTAAGTAGCCCGAATTCAATAAATGTAACTTAAAGTACAATGATGTCACGTAAATTTGTAACTAACAAACAGTCACTAATGAGCCGAAACATTATGACCACCAACTTAACAGCTTGTCTTTGGAACGAAATGCGTCACTGGTTCTGCGTGTCAGGGAGCCGACAGTTTGTTAGTAGGTTTGTGGAGGTATTTGGCATTGGACGTCTACGCACAGGTCATGTAGTGCGCGTAAATAACGAGCAGCTGATGTGCGTACGCAGTGATGGCGCCCTATAGTCACTCAGATTGATTCAATAGGATTTACATCTGGTGGATTTGGTCACCGAGACATCAAAGTGCGTTCACTAGAACGCGCCTCAAACCATCGTAGCACGGTTCTGGCTCCGAGACACCGACAATTATAGTGTTGTAAGATAACATCGCCTTCGGAGAAGACATCAAGCTTGACACCCTTGACACTCTGTGACCAAAATGGTATTGAAACAGAGGATGACAGACTAAAGGCCGAAATACTAAATGTCTTTTTCCAAAGCTGTTTCACAGAGGAAGACTGCACTGTAGTTCCTTCTCTAGATTGTCGCACAGATGACAAAATGGTAGATACCGAAATAGACGACAGAGGGATAGAGAAACACAGAGTACGCGAAGGAACTTGCCCCCCTTCTTGCGGCGGTGTACCGTAGGTCTCTAGAAGAGCGTAGCGTTCCAAACGATTGGAAAAGGGCACAGGTCATCCCCGTTTTCAAGAAGGGACGTCGAACAGATGTGCAGAACTATAGACCTATATCTCTAACGTCGATCAGTTGTAGAATTTTGGAGCACGTATTGTGTTCGAGTATAATGACTTTTCTGGAGACTAGAAATCTACTCTGTAGGAATCAGCATGGGTTTCGAAAAAGACGGTCATGTGAAACTCAGCTCGCGCTATTCGTCCACGAGACTCATAGGACCATAGACACGGGTTCACAGGTAGATGCCGTGTTTCTTGACTTCCGCAAGGCGTTCGATACTGTTCCCCACAGTCGTTTAATGAACAAAGTAAGAGCATATGGACTATCACACCAATTGCGTGATTGGATTGAGGAGTTCCTAGATAACAGGACGCAGCATGTCATTCTCCATGGAGAGAAGTCTTCCGAAGTAAGAGTGATTTCAGGTGTGCCGCAGGGGAGTGTCATAGGACCGTTGCTATTCACAATATACATAAATGACCTGGTGGATGACATCGGAAGTTCACTGAGGCTTTTTGCAGATGATGCTGTGGTGTATCGAGAGGTTGTAACAATGGAAAATTGTACTGAAATGCAGTAGGATCTGCAGCGAATTGACGCATGGTGCAGGGAATGGCAATTGAATCTCAATGTAAACAAGTGTAATGTGCTGCGAATGCACAGAAAGATAGATCCTTTATCATTTAGCTACAAAATAGCAGGTCAGCAACTGGAAGCAGTTACTACCATAAACTATCTGGGAGTACGCATTAGGAGTGATTTAAAATGGAATGATCATATAATGTTGATCGTCTGTAAAGCAGATGCCGGACTGAGATTCATTGGAAGAATCCTAAGGAAATGCAATCCGAAAACAAAGGAAGTAGGTTACAGTACGCTTGTTCGCCCACTGCTTGAATACTGCTCAGCAGTGTGGGATCCGTACCAGATAGGGTTGATAGAAGATATAGAGAAGATCCAACGGAGAGCAGCGCGCTTCGTTACAGGATCATTTAGTAATCGCGAAAGTGTTACGGAGATGATAGATAAACTCCAGCGGAAGACTCTGCAGGAGAGACGCTCAGTAGCTGGGTACGGGCTTTTGTTAAAGTTTCGAGAACATACCTTCACCGAAGAGTCAAGCAGTATATTGCTCCCTCCTACGTATATCTCGCGAAGACACCATGAGGATAAAATCAGAGAGATTAGAGCCCACACAGAGGCATACCGACAATCCTTCTTTCCACGAACAATACGAGACTGGAATAGAAGGGAGAACCGATAGAGGTACTCAAGGTACCCTCCACCACACACCGTCCGGTGGCTTGCGGAGTATGGATGTAGATGTAGACGAGATGCAGGTGGTTCGGAGCTGTCAGCGTGTCTTCGACTACTACCACAGGTCCGATGCGAGCGCAGGAGGATGTCTCCCGTAACATGATACTGCTCCCGCCAGCCTATGTCCGTGGCGCGCTGCTCGTCTCAGGCCGCCATTCATTTCGATGAGACGGCGTTTATGGAGACTACAGTCAACTTAGTGTAGCAGAAATGTGATACACTCCAAGAGCCGACACGCTTCCATTGATCAACGGTCGAATCCCTATGGTCCTGTGCCCACTGCAGTCATAATTGACTGCGTCGTTGGGTCGTGAACACGTTGTGGATGATCTGGTGCGAAGCTACATTTTCAACAGTGTACAATGAACGGTGTGCTCTGAAACACATGTGCATGCACCAGCAATGTGCTCTTTTGGCAGACATACCATAGATCACCATTTATATAAAGAGCAGACAAGTCTCCGAATCCAAGGTTCTGTGAAGAGTCGTAGACGTCCAACCATTTAGCGCCTAGCGGTAGTTTCAGTGTCCTTCGAGATACTTGGTCACAGGCTGTGCGTAATAATAATCTGCCTTTGTCAAAGTCGCTTATCTCAATGGATTTGCCCATTTGCAACCCATATCTTCGCTACTGTGATGCCCCGTCCGTGTCTGTTCCGCTTACATACTTTTTATACCACGTCATGTGCCCGCAACACAACCAAGCGGCACCCACTGTCGCGGGTGGCAGTGATCATAATATTTTGCCTTATCAGTAAGTTTCACATAAGGGATGAGGCTATCCACCCGCCACTGGCATGAATTATCTGTGTTATCCAGTGAGTCATGGAGGCAGCCAGCCTCTGGAAATATGTCTCAACGTACGCAATACTCTACCACGTATCCAACATTAGGTCCCGTGGTTGGTCAGATGTGCGGGGGCTGGTGCAGGTTAGTGTTAGTTCATGTGACGTTTCATTTCGGCACACAAATATTGTCAGGTCGATGTCAGCCTGTTGCAAAAACTACTGTAGAATAGTTCAATTCCTGTGAACCAGAGGGTGGTCTTGTTGGAACTGGGTCACTCCAGTGGGATTGCATATTCTCACAACCAGTATTATGGTTGAGCAATGGTAAAAATTACTGTTTCGAAGAGCGCGCCGCAGCGCGTAGTGTGAAGCAGTCGCCCTCCGTTTCTGGCGGTGGCGCCGCTGTGGCAATCGCAGCTTTAGTGTCTCCCTCTGGTGGGAAAGGGGAAGGGTTGCCTATTCACGTGCATTTAAGGGGCGCTATGAGCTCGCCAGTGAGTCAGTCTGGGTTAGTCTCTCGTCCCCAGCTTGCTATTCTGTCTCTCGTCCGCATATGTTAGGCAGTTAGTGTCTGTCTGCCGTTCGGAGTGCTAGTATGTCAGTCGTTCGGATCAACCTTTAAAGCCGGTAAAATGAGAGTCTTTCCACTCCGCCAGTAAGAGAACTTAGTGAGTGGTCGCCCGGTCGGAGCTTAGTTCCTGCATCTGAGTCTGCGCGTTAGGCCGCCAATCTGCTCGAGTTTGCTCAGGCAATGGTCATTGGCGGTTGGCTCGATCGATTGGTCGGTCGCGCACTGAGATACAAGATGACTTGCCCGCCTTGAGCGTCGGCGCATGTGAGGTCGCCACGTGGGTCCAGTGGGCCGCGGCGTATAGCGAGGGGTAGTGACTTCGCGGTCGACACGAGAGCAACAGGAGTCAACCCACGACATCGGTCTGGCCGGTACGAGCTGTGACGCCGTGAGACGTGAGATCGACGCGCCATCCTGCGTCCGTTGAAGCGGCTGGCAGCGGACGGTTCGGGAGAGCGATTTGGGGGTGCTGCGCCAGGTCTTCTCGAGAAATCGCAGTTTATTATAAGTTAAGTGATTGGTGATATGTTGTTTGATTTACTCTTGTTAAATTCTACTTCTTTTCTTGGTGAGGTGACCAGCCGTTTTGCTTTGGCGTCGTCCCAAAATTCTTCTCCGTTTGCCCACCCGCGGGAAGGTGGTTGTTTATAAATTGGGTGGTCCGTTTTTCCCTTGGGGAGTAGGGGCGGGTTAAACCAACCTGCGGTTCGGGTTGTTCCGTAATCTCCCTATCAATCTACCGTACCTTAGTAGCTGCCTCTGTCATGTTTGTTGGATTTGGTGTGTTAACGAATTTCTTGCTTGGAGTGTAACGGCCTAATACCTGAAATATGTTTTGATCTTTGGAAACTTTGATATTATTGCCTATGATCTTGAGAGGCCGTATCTATGTACTGCAGAGCATCATAACTATTGTTTGGCCAACCTTGTAGAATTTTATATACGATTGCATTTCATGGGCTTTTACTTAAATGATCATTTTAGTATATAAAGTTGCCACCCTTTCACCGTAAGACTTTTCTTAGAAGTTAAAAGTCAAGTCACCTTCGCTGGCAAAGTTAATATTTTAATTGTTAGTGTTTTGTACCATTGCCATCCCTCCTACAGGGGGGTGCATAGTTTGTGTGCTCGTGTAAATTGTTAAAACTCTTAGTTTAAAGTTATCTCGTGTGTTGGAGATTTGCACCAGTGTAGTCTTTCAGAGACTGTTGTGAGCGTTCGTAATTGCGGCCTTTTCAAAAGGGAGCGGCAAGGTTCTCTGCTCGAAAGCACATACAATCAAAAGTTGTTTCTTTCTGCCTCTGAATAAATTGTAACTTTGATATTTAGAGGGTCCTTTCTGATTACAATTTTAAATGTTTCTTTTAAAAAATGCTTTTAGGCACTATTAAAGTGAATAAATTCCCATTTGTTAAAAGGAATTTGGTTATGATTTCATCAGTTACTCCCTGGCAAAAACTACCATGCTTCCATAGTGATTAAATGTGTTAATGTTATTGATGAATCGCTAGTAAATAAAATAAATTAAGAATATTCTTCGAAAATAATTGACGGTTCAATGGTGCACATACTGATCCGCGGCGAGGTGAAAATAAATTCGGTGAAGTATCCGTGTCCTATCTGATGCCATCCATCCCGAGCTTGGGACTGTGATGAGGCCAATATGAGAACGTTGCCCCACATACCATGGGTCGCAAAGTGCTCCCATTGAGATGTAGACCATCACCAGACTGCACTAAATATTTATTTATTTATTTAACCTTATCTGATTAGGGGCAAAAGGTCCTTTCTTACGTCAGGCCAGAGTTTCACACATGAAGCTTTTTTTTACATGTATTTTCCTAAAAATAACAGTTTTAATATGACAAATAGTAAGTAAATGTCTTGAGTGAAGTGAAAACGTGAGTACGTAATACTCACTATGAACTAATGAAGTTAATACTGATAATAATAATGACAATAATAATAATAATAATGATAGTGATAGATATAAAAAGAATTTATAGGTGTAGAAGACAGATGTTACCTGATAAAGCGATGTGTGGCGAAAGGAAATTTAAGGAGACTGCACCAGCTAAGAATATTGGTAAAAAGAGAAAGATCTGGTTGGAAAGAGGGATGTACAAGGGTAATGAGTGCTTACAGGGACAGTGGTAATCGTTATTGCTTTAGTAGATATTTCATTAGCTGTCTTCTGAAGCTGGAGATGTTATTCAGCTCTCTAATAGTGATAATGCGGGAAGTAGTTCCAGAGTCGTGTTCCTGCCACTCAGAAGTGACTGAACGGTAGAGAGGGACATAAAGGATTTTGCTTTGACTGGAATGGGTGTTTCTGACCTGTTGCTCAGACAAGAGTGCTAATGAAGGGGAGAGATATGAGGGACAGTGTTTGCTGATCAGACAGTAGAGAAGACAGAGGGTATGGAAATCTCTGTGCAGGTCTCCACACAGCCAGGACAGATGTGCATATGATGGTGAAATATGATCAAAGAGTCGAATATCAAAGTTATAACGAATACAGTCATTCATAACCAGTTCCAGGTGCCATGAGTCTTCCTCAGGAAGATCTTACGGTGTAACTTCGCTGTAATCAGTAATTGGAGCTACAAGTGTTTGTACAGATTTCTTTGCCAGGTCAAGACGGAAGAGTTTCTTATATTTTTATATAGAGCATGGAGAGAAGATGATGCCTTCTTGCGCATTGCACTTACGTGCTCAATTAAATTTAGATTTTTTTCTACTATTAGTCCTAGACTCTTTGTAAAGGGGGAGAAGTTGATATTGTCCGATTTATGAGTAAAAATAGCAGGTATTCCCAATATTTCGGTTAATGAATCTATAACGACCAACCAGTACCGTTAATGTTTTGGGTGGGTTGAGCTTTTGTCCTGTATGCTGTGCCCATTTTGATAGTGCACTGAGGTTCTCAATAGCTGTCTTCTGGTTTGTTGCTTTTGCTCTTAGGTACAACTGGATGTCGGTTTTGCTGAAGTCTAAGAAACATATGAGAGTCGGCTCTTGTGCACCCATGACAAGCTTCAAGTCATCTGTTACCTTTATTAAGGATGATTGGTGTTCGTCTCTTAGGCAGGAAGAACGCAAATAGGCCGATAATCAGAGCATAGTAAAGCAACGTCCTTCTTTGGTAGAAGTGTAACTAATCCCTGTAACCAGGTCTCAGGGAAGACACTTGTCGTTAAGGAGTGTTTGAAGATGTCTCTTATAGTGGGCAGTAGTGGGTCAATAATAATTCGAACTTTGATGCTCCCGTATCTAGTAGATACCGATCCAACAAGCATGATTATTCGACTTCCCCTCGTACAGACATGATCTAGCTCCGTAGGATTTCTTCTGGTTTCCAGGAACGAAGGAGTACCTGAAAGAACATCCAGTTGATGACGTAGAGTGATCAAGAAAAGAATGGAGACAGGAGGTGGCACGCATCACAGCAAATGAGTATAAAGAACCTTTCCCAGCAATGGATTACTGGATGGACAAGTGTATTGTGTATAATGGTGGGTATTTTGAAGGTGACAAGGTTGCTTTACAAAAACACGGGAATGTATTACAAAAACATTTTTTTTTGTGAACGTTCTTGTACCTCATACATCACAGTACTTCTCTCCTCCGTTTCGTAAAGTATCAGTTGCACCATGTACCATTTCTGGCTCTTACATAATTACTTTCTTGTCATCCAAGCCATCTTACATATTATAGTTCGCAGCTGGTGTTACGAAAATGTGTTGATTGGTCTTTGCGACCAAGGAAACCCGCCACGTGTCTGTTTGACCGCTGAGGTCCTGTTTTTAGCTGACGTGGAACCAGTAGAGCAACAAAACCAATAACTTTACTACTGTACATTAATTACACAAGGTGACAAACGGGAATGTGAAGAGGGATAAAAGGTGAATTTAATAGGAGCTACTTATCAAAATAACTGTCACGAACGACGCCCCAGAAATAATCCGCGCTGGAAATTAAGTCGTGGGCGGTTCACCTTGCTGGCAGCGTTGTGGTTGCCTGTTGACGCTACTCAGCTAGCAGTACGAACCAAATAGTACTTATGAAGAAAGGTATTTATTGTATGAGAAATTTTCTTATAACATGTGTGGATTATCTTGCGTGTGGTAGACCTTTGATTGTTGTGAGCACTCGACTTTTTGATTATGGTTTTGTTGTTTTAACCAACGCCAACGTCGCGAGTATAACTGGCATTTCTGAATATCCGAATCACTTTCAAAGCAGACAACTATGGATGACTTTTCATGGTATGTATTTATTGATACAAAAGTCGATAAGCACTACTATGAATCAAAGAACCTAAAGTCAATCAGTGTTTCCGTCTGCTTAAGTTAGTTTTATCTTTGGTTGCGAGCTCCAAGGCAAATCTGTAATAAGGAGTTTGAACCCCGCTTTTAACTATCCAGCTGAATCGCTTGGCGCAAAAACTGAGTTTACTTGGCCGGCGTGGCTTCCTGAAAACATACTCTCCCTCACCTTGCGTCTGTGACCGAATACAACTCTTCTTCCTGCTTAGGTGAAGGAGCTGAGTTGTAAACTATTCCCGCTTCTCTTGTGGTACTGAACAGGTACATTGAAGCTATACTGCTCAAGAATTTTGATGAAATTGGTTCCTGCTTTCTTTGCTTCAGGACGATTGTAGGCTACAAGATTTTCAGGTGTATTTGTGTGAGTTACTTGGCGACAGTCTTATTTCATAGGAGCAACGCTAGTTCTTTGTTCGAACTCATGTATTTGGTAGAACAGGCAGGATCGATATGTAATTTCCATTTGGTCATCCAGTTTGACAAGGCGCTTATTTCATTACCTTCCCGCTTATGAAACAGTATTACGGGTGTTGGTATTTCTGTTTCTTTTCTTTTCTTTTTTTTAAAATATATCGTTCTGTTTTGAAATGTGTTCCGTTGGGGAACAATTGTATGTACTAGTTTTGAGTTTTTGTATCTACTTTCTGAACAATGTAACAGTTTAAATTCAATTATCAAGTAGCTTACATCTCTTACGGAACTACTTTTCAGTCTTATTTTCATTGCTCAGAATCCTCATATGTGTTTGCTTATACCCTGTTCTGGAAAAAAAGAAAAAGGTTCGACTGCAATATGCATAAATATGAGAGAACTCAAACTGTCTTCGGCAAAGACAACATTTCGGAATTTTAAATGAGATTTTCAACAAATAAAGTTAGCGTAGACTGCAGTGGATCTTCAAGAGACGTGTGTTGCAGCGAGGAAGACATCGAGACTTCGCCTTTAGATGAGTCATTTTCAGTTTGCTAGACGTAACACACAGTGTTCACGTCCATTTACGTTGTACAGATCACTTTCACAAGGCGTGATTCACACATTTTGATATGTTGCATTAGATCAGTATGTAACCTTACGGGTTCTGTCTGTCTTTACTTACCTTATGTTTAAAGTCCCATTCATTATTCCATTGGGTTATGAGAAAGTTGGTTCACTACAACATACAAAATAAAATTAATCAATTAGCATTTTTGTTCTTTTGTGGGTCAGGTCTTACAAAAAGTGAAACGTTTTCAGGGCATTAAAACTGGGCTCAAAATATTCTATGTAGGTCCTACGCATAGGTTAAAGTTAAATTCCCCCGTCGGAGGTTCGAGTCCTCCCTCGGGCACGGGTGTGTGTGTTGTCCTTAGCGTAAGTTACTTTAAGTTAGATTAAGTAGTGCGTAAGCCTTGGGACTGATGACCTCAGTAGTTTGGTCCCATAGTCCTTGCCACAAACTTACAAAAAGTTAAATTGTAGTGATCGCTTTCAGTAAACACTCCCTCCTCAGAACTATACGGTAGCTGCTCTATAATGTTGAGTTGACCACTTGATCTTACGAGAACTAGATACGTCAGAATAAAACGAAAAGTGAGCACTATTGTGTTGTCATTGTAGAAGCAGTAACAGCAGAATGAGTTGATCAGGAGACCTCAGACACTGAGGTTTCGGACTAGACATTGGATGTCAGCTGAGTACCAAATCAGAGACATTTCAACATTTCTAAAGCAGCACAAGTCAACTGTAGATGACGTGATTCTCAAGTGGAAACACAAAGGAACGACCGCCGGTGAAACGAGATCAGACAGGCCTCACATACTAAGGGCACAGAGATCGTCGAGCGTTGGAGTGGAAACTTGTAAAAAATAACGTGAAATCAGCGACAGGAATCACTCATGAGTTACAAACTGCTACCAGCGGTCCATCTAGCACGATGGCTGTGCGTAAGGAGTCAAAAAAGAAATAGCTGTAATGGTCGAGTAGTTCCTCAAAAGCCCCAAATTTCTGCAGCGAATGCTAAGAGACAGTTGAGGCATACAGACATACATACAGACATTAATCCTTGTTCCATACATCATGAATAAAACATTTTGTAATGATGTGGAACGTGTCAGTTTAATATAAGTTTTCTTTATACAAAATAATTAATTAATTCATTTTTATTTCAGTTACTACTTCATATCTAAGAATTCATCAATTGAGTAGAAGGAGTTGTCATTCAGAAATTCTTTTAATTTGCTTTTAAATTATGGTTGGCTATCTGTCAGACTTTTTATACTATTCGGCCAATTACCAAAGATTTTTGTGGCAACATAATTCATCCCTTTCTGTGTCAAAGTGAGATTTAATCCAGAATAGTGAACATCATCCTTTCTTCTAGTGTTGTAGCTATGCACTTCGCTGTTATTTTTGTATTGGCGTGGGTAATTAATGACAAATTTCGTTAAGTGAATATATGTATTGCGAAGGTACTGTGAATATCCCGAGTTCCTTAAATAAATGTCTGATTGCACGCTTTTGCACAATAAACACTTTCTCTCTTAATGACGGATTGCCCCAAAATATGATGCCATATGAAAGCAATGAATGAAAATAGGCATAGTAGGCTAATTTACTGATATGTTTATCACCAAAATTTGCAATAACCCTAATAGAATAAGTAGTTGAACCCAACCGTTTCAGCAGATCGTTGAGGTGTTTCTTCCAGTTCAATTATTCATCAATGCACACACCCAGAAATTTTGAGTATTCTACCTTAGCAACAGACTTCCATTCATAGTCTATATTTATCCGTGCTGTTCTGCCATTTACTGTACAGAAATGTATAAACTGTGTTTTCTCAAAATTTTGTGAGTGTCCATTTGCAGAGAACCACTTAATAATTTTCTGAAAGACATTATTTGCAGTTTCCTCAGCTGATTCTTGCTTCTTGGGTGTGATTCCTATACTTGTATCATCAGCAAAAAGAACTAACTTCGCATTTTCATGAATACAGAGTGGCAAGTCGTTCATATACATTAAGAACGTAAAGAGCAACACCACTGGAGGGTGGATGAATAGAACCTAGTGATATGGAGTGGTGGATAACGTCAGACACTGTGGTAACCGATGGAAGCGTTTGGATTTGACAAATGCCTGGAAAACAATACCTATCGTTTTGATTAGTACCGACAATTAAGTACTGAGGATGTGGTGTTACGGTATGGAGGAGTTATCATAGTTAGGATGTAGTCCCTTTGTTGCGCTTAAGAAACAACGCTACACACTGTGGTAACCGATGGAAGCGTTTGGATTTGAGAAATGTCTGGAAAACAATACCTACCGTTTTCATTAGTACCGACAATTAAGCACGGAGAATGTGGTGTTACGGTATGGAGGAGTTTTCATTGTTAGATGTAGTCCCTTTGTTGCGCTTAAGAAAACGCTAAATGTGGAAGAACATATAAACACTTTACAGCATCAACTACTGCGCGCAGTAGAAATTAGCTCGAAGTCGACCACTGTATCACCATGGCAATGCACCTTTCCATAAAGCGTCTTCTGGGAGGCAGTGATTAGTGGACAGTAACCTTTCTGAAAGGGACTTGGTTTCCCAGAGTCCCAATCACAGCCCAGTGGAACAACCTGAAAGTTGGACGTCAATACTTATCTGCAAAGTTACCAATGATTCTGCTGTGGTGTACATGTACTTACTGTGAGATATTAGTATCGCGAATATAAGCGAGGAAACAGTTGTTGAGAGGAATCGGAAGTAGTCGGACGCAGCCTGCGGTGCAGACAAGCCGCGCAACACGAGATGTCGCTGCCTGCCGTGATCGTGATAGTAGCGCCGGGGGAGACTTTGGTATTAATTGATGATTTTTGGTAATCTGCCTTTTTGTTGCACGTAGTTGTTGCTTGCTCGCGCACTGGAGGGATGTATTCAGATTTGCGTATGCATATATTGAGAGTAACATTCGTATATTTGTTTTGGACAGAGACGTGTTTATTGAGTATGGACATTGCGGAATAATTAATGTCTATGTAGAGTTTCCCAGTGTTTAAATAATCTGTTTTGCGAATATACTAAATTAAAGTCTTTATTGGTTTCTTTCATTTTTTTACCCCGTCTAAGGCTAATTGACCAAAGCTCTCCCGATCATTCAGTAAGGAAAAATGGCAGCAGTTGCTGAAGTTATTATGACCATGCATTGCACTTTGCATGGATCGCAATATTGCTTTTGAAATATTTTTAGCGTATAGCTGGTCACACAGTTGCAGCTGCAAGAGGAGGTAAGTTGTTCGTTGTGATCAGGAGCATTCATTAGGGAGGCAGATGAAAAGGAGTATCTCAACATCCCTTTTACCTTAAAAGAACTGGAAACAGTTTTCACAACTATGAAGATTAATAAAGCTGCTGGCCTAGTAGAAATGCGGACAGAACAAATCAAAAAGTTTGGACCTGCAAGAAAAAGTGGATATTAAACCTTATGAACACCTGCATTTAAAAATTGCAAGTCCCCAAGATCAAGTGTAAAGCCAAGGTAACAGCACTTTTAAAGCCTGAGAAAGAACCAACAGACCCAAAAAGTTCCCGTCCGGTTTCACTCGTTTGTCATTTGTACAAGGTTCTGGAAAGGCTGATCCTAAATCGAATATCATATTGATAAAATACTCATAAAAGAGCAGTCCGGCTTCCGACCGGGAAGGTCTTGCTGTGGACGGATCCTTAATTTGACTCAGCATATTGAGGATGGGTATGAGAGATGCGAAATAACAGGTGTGGTTTTTATCGAGCTCACGGCCGCTTATGATACTGTTAACCACACAAAGCTGCTTAGTAAAGTATACTTAGCTACAAGGGATTACCGACTAACTCA
Organism: Schistocerca serialis cubense; assembly: GCF_023864345.2. Taxonomy (NCBI): domain Eukaryota; kingdom Metazoa; phylum Arthropoda; class Insecta; order Orthoptera; family Acrididae; genus Schistocerca; species Schistocerca serialis. The sequence continues at coordinate 109,614,626 of NC_064639.1, read as the reverse complement.
GATCCTTCAGTGTATGCTGCAAAACAGGAGATATTTCGTCTCTCTCCAAGACAAGAAGAATCGATGTAGAATGCAAAAAAAAGGTCTCCCTCTGGGAAGTGTGCTGTCTCCGCTGTTATATAATATCTACACAAATGACCAGCCAATTAACTCTTCAACTAAGGCATTCATATACGCTGATGATACAGCACTCGCTGCCAAAGGTCACAACTTTGAGGAAATAGAGGTGAAACTGACAACAGCTCTTGAATATTTGGCCAAGTAGTACGATGAAAACCAACTGAAACCGAACCCTGGAGAGACCCAAGTCTGTGCATTCCATCTTAGAAACAGGGAAGCCAAAAGGAAACTGAACAAAAAAAATGGTTCAAATGGCTCTGAGCACTATGGGACTCAGTCCCCTAGAACTGAGAACTACTTAAACCTGACTAAGCTAAGGACATCAAACACACCTATGTCCGAGGCAGGATTCGAACCTGCGACCGTAGCTGTCGCGCGGTTCCAGACTGTAGCGCCTAGAACCGCTCGGCCACCCCGGCCGGCGAAACTGAACATCACTTGGAGAGGAGAACAACTACTCCACTGCGAAACTCGTAAATACCTTGGGGTGAAGATGAACCGTTCCCTCACATTCAAAGCCCCCTGTGAAGAAACGAGCCTCAAAGTAAAAGCTCGGTACAACATCATCCGCAAACTTACAGGAACCACCTGGGGTGACCATCCAAAAGTGCTTAGAACATCTGCCGTGGCACTATGTTTCTCCACCGCAGAATACGCAGCAACCGTCTGGCAAAACTCTGCACATGCTAAACATGTAGATACAGCCCTGAACGAGACAGGACTCATTGTTACACGCTGCTTACGACCTACTCCTGTCAATAAGCTGTGCCAAATTATGGGTATAGCAACGCCACGCATTCGGAGGCAAGCTGCAACAGAAGTGGAGTAGAAAAAACAAGAAATCGACCCTAGATATCCTTCGTTCGGACATGACCCTCAACAGCCAAGACCGAGGTCAAGAAAAAGCTCCCTACAGAAAACTATGGCAATTCGTTAATCTCCCAGAACTCGCAGAGAGGAGCTTTGGCGAGATTCCAAGCTGAAGACAATCACAGAACGGTTAAGGAGGAAATAGCCGAAGGTTCACACCTGTCATACGTGACCTGGAAGACTTTGAACAGACGGCGAGTTGGGGTGTCAAGGTGTAAAGGAAGTGGGGCTTCAGTAATGAGGAGGAAACTTGTGTGTGTGGTGACTTAGAGGACGAACAGCGTCTGCTAGTCTGCAGGAACCTACCGGCTGCACGCACTATCTGTGATCTTGGTGCAGCCAGCGAAACTGCTGTGATAACCGCCGAATACTGGGCCCGTCAGAAAATATAATCATCATGCTGCTTGTTTATCTGCTACTTGTTTGTATATATTATTGAATCTGTGTCATAAATACTACTGTACATATTTAATTTTGCAAATTTGTTATGTGAATCAATACTTATTAGTTTTTGTAATTATTTTATGTCCTGGACTCAAAAAAAAATAAAAAAATGAATAAGGAGCATTGTACAACAGTTGTTAGGAGTTGTTTAGAGAATATTTTAGAACTTACAACCAAATACATGAGAATTGTTTTCTTTATGATTTGTAGAACCGTTAATTAGATTCTGGTTCTCTTCGTTCTCAATTGCAAAACTATTATTTTCAGACATTCAAAAATTCCGTACGTCTTTCAGCAGAACAAACAATAATTAAAAATATACACGAGTTTAAAAAATAATTATGAATTACTTTCAAACTTTGGGATGAGTTAGAACGTCGACTTCTCCAGACCCTAGCGTCCAACATATTCTCTGATTTCGGCTCTTGATGAAGAATGGGGTGACATTCCTCCACAAACTTTCAGACGCCACACTGAATGTGTCCTCAGCCGATCTCAAGCCGTCAACAAGGCGAATGGTGGACACGTGTCATATGAATGCCCCCTAATAGGTTTCTGGATACTTTTGATCAGTTACTGTGTAGTAGCAATCATTTCAGAAAACAGCACCCGAGAAGAACCGACGCCTCTCGAATCACTGCACCGTGACAAACAGCTGGAGCTGAAGACGCCAGTTCAGTCAACGTATACAACTTTGCGATCTCTTTCGGTTCCTTAGGGTTCAACTGCGAGCCCCCAATCCCGATTGCAGTCTCAAGGCAAATGAGGTCAGTACCGTGCAGACAGTGGTAACATTTGTAGGGGGAAGGTTTCAAAATAAAACTAAACTATTGTAACTAACACTGCGAGCAGGCCGCGACACAGAATAGGAAAGATTGGGAGTGGGGAGAAACTACAAAATTTGAGACCTGTTCGAGAAGCCGACGAAGCGGAGGGCCGCTCGCTTCGTGGAGTGGTTCCAGTCTGGGTTTCGCGAGTGGAGTAGTCGCGTGACGCAAGAGCGGCCGCGTGTTACATCAGCCAGGCACGGCTGCGGGCTCTCGGTCAAGGCTAGCCCTGCCGTCCTCTGCACGCTTCCTGCCTCTCCAACTACACCTCCTCTCACTCTCTCCACGTCTGCCTGCCTTGTGTTTGCCCTCCCACTCCTCCATACGGCTGTCGAGAGTGCAACAGAGCGCATGTCACACGAATTAAAGCTGCTGTTACTGTACAGACGTAGTAAACATTATGTCACCTGACAAGTCAGCCAGCTCCCTAGGCAAACAGCGACACGTCAACTGGGTGCGTTTTTATACACACTTCCCGCCCACAACAGTGTTTATTCTCACACCCACTACATTATATAGCCATGAACGAGTATTATGAGGGTAGGAATAGAAAAAAAGACTTACCTCAGTGAAAGATTTTGTTTCCAATGTAGCCTCACTTTACACCAATGCACTTGGTCCAGCTATGTTTCAGTGCCTCCATTCCATCTCGAAAAGTAGATTCCTCCAGACCTGCAAAATAGCCGTCAACTTCGGCTATCAGTTCTCTGTTTTAAGAGAATCTCCATCCACCAGGGAACATTGTCAGCTTGGGGAAGAGATGGAAGGCTGATGGAGCCAAACCAGGCGAATAAGGCAGGTGTTTTTTACTTTTTTATTCTTCAATGTACTCACGCTGTATACTATAATATTGTCCACCCCGGTAGCTGACTGGTCAGCGCGACTGAAAGTCATGCCAAGGGGTCCAGCTTCGATTCCCGGCTGGGTCGGAAATTTTCTCCTCACAGGGACTGGGTGTTGTGTTGTCCTAATCGTCATCATCTCATCCTCATCGACACGGAAGTCGCCGAAGTGGCGTCAACTCAAAAGACATGCACCAGGCGAACGGTCGACCCGACGGGCCCTAGCCACACGACATTTCATTTAACTATAACATTTTGTCCAGCGATGTTCCAGTGCCTTGATCCCATCTCGAAAACTAGATTCCTCTATGACTGCAAAATACCCGTCAACTTCAGCTATCCGTTCTTTGTTTGAAGAGAATCTCTATCAACTGCGCCGTCCGGTGTGGCCGTGCGGTTCTAGGCGCTTCAGTCTGCAACCGCGTGACCGCTAGGGTCGCAGGTTCGAATCCTGCCTCGGGCATGGATGTGTGTGATGTCCTTAGGTTAGTTAGGTTTAAGTAGTTCTAAGTTCTAGGGGACAGATGTTAAGTCCCATAGTGCTCAGAGCCATTTGAACCAATCTATCCACTGCGGCAAATTATGAACTTGGGGATGAGGCTGAAGTCTGATGTAGCCAAAACAGGCGAATAAGGCTATTACGGCTACAATTCGTGTTTTCTTTTACTATTAAAATAATTTTGTGACTGACGGATTGCAGTAGCATGGACAGTGTTGTCTGACTGCAGTCTTCTACGTTTGACAAGGCTCCACGTGGACCAGCACAGCGAGCAAGTGGCACTCGAGGAAGAACCAGGATTGGTAGGCGGCTCTCCCCTATCACTTGACTCGCTGGAAATTCAATCACAAAGTAATTTTAATCGCAGCATTGTTCATGTAGTTTCGCCGTGGCAACGACACGTGTGTGGGTGCGCATTGTACTGACGGAAGATGACTTTCATCATTGCCAAACCTGGCGTTTTTTCGCGTATCTCTTGCTGTAGCTCGTCTAGGACGTTAACGTAGTATTGTCGTAATTGTTTGACCGATGGGAAGATAATCAATCAACAGAGTCCCTTTCGCATTCTAGAAAACTGACGGCATGGTTTTTTCCTACTGATCAAATTGACTTTACTTTTTTTCGGTGATGGTGTATCAACAAGTTTCCACTACTTTCACTATTGTTTTGTTTCTGGGGTATGGCAGTGGATCCAGGTTTCATCTGTGGTCACAAACAAGCCCAAAAAATCTTGGTGATTCGGATATTTCCATTCCGAAGCATTCCTGATCCTGCATTTAGAATCACGGAACCCAACTAGCAGGTAATTTTCTCATATCCAATTCACTAATCAAATGCTATATGCGCGATCAGACGATTTCACTACAGCTTGAGCAATTTCTCATACTTTCTGTCGACGAGCCGCCTTTACCATCTATGCGCTTTTGCAATAATTTCTGGATTAGCGGCACACCTTGGCTGATCACTACGCTCATCATCGTCTAAGTTATCTGGCCAAATTTAAACTCATTTGTCCACCCGACAACAGCTGAATATTATGATGCAAAGTCCTCCAATGTGTTCTGAAAATCGGCATGAATTTCCTTTGGTTTAGTACCTTTCTTTATGAAGTACTTAATCACTGCATTTTCACACATGACCATGTGGGAACAACAACAGAGAGACGTCCGCATCACAGGTCTCCACCTAGAGCATTGACGCGTCGCTTGGTTGCTTAGAAAGAGTGCTCTGGTAAAAGTGGGAACGTTTTGTTCTTGGGAACTGGGGAACACATGCAAACTTCGAATCTAAATATTCAGGATGGTTCAGAAAAGGTGCCTTTCTCAGTAACTTACAAAATAATCAGTGAAAGAACTACTTATTTATACACGTAAATGTAAGAAAGTTACTCTTTTTGGGGAGTTACCAAAAATAGCGTATTAGCTATTTTTCGGAAAGTCAGAGCAACCAGTTATAATTTCGAGATCCCATGAGTTGTCTGGTTTTTTACCCGACTGATCTGACACCTACAGCTACGGAAACAGATCACTCTTCAGGACATAGTTCTGATTAATTGACCTAGACAACGGAATTTAATAAGAACGAGATCTGTTAAAGGTGGTCTAATTTTCTATTACTCCTTAGCTTTGGACAATGGATTCATTAACTACAAAAGGAAAAACAATGAGTACGACTAAAATACATTTGAGATTTTCTCTACAACTGCCATACTAAATCTTGAAGGGAATAAATCATTAGTAAGCAGTACATAGATGCTCTTGTTAGTGACAGTAACTAATTGTTGGCAAGGTTCTGAGGTGGATAGGGATAACAATTTGGTTACGATAGTTCACTGTCATTGGTATCAAATCACTAAATTAGGTAGCAAGTGTGCAGTGATTGCAAGGTGTGAGAACGACAACAAGTGAAGACAAGCAACTGACTGGAGGAGAGCGACCGACAGAGGATTCACTGCTTCCATAAAAGTTGACAAGTTATCACAGCTCCTCTATCCTGTCATGCTGTTGCTGCAATGTCTTCTTACTGTGAGCAGCGGTGCACAGTGTCTAACCATAGTGCTGTAACTCGTGGGAGCCCTAGGTCTCCGCCGGTCGGGTGTGCGCTCTTCTGAGTCTTTCCACCTCTGAATCTACTTCCCAAATCTCCACTCTGAATGTCCGCGTACGAATCTCAGTACTCCAACCCCTCAGGGGCTCAGCATTCGTTTGCTGGGCACGGGCTTGGCGATCTGGGGTTCGTGAGCTGGGGACTGGCAAGCGCCGTCAGTCCGCTATTACCTTAAGGGGAGCCGGAGGTGGTCAAATCCAAAAAATTACGGTTTTTGTTTGCTACCGAAAATTAATTGGAACATTCCTCTTTAATGTAAACTTTGAATTATTGTTCTACTCGCACTAGAGTGGAATTATTACCATTTTCCCCCACGCCTGCAGAGGAAATGGGCGGCCGCTGAATGCATCTGACACCCTGTCGTGACTTCCTGGCGAACTGCTTGGGATTTTCTCGGCCTGTTACGCATACAGCGCCTTATGTTACGCATACAGCGAGTGTGCAAGGGTTGGCTACATTGTTTACTTACTTACTCCTATTTTTCTAAGAATTTCGAACATCTTGCTCCATTTAATATTGTCGTACACTATTGTTCTGGTTACGATGCCACGTTTTAGTAACCGTGTATATAAGAAGAGGAAGAACGTAGGGAAAAGAAAATTAACACTAATACCAAGTTGCGATACTACAATGAATAAGAGCGCGGAACATCGTCTCTTTGCTGTTTACCGTTTCGAATTAGTTTAGTGTTGCGCCTGTTGTTGGTAGTATTATACTTCTTGTGTAAAGCGGGTAATATGCAGTATGTACAAGAATCAGAAGGGAACAATAAAACCAATTTTTCATGACTTAGCACAGCCAGAATTGTTACACAAATGTCTACACGGAAAGACGCAGAATCCTAATGAGAGCGTAAACAATTTGATTTGGAAAGTGATTCCTAAAAGGGTGTTTGTAAGCATAAAAACACTGCACTTTGGCATTTATGATGCAATAGCAACCTATAACCAAGGTAACAGTGTGAAGTGCGAAGTTCTGAAGGCATTAGGATCTACAGCTGGGGTGAACACTGTACGAGGACTAAGAAATATTGACAGAGAAAGGATAAGAGGAGCAGAAAGAAGAGAAACGCATATGACGTATGATGGAACAACAGGCCAGAAAAGAAGACAGAAGAGGAAGCTTTTGGAGGATGAAGAAGAAGACCCTGATAATCCATCCTATAGTGCAGGAACGTATTGAGAAACTTTGATAGCTATTTCTCGTAAATTAGAATGTTTCGAATATAAGGAACATTTTCTCAAAATCCATTCAAGATAGAGAGATGAAATTCTTATACAGCACTTCTAGTGGTCAAAATTACATTGTAACACAGCCATTTGGCAATATGTTCAATAGTTTCATTTCAGTTTAATTATAAAGCAATTATTTGTAAAAAAATTTGGGTCATTAATAAAAAAAATAATTGGAAGGAAACTAGAAAAGATACTCCAAATTCCTTCTGTCATAACTGCAATACTAAACCACTCTATATGTAAAAAAAACTCAAATTTTTCTATTTGGTAGTTTATTCATAATAATTCAAAATAGGCACCTCCGGCTCCCCTTAAGCTCTGGGCATGCTTTAGTGACCACTGTACGGCGCGGCAGTGGAACGTTGAGTGGCGCAGGGAATAGCTACTTTGGCTTGACTGCCTGCATAGTGAGAATGGTAAAAACCTCTATAAAAGCCCCTCAGTCTCAAGGTGTGCTGCGCGCCGATGAGATGCATGGCTGTTGATGTGAAATGATTGTTATCGAGCAACCTCCAGGGACCCTGTCGCATTTCAGTTCTATGACTTACTAAGCACATGGCTCTCGATCTTCCACCATAACCGAGTCCATTAATATGAGGCGGCAAATACAAGGTAGCCAAGGAGGTGGAAACGTGGGTTCTGCTATGTCAAGACTGCTTGGCAGCTACAACAGGAAAACACAATTAATTAGCAGGGGTACAAAATAAGAAAGTAGTTATTACTTAACTTTGTTGTAGTCCGTGATCTGTTGGCTGAAACTAATGGAAGACGCGACTAGACTAAACGTCTGTAGAATGACATAGTTTACAAGTCACTAATCTTGCAGTGGCGAATTAATTCCTCGTAATCTTGAATGTCGGATCCGGTGAGTTTGAAGAGTAACTTGGAACGGGGCTACAATGACTTGACGGCAGCAATGACTGAGCTGCAGACGATGACTAAGGTCGGCGCTGGCTGACCACTGAGCGCTGTATCTGTCACAACTGCACTGCTCTCCTGCTGCACATGAAGTGGTTTAGCGCGCCTCGCAGCGAGCATAGGTACTGCGACTGGCTGTGTACTCTTTGGCTAACACAGCCGCCCTTCTGCTCCGGTTATCGAGAGAATCGCATCCGGCGGATCGATCTCTCAGGTGGCGGTGAGGTCGTATGGCTGAGGACATCACAAGGTGGACGATATTTCCCTAGCTTCTCGTGGCACTGAGATGGAACCCTCGAAATTTGCTCTTGCTCCTACCAGAGGAATCGGTGGGCCGCTGGTAGATACTAGCACTCAGACTAACATGAAGGCACTAGTAGCCAGTCCTCCAGACTCGGTTAATAGTAATGGAATGCATGCTGGTTGTCAGAATGCGTTTATAATTTGTAAACGGGGAGAGAGGGCGGCTTCGATAAAGTTTCACCATTCTGGATACAAAAGGTTTAAGGGCATTGCTGGAATCTTAAAATCTGTCAAGCACCAGTGAAATGGGACCCTGTTGGTCGGGACTTATACTTTCCAACAAGTGACGTACCTCCAGAAAGTTCAGTGCCTCGGGGAATATGCGATTGAAACTGAACTGGAGAACATCTTGAACTACAGCAAAGGTGGTGTGGCTTGCAGGTGTCTGGTTGGCATTTCCTGAGAAGAACTGAAAGCTGAGTGATCCCCATTGTTGACGTGGAAGACATCATGGAAAGGGTGGATGGCGATCTTGTCAAATCAAACTCTTTTGTGCTTACACATAACAGCACCAAGCTTGCAGAGCATGTCGAGGCAGGCTTTCTTCACCTAAGCATGGAGTCTAATTTCATCAACCTGGTGTACTGTTTTAAATGACAGTACTTTGGGTGTGCTACTCTTGGTTGTAATGCAGAAGCCACTTATGGCACATGTGGTAAAGTCACACATGAAGAATTTGGTTGTTCATCTCCTCCAAAGTGTGTCAACTGCTCTGGAGATCACTCTGTCAGAAGTAGGAACTGCAGTGTCTTCCTTGAAGAACGAAAGATCCAGTAGCTAAAAACGACAAAACGCATTCGATATGGTGAATCCAAAGAGATATACAAGTCCCTACATCCACCCACGTTTGCTACGTCCTTTGGTCCCATTCTCAAACAGCCAGTACACAAAACCAGTGCTGCTACACAAACAGAGGTTGCTGGTGTCAGCACTAGTACCTGCATTTATCAATCCATTTGTGATTTTGTGCTGTTGCAGTGACTTCGAAGAGCCCTACCTCCCCCCCCCCCCCCTCCCAGAACTTCTGAAAACGCCATGCTTGCTGATGCTGACGAATCCCCTGTTCCTCCAAAAATCCTCCGGTCTTGTCCACCGTACAGCGATGCCATACCATATCCGCAGTTGCGACTGGAAAGCCTCCTCAGCCCAAAAAATCAATCAAAGGCGGAAAATTGCCTACTGACGGAGACGTGAAGTACCCAGTCCATCGGTATCGACGTCATCCTCTCTGACGTCTCTCACGAACCTTCTTCAGAGGTGATGGACCATGATGTCAGACTGAAGCAATCATCTTGCCCCAAGACTGAGCCCGTACCCATTTTAGCCTCACCTTCCTGGCAGAAATTGAGGATGAAAGTGCTAGCCCTGTGGCTGATGGCTCCCGTCTTTCAGTGGAATATTAACGGGTTCAGGGCAGATGTGCAGGAACTGAAACTCCTAGCATAGGAACGGCCCCTGTGCTTGTGTTTGCGGGCAATGCATTTTAAAACTTCTGATGCAGCTGTACTATGCGGCTATATGCTCTATCTCAATGATGATTTGACTTGTGAAAGGACCAAGCAAGGACTCGCTGTGTTTGTCAATAATGAGCAACACTCTTCTCCTCACCCCCTGGCTACTGACCAGCAAGCAATTGCAGCTGAAATGCATGTGTGTTCGAGGATCACCGTTTGCTCGCTGTATTTACCTCCACAAAATGCAACAGAGTCTGAGATATTCACAGGTGTTACGGAACAACTCCCTCAGCCATTTCTCTTATTGGGAGGCTTCAGCGCCCATCAAGTCTTGGCGGGTTAGGCCCCTACTTGCCCTCAGGGTCGGGTTTTAGAGAGCCTTATGATGTCTTACGAGCTGCACATCCTCAGCACCAGTGTTCCCACTCATTTCTGTGCTGCTACTAGATCATTTTTAGCAACTGACCTCTCTTTCTTTCTCTCCAGCCCTCGCAGAGTCTGATCGGTGGGAGGTTATTGACCATCTTTATTCCAGTGACCACTTTCCACTCCTCATTCACCTACTAGATGGAACGTTACCTGATCGAAAGCCACCTAAATGGATGGTCAGCAGGGCTAATTGGACGATGTTCAACCAGCAGGCTGTGTTCGAACACCACGATAGTGTCCAGGTATGGTGGACCATATTATACGAGTGATGCATCGTGCCACTGACTTATCCAGCCCAAAGTTCTCAAGTCATATTGTGAGGCGACTGTACCTTGGTGGACCGATAAGTACTGTTCAGCTATGGGAAAGAGGCTTGCAGATCTTCTACAGTTTTAATGCCACCCAACAACAGACAACCTCACAGTCTTTCACTTCACGAGAGCCAAGGCTCGACACGTAATTAAGGAGAGCAAGAAAAGGTCCTGGCAAGAGTTCCTGGACTCCATCAACCACTCCACTCGTTCTACAGAGTTATGGGAGGCCATCAGAAGGATTTCTGAAAAATATAGCAATAGTGGCAGTACTAAAACAAGAGTGCCTTCAAACAAACCCTAGAGACATCACTCAGACGATGACGGAGCATTTTGCCAGCCAGGATTAGGCTTTTCACCGCTACCGTGCAACTGCAGAGAGGGGCAAGCTGGACATCAGATCTCACAATTCTGAGTCTTAAAGCTGCCCGTTGTCCATGTTGGAGCTGGAATCGGCACTATCTGAGACTCATGACACTGCACCCAGTCACGACCATATACGATACTACATGCTTCGACATTTGCAAGCAGCGTCAAAGGAAATCCTCCTCTAATGTTTTAATGTGATATGTCCAGCACGTCACCTTCCCAAGTCTTGGAAAGAGGCAATTTTGATATCTTTCCTCAGATCAGGAGAAGAGCGCACATGTTCCAGTAATTATCGGAGCATCGGAGTGTTGCCTAAGGAGCTGTGTGGGAAAGACCCTGGAGCGAATAGTTAGCCGTCGTCTCGTCTGGTTGTTAAGAGTCGAGGCAATTTTTTAGCCACTCTCATTGTAGTTTCCGAAGGTTTCGGTCCACTGTCGACAACCTGACCCTATTAGAGTTGACTATTCAGCAGGCTTTCCTACTAAAACATCACTGTCTTGATGTATTGTTTGACACCAGTGAGGTGTAGGACACAGTATCCTCTTGAAGCTCCTTCAGTGGGGGTTTCGTGGCCAGCTCCTCATCCTCGCATGGTCCTTCCAGTCTAAGCGCTTGTTTGGGTCCTGAGCTGGTGACATGCTGTCGCATCGTTTTTACCAGGAGAATGGCGTTGCTCAGTACTGTGTTTTAAGTGTTACCCTCTCCACCATAGTCATCATCAGCATCATATCTACGGAGAGGAGTCCTTCAAATGGTTCAAATGGCTCTGAGCACTATGGGACTTAACAGCTATGGTCATCAGTCTCCTAGAACTTAGAACATCTTAAATCTAACTAACCTAAGGACAGCACACAACACCCAGTCATCACGAGGCAGAGAAAATCCCTCACCCCGCCGGGAATAGAACCCCGGAAACCCGGGCGTGGGAAGCGAGAACGCTTCCGCACGACCACGAGCTGCGGACAGAGGAGTCCTATACAGTGCTCCTTATTTACAGACGATTTCACTGTTCTCTGTTCGTCCTCCAGTGTTTGCAACAGCGACCCATCAGTTGCAGTTTACAGTGCTAAGGTTATAGGTGTGGGCTGCAGATAAGTGTGTGTGTGTGTGTGTGTGTGTTGAGTTCATTGTGAACGTTCTCCTCGTATTTTTAATTTACGTGACTTACATACAGTGGATATCATTCTACATTTTAAAACCTCTTGGAGATTTCTGGGGCCATTTTTGATTCGAAACTGTTGTGAGAGAGACCTGAAAGCAAGGACCTAGACCGCAGTGAATATCATAAAGTACCTTAGACACAAGTACTAACGAGCTGACAGGGCGGATCTGCTCCAGTTTCATAGGTCTTTTGTGCATTCATGGCTAGACTACGGATGCACAGTTTACAGGTCAGTGACGCCTTCTTAATTATTGACGCTATCCACCATGATGGGATTAGGCTGGCCTCAGGTGCTTATAGGACCAGCCACTCACCACCTGGCGGCAGCTCCTCATAGTGCATTGTGCATGTAATTTGCTTGCAGTTCCAACATCCCATGGATACCATACCGCTGCTCATCCACATTCAGAATGCCTATTCTCCATTATTCCAGGAGCAACATTGCATTTGGGATCTTTGTGCAGCATGTGCAGGATTCACTTGGGAGCACGACGTAGAATCCCAAATCCAGGGATTAACCACCTACCACCACCGTTAATGCACGCCCAGTGTAGTTTTAGTTTTGTTGCAATTCAGCAGAAATGCACTCCTACATATGTTTTTGATACATTAGTTTATGACATTTTAACTGAGCACTACAGCTCTACAGTTGTCTTTATGGATGGTTCCAAACATGGGGGGACTCCATTCCATTGGTTGCTCTGTTGTTTTCTCTGATCGTGCCCTAAAGGGCCGACTGCATCGAGACTTTACTGTCTTCTTCGGAGAATTATATGCAGTCTTGCTGGGACTACAGCAGATGAAATATGCTTCAAGTGCTGAATTCCTTGCCTGTTCAGATCCTCTGTGTGTCTTTCACTCTACGCCTGTACCCGGGAAATAAAGTAGTCCACTCTACGGAGAATGTTGGGTTACATTAGCGGTATGTGGGTGAGCGATATCTTGTTGGAAAATACCCTCAGCAATGCTGTTCATGAATGGCAGCACAACAGATCGAATCAGCAGACAGATGTACAGTTTTGCGGTTAGGTTACGTAGGATAACTACGAGAGTGCTCCTGGTGTTATACGAAATCGCACTCCAGACCATAGTTCCAGGTGTAGGTGCAGTGTGTCTATCACGCTTATAGGTTTGATACAGGCCATCAGCTGGCCTCCTTCTAACCAACAGGGCCATCATTGGACATCGAAGCAGAACCAGCCTTCACCAAAAACATAAAAGACCTGCACCCTCCCCTCGAATGATCCCTCGCTCGACCCAAGTCGCAAATGGCGGTGGTTTGGGGCCATGTGGATTGCACGTCGGTGTATTGCACACTGCAGGGCGTCTGCTCCGGAGCTGTCCTTGAAGTAACCGACTTGTAACAGTTCGTTGTGTTACTGTGATGCTAAGTGCTGCTCGAACTGCTGCGGCAGATACTGTACGATGCGACAGATACGCAGACCAAACACGATGGTCTTCCCTCTCGGTAGTGCCAAGTGACCATACGGAGCCCGGTCTTCTTGCCATCGCACATGCCGGCAATCATGTACAGAGGCTACATTCCCGCCACATCTTTCTGCAATATCGTAGAAGGAACATCCAACATCTCGTAGCCCCATTTCACTATCTCGTTCAAACTCAGTGCGACGTTGATAATGGCTTCTTTGTCGCCTTAAAGGCATTCTTCACTAACATTAACTCATCATGTCCATTCGCAAAGGTAACTAACACTCACGACCATTACTCCGTGTATTTAATGCAAATCAAATTCACTCTTACGTGACCGGTGCGAATTGTGAATAGACATTATCGTTCAGATGTTGAAACACGCCTACCAATTTTTATTTATGTTGTGCAATTCCTTCTTTGTGCTGCGATTTTTTCCGTCAGTGTAATTATGAATGTGGTGTCACCGCCAGACACCACACTTGCTAGGTGGTAGCCTTTAAATCGGCCGCGATCCATTAGTATACGCCGGACCCGCGTGTCGCCACTGTCAGTGATTGCAGACCGAGCGCCGCCACACGGCAGGTCTAGAGAGACTTACTAGCACTCGCCCCAGTTGTACAGCCGACTTAGCCAGAGATGGATCACTGACAACCACGCTCTCATTTACCGAGACGATAGTTAGCATAGCCTTTAGCCTTCAGCTACGTCATTTGCTACGACCTAGCAAGGCGACATAGCATTTGATATTATTTTATATTGTGGTTATAACATGTACCGTCAAGAGAGATGTTCTACAATTGTGGATTAAAGTTAAGTATTACATCAACTACGTACTTTATTTGCTACTATTAATTCCTTTAACTGTTCCAGACCTCACGCCAATCTGCGTGAGCTTAACGCGTGCCTTTCATATTCCTCTCATTGTGACTTGGCAAGCCAGCCAAGTCACAACAATGAAATTCGAAAAGACGGGTTGATTTGGGTTGAAATGTGGCAGCGGGATGGAAAACAATTGACCTGACATCTGCAGTAGACGTGGCCACAGCACTGCAGTAGGGGTCGAGCAGTGGCGTGGAAACATACAGTGCACGGGGAATGGCACGAACTTCAGGCATGCCTGTGACCACGGTGCCTAACATTTGTTGCTAGCGTGGAAGTGTACAATGAATGACCACGCATCATTCTGTGGGCAGATGAAGGCCGTTTTCGTCTCCAGGGACATGTCAATACAAAACCTTTCTGAATGTGGATAACGGAAAGTCCAAACGCACATCAACCGGTACCTATTGTGTTACATACTATTTCTCGATTTCAACCTGTGGCAGAAGACGGTCGTCAGCATATTGAACATGTCTTGCACCAGTTTCACGACAGTAGAGAACCGATTTCAGTGTAGCTTTTTACTCCGTTTTTGGTCCCAGTGTAATTAAAAACGGGATTTCCCATTCGATGTTGTGCGGTCTTGCCGTCGTGGATGGATGTACCTAACTAACAGCGCAACAAGTCTTGAATGTCGAACTAGTGCGGTCATGCGCATTGCTCAGTACAGTTGGTTGAATGTACAACTCACACCATATCCATCGTATTGACATTTATCTGTCATCTGTAGCCGAACCCATATACGAGGGCTGTCCAGAAAGTAAGTTACGATCGGTCGCGAAATGGAAACGACTATGAAAATGCGATAAAGCTTTGCAAAGATGTGTTGGGCAGTGTCTCTAGTATGACTCTAGGTAGAATTATGTCACTCTTTTCATTCTTGAGCTCTTAGTGAGCGCGTAAAGATGTTATAGAAAATAGTGTCTCCCGCCAAGTACGAGGGCCTGGTGAGAATTTTCCCCTGAAGCTATGCAACCAACATTACATAACTGTCGTGCGGTTTCTTCTTCAAGACAATTCTCAGCCTCATTCTGCAGGGGCAATGAAGATGTTCCTGCATCGTTTCAATTGGAAATGTTTGGCTACCCACAATACAGCCCGTAATTGTCTCCCACTGAGTTTCATCTCTGCTCAAACGAACCGCTGGCTATGAAGACAACATTTTGGCACAGACAACGAGCTTTAGGCCAGCGTAGAGAATTGGCGGAAAGCACTGGCGGCTGCCTTCTATGATGAGGGTATTGGAAAGTTGGTACAACGCTACGACGAATGTCTGAGTCAGAACGGCGACTACGTAGAGAAGTAGCTGAAAGGTGTAGCTAACTGTTACAAATGAAACATTTCTGATTTTCACTGTGATTTTCATTTCGCGATCAATCGTAACTTACTTTCTGGACAGCCCTCGTACGTTATGACGCTTACACAGACACCTATTGGAAGAATTTCGTTATTTCTTTCGTTGATAATATTACATTCAAATTTGATGTCACTTTGAGCAGCAGTTCTTTTTTTACATCGCTTAATTTTAATTACCCTGTATACTAAGGACGCCAACGGCCTTGACGCAGTGGTAACACGGGTTTCCGTCAGATCACCGAAGTTAAGCGCTGTCGGGTTGGGCTAGTACTTAGATGGGTGACCATCCGGCCTGCCGAGCGCTGTTGGCAAGCGGGGTGCACTCAGCCCTTGTGAGGCAAACTGAGGAGTTACTTGATTGGGAAGTAGCGGCTGCGGTCTAGGAAACTGACATACGGCAAGGAGAGCGGTGTGCTGGCCATATGCCCCTCTATATCCGCATCCAGTGACGCCTGTAGGCTGAAGATGACACGGCGGCCGGTCGGTATCTTTGGGCCTTCATGGCCTGTTCGGGCGGAGTTAAGTCTTTTGTACATTGAGAACATTAGAGGTGCTGTTACATCTCCTTGGGGCACAACCAATGTTACCTGCATTTCCTGTGGAATATTCGCTGTGTAACGTACTGGTTTCTGTTAGCCAAATATTTCTCGGCCAGCCACATATCAGTGAAAATATTTTGAAAAATCGACAACATGGTACATTATGTAACGTCTTTCGTGGATCCAGAAAGACGAAATCTACCGGTTGATGTGCACTTACTGTTCGCAAGATGTCTATGAATAAAGCAAGCTGCGCTCGAATGCTTCACCCTGAAGTTTTGTTTGTTTTCCTCCTGAAACGCCGTATTGCTGCTTAGAAGATGCTCTAAGATCCTGCGACAGACGGGTGTTAGCGAAATGCAACGGATGGTACGATAATAGCGCGCATACCCAGCAGCAGTACCGCCGAACGAGGTGATGCAATGATTAGGACGCTGAATTTCTATTCGGAAGGAGTGGAAAAAAGGAAGAAAGTAAAAAATACCTTTCTGGAAAAAAAATCGCTATTGGCAGACGAAAACTTCCCATGTGGCGCCAGAAGCTGTATTGAGTTCACAACGAACTGCGCGACGCATCCCCAGGGATAAAAATGCTTTCTAACGCAAGTAAGCTCCCACCGCTGTAGTGCTATTATAGGTATGTTTGGGTTCCCCTTCATTCGTCTTAACCTATACTTTTAAACTGCAAATAGCAGCCGGCCGGAGTGGCCGAGCGGTTAAAGGCGCTACAGTCTGGAACCGCACGACCGCTACGGTCGCAGGTTCGAATCCTGCCTCGGGCATGGATGTGTGTGATGTCCTTAGGTTAGTTAGGTTTAAGTAGTTCTAAGTTCTAGGGGACTTATGACCACAGCAGTTGAGTCCCATAGTGCTCAGAGCCATTTGAACCATTTTTTTGCAAATAGCACGTCAGAGGTTATCAAGGATTACCCTTTCTTTTCGTTTCACAATGTCTGCTAAAAAATTCTGCATGACGTTATTGGTCTTACTCTTTTACGCTGTTAACGATCGACATATTCCGCTGTTAACGATCGACATATTCCGTGGGCGGACTACGCTGCAGAGGTTTCGCTGGCAAGCACTTATACATCCTCCATGCAGTCCCGATCTCTCCCCATGCAATTTCCATATTTTCGGAGCCCTGAAGAAAGAAATTCTTCGACGAAGAGGTTCTCGCGTATTCCGTAGGCAACAGCAAACATTTCATCATAAAGCCATTGACCATTTTGTCTGACAGTGGGATAAACGTACTAACAGTTACGGCGATTACTTTTGAAATAATAAACAGTTTACAAACATTTTTCCCATCTGTCTCGTTTTCATTTGACTTCCTCTTGTGGTAATGTAAGTTATTCAGTTGGAACTTTAATCAAATTTCTTTTAAATTGTGTTGTTTTATTTGATTATAATTTCAATATTTTCTTTTCATTTCTACGTTGTTTATTAACAGTAGTTGGTATTAACATATTTTATATCTCTGTATATAACATATTGTTACCGTGGTTACTGAGCATGTAGGACCTGTTTTGTTTCCAGATAACAGCTCTAAAATTTACAGCCATAAATTGATGTCACCGCTCTCCCCTCCCCCCCTAAACGCTTACCACTAATATGTCCTCTCTCCCACTCTCTCCCCCTCCCCGCCCCCGCACACACACACACACACACACACACACACACACACACACAACTGTGTTTTTGTTTTCATTCCGTTAAGAAGATCGGAATGGCTATGAGAAGTAGCTACAATAGAGGCCAGGACAATTCAGACTGCTTACCCACCACATATAGACTGGTTCTGTGATTAAAGCAGATAGTTTCGAAGGACGTAAATAGAAATGCGTAAAACTAGGTCGTAGAGAAAGTGTAATTTACAGCAGACGTGATCGAAGAAGAATATAAGGGTTTTATTACAAGGAATGTGAATCAGAGAAGCAAACTATAATCAATTACAGTTTAATGATTATTCAGAGGTGAGAAGCTTATTTTGGGTTTTGATCTAGTAAACATGAACATTGCGCTCTGTGTCACCGAATTTTGTAATGCTTCTTGCTGTGTCTAATGATGAAGAACACGACTGATAGTTATTCTCGTGAGCCTGCGTAGGAGTAAATTTACGGCTACGTATCGACTGATAGACCTTGAACGAGGCCGGCTTAATTTGACGTGTAACTGCGCGCTGCTGATAAACAAAAAGTTGATATCCTTGGTGGATGTCGAAACTTGTTAACAGAGCGAAATTGCTCCTGAGGCAACACAATAAAGATTTTGTTTCTTTTGGAAAGAGACCAGCCAAAAAAGTGAAGAGATGAAGTTTTATAGTCAGCCTAGAAGGTTCTCGCCAAGTTGTACGCTAGACACTTCAGCCCCGTTCTGAGCACCTGAATTTAAGTTTTGTAATAGATACCAAGGTCGCACAGTGATGCATGGCTCCTCTATTATAAATTCATTCTTGCTTGAGATAATCGCTCTCGAGTAATTAGTCAGTGGAAAACATTGCCGTGCAGTTATCGAAGAGGTACTTGACAACTCGTTGGAGGCAGGAGATCGCTGAGAAAGTTCATTGTTTTCGTTGCTTACCGTCATCCATCAACGCAAATTTCCAGTGACTTCTTGGGATGGTTCAACCCAGACAACAAAATCATTTGTAGCCAGTGATCATCCTCTTGTCTTGAAGGTAAAGGGTGCAACAAAATTTCATCAAGATCGGAATAAATAGAGCGTGTAAATTTTACGTTGACAAACCAGAATAACTGGAAAAATAAGCTTCACACGAAAAAATGTGTAGAATCCAAAGTCGATTATTTTCGAGTTGGACATCTGCTGGTGATAAAATTAGCACGCCACCCCAGCCCCCTGGGGTTGGGGCTGGAGGCAACTATAAAATTTCAAATGGGAACCCCCATTTCTTATTGGAGAAGCAGATTCTACATAGAAAAAACTACGTACATTTTGTCTTAAACACTGCCGGCCGGGGTGGCCTAGCGGTTCTAGACAGTTCAGTCTGTAACCGTGCGAACGCTACGGTCGCAGGTTCGAATCCTGCCTCGGGCATGGGTGTGTGTGATGTCCTTAGGTTAGTTAGGTTTAAGTTCTGGGGGACTGATGACCTCAGAAGTTAAGTCCCATAGTGCTCAGAGGAATTTGTACCATTTTTTCTTAAACACTTGTTTTGATTCTTGGTACTTGGCGCTGTAATTCAAGAAAATCCATGTTCTCATTTTTGCGTGGAAAATGGTTACGGGTAAATAAAAAATACTTATTTACTTCGTAAATTTTGATTCGCTAAAACAAAAACTCTCCCTCTCTTCCCATCGAGAACCAAATATTAATTTTTTCCGCAGATTCGGATAAGTTTTGTTGGGTCAACATTTGTAAATTTCTAATTCCTCTCTCTCAAACTTCACCCTATAGGGAGGGAGGGTCAGTTTTAGTTTTCGCGAATCAAAATTTACGAAGTAAATACTTTTTATTTATCCGCAACCATTCTCCACGCAAAAATGAGAACAAGAATTTTCTTGAATTACTGCGCCAACTATCAAGAATCAAAACAAGTGTTTAAGACAAAATGTGTTTTTTTATGTAGAATCTGATTCTCCAATAAAAAATGGGGGTTCCCATTTGAAATTTTAAAGTTGCCTCCTGCCCTACCCCCAGGGGACTGGGGTGGCAGGCTAATTTTACCACCAGCAGATGTTCCACTCGAAAATAATCAACTTTGGATTCTACATATTTTTTTGTGTGAAGCTTATTTTTCGAGTTATTCTGGTTTGTCAACTTAAAATTTACACCACACACACACACACACACACACACACACATATATATATATATATATATATATATATATATATATATATATTTGTAACACCATATATATATATATATATATATATATATATATATAGGGTGTTACAAAAAGGTACGGCCAAACTTTCAGGAAACAATCCTCACACACAAAGAAAGAAAATATGTTATGTGGACATGTGTCCGGAAACGCTTACTTTCCATGTTAGAGCTCATTTTATTATTTCTCTTCAAATAACATTAATCATGGAATGGAAACACACAGCAACAGATCGTACCAGCGTGGCTTCAAACACTTTGTTACAGGAAATGTTTAAAATGTCCTCCGTTAGCAAGGATACATGCATCCACCCTCCATCGCATGGAATCCCTGATGCGCTGATGCAGCCCTGGAGGATGGCGTATTGTATCACAGCCGTCCACAATACGAGCACGAAGAGTCTCTACATTTGGTACCAGGGTTGGGTAGAGATGTTAGTACTGTAGAGCAATGAGTCACATGTCAACACAAGCACCGAAGTCAACATTACCTTCCTTCAATTGGGCCAACTGGCGATGAATCGAGGAAGTTCAGCACATACTGACGAAACTAAAATGAGCTCTAACATGGAAATTAAGCGTTTCCGGACACGTGTCCACATAACATATTTTCTTTATTTGTGTGTGAGGAATGTTTCCTGAAAGTTTGGCCGTACCTTTTTGTAACACCCTGTTTATATGTGTGTGTGTATAAGAAAGGTCTAATGAACTTATGTCCGGAAACGCATGGTTTCCACGCTAGAGACCATTTGTTAAATCATACTTTGTTACAGAGACTGCGGACTAACACGCGCTGTACTATGCAGCCAAAATTACAGTATGCATGGCTTCCTCCTAGAGAGTGGTTCTGTTCCTCAGACGTCATGCCCTAGCGCCCTCTCGTGCCATAGTAATTGGCAATGTTGTGTCCGATTACTTCTCTTGCCGACTCACTTTGTGATACAGCGTTGTACACAATGGTTTCTATAAGAATCGAGAGCTTGCCGGCATGGTGTTTGCTTACGGAAAGGCAAATGGCAACGGGCGGCAGGCAGCAAGGTTGTATCAGGAGACCTATCCCCGCGGACAGCAACCATAGCATTCAATGTTAGCAACAGTGTTTCGCCGTTCATATGAGTCAGGGTCGTTTCAGGAAACAGGAAGTCATGTAGGACGTACCCGAAACGTTCAGACATCAGACTTGGAGGAACACTGTGGAAGGCGACCGCCGTGTCACTACCAGGCAATTTGCCCGCCAGTACAGGGTAAGCCAGACGACCGTGTGGAACATTCTCCAAGAGAATTGTTACTACCATTGTGCAGGGCTTACTAGCGACATACATTCCACATCGGGAGCAGTTATGTCACTGGTTTCTTCACCAGGCAACCACGATCCATTGATTTGTTTAATCCATTCTATTCACAGATTTACGGGGAGTGGTATCTTCAATTTTCATAACAGTCATCTGTGGTATGGTATGGTGACAGCGAATCATCAGCATCAGTGCAGCTAGAATGTGTGAGTCGAGATAACTGCCGACCGTATTTTCCTTTCACGTCGACTAATAGACCGGATCTATGGGTACCTTTGCCTCCCGTGCTGGAAGAAGTCACATTAATGATTAGAAGGGTTATATGGCTGCTACATGATAGTGCTCCAGCTCACTTCGCCATTAACTTCCGGTTGCATCTCAATCGTTTCTTCCCAGGTCGATGGATTGGACGAGGGAGTCCAGTTCCATGGACTGCTCGTTCACCGGATCTCAACCCGAGCGATTTCCGGTTATGGGGCCATCTCAAAAGTAAAGTGTATGCAGAGTCCGTTCCAGATGAGAAAACTCTGGAGCAGTGTTTTTATGCTGCCTTTGACACTGTTCGGATGCAGCCTGGCCGATGTGAACGTATGAGACAGAACATGATACGGTGCGTACACGCATGCGTTGAGTCACATGGAAATCATGTTTTGTTGGCTGCATGCTACAGCGCGTATTAGATCTCGGTCTCTGTAACAATGTGTGATTGAATAATGGTCTCTGGCATGGAAGCCATGCATTTCCAGAAAAAAAATGGTTGAAATGGCTCTGAGCACTATGGGACTTAACATCTATGGTCATCAGTCCCCTAGAACTTAGAACTACTTGAACCTAACTAACCTAAGGACATCACACAACACCCAGTCATCACGAGGCAGAGAAAATCCCTGACCCCGCCGGGAATCGAACCCGGGAACCCGGGCGTGGGAAGCGAGAATGCTACCGCACGACCACGAGCTGCGGACATGCATTTCCAGACATGAGTTCATTAGACCTTTCTTGTTCAGTATCCTGTGATTGATCAGTCCTTAGAGTTTGTACACGGTGGGAAAAATAACCCTATATACAGGGCTATTACAAATGATTGAAGCGATTTCACAGCTCTACAATAACTTTATTATTTGAGATATTTTCACAATGCTTTGCACACACATACAAAAACTCAAAAACTTTTTTTAGGCATTCACAAATGTTCGATATGTGCCCCTTTAGTGATTCGGCAGACATCAAGCCCATAATCAAGTTCCTCCCACACTCAGCGCAGCATGTCTCCATCAATGAGTTCGAAAGCATTGTTGATGCGATCTCGCAGTTCTGGCACGTTTCTTGGTAGAGGAGGTTTAAACACTGAATCTTTCACATCACTATGCGTGAAACTTGCCCGCAGGCATTCAACCATTTCTTCGCTCACTGCAGGCCGACCCGTTGATTTCCCCTTACAGAGGCATCCAGAAGCTTTAAACTGCGCATACCATCGCCGAATGGAGTTAGTAGTTGCTGGATCTTTGTTGAACTTCGTCCTGAAGTGTCGTTGCACTGTTATGACTGACTGATGTGAGTGCATTTCAAGCACGACATACGCTTTCTCGGCTCCTGTCGCCATTGTGTCTCACTGCGCTCTCAAGCGCTCTGGTGGCAGAAACCTGAAGTGCGGCTTCAGCCGAACAAAACTTTATGAGTTTTTCTACGTATCTGTAGTGTGTCGTGACCATATGTCAATGAATGGAGCTACAGTGAATTTATGAAATCGCTTCAATCATTTGTAATAGCCCTGTATATTATTATGTGCGATTAGACCCTGTTGGATCACGCAAAGCGTCTTGATTCTTTTTACTTTTTTTCCACACTGCTCATTTTTTTCTGCATGGGCTCTCTCCCTTTCCTCTGTCCATTTTGTTCTTGCTTTCTTCGGAGCTTCGTTCTCTGACTTAACCTCCCATCTGTCAAATTTCTGCTTGGATGCCTTTCTGTCCAAAATATCTGAATAGTTTATCTGAGCTTTTTGTAGGTCCTTTTTGACCTCTTGTATCCAGGGTATAGTTTTAAGTCCTTCTATGTACTTAAGAACTTTGTGCGTAGGTTTTATTTTGGGAAGCCTAGAGACATGCCCATAAAATTTTAATCGCCTTTTTATAATATCTGCTGCAAGGTTGGACTATTTCTCAGTTATTTGACGAGATTTTAGTCTACAGCCCTCTTCTGTTTCCTTTGACCCTATTATCTTTCTGATGATTTTACGTTCTTCTTTTAATAAGTTTTCTGGTCACCTTTTAAGTGGACTGTCAGGGTTTCACTGGCATACAGGACTTCAGTTTTTAATACTGTATAATGTTTTTGGACAAACATTTTTTTTGTACACCTTGTAGGTTCACCCATAGGCTCTCTTTGGGTTTTGGAGGCGAACGTTCTGTGCTATTTTTCTCTCGCCCCTTAGGTTCAAGGACTCTATTGATATTGACTGTATTTTGTAGTCAAGTTTTGGGTGTCAGCTTTTGTGACGATGAAATCAGACTTTATGAAAGATATTTGGAGATCAACTTTCTCTGCACATTCGTTAAGGGTGTGATCGCTGTTCTCTCATCATCCGCTATTAAGGCTAAGTCGTCAGCAAAAGCTAAAAATGAAATTCTTTTGTCATCCTTGATCCGCCCCATATGAATAGGTTTCCAGAAGTTTTTATCCTTCAGTTCCTGTTCCCATTAACGAATGACCTTGCGCAGCACAAGGTTGAATGGGAGAGGAGATAGACAATCACATTGTCGGACACCAGTTTTGATCAGTAATGGCTCGGATATTTCACCCATGAATTTCACCTTGGCGGTAATATCGGTCAATGTTTCTTTGATGAGGTTAAGGTTTTTTGGATCTAACCCTTGTTCTTCAAGGATATCAAAAAGTGCTTGGCGGTCATCCCTTTTTAAAGTCAACAAACATGCAAATTATTGGGCTGTTTCTGACAGCTTCGTATTTTAGCACGGTCTTTAGACTGAAAATTTGTTCTGTGCACAAACTACGGGGACGAAAGCCACCTTGTTATTCACCAAATTTTGTTTTCCAGTTGCTCTTCTGCTCTTTGAAGAAGACAGGCCGATAGAACTTGGTATGCAACCTGAAGTAGGGGTATGCCTCGATAATTATTTACATCAGATTCGTCTTCTTTTTTGCGTAACCGATGAATAACCGCACATTTCCATTCCCCGGGGTAATTTTTCTGTCTCCTAAATATCTGAAATAATTATGACTAACTCTGAGAAAATTTGGTCCTAGAGTTTTCAGAAGTTCAGCAAGAATCCCATCTTCACCAGATGTTCCATTGTTTTCTAATTCAATAATGTGTTTGTGAATTTCTTCTTGTGTTGGTGGGGATGATACAGGCTGCGTGTAAGTAGGTCTTTCTTCAGGAAATCTCGAAGGTGGTCTCGGACAATTAAGGAGTGTTGAAAAGTAATGGGCCAAGGCCTTACAGTTTTCCTGGTTAGTGAGTGCAAGTTTACCGTCAGATTTGTTGAAACATAAATTTTGTGGGCTGTATCCGTGAATTTTTTTCTGCAAAAGTTCCTTAAAAATCTCGTGTATTGTAGTCGCGGAAATTCAGTTGGTTTTTTCAGGTATTTTCATTGGTCGGCCTAATGATTTTTGCCACTTGTTTCCTAGTTTCATAAAAGTATTGAACATTTTCCAGTGTTTACTTTCTACTGTAGTTAAGAAAAGCTTTTTTTTCGTTTTTCCAAAGCTTTCTCACACTTTGTATCCCACCATGAATGTTTTGTGTTTTTCTTTCATGAAGTCTGATTTCATCGCCACAAAAGCTGACACCCAAAACTTGACTACAAAATACAGTCTTTAGCACTCTGAATTATTGTGGTGTGCGTACTGTAAGAGCCGGCCGGTGTGGCCGTGCGGTTCTAGGCACTTCAGTCTGGAAACGCGTGACCGCTACGGTCGCAGGTTCGAATCCTGCCTCGGGCATGGATGTGTGATGACCTTAGGCTAGTTAGGTTTAAGTAGTTCTAAGTTCTAGGGAACTGTTGACCATAGATGTTAAGTCCCATACTGCTCAGAGCCATTTGATCCATTTGTACTGTAAGACCTTCGGTACACACACCATCACATTATTTGACTTGTCGCTCTAGCGAAATAGGCGAGTGTCAGCAATATGTCTCGTGGTGTTATCGTGGCGTGTTTATCTTCTGCCGTTAGGTCAGACGATAGAAATGCCACTTGCACGCTTAGAGTAGCAGATTGTCGGTGACCTACTTTAAACAGAACTTGATTAATTTTCACACACATTTATTAAAATAATAAAAATCATAGATATTACGTAACTTGAGTCTGGATACTGTTTACAATTGACGATCTGAAGTTCCTTTGGTCTTGGTACCTTAATCTTATTCTCACATATCTCTGATACTTGACAAAGTGTCTATACATTTCTCTTCATAGCTATGTACAGGAATATGATGATCCAGACTAATGCAGACTGGTGCAGACTGACTAATCGGAGGTCTGTACACTCGTTATAATACCTCGCGCGTTCAGGTATCACTGCGCGAGTGTGATCCGCGAGGAGAAAAGGTTCTACGTTAGCAGCAATCTCATTGGCTGCATTACATATTAATACGCGGATCGGCGGAAGCAGAATTTGGTCCGTGTTTACCTCGTAGTGCGGAGACGGACGAGCGCTGCGCCTGCGCTGTTGTGCTTAGCGGGGCGCGCTCTAGTGGGAAAGTTGTGTACGCGCTGACTACGCGGAACTACGTACACAACAATTATTTTACTGGTTTTTTGGTTTCCCTAGTATCTGTCTGGACATTATCCAAGCTTAGTTTCTTTGATTCTTCTGGTGTCAAATTTCTGCAGGTGCACTTTCTTCCTGTGGAATATTTTTGGGGTAAATTTAATTTTTATCGGTGTTAGATACTGGTCTGAGTCTACGTTTGCAGCTGCACGGACTTGGGTGTCATGAACTTCCTTCTCTAGAGGATACGAGATGGTAACATGATCAATCTGATATTCACTGAGCTCTTTTATTGGGGATATTTTGTTTTTACGGATTCTTCCTCAATGATGTTGACATGATTTTAAGGTTGTTTTGTTGGCATATTTCGATAATTATTTTTCCGTTTTTGTTTTTAAATTTATGGGCAGGATATTTTCCTACGAATTTCCAGTATTGGCTTTCTTTGCCTATCTCACTACTGAAATCACTCAATAAGATTTTGATGTCCTGCTTTGAAATTTTAGCCATTACCTTCTCAAGATCGGTCCAGAATTCCTCCAAAGTCAGTGGATCCATTCTTTTAACAATGCTGGTGGGAGCATGACCATTAATGCAGGTATATTTCTTGTTAGCACACTGCATGCGCATTGTCATAAGTCCGTTGCTTATGGGACACACATCTCTTATGGAGTCTGTTATATTTTTGTGTATGACAAAAGTCATTCCTAGAAGCGGAGCACATTTAGGAATATGTTTTTCTGTTTTACACTTAAAGATGCGCAATTTTCCATAATCTACTGTGGCTCAATCTGTGAATCGTGTTTCTTGAAGGGCTAAAACTTGAAATTTTTGTCGATCTAACTCCTATACTGTGTTGTGTAATTTTCCCAGTTGAATTAGAGTGTTGATATTAAATGTGCCTATATAAGTGATAGTTTTGAATGGAAGTCTGCCACAGAAATCCGACTTCCCCCGTGTTCGTGACTGCGCAGGTCCCCCAGGCTCCAAGGCCCGGCTGCCGCCTGTTGGCGGGTGGATTGAGTACCACCTGGGGTAATATTCACGAATCATGATAGCTTATAATTGTTTGTCCAATGTTTCCACTGGATTATTAGAACCAGGGATTGTTAGTTCCTGGAGCAGTTTTTGCAGTCGCCCCTAAATTGGGGAACAGACACTGACCTGAAAGCCACCCATTTTGGGTTCAGACGCGTCTGGGTTTGCTATCGTTAGCTTTTATATTAACCCTAAAAACAGGGCCACCTCTTCTGCCAGCTCCAGCGTAGTGATGATCATCTCCGTCTTCACTGCCGTTGAGGTCTTCACCGTTACCCTGGCAAGCAATCCTCAGAAGGCAGTATCACCTGGGCCAGGGGAAGTAAAGTTTTTTTTTACGATGCGTGACTCCTCCCCTCTTCCTTTCTCAACCGGGCTTGGGACCGGCTGTGGCGGAATTAGTTTAAATATATTTAACTTGATCTGATTAGGGTCATCAGGCCTTCTCTTACATCACACCAGGTTTTCACGTGGAGATCATAGTTACCCAGTAAATAACTATTTTAATATGGCTAATAGTTTTAAAATGATTTAGGTGTCTACAGTGACAATGTGAGTAAATTATACTGTGAACTAATAAAGTTAATACGGGCAATACTTCTATAACTACTACTGCTGCTGTTACTATTAATGACCATATTTAAAAACGCTCCTATCGTAGCACGAAAAAGGCGAAAATGTCCTGGCAGAGTTTGGGATATAAAAGAAGGTCACCAGCTTTTCGACTTATATGGAAGCTTCAAAGACATTTAAATCAAAACATCTTGACATATTTGTGATTTTTTACTCTTTTGTATTTGTACCCATGTAATATAATATCAATGTTTCGAGTTAAGTGAAGTAACATGGTACTTGATGACATGACGTACAACGTAATACATGATATCATGTCACTGAACATGGAATTCGTCATGTCGTGCAGTACGACACAATATGTCATTAAAATTTAGGGTACATGCATCACACTCTGGGATAGTTTGTAATATAGATGCACATACACTCTCGCATACTTAGTACTGTAGCTGCATCCCAGTCTCTAGAAGCACATAAATGTGTGTCTATTTGTGTAACCTCACCGTACATGTTACAACGGATGAAGATTATTGGGTAAACAAACTATCGTTTTGACTTTATCTATTTATATACCTTTGTATACCGATTCGTACAAATTAAAAAGTATAGAAGTAGTGCGGTTCAAAAACATCCCAGAAAGACGTATTTCTTGCACGTAAAATCAAAACGAAGCAACATTTATTTTTGAACGTTCGGAATTTATGTTAGATCGCGGTCTCATACATCGGCGGACCAAATTTCAACCATTGCTCTCGCTCCAATCAGGAGTTATTTAAGGGTAGCGGTTTTTGCACATAAACTCTGAACGTTGCATATACAAATGGTGACATTAGCTGCAGCTTTTGGTAATGGAATTAATCGATTCGCACAATTTGCCTTGGCACCAGATCCGGTTCTTCGCTGAAATGTGGCCGGTGTACTGTAACGTAACTACAGTAAGATGTTCTAATTACTATACAAATGGTCGCTGGCCATATCTAAAACAAAAGATTTCGGCCTCATGATCCTTGCTGGAATAGTAACCGAGCAGCAAGACTCCCAAAAACCGTGATTCTGCGAACGACTTTTCCATTCAGATTTATTTCAGCGTTTCTGCGCTGTAACGATAACAGTAATATTAAGTAGGCGGTACTCGTTTATGCAAATGCTGCACTGCTCCCCAAATTTTTTCCACAGAGAATACGATACACAAACAGTTAAAAATACGGTGATACGCACTGATGAGACAAAACATTATGACCACAAGCCACCCTTCGCCTTGGATGACTCCGAGCACGTGACGCGGTAACAAAAGCATGTACGAGGAGTAGACTCCGACGGGATATCACCCTAGCGAAGATAAGCGCTGTAAATGGGGAAATCCATTGCGGTAACTGAGTCTGACAAAGGGAAGATTATTGTTACAGAGAACCTGTGAACGAGTATCACGGAAACGTCGAAGCTGGTCGAATGTTCACATGCTATCGTTGTGAATACCTACTGGAGGAGGTAGAACGACAGTGAAACTACCACTAGGCGCTAGATGACTGGAAGCCTGCGACTCTTCCAGAACTTGTGGTTTGGCGGCTTGTCTGCTCTGTAAAGTGGCACAATGCTGGTGCACGCACAAGTGTTTCGGAGCTCAGCGTACATTGTTGAACATGGAGCTCTGCAGCAGACCACCCCTACGTGTTCACATATTGACCCAACGACATCGTCAATTACGATTGCAGTGGGCACAGGACCACCGCGATTCGACCGTCGATCAATGGAAACGTCTCGGCCCTTCGGGTGAATCACATTTTCGCTTCACTAGGTCGACGGTCGTCTACACAAACGCCGTCATTGAGGTGAACGGCGGCTCGAATAGTGGAGCGTCCTACGGAAACAAGCTGGTGGGAGCAATATTATGCTGTGGGAGACATTCTCTTGCTCATGCATAGGATCTGTTGTAGTAATCGAAGACACTCTGACAGCTGCGAATCACCTGCCTCCTTTCATGCTTCATGTCTTCCTCGACAGCGGTGTCATCTTTCAGCAGCATGATAGTCCGTGTCTCGGAGTCAGAACCGTGCTAATGTAGTTTGAGAAGCATTCTATTGAACTCACGTTGATGTCTCTGCTACCAAATTCGGCTGATGTAAATCCTATGAAACCCATGTGGGCGCTATCACCGCGTACGCAAATCAGCGGCCCATTATTTACAAGAATCACATGACCCATACGTAGACATCTAATGACACATACCTCCATAAACCTACTAACTGACTGTCGGATCCCTGATACGTAGCCGGCCGAAGTGGCCGCGCGGTTCTGGCGCTGCAGTCTGGAACCGCGAGACCGCTGCCGTCGCAGGTTCGAATCCTGCCTCGGGCATGGATGTGTGTGATGTCTTAGGTTAGTTAGGTTTAACTAGTTCTAAGTTCTAGGGGACTAATGAGCTCAGCAGTTGAGTCCCATAGTGCTCAGAGCCATTTTGAACCTGATACGTAGAATCAGTGATGGATTTCGTTCCAAAGATGGACAAACAATGTTTTGGCACATCACTGTGTAGAATAAATTTTACACGATTCACGCAGAGGTGGTGCACACGACTTACCTCTACCTTAGGCTGCCTTGACGAAGGGCATCCGACCACGATAAACGATATAATAAAATTTTCTAAATGCTGACAAAGTGAGCCCCGTACTAGAGGAGATAAGCTCTAGAGAAAAGAAGGAACAAAGAAAGAGGGAAAGAAGTCTTTTCGAAACACGTAATTCATGTCTCTCTGTATAATACGGTAATGTTCATTTGTGCATCACGTCGCTGAGGATGAATTATCTTTAAAAAATATGGTGACTTTTGATCGCAGCATTTCTTCGCAAAATGTGTCTAAAACTGTTCTGCTTCGATTTGTGTTGGAACTGTGGGAATATATAGCGCAACTGCGAAGGAGACCACTTTAAGAACTCTTGGGTTCGATGGTCTTGATTTCTGTCCTAACATTTTGGGTTATGTCGAGGCACGGAAAGATAGGAATGAATTTACAGACATGCTGCCAACTCAGTTAATACGAAAAACTTACAAAAGTTTTCAGTGAACCAGTATGGGATTCCTTGGAGGAGACATCGTTCTTCATGGAAAAGATGTAAACAACAGTTTGTTGAGACGCACTGGAAGCTCCGATTATTCTTGAGGTAATGACTGTTGTTATGGACAAGATGAGAGAGATTACGAACCGTACGAAGTAGTACTACAAACTGACAGGGTGTCCTCAGGTGGTTTACGAACTGGAAAACGAGAGGCTGAACCATAAAATGTCCAGCGGCTAACAGAGTTTAGGTTCTGAGCAACTGAAACGACATACTGACCGATCCACTGCGGTAATCAAGAGCTTTATGGGCCGTGGAAACCAACTCACTCAGTGCAGAATGTGTAAAATCGATTCTGGGAACAATTTGTATTTACACTTACATTTACGATTGAAGTAGTTTGTTTAATTTGGCCGCATACTGTTTCCATTCTACCACATTTTGGATCTATTGCATACCTCTGCGGTCTTTTTAATTTCCCCACCATATTTCTATTTGCTTTCTCTGTTTAACGTGCTTGATTTATTTTTGGCGAATTTTAAATAGTTGTGTCATTCATATATGCGTTATCAGATCGCTGTTGTGTCTAAAATTTTGTTAGGGTTATTGCCTGATTCAGTATTTTTCGAATGGATTGCAAAATTGACTACGAAACATAGTTTAATTCCATATATTTCCTCCCCCGGTGGTAAAACTTGTTATTAGTTGAATAATTTGTATGTTGAAGAGAGAACAAATATTCTCCCTTTCCTCATGCAATTTCCATATTTTTGGAGCTCGCCGATTAGCTTCGAAGAGGTGCACGCTTGGTGCAACCATGGTTCCGTATGCAACCGTAAACATTTTTCCATGAAGACATTAAACGTACGGCGAATACTTACGAAATAGTCGACAGCTTACTTAATTTTTTCCGTCGGTCTCGTTTTCATTTGACTGCGCCTTATGCAATGAACTGGCAAAAGTCATAGGATACCTTCTAATATCGTGTCATAACTCCTTTCGCCCGGAGTAGTGCAACAACTAGACATAGTATGGACTCAACAAGTCGTTGGAAGTCCCCTGTGGAAATATTGAGGCATTTTGCCCTTGTAGCCGTCCATAATTGCGAAAGTGTTGGCGGTGAAGGATTTTTTTATACCAACTGACCTCTCGGTTGTGTACTTTAAATGTTCCATGGGTTTCGTGTCAGGCGATCTGGGTGGCCAAATCAGTAGCTCGAACTGTCCAGAATGTCATTCATCGTCGTTTGCGAACTTGAAGTCCATGTGGCTGCAGATGGTCCCCAAGTTAACGAATATAACCACTTCCAGCCCACACCATTATGGAGCCACTAACAGCTTGGATCCATGGCTTCTTAGGGCCTGCACCACACTCGAACTGTACCATCAGCTCTTACTAATTGAAATCGGGACTCATCTGACCAAGTCACGGTTTTCCAGTCGTGTAGGGTCCAGCCAATGCCAATGTGTTCATACGAACCCAGGAGAGGCTTTGGGGATGGCGTTCTATTGGCAAAGGCACCCGCGTAGGTCCTCTGCTGCCACAACCCATTAAAGCCAAGTTTCGCAGCACCATCCTAACGGTTACGTTCTTCGTGCATCCCACATTAATTTCGATGGTTATTTCACGCAGAGTTGCTTGTCTGTTAGCTGTGACAACCACTGCGTTGTACGTCGTTAGAGGTTGGTAAGGTGGCTATAATTTCGCGCCTTACAAGCACCCATCCACATAGTTTGCCGTGATCTACAAACACAATTAGATATCATTTGATAGATTGTGCATCGTATATATGAATATTTAAAGGAGACTTACATTGTCATGTACAACTTTTTAATAATTATTAACGCTTATTGCATGAAAGGCGACGGAGTGTCTTTATTATAAAACCGGCGTAATGAATGATTGCCTATACTAGTAGAGGTTGGAACGCCAGTGGAGATGAAACGGAAGGCAGAACTCAAGCTCTGGGTGGATGGCCCGCACAGGTGTTGGTCCAGCTTAAACACAGGAAGTCGCTAGACGGACTTCGTGGCA
Organism: Schistocerca serialis cubense; assembly: GCF_023864345.2. NCBI lineage: Eukaryota > Metazoa > Arthropoda > Insecta > Orthoptera > Acrididae > Schistocerca > Schistocerca serialis. The sequence goes on along the minus strand of NC_064639.1, from coordinate 109,581,959 downwards.
CCTGAGCTCTGGAGCACAATAGGGTGACGGGCGGCCGTTGTAGTAGGGCCGGAAGGATAACCCGAGAATTCTTCCGAACTCTGCAAATTTTAGACGCAGGTGGGAGGAAAGAAGAAGCGGCACCTCGGAAATCACACAGGCTGGGTTATTTCCAACGTTTTTACTCAGAAGCGTACCATTATACGAGTATAGGTTTTTCCTCGCAAACTTTCCGCGCTGGACGACAAAAGACTAAAATATGGTTTATATTAAAAATGAAGAAATTCCTCCACTTGTATTTAAGGAGTCGATTTTATTTTGGCAACTAGTTTCAACGTTGTAACAACGTAATCTTCAGGCCCTATAAAATATACCATACATACAACAACCAATGTGACATCAGTAATCTATGAGTTATTACGTAAACAAAAATATTACAGACATTTTACGTAATGGACGAATTCAATAAATTTAATTACATTTTGGCTGTTTTCATTAAATGCAATCATTCTGGAAATTAACAATTTATGAGGTACCAATAACTACAAATGAAATTATATACACATAATAGTTTTATTACAGATCAACGCCAAGCATTAAATGAAATGGGAGTATATATATAAAAATAACCTGGCTGACAAGCCGTTACGCTTACGGATAATAAACAGTGCTAGAAAGAATATGCATTGCTAATCAGACATATGTAGGGTAAGATCCATTATTAAAGAATAGTAAAGGGCGGGAAAGGTAGAAATAGAGCTATGTTTGAATAACACTTCATCATACTAAAGTCCTGGTTCCTTATTATTCGTTTTGCGACATTATGATTGACGTGGTTTCAGTAACTTGCTTTACTGTCACTTTAATATGATGCAGTGTTATGCAAACATAACTCTGTTTCTACCTTTCCCGCCATTTACTATTCTTTAATAATGCATTTAATGAAAACTACCGGAATGTAATTACATTTGTTGAATTCGTCCACTATTTAATATGTCTATAATATATTTGTTTACTTAATAACTCATAGATTACTGATGTCACATTGGTTGTTGTATGTATGGTATATTTTATAGGGCCTGAAGATAACGTTGTTACAATGTTGAAACTACACTACTGCCATTAAAATTGCTACACCAAGAAGAAATGCAGATGATAAACGGGTATTCATTGGACAAATATATTATACTAGAACTGACATGTAATTATATTTTCACGCAATTTGGGTGCATAGATCCTGAGAAATCAGTACCCAGAACCACCTCTGGCCGTAATAACGGCCTTGATACGCCTGGGCATTGAGTCAAACAGAGCTTGGATGGCGTGTACAGGTACAGCTGCCCATGCAGTTTCAACACGATACCACAGTTCATCAACCGTAGTGACTGGCGTATTGTGACGAGCCAGTTGCTCGGCCACCATTGACGAGACGTCTTCAATTGGTGAGACATCTGGAGAATGTACTGGCCAGAGCAGTAGTCGAACATTTTCTGTATCCAGAAAGGCCCGTACAGGACCTGCAACATGCGGTCGTGCATTATCCTGCTGAAATGTAGGGTTTTGCAGGGATCGAATGAAGGGTAGAGCCACGGGTCGTAACACGTCTGAAATGTAACGTCCACTGTTCAAAGTGCCGTCAAAGCGAACAGGAGGTGATCGAGATGTGTAACCAATGGCACCCTATACCATCACGCTGGGTGATACGCCAGTATGGCGATGACGAATACACGCTTCCAATGTGCGTTCACCGCGATGTCGCCAAACACGGATGCGACCATCATGATGCTGTAAACAGAACCTAGATTCATCCCAAAAAATGACGTTTTGCCATTCATGCATCTAGGTTCGTCGTTGCGTACACCATCGCAGGCGCTCCTGTCTGTGATGCAGCGTCAAGGGCAACCGCAGCCATGGTATCCGAGCTGATAGTCCATGCTGCTGCAAACGCATTTCTCCTCCTTACACGAGGCATCACAACAACGTTTCACCAGGCAACGCCGGTCAACTGCTGTTTGTGTATGAGAAATCGGTTGGAAACTTTCCTTATGTCAGCACGTTGTAGGTGTCGCCACCGGCGCCAACCTTGTGTGAATGCTATGAGAAGCTAATCATTTCCATATCACAGCATCTTCTTCCTGTCAGTTAAATTTCGCGTCTGTAGTACGTCATCTTCGTGGTGTGGCAATTTTAATGGCCAGTAGTGTAGTTGCCAAAATGAAATCGACACCTTAAACACAGCTGGAGGAATTTCTTCATTTTTAATATAAATTTATACCAGCTGACGTCCCACTGTCTTCCATTTCAACTATGGTTGTACGAAGATTAAAATATGTTTGGTCAGCGTTCGGAAGAATCAGTAGAGAGGGAGAATATTCGGAGGTTTCGGTAATATGATTTGTTTTCAGAATCGCGATGATGGGGAGCCGAACCTTGCTGGGAAGCCAGCGGTGGAAAGACGAGGTCTTCCGTTGTGAGCGCTCGTGTGTGACGGCCGCTCGATATCAGCTTTGTTGATACGGACGAACTTTCTGTCTTTGCTCTCAGGAGAGTTTATAGCTAGAACAGTTAAGCACTGTACTGTTGTGAACTTACACGATTCTGGACTTCATCTCCGGGTTGGAAGTCGTCGTGGAGTGCGCAGCGTTCAGTAATTGAGAGCACTTCCTCTGCCTATACGTTCGTCGGGGCAGTATCTGAACTTCGTACTTGTGGCTGGGAGTTCGCGTATCTTGTCTGTAGAACACAGAGAGGAGAAGACAGTATTAGAGTATATTAATCAGAGGACCGCCTTCTGGCGTCCTAGTGTTTGAAAGAGTTTATATGTGGCTGGAGTTCTTTCATCGTCGCAGACGAGTACGAAAACCAACACTTCGGCGCACCGGACGCAGTACATACGGTGATATCGCAAATTGCTTCGGTGTATTAGGGCTACAAAAACTAAACAGCTGTGATCACATTAGTTTATTTCCACTGAGGTTCCACACCACCATAGATCATCTTTGAAAGTAGTGTCTTTGGTATGTAGATGATGTCAGTCATTTCGCGTTATTGATATTAGACCACGCAGTCATAATAAGGGGCAGAGTTGGGCAACTGATGAGTAATTTTACTTAGTAAACGTAAACTTTGCAATATCATCTACAATAAATATATAAGCAGAAATAGTGTTTATCATTTAGTAGCATTAGATGCTTTCATCATTTATTTATGTTTAGATTGTAATTTATAGAATTAAGAGATCCTAAGATCTGCTTCAGTGGGTAGTGAGACAGGGCCAAATTTCATTCTAGCGTTTATTCCTTTCCTTCGCGCACATTCATTTTACACCCGCCTGGAGCAGCATCATGGAAGATAATGCCTTAAATGTGACATTCTCAGCACACTCTTTACCCTGTGAATCGCGGAATATTGAAGTCTCTAACAGTTTTCGAAATGGAATGTCCCATGCGTCTAGCTCCAAGTAACATTCCGGTCGTTCGGCCAAAATCACGTCTTTTCACATGGGCTTATCGCTATCCCATGATTTTTGTGATCTCGGTGTATATTGCCAAAGAAACGGTATGGATTGATTTCGGTCTCACTATTCTAGCAGTTCAAAATGTGAATATCTGTAATTCCGTCAAACTGTAAATGCAACATGTGTGGACTATCTCTGTTCTGTTCACGATAGGTGTCATTACGGATGGTCGGTTATTAAAAATGCTTCAGCTGAAGTGGATGGAGAAGCGGACAGAAATGAAGACACGAGAAAGAACTGTTGAAAGGACAATTCCATTGCAATAGAAGTGAGAAATTTATTCCAGCTGAGAACTGAGCGGATCGATCAACGCAGTAATATGGACGTAAACTGCTCTTGGAGAACAGCATTTGGGTTACACCGAAATTCATTATTTTCCCTCGACAAACAAAATTTTCGCAACTCCATCTTCTTCTAATAAATTTTATCTATCTTTTCAACTGAAATAAACTGCTGTTCGACAGTAGAACACAAAATAGGCAGACTCCATCCATCTAGTTTTCCAGAAAGCATTTGACACAGTGTCCCACTGCAGACTGTTAAAAAATGGTTCAAATGGCTCTGAGCACTATGGGACTCAACTTCTGAGGTCATTAGTCCCCTAGAACTTAGAAATAGTTAAACATAACTAACCTAAGGACATCACACACATCCATGCCCGAGGCAGGATTCGAACCTGCGACCGCAGCGGTCTCGCGGTTCCAGACTGCAGCGCCTAGAACCGCAAAGGCCACTTCGGCCGGCTGCAGACTGTTAACGAAGGTACGAGCATATGGAATAAAAGTTCACAGGTATGTGAGCGGCTTCTTAAGTAATAGAACCCATTATGTTGTCCTGCAGACTGTTAACGAAGGTACGTGCACATGGAATAAGTTCACAGGTATCTGAGCGGCTTCTTAAGTAGTAGAACCCATTATATTGTCCTCGACGACGAATGATCATCAGAGACAAAGATCTCGTTAGGAGTACCCCAGGGAAGTGTGATAGGACCTTGTTGTTAGCTATATATGTAAATGATTTGGCGCACAGGGTGGGCAGTAATCTGCGGTTGTTTGCTGATGATGTCAAGGTTCAGTGACTACAGGAAGAAACAAAATTTGCAGTTGGTTTGATGAATGGCAGCTATCCGCAATTGTGGAAAAATGTAAGTTAATATGGATGTGTAGGAATATCAAACCTGTAACATTCGATTACAGTATTACTAACGAAATTACAGTGAAATGAATACCCCTAGCTGCATACAGTCGTTGATATAAGGCAACAGGAACAGTTGAAAATGAGTGTCCCGACCAGGACTCAAACCTGGGATCTCCTGCTTTCATGGCACACGCTCTATCCACCTTTGTTTTATCTCATTTTGTTGGTAACTGTTCGTTGTGTATGTTCGGGGCGGACGTCCTATGAGACCTGTTAAAGTTCTTCGTTGATTCGTTCACTCAGTTTTTTTTTTAGTACAGAGGGCAACTAACCCCCTGACCGAACACGGTGAAGTATCTGTTCTTTCGGACATGTCAGAAGGAACAGATATTATCTTAGTATTACTAGTGTCCTGCTAGATACAGTCGAGTCGTTTAAATACCTGGGCGTATGGTTGCAAAACGATATGAAGTGGAACGAGCACGTGAGAACTGTGGTAGGGAAGGCTAATGGTCGACTTCGGTTTATTGGGAGAATTTTAGGAAAGAGTGGTTCACCTGTAAAGGAGACCGCATATAGGACGCTGGTGCGACCTGTTCTTGTGTTCTGCTCGAGTGTTCGGGATCCGTAGCAGGAACAGGAAGGGAAATGACAAGCAATGGCACGCACCCTACGGTGGGTTGCGGAGTATATATGTACATGTAGACGTAGATTCGTCTCAACAAAAGCAGTAAAACGGAATTTTACGCCACCGTACTTCATCAGATCAAGTGGAGCTTCAGTTGCGGTTACAAAAATCAAGATCCACACGAAAGGTAGGTCTAGTTCTGTGCTCGTCCTCGCTTCGATGATTATGAGTCACTGTGTCGTACTGATGGAACACGAAACGGCAGTGGAAGGAATAAAGTATTTTATCAGACTTACGGCTCGAAGCACTTTTTACCTTGCATCCGCATTTTTCTGTGACACATGTCTATATCACGCTTCGTAGTTACAGGTATGTTTCAATTTTTTGGGGAACAAATTAAGTTCGCCCCTATCACTCTGTCATATAAATAACACGATGAAGCTACGCTAACATTTTGTAGTCTGTCCATGTTCAGCACTGTAGCCGTACCCTATATATAATGAAATGAGAGGCAACCAGTTGCATATAAGAAATTAATATATTTTATGCAACTAATTGCTTATTTCCTTATCTATGTTAACGTGTGTAAATCGTGTACAGATCGATGTGTTAAACTAAAATGTTCGTAACGTGTTCTTCTTTTCCTGAAAGATGATGTTTCATAGTTTTGTTTACAAGTTCCAAGGTGACGAAGACCCATCAGCCAACTGACATATCGTGTTAATGTATATCCCCGAATAGGTGAATGCGACTGAAATGCTAGAAGATTCAGCTGTGTATAGCAGTCAAATTAAGCAGTTGCTTGTCTGTGAGTAACAAATTTGCTATTCTACTGTATTTGACCTTTGGCTTTACGTACATGTAAGACGAAGCACTTCGCTCATTCGGAGTTAAGTGGGACTAATAAATGCAGGAAACCGAATGTCTCTTTAGCTGTCACACTGCATCCTAGAACCATGCGATCGCATAACGGAGAACAGATAAAGCAGGTCCTAAAAACACACTTTTTAAATTAAGCGTTGTCAAGTTTTTAGTCGCATCATGACAGCTACCAATTTCTTACTGCGCTTTTGTCTGCCGGATGCCTAACACTTCGGCCAGAAGTTATGATGATGAAGAACTTAATTCGATCTTTCACAAAACGCCTAGAAAACTTTCGTCTTTTGGTCTCAAGAAGTCCAACAATTGGTATTCCTTTTCTCCAAATTATACTTCCTAATTTCTGACATAAATCATCGAATGTATCTTTGTTCGGTGAGATATTAGTCTTTCAGTGAATCATTCGTCATTTTCATTTCCCAACATTTGAACGTGTGTTTTCAACGAGCACGTCATCACTTCATCAGACCACGAAACTGTTTCCTCATTTACGAAACAAATTAACATAATCTTACATTACCACTTCCAAATTAAATCAGTCAGAAGTATTGATGATAAAGAACTTAATTCGATCTTCCACAAAACACCTAGAAAACTCATGAAATCATATATTAGTGACGTTAACGATTGCATGGGAAATATTTTCTATAATTAAATTGTCTCTAAACTAATCGAAGTAATTTTTATTATAATGCCAAGTAACGTGCCAACCCACAAAAGAAATTTGATGATATTTCAATTTAAATTGAGAAGATATGGCTAATTTTTCATCTTCAAACTATCGCGCCGAGTAAATATTTAGAGACGTACGTTCTCTCAACATTATACTCGGCTCCATTCGTAATATCGCCATCTGCGTGAATAACGGGTAGCGATTGCGTAATCATCTCTGACGCAAGGTGAGGAGAATAATGTATTGTCAACAGCGACGTGCTTTGGAACGGCTCCAAAACAACAGCCACTATACATATATCGTTCGAGGCGCTTTGAGGTCGTGCTGTCGCAGATATAAATAATATAAATAATGATGGAACAGTTATAATATATAACGTTTTCGTGCGCACGCTGCTTCGTTGTGTGTATTGGAAATAACTGACCAAGAGAATCATTATAAATCTGTAAGACGTATGATGTATCTAAACAGCAGGTAAATCGTAGATTATAGCCTTCGTTCGAGTATCACGCAAGTAAACGCAAGCAATGCTCACAGATGACCTGATTTCATGAACCTTACGTCTACTGCACGAAAATCAATTTGGTTTCAGGAGGGGAAAATGTACCAGAGAAGCAGTTCTGATAAGTGTCACAGTGACCGAAGGCGAATGAAGAAAAGTTAAAAAGTATTCTACCTGAACAAGAATATCCGGACATTTCTAGGTAATGTGGAATTGATCAGTAGATGCCAAGAAAGGGGGATCTGGCAGTATGAAAGGAGGCGGGAAGCTTTGTGTTGTTAGTAGAAAAGTAGGAGCAGCGGAATGGGTTTGTCAGTGTATGGCGTATCCATATGTTCCCATAAAATGCAATTCGACGAAACATATATGAGATTGTATGAAATTAGCAGAACACGTCAAGTGGACTTATGACCAAAGCTGTTGTCAAAATAATTAATTTTGTAAACTTATTAATGTACTGAATCACGGAAGATATGCGTCGTATATATTATGGTATTTCTATTATCGAGAATTATTATCTGTGACCTTTCTGAATAAAGAAGAGATAATGTACGCTCCCTTTCTCTTGTTCGTTGTCTCTCGTGTTCTCGTAGATGTGATAACAGCTTACGTAGCCCTGTCAAGTCTGTAATTGTACGTGTAATGAATTAACTGCTGAAAGAGGTAATTCTTTAAAACTAGTAATTTCATGTCTTTATTCCGTAGTTTTGTGTGCTCTGTGTCAAATATCTGCATTATTTCAGCATTCATAACAGGTCGACGTCAAAAAAATGTACACTATGTGATCAAAAGGATCCGGACACCCCCAGAAACATACGTTTTTCATATTAGGTGCATTGTGCTGCCACCTAGTGGCAGGTACTCCATATCAGCGACCTCAGCAATAATTGGACATCGTGAGAGAGCAGAATGGGGCGTTCCACGGAACTCTACGGACTTCGAACGTGGTCATGTGATTGGGTGTCACTGTGTCATACGTCTGTATGCGACATTTCCACACTCCGAAACATCCCTAAGCCCACTGTTTTCGACGTGGATACTCAAGTGGAAACGTGAAGGGACACGTACAGCACGAAAGCGTACAGGCAGACCTCGCCTGTTGACTGACAGAGACCGCTGGCAGTTGAAGAGGGTGGGAATGTGTAATAGGCAGACATCTAGTCAGACCATCACACAGGAATTCACTGCAAGGCGGGAGCAGAGAAAACTTCATGGTCGAGCGGCTGCTCATAAGCCACACATCATGCAGGTAAATGACAAATGACGTCTCGCTTGGTGTAAGGAGCCTAAACATTGGACGATTGAACAGTGGAAGAACGTTGTGTGGAGAGACGAATCACGGTACACAATGTGGCGATCCGATGACAGGGTGTGGGTATGGCGAATGGCCGGTAAACGCCATCTGCCAGCGTGTGTAGTGCCAATAGTAAAATTCTGAGGCGTTTTGCTTGGCACTATCACAGCACAGGCCTACATTGATGTTATAAGCCCCTTCTTGCTTCCCACTGTTGAAGAGCAATTCCGGGATGGCGATTGCATCTTTCAACACGTCGAGCACCTGTTCACAATGCACGGCCTGTGGCGGAGTGGTTGAACAATAACATCGCTATAATGAACTGGGTTGCACAAAGTCCTGATCTGAATCCTATAGAAGACTTTTGGGATGCTTTGGAAAGCCGACTTTGTGCCAGTCCTGACCGACCGACATCACTACCTCTACTCAGTGCAGCACTCCGTGAAGAATGGGCTGCCATTCCCCAGGAAACCTTCCAGCACCTGACTGAATGCACGCCTGCGGGAGTGAAAGCTGTCATCATCGCTAAGGATGGGCCAACACCACAGCGTATTCCTGCATTACCGATGGAGAGCGCCACGAAATTGTAAGTCATTTTCAGCCGGGTGTCCGGATACTTTTGATCACATAGTGTACTTTCAGAAAAGATTTCCTGACACTTAAATGTACATTCGATGTTAGCAAACATGTCTTCTTCAGAAAGGCTTATTTTTCCATTGCCAGTCTATCTTTTATATCCTCTCTAGTTCGAACGTTATCAGCTATTTTGGTGCGCAAACGGCAAAACTCGTCTACTACTTTAAGAGTCTCATTTCCTAATCTAAATCCCTCAGCATCACCTAATTTAATTCGACAACATACCATTATCCTCGTTTTGCTTTTGTAGATGTTCATCTTATATCCTCCTTTCAAGATAATGTACATTCCATTCAACTGCTCTTCCAAGTCTTTTGCTGCATCTGACAGAATTAGTGTCATTTGCAAACCTCAAAATTTTTGTGTTTTCGCCCCGGACTTTAATTCCTACTCCAAATTTTTCTTTTGTTTCCTTTACTGCTTTTCCAATAGGCAAAAAGCCATAGGTAATCTATATTAAGATAATGAATAACTATAGTAACTCTGAATGTCACGACGTGGTATGAAGTATATAAGTCAATTATACATTATGTCGTCACATAACAGAAGAGAGAATCTTACAGTCTAACATATTTTATACCACTGCATGATGTTCAGAGCGCCTAAATGGACTTTTTTATATATCATGACGTAGCTTTTAGTGGCTTAATCACTTCTGACAATGGCAATAAATTACCAAAACATGTAATGTGTAATTGTAGTTATGAAGCGATGTTGACGTAATAAATTGATATATAGACACTTACAAGATCGCATACTTGAAGACAGTACGTCAGTTCCTAAAAAAATATTATTGAAAAATGACCCGCAGAGAACTCCTGTGTGATTTTTAATACTACTGCTGGTTTCACAACGTTAGAGTCGCGTTTACAAGTACATCTAAGGAAAAGAAAAGCACAAGAAAGACTTAGAAATTACAGACTGACAAAAGCACATTTAAACATTGTAATCAGCTTACACATTCTCAGATAATTTACATGAAGAAGGTGACCGCGTTGGGCGTCCGATCATTCCCAGTCGGGTTATAATAAATACGCCGAAACAGTGACGAAAGTCAAAATTTACAACAGCGGAATAAAGAACACGGCCATAAAAGAAGGTCAGTGCTGGAGGGCAATACAGTTGTAAAACTAGGAAAAGGTACTTAAAGATGAACAGCTATGTTACATAATAGTGACGACTAAAAGATAGGGCGTAGTGAAAGGCACCAAAAAAGGGGCCATAGAATAAAATTAGGACGGATAAAATAACAGTAAAGTGACGCAAAACTTATAAAACCAGTCTTACCGGAACGGATCTGATGCGTGTCGGTGGGAACCGCTATAAAGTTACAATGTTTTCTCTTAAAAAGTAGTGAATTAACATTCACGAACGAAAACGTGTGTGTGTGTGTGTGTGTGTGTGTGTGTGTAGAGGAAGGGCATACACGCACTCGAGCATATCTTTCTGCACGCGCTTCTGAGCGTGTGCACTGCAGTCTGAAAGATTTCGTGTTTATCTGCCTTTGAATTCAAGTCACAGGGAGGCGAACGTTCCACGAACAAAGGTCCTTTTCATTCGGAGTGTACACCGCCACTGCCTACCAGAGCGATCTGGGTGGTGACAAACGCAACGCGTGATTCGATTCTGGAACAATGGACGCAGCTGTGGTCGTCCGACTTCTAACGTGTAGACTGACAACGCGTCTTTAAACAGCTTCCCTATATCTTATCAAGAGTGACAGTTCACAGGCGTCATTGTTCTCGCTCCGCTGTACGAAGTGTTTAGGTGTATGTCTTTCCACTGACGAAAACAAACATGTTACGCAACACGAACCACTCGTAGCATTCGAATTTTAGAATCAATAAACCGAGTTTCTCTGGAGTGTGTGTATCTTTCGTGCTGAGGAGTGGCGGAATGCTACTGTCATCTGCTGACTTGTCGTGGTGGTTCCGTGCGCAAGTGGTTTGGTATGATTGGTTTGTGTGTGGAAGGGGGGGAGGGGGGGAGTGAAGAGAAAATTGCGATACCAGCGGGCGGTCGGCTTTGCTCAGTGACATGAACATACGACAAGCGATATGGACAACATGGAGCGGCTGTAAGGTCACACCATTGGCGATATTTTGAAAGACAGTTTTGCTTACGAGAGTTTACTTCATCATGAAAAAATAATTCGAAATACAAGTACTACCAAATCATATATAAATAAGAGAAACATTTCTTGCAAAAGAAATAAACTGGGTACAACAGAAGCAAGTTCTACAGCTTGTAAGGTGGCTATAATTTCGCACCTTACAAGTACTCATCTACATACTTTGCCGCGATCTACAACCACAATTATGTATCATTTGATAGGTTGAAACGAAATGTCGTGTGACGAGGGCCTCCCGTCGGGTTGACCGTTCGCCTGGTGCAAGTCTTTCGATTTGACGCCACTTCGGCGACTTGCGCGTCGATGGGGATGAAATGATGATGATTAGGACAACACAACACCCAGTCCCTGAGTGGAGAAAATCTCCGACCCAGCCGGGAATCGAACCCGGACCCTTTGGATTGACAATCTGCCGCGCTGACCACTCAGCTATCGGGGCGGACATTTGATAGGTTGTACATCGTATATACGAATATTTAAAGAAGACTGACATTGTCACGTAAGCCTTGTAAATAATTGTTAACGCTTTTGCATGAAAGGTGACGGAGCGTCTTTATTGTCAAAACGGGGTAATGAATCATTTATACTAGTAGAGGTTAGAACGCCAGTGGAGATGAAAAGGCAGGTGGAACTCAAGCCCTGGGTGGAAAAAAGCCCGCACAGGTGTGTTGATCCGGCTTGACACAGAAAGTGCCAAGACGGACAGTCTGGACATCTGGGCACGGAAACACAATACAGCGGCGGCTCGCCGGTGGTTCTAGCTAGGCCAGAAGGAAAACCGGGATCTTTGCAAATCTTGGACGCAGCTGAGAGGAACGAGGAAGCGTCACCTCGGAAATCACGCAGACAGGGTTATTTCCAAGGATTTTTACTCAGAAGCGTAGCGTTGTACAAGTATAGGTATTCCCTCGCAAACTTTCAGCGCTGGACGACAAAAGACTAAAATATGGTTGGTTGGCTTTTGGAAGAATCTGTAGAGAGGGAGAATATTCCGGGGTTTCGAGAATATGATTCGCCTTCTGCAGTTACGAATGAGGGGAGCCGAGTCTTGCTGGGAAGCCAGCGGTGGTGAGGAAGAGTTCTTCCATTCATGAGTGACCGTATGTGATGGTCGCTCAGTATCAGCTTTGTTGGTACGGGCAGACTTCCGGTCTTTACTCTCAGGAGAGTTTGTAGTTGGAACGGTTAGGCGCTGTACTGCTGGGAACTTATACGATTCTGGTCTTCGCCTCCAGGTTGGAAGTCGTCGTGGAGTACGCAGCGTTCAGTAATTGAGAGCACTTCCTCTGCCTATACGTTCGTCGGGGCATTATCTGAACTTCGTACTTGTGGCTGGGAGTTCGCGTACCTTGTCTGTAGAACACAGAGAGGAGAAGACAGTATTAGAGTGTATTAATCAGAGGACCGTCTTCTGCCGTCCTTGTGCTTGAAAGAGTTCATTTGTGGCTTGAGTTCTTCCATCGTCGCACACGAGTATGAAAACCATCACTTAAACGCACCGGACGCAGTACATACGGTGATATCGCAAATTGCTTCGGCTTATTAGGGCTATAAAAGCTAAACAGCTGTGATCACGTTAGTTTATTTCCACTGAGGTTCCACACCACCGTAGATCATCTTTGAAAGTAGTGTCTTCCAGTGTTTGGTATGTACATGATGTCAGTCATTTCCGTTATTTATGTTAGATTGCGTGGCAATAAAAAGGGATAGAGTTGGGCAATTGATCAGAAATTTTATTTAGGAAATAAAGACATTTGTAATAAAGGGTTGTCTTTAATCTACGATAAATGTATAATAAGAATCAAACGTTTATCATTTAGTAGTATTAGTTGCCTTAATCATTCATTTATGTTTAGGTTATAATTTATATGTTAAAGAGCATTGAGAGATCGTAAGATCTGCTTGAGGGGGATAGTCAGACAGGGCCAAATCATCGTTTTTAGCTAATTTTACACCCACCTGTAGTAGCATCTTGGAAGCTGTTCTCAGGATCGCGAGCTCGTGGTCGTGCGGTAGCGTTCTCGCTTTCCGCACCCGGGGTCCCGGGTTCGATTGCCGGCGGGGTCAGGGATTTTCTCTGCCTCGTGATGACTGGGTGTTGTGTGCTGTCCTTAGGTTAGTTAGGTTTAAGTAGTTCTAAGTTCTAGGGGACTGATGACCATAGATGTTAAGTCCCGTAGTGCTCAGAGCCATTTGAACCATTTTCAGGATCGCGACACACGGTACAACTTACAAAATTGTTTGTCGTGAATAAATTTTTGTTATTATCGGATAATACACCTTAGCTATGCAGCTCAAGTGGAGATTGCAATACACGGTTTCGTAGACACGAGCTTTCCAGTTGCTATTCGTATCAGGGTTTGTTGGAAAGAAATCGAATAGAGTATTATAAAAACAGCTCCACAGTGTAGAGAACACTTTGATACCCAAAACGAACTGCAAAAAATTAAATTGTAAATATAGTGAAGCTAGTACGGGAAAATACGCTTTAGATATGAAGGGTAGTTCCGTGATGATGTTACACCACTGGTCATTAATATTGCTACACCACGAAGATGACGTGCTACAGACGCGAAATTTAACCGACATGAAAAAGATGCTGTGATATGCAAATGATTAGCTTTTCAGAGCATTCACACAAGGTTGGCGCCGGTGGCGACAACTACAACGTGCTGACATGAGGAAAGTTTCCAACCGATTTCTCATAGACAAACAACAGTTGACCGGCGTTGCCTGGTGAAACGTTGTTGTAATGCGCCGTATAAGGAGGAGAAATACGTACCATCACGTTTCAGACTTTGATAAAGGTCGGATGGTAGCCTATCGCGATTGCGGTTCATCGTATCGCGACATTTCTGCTCACGTCGGTTTGAGATCCAATGACTGTTAGCATAATATCGAATCGGTGGGTTCAGGAGGGTAATACGGAACGCCTTGCCGGATCCCAACGGCCTCGTATCACTAGCAGTCGAGAGGAAAGGCATCTTATCCGCATTGCTGTAACGTATCGTGCAGCCACGTCTCCATCCCTGAGTCAACAGATGGGTTCAAATGGCTCTGAGCACTATGGGACTTAACTGCTGAGGTCATCAGTCCCCTAGAACTTAGAACTACTTAAACCTAACTAACCTAAGGACATCAAACACATCCACGCCCGAGGCAGGATTCGAACCTGCGACCGTATCGGTCGCGCGGTTCCAGACTGTAGCGCCTAGAACCGCTTGGTCAACCCGGCCGGCTCAACAGATGGGGACGTTTGCAAGACAGCAACCACGAACAGTTCGACGACGTTTGGCAAAATGGTTCAAATGGCTCTGAGCACTATGGGACTTAACAGCTGTGGTCATCAGTCCCCTAGAACTTAGAACTACTTAAACCTAACTAACCTAAGGACATCACAGACATCCATGCCCGAGGCAGGATTCGAACCTGCGACCGTAGCAGTCGCGCGGTTCCGGACTGCTCGACGACGTTTGCAGCAGCATGGACTATCAGCTCGGACACCATGGCTGCAGTTACCCTTTACGCTGCATCACAGACAGGAGCGCCTGCGATGGTGTACTCAACTACTAAAGTGGGTGCACGAATGGCAAAACGTCATGTTTTAGGATAAATCCAGGTTCTGTTTACAGCATCATTATGGTCGCATCCGTGATTGGCGACATCGCGGTGAACGCACATTGGAAGCGTGTATTCGTCATCGCCATGCTGGCGTATCACCCGGCTTGATGGTATGGGATGCCATTGTTACACGTCTCGGTCACCTCTTGTTCGCTTTGACGGCACTTTAAACAGTGGACGTTACATTTCAGATGTATTACGACCCGTGGCTCTACCCTTCATTCGATCCCTGTGAAACTCTACATTTCAGCAGGATAATGCACGACCGCATGTTGCAGGTCATGTACGGGCCTTTCTGGATACAGAAAATGTTCGGCTGCTGCCCTGGCCAGCACATTCTCCAGATCTGTCACCAATTGAAAACGTCTGGTCATTGGTGGCCGAGCAACTGGCTCGTCACAATACGCCAGTCACTACTCTTGATGAACTGTGGTATCGTGTTGAAGCTTCATGGGCACCTGTACCTGTACGCGCCATCCAAGCTGAGTTTGACTCAATGCCCAGGCGTATCAAGGCCGCTATTACGGCCCCAGGTGGTTGTTCTGGGTACTGATTTCTCAGGATCTATGCACACAAATTGTGTGAAAATGTAATCACATGTCAGTTCTAGTATAATACACTTGTCCAATGAATATCCGTTTATCATCTGAACTTCTTCTTGGTTTAGCAATTTTAATGGCCAGTAGTGTAAAAATATTCAGGGTTAATTAAAACCGGGAAATATAACAATTTGACGTAAGGGACCCTGGTCGGGAAGCGAACGAGTCGGGTGCTACAAGCGAAAGTCGTTCTGATACGTTTGAAAGTGGATCTCTTCCGTTGCAAGCTCTTCGCTTTCCATGTTATGGGAGGTGGTTATATGACCAAAACACCAAAAGCTGTCCAATAAACATGGGCTCTTGACGGACATACCTTAAGAGCTGTGAGCATTTGTTCAGCAGAAGAACAGCAGCAAAGACGAGCAAGTCCTCATAGCTCTTAAGGTGTGCAGCTTCTGGATAGCTTTTGCCGCGCGGGATTAGCTTAGCGGTCTGAGGCGTTGCAGTCATGGACTGTGTGGCTGGTCCCGGCGGAGGTTCGAGTCCTCCCTCGTGCATGGGTGTGTGTGTGTTCGTCCTTAGGATCATTTAGGTTAAGTAGTGTGTAAGCTTAGGGACTGATGACCTTAGCAGTTAAGTCCCACAAGATTTCACACACATTTGAACATTTTTTTTTTTTCAACAGCTTTTCGTGTCCTGTCCATACTACCTCCTCCCACATTGACCGTATTTTTAGATATCCAGAAGGCTTTTGACACTGTATCACACAAGCGGCTTGTAGTTAAATTGCGTGCTTATGGAATGTCGTCTCAGTTATGCAACTGGATTCCTGATTTCGTGTCAGAGAGGGCACAGTTCGTAGAAACTGCCGGAGAGTCATCGATCAACACAGAAGTGATTTCTGGCATTCCAAAAGGCAGTGTTATACGCCTTCTGCTGTTCCTTATCTATATAAACGATTTAGGAGACAATCTGACCAGCCGTCAGATTTTCCTAGATGTGCTGTCGTTTATAGTCTAGAAAGTAATTAGAATATAAAAACAAATTGAAAAATTATTTAGTAAAGATATATGTATGGTGCGCAAATTGGCAGTCGACCCTATATAATGAATAGTGTGACGTCATCCACATCAGTGCTAAAAGGAATCCGTTGAACTTCGGTTATACGAAAAACCAGTCAAGTCCAAAGGCTGCAAATTCAACTAAATAACTATGAAATACAATTACGAACTAGTTAAACTGAGAAGAACACACAGAAAATGTTGTAGGAAAGGCGAAACAAAGACTGCGATTTATTGGCGGAACACTTAGAAAATGTAGTAGGTCTACTAAGGAGACCGCCTACACTACACTTGTCCGTCCTCTTTTGGGGTACTGCTGGGTGGTCTGGGATCTTTACCAGATATAATTGACGGAGTACATCGAGAAAGTTCAAAGAAGGGCAGCATGTTTTGTACTATCAAATAGGGGAGAGATTGTCACTGGCATGATACAGGATTTGCGGTGCACGTCATTAAAACAAATGCGTTTCTCGTTGCGGGGGAATTTTCTCACTAAATTTCAATCACCAACTTTCTCCTCCGAATGCGAAAATATTTTATTGCCGCCGACCTACATAGGGAGAAACGATCATCATAACAAAATAAGGGAAACTGGAGCTCGCACGGGAAGATATACGTATTCGTTTTTTCTGTTCGCTGTTCGGGATTGGAAAAATAGAGAATTATTGGGATGGTTGTTCGATGAACTTTCTGCAGGCACTTAAGTGTGATTTGTAGATTATCCATGTAGATGTAGACGTAGACGTATGGACAGCAAAGAGCTTAGAAGAAGAGGTTCACTCTCAGAGGCATCAGAACAGTTTTTGCTTATAACGTTCAACTCGGTCGTTTCCGGACAAGCGTCCCTCTTCTCAAAGTGTTACATTTACCCTTCTCCGCCATCCCTAACGTTTGTAAAATCATGACAGAATCACCTTGTATAGCTCAACTGGAGACAGCGATACGAAGTTGCGATCATGTCTACCAGGGGACTTCAAAAAGTCAGTTGCACGTGTATTCCAAAGCTTTGACGATCATGCAATAAGAGTGGAGCATTGTCAGTCCATGTTCTGAATCCTTAAACGTATAGTTCCGCTGCAGTACCGATACAGTTCATCGCAGTGTAGGACTGAAATGGCGCGGCAGCTGTATAAATACTCCGAAGATGAGGTACTCGTGAGAGTACTATTCTTATGGCAAACCGTCTAAATTGCACACATATTTACAGCGAAATTCTGGAGTATATAATACCAAATGCAATGTTTCGCCGAGACCGCTCATAAATGAGTGATGTTTCCAGAAAGAGATTTTCACTATGCAGCGGAAACTTCCTGGCAGATTAAAACTGTATGCCGGACCGTGACTCGAACTGGGGAACTTTGCCTTTCACTGGAAAGTGCTCCACCTACTGAGTTTCCCATGCACGACCCCTCCTC
Source organism: Schistocerca serialis cubense (assembly GCF_023864345.2). Taxonomy (NCBI): domain Eukaryota; kingdom Metazoa; phylum Arthropoda; class Insecta; order Orthoptera; family Acrididae; genus Schistocerca; species Schistocerca serialis. The sequence goes on along the minus strand of NC_064639.1, from coordinate 109,563,947 downwards.
AAAGCTTCAATTGTGCCAGTACCTCGTCTCCTACCCTCCAAATTTCACAGAAGCTCCTCTGCGAACCTTGCAGAACTGGCACTCTCTGGAAGAAAGGATACTGCGGAGACATGGTGTCTTTCGCAGGCAAGTGCTCTAGCGAGTTCGAATCTCGGTTCGGCGCACAGTTTCATCTGCCATGAAGTTTCATATTAGCGCACACTCGCCTACAGAGTGAAAATCTCATTCTGGAAACATCCCCTAGGCTGTGGCTAAGCCATGTCTCCGCAATACCCTTCCTTCCAGGAGCGCTAGTTCTGCAATCTTTGCAGATGAGCTTCTGTGAAGTTTTCAAGATAGGAGACGAAGTACTGGCAGAAATGAAGCTGTGAAGACGGGTCGTGAGTCGTGCTTGGGTAGCTCAGTCGGTAGAGCACTTGCCCGTGAACGGCAAAGGTCCTGAGTTCGAGTCTCGGTCCAGCACACAGTTTTCATCTTGCAGGAAGTTTTATTTGAGTGATGTCGAGTGGGGAGGATGGCCATCGACCTAGACCACAAAAGACAGCGTCAAGGCGATCGAGGGACAGATTTGCAGCGACCGCAGCTTTTTCAGCGGTGAGGACGATAAGACATCTTCCAGCATGGCTCAGTGCCCTATGGGATGATTTCTATTATCGACATATTGAGCGACTGGTAGAACTTTCCGACTGTTATTTACAGCGACTGTGTTGAAAAATAGCTCCTGCCATACTACCTCCATTCGCAAATAAATTAGCTATTACTGGGTACTTTGCTGACTTGAAGGCCTTTATGCTGCGTTCCGCTCCGATATATCCGCGGCGTTACACATTTTGTTGGCCTGGTTCATAATCACAACTAGCAACTAAAGATGTATTCAAAGTCTAGTAGCGATCTAATATGGTACCTTCCACGTATGATCCAAACAGGTTACCCACTACTTGGCACAGGTCGCATACGTTAGCTGCAGCTGGCGTTTTTGTTGCTCTATTTATGGCAGTCAACGAATCACCCGTCAGATTAGCCATTCCTGCCACTCCTTCACTCCATCACTCCATTTAAACGGTCGGTGTTTGCGTCAGCACCTTCCCTATGACGCACGCACTAAATGAATGTGGTTGTCTGGACCACGCAGACTGCGTTACCAAAGATTGCGTGCTGACGTAATGGGCCGATTGAGCTTATTTCGGAGCCATCATTGTATGAAGCAGCGTGCCTTTTAGTTCATTCATCCCGTAGCTCTGGCCTTGAGATGGGTTTTAGATGTGCAAACATACTGTTTTCAAACACATATGACTATGGCATGTTACGATTAAACACTGTAACACCAGCGTGGTGTTCTTCACAGTTTCACTTGGTCGATGTCTAATTATCTCAAGGCCTACCTTGCAGTGATTAGTGCTAAATATTAGTGCCCCTCGCAACAGTTAACCGAATCACTAGCTACAATATCGCTGATTAACCCTATCATTCCAGAACAGACATTTTTCTATATTAAAAAATTTATTTTTCCGTTACATACACTGTATTTAATCGATCTATGAAATTAATTTGAGCTCTATCTACCGTATTACACTACTGCAACAGTCACCACTGCCCTTTGCACGCCGCTAGACATGCGTCATTTCTGTTTCGAAGCAACCAAGACATGATGAGGAAAAAAACTAAAAATTTCGTAAAAACGACATGTATCAATCGGGAAAGAGTAATATTTAGGGGAAAACCTAACTCAAAGTATTTCCAGAACGAGGTTTCACTCTCCAACGTAGCGGAGTATTTGCTGATGTGAAACTTGCTGGCAGCCCACACATTTCGCAATCGAAAACGACCAGAAACAGGAGACGTTCTTCACAGTGTCGACACTGCTTACTCCCCCTCGACGATTCAGCCATATTATAAGGACATTGTGGGTTTGCGAAACTACTGAAAATGATCTCACCCCTTTGGTGTGTAGTGCGATCGCAACTTTTGCTCTGTCATAAAGAGTACAACCACTGGGGACCATTCAAATCCGTTCGACGAAATTTGAATTTGATCCGATGCAGCAAAGAGTGTTCATAATTTTTCGCGTCCTCCTATGGAATAATCATGGAGGAATGCAACATTAACTTGTGCATGCATAAAATGGCAAGCGGTCCCTCTTGGACCCCCAGTTCGGCAACATCCTCGGCACCACCAACGCAGTTTTGTTCAGCACGTTATACCTTTAGCGCCTGGGGGCAGGCAACCCTACCTAAGGGGTGTCGAAGAGGTTGCCTGCTCGATGTGCTAAAATTATTTCACTGTTCAGAAAAACGAGACAAAGTAACGCAACTATTTACTTCTTACAAAATCTACAGGAAATTAATTAATGTAAAGGCTTGAAACACCTCTGATTGTTTTATTAGTAGAGCAAGCAGGCTCACATGGAAGAAGATCCTACGTTGACAATGTTTTCACTCTGAAATAAATTATACAAAAAATGTGATAATTCGATTTGGAAACACCCCTAGCAATTATCGACTATGAAAAAGCACTTGACTGTATGCAGAACACTGGCCAGTAATGTAGAAAAGTTGTTTCTCCAGACAGCTGATAAAAGTATGCAAAGTTTATAAAAAACACCAAAATAAGATTAATTGCTGGCAATGCGCTGAAACAGGATATAAACAGGGACTAAGGAAGGCTATTGTACGTCAGCAAATTGTTCAGCAACTACATCGACAACCTGGCCAGGAATGGGCGAAGGACAGAATATCTCAAGGTATAAGAATTAGGACACTCAAATTTCTAAACAACCAGATAATCATACAGGACAGTGGAGACAAATTACAATCAGCGGTACGTAGATGACCTTTTTAGGAAAAAACACGTAATGACTAAGATAATCATCAGTAAAATGATAATAGAAAACGATTCCCATTTCCAATAGCTAGAATGTAACGTAATTTTTGAAGAAGACAACGACATGAGTAAGAAAATTAACACCTATAAACTTATATGTGGCACGAGAAGAACAACATTAAAGGGTAAAACGAAAGGATAAATCCAACAAGTCGTGGCAACACGGACAGTATTATAAGGGGCGGAAAATTGGACGTTGAGATCACAAAGCTTGAGACGACTTAAAAGACCAGAAATCAAATTCCTAGATCAGTCAAAGACAGCACAAGAGGTGACGAAATAAGAAACCTTGAGGATACAGCCACTAACTGAAGAAGTAAACCAACTAAAGCAAGAGTGTAAATAGCGCGAATTGCATGTCACTTCAGCGAATCCCTCGAAAAGCATTGGAATTACGGTCGTGTTGGAGGAAGGAGTTTGGGAAAGACGAGGAAAAGATGGTGATACTGTAACAGGCCATGAGGCCTAATCCTGAATTGGCAGAAGAAGAACAACAACAAATTTAAATACCGCGATGAGAAATAAAACTGGTAGACGATAAATTTGTCTTGATGAGTCTGTAAGGCAGTGACGTTGTCGAGCACATAATGGACGTGAAGGAGAGATTCGAACTCCCAATAACATTCCGAGTGAATTGATACCAAACAGAGACCGGTCGGACAATTAAATAACGAGTCGTCGAACTTAATTACTCAGTTAATACAACTAAACTAATTATCCCTGATCCGTAGACACTATCGAGGTATTGCCTACATAGAGGATCATCGACTGGAGGGAGCAGGAAAATTTTTGCATTCCCCATTTGTTTGAAACAGAAAACGCTCAAGATAGTGAAATTTAACTTGGTTTCTTGGCCGTTGTTTCGATTAGTTGTTGAAGCCACTTCGGTGGCGGAGACATACAAAGTCATCCTCTTTCTGGGTAACCGCGGCAGTTTGGACCACCCAACCTGAAAGCAAGAACTCGGCCTTGCCAGTTGTCCAGAACAGCTGAACAGTTGCTCCTTCGACTTCTGACACTTTGGCTACAAGGACCTTTCCGTATACCTCAGATGTGTACTGCAGTTCGTCGTCTACGCTATTCCGTTGTGGTTACTGAAGGTGTCGAGATGGCGAGGTTCATCGTGTAGCAGTCACCGCCATCTTGTGGCAAGTGTTGACTTTCACTACCTTGGGAGCAGGCGTGTGTTAAACACCCGCGAGTTGCTCGTGATGTTTACAATTACAAAGCACCCTGCAGCTACGATGGTCGCGTGTGTGCTGTCGCTATATTTGCACTGTGAGATACCGGCGCTGCGAACCTGTATGTAGCGTGGAAAGCTCTATTATCCGACCCCTTTTACTTTGACCACATTCTTCATCTTTATTGTAGTGTATCATATTAATTTCAAATGGCTCTGAGCACTATGGGACTCAACTGCTGAGGTCATTAGTCCCATAGAACTTAGAACTAGTTAAACCTAACTAACCTAAGGACATCATAAACATCCATGCCCGAGGCAGGATTCGAACCTGCGACCGTAGCGGTCTTGCGGTTCCAGACTGCAGCGCCTTTAACCTTTCCTGTGCTAACCTCTTCATCTCAGAGTAGCACTTGCAACCTACGTCCTCAATTATTTGCTTGCCGTATTCCAATCTCTGTCCTCCTCTACAGTTTTTGCCCTCTACAGCTCCCTCTAGTACCATGGAAGTCATTCCCTCATGTCTTAGCAGATGACCTATCATCCTGTCCCTTCTCCTTATCAGTGTTTTCCACATATTCCTTTCCTCTCCGATTCTGCGTAGAACCTCCTCAATTCTTACCTTATCAGTCCACCTAATTTTCAACATTCGTCTATAGCAACACATCTCAAATGCTTCGATTCTCTTCTGTTCCGGTTTTCCCACAGTCCATGTTTCACTATCATACAATGCAGTACTCCAGACGTACATCCTCAGAAATTTCTTCCTCAAATTAAGGCCGGTATATTTGATATTAGTAGACTTCTCTTGGCCAGAAATGCCTTTTTTGCCATAGCGAGTCTGCTTTTGATGTTCTCCTTGCTCCGCCCGTCATTGGTTATTTTACTGCCCAGGTAGCAGAATTCCTTAACTTCACTGACGTCGTGACCATCAATCCTGATGTTAAGTTTCTCGCTGTTCTCATTTCTACTACTTCTCATTACCTTCGTCTTTCTCCGATTTACTCTCAAACCATACTGTGTACTCATTAGACTGTTCATTCCGTCCAGCAGATCATTTAATTCTTCTTCACTTTCACTCGGGATAGCAATGTCATCAGCGAATCGTATCATTGATATCCTTTCACCTTGTATTTTAATTCCACTGCTGAACCTTTCTTTCATTTCCATCATTGCTTCCTCGATGTACAGATTGAAGAGTAGGGGCGAAAGGCTACAGCCTTGTCTTACACCCTTATTAATACGAGCACTTCGTTCTTGATCGTCCACTCTTATTATTCCCTCTTGGTTGTTGTACATATTGTATATGACCCGTCTCTGCCTATAGCTTACCCCTACTTTTTTTCAGAATCTCGAACAGCTTGCACCATTTTATATTGTCGAACGCTTTTTTCAGGTCTACAAATCCTATGAAAGTGTCTTGATTTTTTCTTTAGCCTTGCTTCCATTATTAGCCGTAACGTCAGAATTGCCTCTCTCGTTCCTTTACTTTTCCTAAAGCCAAACTGATCGTCACCTAGCGCATTCTCAATTTTCTTTTCCATTCCTCTGTATATTATTCTTGTAAGCAGCTTCGATGCATGAGCTTTAAGCTGATTGTGCGATAATTCTCGCACTTGTCAGCTCTTGCCGTCTTCGGAATTGTGTAGATGATGCTTTTCTGAAAGTCAGATGGTATGTCGCCAGACTCATATATTCTACACACTGGTCTTTATATTGAAGATATTATTGGTTGTGAGTGCTTTTGTTCTTTTCACTTGTCCGGCAGCGAGTCCTTTGCTCGTTTAGCGGCTGTTTTACTGTGAGTGATACGTCAGGGAACTTGCTATGAGGCTACCTCTCATTTATGTGTCAGTTTCTAAATAGATGGGCTGCCAGACGATACAGACTTTTGTAATTAGATGTGATTGTCTTAAGAAGTGCGACTAAAAGTAAGTTTTTTCGGATTTGTTTGACTTCAGTGTAGTTGTCAAGCCTTAATAACAATAAATTGACTACTGTACTGAAGCTAAATAAATTTGAAAGAAAAATAGAAATACTGACCTTCATTGGCGTGTACCTTCCCTTATGTCCCTTTAACTAGTTCTTTACTAGGCGACGACACACCTGCCGTAAGAAACGCAGTGTGACGCTTGGGACACGTATAGAGAGCGTGGGAAAGTAGGAGTGGTGAGCTGGGATTTTACGACTGGGGATTTTCAAGGCTGATACAAATTTTTATTGTAAAATTTACTTTTCCTTATTCCATTTCTGTTCTTTTTTTTTCTAAAGCGCCTCAACAGTCGGCTAGATGCAGCACACATCCAGACGCTCCATGACCCTTCCTTGACCCAGGCGCTGGATACGAGGACCTAACCGACAGTGCCGATGCGGTATGGGCGGCAACAGTGTCACGTGCTCCATCACCTGCTGAAGGACCAACAAGCAGGGAAAGTGGAACTATCTTGATCTGTAACAGAGAGCTGAATAAGTCACTATGTCATACTGCGAGACACAACACCACTGTTCAATGACATACGTGAAAGAGCCAAAGAGCAAACATTCCTTAAGCATTGGCGCAAAATTTAATCGGTAAACCTGAACATGTTCTGACTTCATATCCACTATTGAATATTGCACCATGCATTGCTATTAGAGCAACATGAAAATGCATTAATAAAAATCGGGTGGCAATAAATTCTGAACATTAAAAAAAGCCAACTCTTAGAATGGACACAAACGAGCATTCGCCGTAAAAGAGTAACATATCTAATTTCTCTATGTTTGTATGTGCTGTCTGTTCTTTCAGACATGTCCTGAAGAACTGAGACAATTTTGATCCAGAATCCACTATGAATCAAGGCACAAAAGTATTAGAGACATTGGATGCGAGTGGGTATTGATTTAAATCAATGGGAAAATTGAAAGTTTGTGCTTCAACGGGATTCGAACCCAGGTTCCTGCTTACTAGGCAAATACGCTGACCACAGCACCATCCGGACACAGTAGTCATTGCAACTGCACGGACTACCCTAGCACGCCTTCCGTCCGACTCAAAGTCTCAACTTACACCACACGCCACAAATGTAGTGCCCCTTGCCGATTATCCTAATTACTAGCGGCGTTTCGCCAATTCCCATAAGTTTTGAGCCTGGCGTGCATCTGCAATGACGAGATCACCAGCCCTCTTCTCCTTAATTATATGTGTGCAGTGTCTGTTCTTTCGGCCACGTCCGAAAGAACTTTATGCCTGAAAAATAACAGAAATGAATAACCATGTCCGAAAGAAGAGACACAACATACATATAATTACGGAGAAGACGGCTGGTGATCTCTTCAGTACAGATGCAACCCAGGCTCGAACTCTTAGAGGAATCGGCTGAATGCCGCCAGTAATGGGCAAGGGGCACTACATCAGTAGCGTGTGGTATAAGTTGAGAATTCTGGTGTGACAGAGGCGTGCTACACGTTTCGTGATCAATGGGTTGTTTGGACGGAGAGTCAGTCGAAATCTCGTTAGTCTTTAGCGCACTTGTATATCTAGTGCAAATTGCGATGACTACTGTGTCAGTATGGCGCAATGGTCAGCGCATCTGCCTAGTAAGCAGGAGACATGAGTTCGAATCCGTCTTGCTTCCCTACAAGTCCAGTTAGTAGTTCAAAGTAGTATACTTAACAAGCAAATAGCGGCCTCTCTAAGCCACACTCAAACTAGGGAACTCACAATTACTACCTTAATTAGCTTGGCGCGACTTACGACCCTTACAGCCTATTCTCATAGGCACTAGCCGTAACTTAAACTGGGCTTCAGTCCAAGGTGGCGTCCTGACCCCTTTTAAACTAAACACAATTAATTCAGACTCTTAAAAGGAGAGATGAAAGAGACCCCACCTACAGCTACAACTATTCACCCGATCAACACGTTGCAAGTTTCGGGGTTAGTAGGTTGTTTGGAAGGAGAGTCAGTCGCAATCTCATTAGTCTTCAGCTCTCTTGTACATCCAGATTTCGGCAATAACTATACATTTTCAGTGCTAAAATATACTGAAGTGCCAAAGAAACTGGTACAGGCATGCGTATTCAAATACAGAGATAAGTAAACAGGCAGAATACGGCGCTGCGATCGGCGACGCCTAGAAAAGACAACAAGGGTCCGGCGCAGTTATTATATCGGTCATTGCTGCTGCAATGGCACGTTGTCAAGATTTAAGTGAGTTTGAACGTGGAGTTATAATTGGCGCACGAGCGATGGGACACAGCATCTCCGAGGTAGGGATGAAGTGCGACCACTTCACGAGTGTACCTAAAAGGTATCAGATAGATTATATAATGGTAAGACAGATATTTAGGAACCAGGTTTTAAATTGTAAGACATTTCCAGGGGCAGATGTGGACTCTGACCACAATCTATTGGTTATGAACTGTAGATTAAAACTGAAGAAACTGCAAAAAGGTGGGAATTTAAGGAGATGGGACTGGATAAACTGAAAGAACCAGAGATTGTACAGAGTTTCAGGGAGAGCATAAGGGAACAATTGACAGGAATCTGGGAAAGAAACAGTAGAAGAAGAATGGGTAGCTTTGAGGGATGAAATAATGAAGGCAGCAGAGGATCAAATAGGTATAAAGACGAGGGCTAGTAGAAACCCTTGGGTAACAGAAGAAATATTAAATTTAGTTGATGAAAGGAGAAAATATAAAACCGCAGTAAATGAAGCAGGCAAAAATGAATACAAACGTCTCAAAAATGATATCGACAGGAAGAGCAAAATTGCTAAGCAGGCATGGCTAGAGGACAAATGTAACGATGCAGAGGCTTATCTCACTAGGGGTAAGATAGATACTGCCTACAGGAAAATTAAAGAGACCTTTGGAAAAAGGAGAAACACTTGTATTAATATCAAGAGCTCAGATGGAAACCCAGTTCTAAGCAAAGAAGGGAAAGCAGAAAGGTGGAAGGAGTATATAGAGGGCCTATACAAGGGCGATGTACTTTAGGACAATATTATAGAAATGGAAGAGGATGCAGATGAAGATGAAATGGGAGATATGATATTGCGTGAAGAGTTTGACAGAGCACTGAAAGACCTGAGTCGAAACAAGGCCCCCGGAGTCGACAACATTCCATTAGAACTACTGACAACCTTGGGAAAGCCAGTCCTGACAAAATTCTACCATCTGGTGAGCAAGATGTATGAGACAGGCGAAATACCCTCAGACTTCAAGAAGAATATAATAATCCCATTCCCAAAGAAAGCAGGTTTGACAGATGTCAAAATTACCGAACTATCAGTTTAATAAGTCACGGATGCAAAATACTAACGCGAATTCTTTACAGACGAATGGAAAAACTGATAGAAGCTGACCTCGGGGAAGATCAGTTTGGATTCCGTAGAAATGTTGCAACACGTGAGGCACTACTAACCCTACGACTTATCTTAGAAGAAAGATTAGGAAAAGGCAAACCTACGTTTCTAGCATTTGTAGACTTAGAGAAAGCTTTTGACAATGTTGATTGGAATACTCTCTTTCAAATTCTGACGGTGGCAGGGGTGAAATACAGGGAGCGAAAGGCTATTTACAATTTGTACAGAAAGCAGATGGCAGTTATAAGAGTCGAGGGGTATGAAAGGGAAGCAGTGGTTGGGAAGGGAGTGAGACAGGGTTATTCAATCTGTATATTGAGCAAGCAATAAAGGAAACAAAAAAAAGTTCGGAGTAGGTATTAAAATCCACGGAGAAGAAATAAAAACTTTGAGGTTCGCCGATGACATTGTAATTCTGTCAGAGACAGCAAAGGACTTGGAAGAGCAGTTGAACGGAATGGACAGTGTCTTGAAAGTAGGGTATAAGCTGAACATCAACAAAAGCAAAACGAGGATAATGGAATATAGTCGAATTAAGTCGGGTGATGCTGAGGGAATTAAATTAGGAAATGAGACACTTAAAGTAGTAAAGGAGTTTTACTATTTGGGGAGCAAAATAACTGATGATGGTCGAAGTAGAGAAGATATAAAATGTAGACTGCCAATGGCAAGGAAAGCGTTTCTGAAGAAGAAAAATTTGTTAACATCGAGTATAGATTTAAGTGTCGGGAAGTCGTGTCTGAAAGTATTTGTATGGAGTGTAGCCATGTATGGAAGTGAAACGTGGACGATAAATAGCTTAGACAAGAAGAGAATAGAAGCTTTCGAAATGTGGTGCTACAGAAGAATGCTGAAGATTAGATGGGTAGATCACATAACTAATGAGGAAGTATTGAATAGGATTGGGGAGAAGAGAAGTTTGTGGCACAACTTGAGTAGGAGAAGGGATCGGTTGGTAGGGCATGTTCTGAGGCATCAAGGGATCACCAATTTAGTATTGGAGGGCAGCGTGGAGGATAAAAATCGTAGAGGGAGACCAAGAGATGAATACACTAAGCAGATTCAGAAAGATGTAGGCTGCAGTAGGTACTGGGAGATGAAGAAGCTTGCACAGGAAAGAGTAGCATGGAGAGCTGCATCAAACCAGTCTCAGGACTGAAGACCACAACAACAATAAACAACAACCGAGAATATCAGAAATCCGGTAAAACATCGATTCTCCGACATCGCTGCGGCCGGAAAAAGATCCTGCAAAAACGGGACCAACGACGACTGAAGAGAATCGTTCAACGTGACAGAACTGCAACCAATCCTCAAATTGCAGCGTATTTCAATGTCGGGCCATCAACAAGTGTCAGCGTGCGAACCATTCAACGAAACATCATCGATATGGGCCTTCGGAGCCGAAGGCCCATTCGTGTACCCTTGATGACTGCATGACAGAAAGCTTTACTCTTGGTACATCCATATTTAAACTGGATGAAGGTGAGACACAGCTGATATAATTTTTATTAAAATGAAATTCCTCCAGCTGTACTTCAGATTTTTTATTTACTTCGCTACTACTTTGGGCGTTGCGTCAACGCCATCTTGAGACCCGTACACTTTGATGAAATCAGTTGTGTGTGTGGCTCAGTCTAGAAGTGCGTGGTGAGATCAACACGTGCTCAACATGGATGGAGGGCAGTAACTAGTGTGTCTACACACTAGTTACTGCACGACTGAAAGCTTTACTCTTCGTAGATACATATTTAAACTGGATGAAGGTGGGAAACTAGTAGCGAAGTAAATAAAAAATTTTAAGTACAGCAGGAGGAATTTCATTTTAATAAAAATAAAAAAAGAAATTTTTACGCCTCACCTGGGCCTGTCAACATCGACAATGGACTGTTGATGACTGGAAACACGTTTCTTGGTAGGACCAGTCTCGTTTCAAATAGTATGAATGGACGTTTATAAGGATGGAGACAAACAACTTCATGAATCCTTGCACCCTGCGTGTCAGCAGGGGTCTCTTAAAGTTAGTGGAGGCTCTGTAACGGTGTGGGGCGTGTGTAGTAGGAGTGATACGGGATCCCTGGTACGTCTAAACACGACTCTGACAGGTGACACGTGTGTCACCATCCTGTCTGATCACCTGCTCCATTCATGTCCATTGTGCATTCCGATAGCTTGGTCAGTTCCTGCACGACAATGCGACACCCCAAAAGTCCATAATCGCTGCAGAGTGGCTCCAGGAACAATCTTCTGAGTTTATACATTTCCGCTGGTCACCAAACTCTTCAGATAGGAGCATTGTTGAGCATATCTGGGATGATTTGCAACGTGTTGTTCAGAAGATATCTCCAACCCGTCGTACTCTTACGGATTTATGAACAACCTTGCAGGATTCATGGTGTCAGTTCCCTCCAGTACTACTTCAGACATTAGCCGAGTTCATACCACGGCACTTTTTTTGTGCTAGTGGGGACCGTACACGATATTACGCAGGTGTACCAGTTTATTTGGCTCTTCAGTGTGAAACGTTCTTTTGGGCTCCTGGCGACGGAGGCGAGGTGTTTTGGTGTGTGAGTTTCTCAGGCTCGGGGCCTCGCGGATGTGCTGGACCATCGGGAAGGCGTCCACGTAACGGCAGGGCGTTCTGTGAATATCAAAGGCGGCGGTCGTGCAGCGTGCATCAAGGCGGCGCGGCGGCCATCTGTAGGCGTCGTGTGCACGGGAGGGGCCGCCGGAATACCACGGGCTCGCCGCCAGTCGGCTGCCGATAGCCTGCCTGCCGCTGCCCAAGGTCAGCCCGGGCGCGCCTCGCCGACACCTGTGAGTACCTGCCGCCCACAACCCATAAACAGCCACTGGATACCGGATTTCGTCATAACACTTGCACGATCGCGAACATTTGCAGTCGTAAACTGCAGATGGAACATTAAGCCGGTATTACACGACGCACCGCTCCTATACAAGTCTGGAACCGCCAACTGCCAACCTTTCCGTTAAGCCGTCAGCGCACGGGGTGTGTTAGTTAACCCTGAGGTGGCGCTTGTGAGTTCTGTGACGTCACTTCCTTTTGTTTCTTGTTGAGGAGCCATTTCGTCATGTGGAACACAAAGTAAGTGTTGCGATCTTTCGGCAATGTGCCACGCAAAGTAGAATCAATAGGAAGCAAGAACGTCACAAGCAGAAAGCAAGATGCAATACTGCGTTTATCGTGTTCAGTAGAAGCCTATATTACATGGGTTTTATGTTGTACTTTACTTCCCACGAATATGTACTGTTTCTAATCACCAGCACATGGAATCTCTCGAGAACGAATCGCTATTGGTACGATTTGATGTAATAAAGTGACGAGCTATTTTCGCGTTCTAATTCGCATGTTATAAGAGCAAGCCGTTTTAAAGTAACGATCCATTCAGGACTCTTGGAAACGTGTCGTTCTAGTTAGCATTTGTTATACTTAAATGTCAGTGATATTTCGACGATTAAAGTCTTCAGAAGTTTGTAACATAAAATAGGAGGCCAGCAGAATCTGAGTTTCAGCATAGCGAAGTTATTTGAGGTGCAGAGATCTGGATTCGAGGGTGGACTGAGTGACGGTTTGTGTACCGCTGTATCTAAGTTGTTTTACGCCTTCGCGTTTCTAAGCCAACGGCCTTGTCGCAGTGGTAACACCTGTTCCCCTCAGATCACCGACGTTAAGTGCTGTCGGGCTGGGCTAGCACTTGGATGGGTGACCATGCAATCTGCCGAGTGCTGTTACCAAGCACGGTGTTCTCAGTCCTTGTGAGGTGAACTACGGCAGTAGATGTCCGCATGCAGTGACACCTGCGTGCGGAGGATGACACGGCGGCCGGTCGGTAGCGTTGGGCCTTCGTCGCCTGTTCGGCGGAGTGTAGTTTAGTTTCGCTTTGTCTAAAGGGTTGTGGAAGATTTCTATTAAATGAAATAATTTCTGTCAGGAGTGAGTTTGTTCGATTTGATGAAGTTTTATAAGCCCTTTCTGAGTGGACATGTACCTTTCATTTTTGTCTTATTACATGTTCAGGGATACTGAAGTTTTTATTTATGTATACCACATACAGAATAACATGACACCATACGGTCAAGTAGGGAAATGTTTGTTGTAATAAAGGTAATGTGGAAATTTTACATGCGTCTATTTCCGTGAACAAACTGTATGATTTACGAGCCAAATAAAGCCGACAAATGTCGCTGGAAAGCGCCGAGAGGACAAAATCACGCTCACCAACTTGTGGTGTGTGCAGTATTTCATCTGCGCACACGTGAATGTTAGCTGCCTCGTCCGGTGTGCCAAATGCTTTATCCCTATTGCACGATACACCTAACATGTAAAACTGCACCAACAAACCAAAGATGCCCGCCCCTGGTAGTTGTGTGGTCAACGCAACGGATTGTCATGCCTAACGGCCTGGGTTCGATTCCCGATCGGGTCGGAGATTTTTCTCCACTCAGAGACTCGGTGTTGTGCTGTCCTAATAATCCTCATTTCATCCCCATCGACACGCAACTCGCGGAAGTGGTGTCAACTCGAAAAACTTGCGAACGGTCTACGCGATGGGAGGCTCTAGCCATACGGCACTTCCATTTACCCCAAAGATACATATTAGGAACTGCAGACTTGTTGGCATTATTGAGGGTAAATGTAAATATTTTTGTAAAACTGGCGTTTACGCCTTTTCAAACTTCTGAGATGTCTAGGTTCGTATTCATTAAGCAGTTGTTGTTATATTGTGCACCTAGAATCGTAATTACATTTTGATTACACAGATTTCTGGACTAAACTTTAACCACTAAAGTGTCCGTTTTATGTCATGCTGGTAAAAGAAAGTATGTTATGTGTCACAGCATTTTAGACACGGAGGACGCAGGTATCTATACAGCATTTGCCGTGACCGTGTGCGCCTGAGTCGTTATAATAAGTTCAGGACGACGACGTAATGGCAGCGGTAGGAACTGGGTTCGACACTTGCACGGGAGATGAGGTGAAGGCAGAGACACACAAGTGTACTCCCTGTTAATGAAGTAGTTCAGGCCCGAATATACACAAGAATTCAGGAACTTCGGCAGAATGGAAGTGCCTTGTTTTGAAAAAGTGCTGTCCATCGTACATGGCGGTAATAGCAAACGTCTTTTACTGCCCTCGTTGGTCACAGCCGGCACAACTGTTCGGACTCTTGTGGCTATTCTCTCAACACTATCCTTCGTGGAATGCTGAAATAATACGAAAGATGCGGTCAAATCAAACACGTGCTGTACTTTTACCAGTTAAGGAGATACGTACACATATCTAAAAACATGTAAACACAGAATTAAACATTTCAAAAAATGGTTCAAATGGCTCTGAGCACTATGGGACTCAACTGCTGAGGTCATTAGTCCCCTAGAACTTAGAACTAGTTGAACCTAACTAACCTAAGGACATCACAAACATCCATGCCCGAGGCAGGATTCGAACCTGCGACCGTAGCGGTCTTGCGGTTCCAGACGGCAGCGCCTTTAACCGCACGGCCACTTCGGCCGGCAATTAAACATTTGTAGGCGTACTCACACGCTACAGCATATCTCAGGGATAGTATAAACACATTTATTTGCTGCATGCCTAAATAAGCAAACTTATACTTTCTCTGTTTCAGTCTATTTCTACAGTAAGAGGCCATCAGTAGATACACAGCTTTTCTTATCGGCAATACAGACAAGAGCATTTTCATTTGCTTTATCTCTGTACCTATAAAAAAAATAACTCACTAAAAAGTATGTGAAATATCTCGCGCAAGATTTCTCAAGAGCTCACGTAAGTGAAACCAGTAACAAACAGAGAGCTCACTCAAAATGCTACGTTCTGCGCATGCTCGCATACACCGCTTCTACTGAGTATGCACGGATCCATCGCGGAATGGAATGGTTTTGTTTCCTCTCCGGCAGATAAACCTTCTGCAAAAATTGCAGCTTCACCCCTTCTTCCGCTAGATGGCGGACTTTCTTCACCTGACTTGTATACGTTAGGTGCGTCTTGTAATACCGGCTTTATTGAAGCCTGTATACCGCAGCCCAATACAGTTTGTACTTAACAAAGGTCGCCAGCCAAGTATTACTCGTCTCCCTTAAATGAGCACAATAGTGTATTTCGATTGTTTCAGATGGTCCAGCATAGGTACCAGGCGGCTCATATCACCCTCTGCCACTGACGTTCTGTAATAATATAATTAAGGTACAGCTACAATCCTTCCAAGACCCAGGCGATCATTGTAGGCAAAACCACCCTTTCCTTCCGGCCCCTCGACTTCTGTATCACCATTTATGGCCGTCCTATCATAGTCACCCCCACCCTCAAGTACCTTGGCGTCACATTTGACCGTCGCCTCTCCTGGACCCCCCATCTCCAGACAATCCAAGCCAAGGCACACTCCCGACTCTGTCTCCTCAAGCTCCTTTCCGGCCGCACATGGGATCTGGACGCCCCCACCATTCTCCACACCTATAAATCCGTCATCCGCCCTATCCTCTGCTACGCCCACCCTGCCTGGATCTTTGCCCCTCCTACCTTTTACAAATCCCTTCAAATCCTAGAACGCCATGCTCTCCACCTTGCCTACCATATCCGTCTCCCCTCCCCCACGCGGATCCTGTACGACCTTATTCCGTTACCGCACCTCCTCCTTTTCCTTGAACGGATATGGATCCCCTACACCTCCTGTAAACTTGACCCCCCTCACCCCGTTGTCTCTCCCATCCTCTCCCACTCCCGTCTGCTGCCGTGCCTGTATTCCCACATCCCACCTGCTCTCCACCTCTCCACTCTCCATACCCTCGTACAAGGTGGCTTCCACCAACTCCCACTCCCTGAAGATGCCCTCATCCCCTCCATCTACCCCTCCTACCAACTTTGATCCTCTCAATCCACCCCCTGTGTCCTTTCCCAAGGGCACCTTCTCTCCCTTCCTCCCTTCCTCCCCCCTCCTCTCCCCCAGGCTTCACCTACCACCCCTACCTTCTTCCCTTCCCCTCCCATCTCCTCTGTCACTGGCATCTACACCCTCTCCTCTCACTCCACCTTTTCCCCTTTTGCAGGTCCCCGGACTTGTACACGTGCAGTGGAGATCATCGTCATCAGTTTATTGTGTGTGCCACCGTGTCAGTGCTTTAGTGGTTCACTGCCCACACTCCATCGTTCATGTGTGACATTTCAGTCGTCTGTGTTCCTGTACCAGTGCTGAACGTTTTTTAATTTCCCACGCCTGTGAACGGCTCCGTGTTTTTTTACTCATGTCCCTACTGTTTTTTGTCCACCATTATATTTTGTTTTTCTATGTCTTCCTGTTCCTATTTGTATTATCTGCGGCCGAAGAGCGGTGTAATATTGCCGCTGCCGGCCTACCTTTGTATAAGGTGTTAAAATAACAAAGGAAAAAAAAAGTACAGCTGCTTATGGAGGCCCACTGTGGGCTGCAATTATCTTATGACAGCGAAACTTGGTAGATATGCTAATGTGTCAATGCGGAACTGATGTGCACCGTAAAAATAACGAATGCGAATTTTTGGCTACCAGGTGCAAATCTGGCACTGTAAAGCATTTTGTCGATAGCTCCGGTGTTCATGTTCAACAAATTGTGTGAGCAGGGGTTAATAATAAAATAAAAAGTACGCCTTTTTCACTTGCCTGACCTTTTCTGACCACGTCCAGTTCCTAATCCACTACGTATGGAATCATTTCTATACGTTCTCCTGCATTCACAGCGCCAGATTTTCCCCTAATGGTCAAATTTAGAACTTTTTTTTCAGCGTGAATCGGTTCCGCATTAACATGTGCCAAGTTCCGTTGGTAGCTACACTTTCGTTATAACCACCTGCTATCAGCTCCTAGCGGCGTCTGTCGGCTAGGGCTTCTAGCTTCTAGCTTCGCTATTTTGAGCACCAGAGTAGGTTTTTTCATTTTCGGGGACTGTTCTCCACAGCAGACATAATGCTCCTGTCTTCCTTTAATCAAGCAAAGTGTATCCTGGCCTGGTGCAATCCTGCTGTTTTCATAAGCCAGTGACTTCCACAGAATGGCTGGCGATTCCTGTGGAATCCTACCACGCCTTGTAAAACTTTAAACAAAATTTGAACAAGTTTCACTTAGAATTTTGTACCAAATTTTCAAATATGGCACCCTGGACTACACATTCTAAATTTTAAAATTTTAATAATGTGTTGATAGAACCTTCGCAAGCGCAAAGGGCTTGTTTTCTGCATGTCATTTCTGAATAGTGTAGACTGAATATTTACTTCGGAAATGTGTAACACGGACAGCGCATGCTAAAAAGTCATGCCTCCGAATTTTATTATGTGAAAATTCTTATAGCTTTTTGAATGAAAAGGACGTTATTGACATTCTACATCGTTAATCTTCACGCGTAAAAATTAGTTTCTCAACATAGTCACCCTGGCAACAAACGTATTTCTTCCAACAAGAAACCAGTTTCCAGAATGAAATTTTCACTATGCAGCGGAGTGTGCGCTGACATGAAACTTCCTGGCAGGTTAAAACTGTGTGAGGGACCGAGACTGGAACTCGGGAACTTTGCCCTTTCGCGGGTAAGTGCTCTACCATCTGAGCTACCCAGGCACGAGTCCTGCCACGTCCTCACAGCACTTGCCGCGAAAGGTAAAGTTCTCGAGTTCGAGTGTCAGTCCGAAACACAGTTTTAATCTTCCAGGATGTTTCAAGAAACCAGTTTGTTCATACCGTCCGTGTAGGAAGTTTATTGTGACCAGACTAAACGACTTTCGTCTAGCCATAATTGTGGTTTTTTTTGTCTGCTGTGGGAGAAGCCTTAGCAGGCTAGAGCACACGAAATATTAGTTCACTTTGTTACACAAATGAATAAAAGGTTCAAATGGCTCTGTGCACTATACGACTTAACATCTGAGGTCATCAGTCCCCTAGACTTAGAACTACTGAAACCTAACTAACCTAAGGTCATCACCCATATCCATGCTCGAGGCGGGATTCGAACCTGCGACCGTAGCAGCAGTGAGGTTCCCGACTGAAGCGCCTAGGACTGCTCGGCCACAGCGGTCGGCTGAATAAAACGTCTACTTAACTTTGACACTCTTCGAAGCCAAATGAGTACTGGATAATTTACAGCTATCATCGCCTATAAAAGCTTCACTTGATTCACTAATTAATCAAACGTTCTCTTGACGTACAATGTTTGACTTTTGCAACAGTACAAGTTCATGTGTAACTTTAACAAGTCTTTGGTCCTGCACTACGATGCCGACTTCTTCAGAAGTCACGAACCGGGGCTGTGCTCCTGCTTGCACGCTTTACGCTATATTGACGACAGTGTGAGGATTCTGCTACGCTGAGAGGGGGGGGGGGGGGGGGGGCGTGATCTTCTGGGGCGCCTACTGTTGTTTGTTGTCGACTGCAGCAAGACCGCGCTAACGTCTGTGGTATCGATATGTATTGCCGACTTTGGTGTGCTCTACGATTTCTGGAAGACACCACACAGCTTGAGTTTGTTGATGGAGCTGCAAACTCATTTTTGCCTGCACTGTTTCATCTCTGACCCGATTTGTGGAAGAACAAGTCATGGGTTCTGCATCAAGACAACTCACTGGCTCATACCGCATTGCATGTTAAGAGGTTTATAGCAAAGTACAGCAGTCCCAACTTATTCGGCTGGTCTAGCACCATGAGACTTTTATCTATTCCCCAACGTCAAATCTTCATTAAAAGGAACAAGATTTCAGTCTTCTGAAGCAGTGAAACGAAGAGCGTCATGGTCATCAAGGAGCTCACAGAGGAGGACTTCCAACATCGTGTCCGTCAGCAGAAAATTCGCATGGAGCTTTATAGGGATAGAGAATGGGACTATATTTAGGGGGAAAATAACTAAAGATGTATCGTTTTTGGAATAAAATGTTTTAGAGCAATAGACCCGTTATTTCATAGCCACGCCTCGTATGTGGAGCTATGAATCAAATGGCATAGTTGTATATTTCAACATAATTAGCAGGTACGTTCTCAAGAAGTCCTACCCAAGAATTATATGGACTGGTCAAAACAGTGCAGAAGTTTGTGAGGGAGTTGCAGTGTGGATTTCGATGAGAAATAATAGTTAAAAAAAGTTCGGTATGTTGCGCCCTTACGAGTTATTTAGCACTGAAGTTATGCAACCAGGTCGTTGTGTGCTCAAATCCAGCCTGCCACAGGTACTGTCACCAAAGGTGTTTTTCGTTTGCCTTCCAACTCAACAAATGTAACTTTAACTCACTTGCTTTAAAATTATCGCTTCCGAAAAAGGCACATTTAACTGGCAATTCAAGGACCCATAGATGTCTGTGCATTACCGCATTTTATCGCGTGCATGTGCGTGATTTACGCACAACGATGTGATTAGCTAACTTCAGTGCTAAATTGCTCTGAAACGGCGCAATGTGTCTAATGTTTTCTTGACAATTATTTCTCAACACAGCTTACCCTGGAACACCACACATGCTTTCCAGACTATTTCTGATCAGCTTAGAGCAAAAGTAGTGGATCAGGACGTTTCCTTGTGGCTGTAATTACTGAAAATGAACTCGCACCTATCTGTCACTGAAGTACTTTGGCAAACCAATAGAAAAATGTAATCGAAAAGCAAAATCTGTAGGTATAATTGGAAAACAGGAGACGCCACAGTACAGCGTACTCTACGAAATATCACACTAGTCTATGATGAAACACGCTGCTCAGTCTCCCCCAGAAACCTGAATTCCAGAACTCATTCTAATGCTCTTGTAAATGACTCATACTACTTACTATAAATGAATTGAAATAGTTCTGTATGAGAGAAGAGTTTGGAAATTTGCGTATTGATTTAGCGTTAATGGGACAAAGATTATAGCAAGAGGTGCCGACATATGCAAATATCTTCAGGCAGGAGCCAGTGTAAAGCCATACACCCACAAACATTGTTTGCCACTTCCTGTTTTAGATGTTATAAATCCAACTTTCAGGTACCTAGCCAATTCTGAACTGCTGAGAAAAATGTGTACGTAGGAAAACACAGAACACAAATGAAAGGTACAATCATCTCATATGGATGCGTTGTTCAAATACAGTATTTGTGTCCACGGTTGCTGTGAAGATAGCTGCATGTGATGCCTGTCAGTGTTAAATAGTGAAAATGTAGGTAGGATTAAGTTCCTGCAGGTTCTAGAGTTCCATCTAGGTGCATTCACACTGAAGCTACTCATAAATATCGATGAAGTGCAACTGGACAGAGCTCAGGCAGCAGAAGAAACAATACATAATTTGGCCAAGCAAACGAAGCAGGGGAAGAATTACTCCAGAAAGACGAGTAAGAGACTAAATATTATGGATGCGGACAACATTACTCACTAGAGCAATAGCAATATTGTCAAAAATCGAAATAAAAACTTTAAATGCGAATTGCTGCAAACTGACATTTTTGAGATATAATGTACATTTTCTCCGGCACTGCAAAAGCTAACGTTCTGAAATTTGGCATAGTACTTAAGAATTACTTACTTAATAATCCTGCGTAGCACTTTTCCGTTATCGTTTCTCTGAGAAAAGATCTCCTTCAAAATTTGAGAAAAGTAGAGCAGTGCCGTGTAACATAAATCTGAAAAATTAATTTCAAAGTAACTATCATCTTAAACAAAAATCTGTTCCACACGTTTTATTAGCCTCTTATTCAGATGTAAACTGTGAAATTCCAGTTTTATTGCTTGATTAGTTTACGAGAGAAGATACATTTATAGAAACAATGGTAATTAAAAAATGAAATCCTTATAAAATCAATGTCGAGAGCATTTCCAAAGAAAAATTGCACAGAATATCAAACATTATGTTGTACGTAATAGTCTCAGGTTTTGCTGTTTAGCTGCAATATTTTTGGAGAAGTGTATGTTTAAGTACAAGAATGCATTTTGTCCTAGATCTGTCCTTAATGTGAAGCCACCGCGAATTATGATGATCCGCTGGACAATGCAGCTGATGGCACGTGGTTCTTAATAGGGTGTGTGTCACCGTAGACCACAGTGCTTGCTCTGCATCGTGCTCCCATGCTGGCGTCCGCAGCTCGTGGTATAGTGATGCCAGCACGGTCCGCAGCTCGTGGTCGTGCGGTAGCGTTCTCGCTTCCCGCGCCCGGGTTCCCGGGTTCAATTCCCGGCGGGGTCAGCGATTTTCTCTGCCTCGTGATGACTGGGTGTTGTGTGATGTCCTTAGGTTAATTAGATTTAAGTAGTTCTAAGTTCTAGGGAACTGATGACGATAGATGTTAAGTCCCATAGTGCTCAGAGCCATTTGAACCATTTGATGCCAGCACGGTAGCTCAGCGTGTTCGGCCAGAGAGCTGGTTGTCCTCTGTAATAAAAAAAACTGAGTGGAAGGATCGACAAACGAACTGTAACGGATATCATGTGACGTCCGCAACGACCAAACACAACGCTCAACTACGAACAAAACGAAGAAAAAAAAAAAAAAAGTGGCTAGCGTTGCTACCTCTGGATCACGGGGTTCCGGGCTCGATTCCCGACCAGGATGGGAATTTTCGGTGCCCGGGGACTGGGAGTTGGTGTTGTCCACATCATTTCATCATTATTAACCTCATTCGTGGCAGTGGCTAGATTGGACTGAGTAAAAATTGGGACTTTGTACAGGTGCTGATGACTGCGCAGTTGAGCGCCCCACAAACCAGACATCATCATCATCCCATGCTGGCCACTAGGTTGGTTAGGAGTTCTTGTGGTAGGGCGTTCCATTACTGCGCAAGCGCTGTTGACAACTGACCCGTTGGATGCTCGTTGGTGCACGTGGACGTGCCGCAATACGTTTCCCAAACGCGCGTCAGAATTGTTCGGTGGAATTTAAGACGGGGGAATGCGAAGCCCAGTACATGCACCGAACATCCTCTCGTTGCAACAGCTCCTCTACCTCCGCTGTTCGATGACATAGTATATTGTCATGCATAAAAAATAACGTCAGGGGTCGAATGCAGCCATGGAAAGACCCACATGGCGAAGGAGTACAGCATCATTATCTAGTTGACCGGTGAGTGTTCTTTATCGTTACAAATAAGTACCTCACTCATACAGTTATAATTGGTGGAGACTTCAAACTACCCTCGATTTGTTGGTGAAAATACATGTACAAAGTAGGTGGTACACAGAAAACCTTCCGAAATTGTACTAAATGCTTTATCTGAGAATTATTTTGAACAATTAGTTTATGAGCCCACACGAATTGTAAATGGTTGCGAAAACACACTTGACCTCTTAGCCACAAATAACCCTGATCTACTAGAGAGCGTCATGACGGATACAGGGATTAGTGAACACAAGGTCATTGTAGCGAGGCTCAAAACCATATCAACCAAAACCACTAAAAATAAACGCAAAATATATCTATTTAAACCAGCAGATAAAAATTCGATTGATGCCTTCCTAAGAGAGAGTCTCCATTCCTTCCAAGCTAATGTAAGTGTAGGCCAGATATGGCTCAAATGCAGAGATACAGTATCGACAGCAATACATAGATTCATACCGCATAAGTCAATAAGAGACGATACTGATCCACCGTGGTACACAAAACTCGTCAGAACCCTGTTACGGAAGCAACGAATAAAGCATGCCAAATTCAGAAGAACGAAAAATCCCCAAGACTGGCTAGGTTTCACGGAAGCTCGAAATTTAGCGCAGACGTCAATGCGAGATGCTTTTAATAGTTTCCACAATGAAACATTGTCTCAAAATATGTTAGAAAACCCAAAGAGATTCTGGTCGTATGTAAAGTACACCAGTGGCAAAAAACAGTCAATACCGTCACTACGCGATAGCGATTCAAATGTTACCGATGACGGTGCCACTAAAGCGGAGTTACTAAATACAGTTTTCCGTAATTCCTTCACGAAAGAAGTCGAAGTAAATATCCCAGAATTCGAAACCAGAACAGCTGTTAGCATGAGTGGCATAAAAGTTGATATCTTAGGTGTTGCGAAACAACTCTAATCACTGAAGAAAGGCAAGTCTTCCGGTCGAGATGGTATACTAATCAGGTTCCTTTCAGAGTATGTAGACACACTAGTGCCTTTCTTAGAAATCATACAGGGTGTTACAATAAGGTACGGCCAAACTTTCAGGAAATATTCCTCACACACAAATAAAGAAAAGATGTTATGTGGACATGTGTCCGGAAACGCTTAATTTCCATGTTAGAGCTCATTTTAGTTTCGTCAGTATGTACTGTACTTCCTCGATTCACCACCAGTTGGCCCAATTGAAGGAAGGTAATGTTGACTTCGGTGCTTGTGTTGACATGCGACTCATTGCTCCACAGTACTAGCATCAAGCACATAAGTACGTAGCATCAACAGATTAGTGTTTATCAGGAACGTGGTTTTCCAGTCAGTGCAATGTTTACAAATGCGGAGTTGGCAGATGCCCATTTGATGTATCGATTAGCACAGGGCAATAGCCGTGGCGCGGTACGTTTGTATCGAGACAGGTTTCCAGAGCGAAGGTGTCCCGACAGGAAGACGTTCGAAGCAATTGATCGGCGTCTTAGGGAGCACGGAACATTCCAGCCTATGACTCGCGACTGGGGAAGACCTAGAACGACGAGGACACCTGCAATGGACGACGCAATTCTTCGTGAAGTTGACGATAACCCTACTGTCAGCGTCAGAGACGTTGCTGCTGTACAAGATAACAATGACCACGTCACTGTGTGGAGAGTGCTACGGGAGAACCAGTTGTTTCCGTACCATGTACAGCGTGTGCAGGCACTATCAGCAGCTGATTGGCCTCCACGGGTACACTTCTGCGAATGGTTCATCCAACAATGTGTCAATCCTCATTTCAGTGCAAATGTTCTCTTTACGGATGAGGCTTCATTCCAACGTGATCAAATTGTAAATTTTCACAATCAACATGTGTGGGCTGACGAGAATCCGCACGCAATTGTGCAATCACGTCATCAACACAAGTTTTATGTGAACGTTTGGGCAGGCATTGTTGGTGATGTCTTGATTGGGCCCCATGTTCTTCCACCTACGCTCAATGTAGAACGTTATCATGATTTCATACGGGATACTCTACCTGTGCTGCTAGAATACGTGCCTTTACAAGTACGACACAACATGTGGTTCATATGCACGATGTAGCTCCTGCACATTTCAGTCGAAGTGTTCGTACGCTTCTTAACAACAGATTCGGTGACCGATGGATTGGTAGAGGCGGATCAATTCCGTGGTCTCCACGTTCTCCTGACCTCAACCCTCTTGACTTTCATTTATGGGGGCATTTGAAAGCTCTTGTCTACGCAACCCCGGTACCAAATGTAGAGACTCTTCGTGCTCGTTTTGTGGACGACTGTGATACAATACGCCATTCTCCAGGGCTGCATCAGCGCATCAGGGATTCCATGCGACGGAGGGTGGATGCATGTATCCTCGCCAACGGAGGACATTTTGAACATTTCCTGTAGCAAAGTGTTTGAAGTCAAGCTGATAAGTTCTGTTGCTGTGTGTTTCCATTCCATGATTAATGTGATTTGAAGAGAAGTAATAAAATGAGCTCTAACATGGAAAGTAAGCGTTTCCGGACACATGTCCACATAACATAATTTCTTTCTTTGTGTGTGAGGAATGTTTCCTGAAAGTTTGGCCGTACCTTTTTGTAACACCCTGTATACAGCCGCTCACTTGACGAAAGCTCTGTTCCTAAAGACTGGAAAGTAGCACAGGTCACACCAATATTCAAGAAAGGAAATAGGAGTAACCCATTGAATTACAGACCCATATCACTGACCTCAATTTGCAGTATGATTTTGGACCATATACTGTACTCTAACACTATGAATCACCTTGAAGAAAATAACTTATTGATGCATAACCAACACGGATTCAGAAAATATCGTTCTTTATTCCCATGAAGTAATGAGTGCTGTCGGCAAGGGATCTCAGATCGATTCCATATTCCTAGATTTCCAGAAGCCTTTTGATACCGTTCCTCACAAGCAATTATTAATCAAGTTGCGTGCATATGGAGTATCGTCTTACTTGTGTGACTGGATTCGTGATTTCGTCTCAGAGAGGTCACAGCTCGTAGTGACAGACGGTAAATCATCGAGTAGAACAGAAGTGAGATCTGGCGTTCTACAAGGTAGCGTCATAGGCTCTCTGCTGTTCCTGATTTACATAAATCATCTAGGTGATAATCTGAGCAGCCCCCTTAGATTGTTTGCAAATGACGCTGTAATTTACCGTCTACTAAAATCATCAGACGATCAGTTCCAACTACAAAATGATCTAAAGAGAATTTCTGTATGATGCGAAAAGTGGCAGTTGGCACTAAACAAAGAAAATTGCGGGGTCATCCACCTGGGTACTAAGGGAAATTCGATAAATTTTGGGTATACGATAAATCGCACAAATCTAAGGGCTGTCAATTCGACTAAATACCTAGAAATTACAATTCGAGCAACTCAAATTGGAAAGACCACATAGATAATATTGTGGGGAATGCGAAACAAAGGCTGCACTTTGTTGGCAGAACACTTAGAAGATGCGACAAACCCACTAAAGAGTCCTCTGCTGGAATATTGCTGCGCTGTATGGGATCTTTACCAGGTAGGATTGACGGAGGACGTCGAAAAAGTGCAAAGGAGTGAAGCTCGTTTCGTGTTATCGCGCAATAGGGGTGAGAGTGTCACTGATATGGTATGCGAGTTGGGGTGGCAGTTACTGAAAGAAAGGCGGTTTTCTTTGCGGAGAGATCTATTTACTTAATTTCAATCACCAACTTTCTTCTTCCGAATGCGAGAATATTTTGTTGACACCCACCTACGTAGGGAGAAATGATCATCATAATAAAATAAGAGAAATCAGAGCTCGAACGGAAAAATTTAGGTGTTTCTTTTTCCCACGCGCCATTCGAGAGTGGAATGGTAGAGAAGTAGTATGGTTCGATGAACCCACTGCCAGGCACTTAAGTGTGAATTGCAGAGTAACCACGTAGATGTAGATTTGATGTAGCCCACACAACGTAACTGTCATGCATTTCCGCACTCTGCAGGGTCAATGAGGACACCCCTGGAGCGTTTTCGATGGGAAGTGTTTGATCGCCCTCCATACAGACCGGACTTTCCTCCCTCTGAGTTTAATCTCTGCTGACCTGAACTACTGTCTGTGAAGTCAACGTTTTGGCACAGACAACGAAGTGCAGATCAGCGTAGAGAATCGGCGTAAAGTGCAGGCATCTGCCTTCTACGATGAGGGTACTGGAAAGTTGGTACAACGCTACGACCGATGTCTCAGACGGAGCGGCGACTATGTAGAGACGTTGATGGGAGGTGTGGCTAACTATTGCAAGTAAAACACTTTTGTTTTTCACTGTGGTTTCGATTTCGTTCGGAATACGCCTCTTAATTAGGAGGATAGATTGACGTGTCCACGGCTATGTGCTTTTCCGTCTGTCTTCGTTTATTCTTGAGATTTCCTTGAGTTTAGCCGGCCGCGGTGGTCTAGCGGTTCTGGCGCTGCGAGTTCGGAACCGCGGGACTGCTACGGTCGCAGGTTCGAATCCTGCCTCGGGCATGGGTGTGTGTGATGTCCTTAGGTTAGTTAGGTTTAAGTAGTTCTAAGTTCTAGGGGACTGATGACCTAAGATGTTAAGTCCCATAGTGCTCAGAGCCATTTGAACCTTGAGTTTAGAGCTAAATTAAACTGGTACACATGCAATATCGTATAGGGCCCCCGAGAGCACGCAGACGTGCTGTAACATGACGTGGCGTGGACGCGACTAATGTCTGAAGTACTGCTGCAGAGAACTGACGCCATGAATCCCGTAAGCCTGTCTGTAAATCAATGAGAGTACGAGGTGGTGGAGATGTCTTCCGAACAGCACGTTGCAAGGGATCCCAGATATGCTCAATAATGTTCATATCTGGGGAGGTTTGTGGCCAGCGCAAGTGTTTAAACTCAAATGAGTGTTACTGGAGCCACTCTGCTGCGATTCTGGACGTGTGGGGTGTCGTATTGTCCTGCTGGAATTGCCCACGTCCCTTGGAATGCACAGTGGGCGTCAAGGAGTGCGGGTTACCACACATGATGATTACGTACGTGTCAGCTATCAAAGTCGTATATAGATGCATCAAGTGTGCCATATCACTCCAACTGCACACGAACCCTATACCATTACAGAGCCTCCACCAGCTTGAATAGTCTCCTGCTGGACTGCATGGTCCATGGATTCATGAGGTTGTCTCCATACCCGTACAAGTCCATTCGCTCGATACAATTTGAAACGAGACTCTTCCGACCGGGCAACATGTTTCCAGTCATCAACAGTTCAATGTCAGCGTTGACGGTGAGGTGTACAGCTTTGTGTCGTGCAAAGGGTAGATGAGTGGGTCTTCGGCTCCAGAAGCCCATATCGATGATGTTTCGCGGAATGGTTCACATCCTGACGCTTGTTGATGGCCCAAAATCGAAATTTCCAGCAATTTGCAGAAGAGTTGCACTTCCGTCGCGTTGAATGATTCTCTTCAGTCGTCAATGGTCCCGTTCTTGCAGGATCTTTTTCCAGTCGCAGATTTGTCTGAGATTTGATGTTTTACCGGATTCCTGATCCTCACGGTACACTCGTAAAATGGTCGTACGGGAAAATCCGCACTTCATCGCTACCTGTCCTACGTGTCCCATTGCTCGTGTGCCGACTACGACGCCAAGTTCAAAGTTACTTAAATCTTAACAACCTGGCATTGTACGAGCAGTAACCGATCTGACAACTGCGCGAGACACTTGTCGTCTTATACAGGAGTTGCCGACCGCAGCGCCGTATTCTGCCTGTTTACGTATCTACGTATCTGAATACACATGGCTATACCAGTTTCTTTAGCGCTTCAGTGTATATTCATGTGTATTTTACATATAACTAACATGTTTTATTCACTTGGTTAACTTAAAAATAGCGTGGAACAACTGCTACTGTGTACGGTTAAAAATACATCCTAAAGATGTTGTTATAACATAAAAGATGTTCCTTGACTTCATAAATGGTGCAGACATGTACTATTCTTTTTATTATCTACGATAGAAATACGTCAGGAAGAAACAGAGCAGTAATTTTTGAAGACGACTGCTACTAACTCAAGCAAACATCTTAAGAAGGTACCGGTAAACTGTTTCACTTAACTGTTAGAAGGCGCAACAATGTTTTTTAAAAGTCTCTGTCGAGATTCTATGACCATTCGTAGTCAGTTTAAGCGTGCTGACGACCCAGTAGCGACGATAAGCTACATTTGAGACAGCAAACACTGTGATAGGAAAGGTCACTACACGTCTAGTCGGTCTGGCGCCCTGCGGGAACTATCGCATTTGGCCCACACTGTACATAATAGTCTCGTAACTATGTCTGTTTACTGACGAGCTTTTACTCGCATCTGATATTTGTTTCGTTTTTTTAAGTATCGTATTGCTTCCATACTGCTAGAAATTTAGATGTCAGCTGTTAAACATCATATTATTGAAAATAATGGCTACTCTCTTGCTAGCTTGTCTCCACTCTGTAGTGTTGTAAGTTTTTGTGTTTAGTTGCTATCGATTTAGACACGTTCAGAGGATTTGTCGATATGGAAAAAGCGTTAGACAAAGTAAAATGGTGCTTCGGAATTCTGAGAAAAATATTGTTAAGCTATAGGGAGAGAAGGGTAACACAAAATATGTACAAGAGCCAAGAAGGAATAATAAGAATGGGCGAGCAAGAACAAAGTGCTCTGATTAAAAAGCGTGTAAGACAGGGGTGTAGTCTTTCGCCCCTACTACTCAATCTGTTCATCGAAGAAGCAATGATGGAAATAAAAGAATGCTTCAGGAGTGGGATTTAAATTCAAGGTGAAAGGTTATCATTGATACGATACGCTGATGACATTGCTATCTTGGGTGAAAGTGAAGAAGAATTACATTATCTGCCAAATGAAATGAACAATCTAATGAGTACAGAATGTGGACTGAGGTTAAACCGAAAAAAGACGAAAGTAACGAGAAGTAGTAGAAACTAGAACAACGAGAAAGTTAACGTCACAATTGCTGGTCACGAAGTAGATGGAATTCTACTACGTAGGGAGCAAAATAACTTGGATGGCCAAGGAGGATATCCAAAGCAGTCAACCCCTGGCAAAAAGGGTATTCCAGGCCAATAGAAGTCTGATAGTAGAAACATAGTCCTTAACTTCAGGAAGAAATTTCTGAGCATCTACGTTTGGAGCACAGCCTAGTACGGTAGCGAAAGATGAACTGTGGGAAAACAGGAACAGAGGATAATTGAAGCATTTGAGATGTGGTGCTACAGACGATTGTTGAAAATTATGTGGACTGATAAGGTAAGGAATGAGGAGGTTCTGCGCAGAATCGGAGGAAAGGAATGTGTTTAAAACACTGGCAATGAGAAGGGACAGGATGACAGGACATCTGTTAAGACAATAGCGAATGACTTCCATGGTGCTAGAGAGAGCTGTTAAAGGGCAAAAACTAGAGCCGTCAGCATAGTCATTAGCAAATAAAGTACGGAGGGAAGAACATTGTAAAGATACTTTTTCCATACCAAGATTACATATGTTTAAATCTAGGAATTTAAACATATTTCGTCAGAAAAATGAAATATCTAGTAGGAATTTGTTAATGCCCTGATATAAATGAGTGGTGTCTGGATGGAACGCGTACAATATCCCTCGTTGAGCTGGCGGCAGTCATATGGGGAGCATGATGTGGTTATATTTTAGTGCATTTAGCCGTTAATTAGGCTTATGATCACTATGGGAAAACCTCCCAGACATTGCAACAAATAAAATTACTACATTTTAAGAGGTTGACGTAAGTGGCACCATCCGGTGTATTTTGCGCCATCCGGGGTTTTTATTAATAACGAAGCACATTGCTCACTAACCTTAGCATTAACTGATGCTGAAGAGCGTGCACATGGAATGCAACGATTAGCCAATGATGAGATTAACTGCTACATGCTACATTAAAAATATTCTTTCTACATTCTGCCTGATCCCAGTATGGTGGATTAAACAGCTAATAATGAGCTGACAAGAAAGATTTGAATAATTATCGTCCACCTTTCTTATTGACATCTTTTTCCAAAATAATAGAAAAAACAGAATAGTGAGGGGCAGTCTAACATTTAAGTAGAAACAATTTGCTTAGCATATCACAATTTAGATTCCAGAAGGAGCATTCAGCTGATAATACTGTTTACACATTCACTCACCAAACAGTAGAAGCCTTAAATAATAAAATATCGTCAGTTGGCGTTTATTGCAATCCTTCCAACGAGTTTGATGGTGTAGATCATGTTACACTCTTAGAATAACCTACGTTTTAAACTGAAAGCTTTACACACAACTGGTTTGTATCATATTTAACAAATAGAATGCAAAACGCTGTGGTGAATAATTCAAGCAATGCTGGGAAGGTAGATAATTTTAGTGTCTGGGTAGAAATCACAAAGGAACTCCATATAAAGTTCAATTTGGGGTCCACTCCTATTTCATTTATATGTGAATGGCGATCCACTGAACATTCAGCAAGCAGAATTGGTTCTTTTTGCAAACGATACTAGTGTGAGAGAGAAAGCAACAGAAAATTGTTAATGATGTTTTTAAAGAGTTATTAAATTTGACAATTTGACTCGTCATAATTTTTGAGAAAATAACCTATATATAATTCCGTATAATAAATCAAGCCAAACCAGTGACTGATACAGAACATAAACAGAAGTCAGCAATCGGGGTACAATCAAAGTAAACTTGAACTGGAAGGAACAAATTACTTCGCTGCTAAAACAAATTAAGTTCAGCAATTTTTTCTGTTCGTGTAATTCCTAGTCTTGGAAAGAAACAAACAAGTTTGTAGTCATATGAATAAGTTAATATTCCAGCCAAGATTCTATTTTCATTCGCAGAGAATATACAGCCTTGTGAAATTGGGTGAATCTTTTGGAAGCACCCTGTAGTTAAAAATTGAGATAAACTGATAATGTAAACCAATTACCCGCAACGGTTGTCCTAATATCTATGGTAGAAACAGTGCTATAAACTTCCCTGCAATATACTCTTATTACTAGCAGTAAAGACGACGAAGCTGAGCATTTATTGTATGAAGGCAACGTGGTTTGCTCTGTAACAAATGCATGGTGATTCCAAAGTCACAAGCGCCAATTGCTAATGCGTTTTTGCGAAACCTTATTTTCCCAAATAATCAATATCTCTTAAGAAGAAGTGTTAAAAATAAGAATGATGCGTCAGTTTATATCAATACGATATGTCGTTTTGGATATGAGATTATTTCTGAACTGCTTACGTAAGCATTAACAAGATTAAGACTGCGAGAAAAACTCCCGAGGACCAGACTCTATCTGCCCCTGGGCTAAGGTTCACTAGATGACTTTAAAAACGTGCGTTGGAAGAGAAGAGAGGGGGCAGTGGCTGTGACGGACAGCTCTATCGTAACGGCTTTATAAAATTGCAAGGTTTATCAGTGCTCCTGTTGATAACCTTTCTTTGGAATGTCTCATTATTTCAATTACGTGCGTTGAGAAGAGTGATGCCAAATTAGGGGGAGTGTTGTGACTAGTAGTGTACGTAGAACCACACAATGTTTTTTGATCGGTGCTCTAGTGTAGTGACTGAGTTTAGAACCACATGAATGAACGCGCACTAGAAGCCGCCATAAGGAGTTTTTGTTGATGTTAGATATGGGACTGTGAGGAGGAGATGGCAGAAGTGCGGAGGAAGTGATGCATAGCGTGGAAGTGGGAGTGGACAGCCAGAGAGAGAGAGAGAGAGAGAGAGAGAGAGAGAGAGAATGAGATGGTCAAAGTGATGGTGGAGTAGGTGGACAGAGAGGGAGAGGAGAAGATAGAAAGAGGGGGCGGATGGGAAGAGGAAGGAGGCAGGTGTAGTAGGCAGGTGGTAAAGGAAGAGGTGCAGGGTGAGATAAAGATCCAGAGGAGTGGACGGTAAGGACAGAGGAGTGGGGGAGGAAGACAGATTTGGAACGGTTAAAGATGGACGGAGGGAGGGGGAAGGAGAAATTTGAAGGAAAAGGTGGACAAATACAAGTGTGAGGATGATGTTGACAGAGAGATGGAGGAAGGAAGAGGTATACACAGAGAAAGAAGTGGAGGACATGTGTGTAATGTATCTGTGAAGTACGTATGGAAGCGAAGCCGTGGAGTAAAGACATATATTTCTTGATTCTTCCCCACACCAAGAACATGCAGTCACTAATATCTCTAACTCAACAAAGAAAAGCAGCGACTATGACTGACATTAGTAAAATAAAATCGTCTGGCGTGATCGGCTGGAAGTCTCTTAACAGGGATGTTTAGCCGTCTATTTGCAAGTTGTTTTAATTGGATTGCACCTCGGCTGCTAGTGTGCCCTTAACATACCCCGCAGACCTACCGGGGATAGGCAACATACTGTTTAACGCGGAATCGGAGTCACATGTCGTTGCTGGCGCATCTTCACATTATTCAGAGGTGAAGGCTAGCTTAAAGGCAGAGTAACACAAAATCTCATCATCCGACTGGTATTCGGACACACAAGAATTTCGTTTCGCACTGCACCACTAGTCCACCAGGCCCGTGATGACTGACCGTAAACAAAATGACAGTGACGGTTATGTTGTGTTTCTGATTTGGAGGACGAATCAAAGCACCGTACTGAACACGGATATGTAATGGAAAAATGTAACTTTGGATAAGTGAAGTTTAATAATATGACGAGGGGTAAAAACACAGTTGACACCAAGATTTTGTCTCTACAACTGCGTTACATCTTACATAAGAAAGTAATGAATTTTTCCTGTTCCGCCTCTCTTTCTACGCCGGCCAAGAAAATATACCGAGACGAGTCGATCGCCTCACGGGCAACTGCTCACGATGCGCTATTTATGTACCTCTTGTATTTGCACGCCTCACACGAACGTCCAGATGATGCTGCGACCTGAGGCATGCGGACTTACCTGCACTGCTCGCGTCGCCGCCTTGACCTGTTCATGCAGCGTAACATGAGCTCGCGAAACACGTACACCAGTCGGACGCGGATGGAATCCGTGCTCCGGATTAACGACCGCTGTTCTGTTAGAGCGGCCAACCAGCGTGTGGTAATTAGGTGGTTTCCCACGCTCTTCTAAGCAAATGACGCGTTTGTTTCTCATCTCGGCACCAGGGCACAGTTAACAAAATACGGAAGCACGCGGAGCCCTTCGGACAATGAAGCTGCATCTCGCTCCGTGACACTTTCCTTGGTAGCGCATTGTCCAAGAATAACACGGACCAGATTCTATGTCCAATACGGATCAAACTTTTGACACACATTTCGGGCCCCATGTGGTCTGTTGTTTAGCTTTCTTTACAAAAAGCAAGTTCCAATCAGCTAATTCTAAAATGCACTCCTCCCGCCGATATACTTACTTTGCGGTCGTTGGTTGCCCATGTTTGCAGACCCACGGCTCCGTATTTTGGTTCACTTGTTTTTATTTTTGACTTAATAAATAACTTTGCGTATATTTGTTCGGTACAATACAATAAAATGAATGCAATGCAGCATCAGTCCTGCAACTCTCACACTAAAAAGCAACAAGCGACGCTACCTAGCTAGGTGCGCAAGGGTAGAGTCGATCTGCCAGGGGCAGGACCGATGCCATCTTGAAGAAATGCTCACCGGTAGTTGTCCACAGCTCGTGCTCTAATGGCTAGCATTACTGCCTCTGAATCACGGGGTCCCGGGTTAGATTCCCGGCTGGGTTTGGGATTTTCTCTGTCCGGCGACTGGATGTTTGTGTTGTCCTCATCATTTCGTCATCATCAATCGAGACAGTGGCTAGACTGGACTGTGAAAAAATTGGACTGTGTAAAAATTGGGACTTTGTACGGGCGTTGATGACCGCACTGTTGAGCGCACCAGAAACCAAAGATCATCATCACAGGTAGTTGTTAGAGCGTCTGCTTGCTACATCAGTCGATACCATGCCCATCTTCAGTTGAGGCTGCATACTACGAGTGGCTTGTGACGTCATTACCATGGTGTCAAACAAGCCCTAAGTCAAAATGCGATGTACTTTACGAATCAGAGTCAGTTTAATATAATTTTAAACTATTCTGATGGCGGATGAAACAACAAGTTCACTGTTACCCCGGTATCCGTTTATTTGTTTCCACAACGCATTTCAAAAGTTTAAACCAATGTCGTCAGGTGGATTTATGCACATTGACATGGCATTATAATTAAACTTGCGTGAATTGAGAAGATCCCCATGTAGACATTTTAATTTTCACATGAGAGGGTAGCGTTTGTTAATCGCATACCATGGTTACGTTTCAGGTTACATGTATTATGACTTCGGAGCAACCTGTGGCACTGTCTAATAGATAATGGCGGTCAATTATGGAAACATTTCAGTGCATTCAAATGACATTGCGAGTCTCTCACAAACTTACTGTTCCATTCACGTACAAATAGTGTCCATAATATAAGGCGGTTATAATTAAACTTGCGTGAAACGAGAGGACCCCCATGTAGACATTTTAATTGGCACATGAGAGGGTAACGTATGTCAATCGCGTACAATGTTTACGTTCCAGGTTACAAACGTAGCTAAATGTGACAAGCATGTACATCCACGACAGCCTGGAACTTCACTGGAGGCACCGTTCACAACTCGTCGTAGCACTTTTCGAACTGTGGACCATGCAATTTTCTGCTGTCCTGACATAGCTCGTCCACTGCGTGAAGATGGCACATTGTGTCCGGCATTCTCAGCCATGGAAATAGTAACTTCTTCAACAATTTGTGAAGCAATGGACCGTCGGCCACTCCCAGGAGCGATTGCCAAATCGTCATTTAATTCGAACATCCGACTCAAGTTCTTCAATCCCGGTGTTGAAGGAGGACATCTCCGTATTACTTTAATGCTTCAATACTAGGGAAGAGTAGCATCACTATCGGCGCTGTTTTGATGAAATAGCTTCACGAGTAAAGTCCTGCTCGCCTTAGCCAGACCCATGTTGACTGACTGCAATGCATACTGATGCTGCCGGCCGGAGTGGCCGACCGGTTCTAGGCGCTTCAGTCTGGAACCGCGCGACCTCTACGGTCGCAAGTTCGAATCCTGCCTCGGGTATGAATGTGTGTGATGTCCTTAGGCTAGATAGGTTTAAGTAGTTCTAAGTTCTAGGGGAGTGATGACCACAGCAGTTAAGTGCCATAGTGCTCAGAGCCATTTGAACCATACTGATGCTTTTGTTTCACCCCTACGCCGCCGAATCCAACGTACATTTTTGGCACTAACACTGTTAACAACGCAAATCCCTCAGCTCACAATCTGCACATAATTCGTATGAAGCCGGGTACCCATACCGTGAATACTTTTTTCGTGTACATTGGCTCAAGAATCGAAAGCTTAATTATAACCACTCTGTACATTGACTGAACTGAGTGCAGAGATTTCAAATTTACCAAAACTAAAATCAGTAGAAAAACGACAAAATAAAAATCAGACGGAATGCTGTCGTGAAGTACGTCAAGCGAATCCTTTTGATTAGATGAGTACAAAACCGAAATTGGATTTTGTCTTGACAAAATATTACGAAAATGATCAGAGTGCCGTTATCGATGTTTCAGCTGGTTAATACGCGTAGTAATTGAAAATCGTCTTTTGACAAATTTCGTTATGAGAGGTGAGGTATTTTGATCTCGTGATTCGAGTGAAATGTATCGGTTACTTCATATAACGCACGTCTGGAAATGTCTTAGAACCACGCTACAAGTTACAGACGCTAACGCCAGCCAGCTAATGTGAGTTTATAAAACGACAAAGCGCATGTTGAACTCTTTCCATTCATTAGGCGTGTCGATAACGTCCGCGCGTATTACAACAACACTATTCATTTTGAACCCAAACTAGACCATCAAAATTTTGTTGGTTGTTCAAGAATATATTCTGAGTATGTTGGTATGAGGGACCCTTTGCCTCGTTGCAGAAAAATCATTTCAGATATCGAATGAAAATTTTTAAGGTGTATGAAATGCGACTACAAAACCATGTGTGTCTGTACTGGCGATGAAGTGGCATTCAAAATCTGCAAAGCGCTTACGGACGAATCTTACGCCACATCATAGTAACGTGACTTGTGCAGTCAATGTGTGTTCGCGACAAAATTCTGCTCTGTGCATCTGAAGACACACTCCACAGGTATTATTATTCTACGGTTCGTAGTGAGTGCAGATAACAAGGCAGTAGCACTTGTTAAGTAGCTCCTCCGCGTGCCAAGGTCGGAGCATTAGATGTGACGGAACGATATTCCACTTTTCCCGGTAAGTCAGACGTGATGCAACCTTCTTGTCGGAAGAAACCACAAAAAGCGTGCCGTTGTTGCGCGTTATACGTGAAGGACAACCTGGACATACACGGCTGGCATTAAATACGTAACATAGCATGATGGCTCCTGTTGATATTACAGGCGGCGTTAGCGTGCGTGAAGCTGACTCGAGTTAACAACCAAGTGACACAGTCGGGATAACCGGTTCAAGAACATCTTGTACACAAGCAATTGTGTTACCTCGCGGGAAAATGTTTTCTTGTACTTCTCACGATACCACGCCGTAGCAACACGTAGATTTTAGCCTCATGTTCGATGCTTGTCCGGAAGACATTAGAGTTTTGTAATGATACCCCCAATTTTCGGTCAAATGTATGAGTGGGGAGGGGGCAAGTGAAGAGTGACCAATGGAGCGGAGGTTTAGAGTTGCTAAAAGCTGTTTAATTGCTTGAAAATAATAACAGAAATTAAGAAAAACTTCATTACTGATTTGAGAGAAAATTGAAATATTCCACGATTAGCCGCCACTAGCAATGTAAACGGAGTGTCAAAAAAGTCATTCTTCAAGGCCTAGCTATTTTGCGCATAAGACGTTGTATTAGTGTGATATTTAACCGTTAAAGTAGCTTCCTTCAGATCAAATACTATATTCAGTACATTTAAATGACAGAAGACGACAGGAAAGTAAATAAGTTGTTTCAAAGACCAAGATTTCTGAACAAAACTTGAAAAATAATTGAAGAGAAAGAATTAAAGAGAAACTGCCAAATGATATATGAAACTATTTGTATAAAAGTAAAATGTGAAACAGATTAGCGAAACATTTGGCACATTCCTCGAATAATGCTTGAAATAATGAACAGCAAATGACGTGCCAACAAGGGACATGAAGTTCAGCGTCTTACAGGTTTAAAGTGTACGAAAGCTGTCTGAAATTCATAGACATCGTACTCGTTGGTTCTGAAGGTATGTGAGGGCGAACTTACACTCAAGGTACGTCTGATAGATAATGAAAGTTCCCGATGATAAGTCTGCTGATGCGTGTCCTATCTGCGTCTTTTATTACTCTGTTCATAATCCATCCCCTAATAATAGCATTAAAATGGTTAAATGATGCTCACACTAATTTAGTAAACACTCGATATATTATATTTTTTTCAAAAGTAATGTGTCCCTAGCTTTCTATACTCATTCGTTCTACAGCCACAGTCTTTCACTAAATACCGCTTGGTTTGCGGTTACCACTGCTGTTCGGTGCTTTGCTGTCGGAACTGAATTAAATGTTATTTCCTGAGTAATGAAATACACTCAGCTGCAAGTTATGAAATTATCCGAAGCTGTTAAAAATCCCTGATTCTGCATGGCTGCTCGGTTCGGACTGGGTCACTCTCCTGCCTGAAGATCTACAAG
The DNA here is from genome assembly GCF_023864345.2 of Schistocerca serialis cubense. Taxonomy (NCBI): domain Eukaryota; kingdom Metazoa; phylum Arthropoda; class Insecta; order Orthoptera; family Acrididae; genus Schistocerca; species Schistocerca serialis. The sequence continues at coordinate 109,525,727 of NC_064639.1, read as the reverse complement.
CCTCAGAATCGCCCCTGTCCGTATAACGGGGCTTCCCCGTCAGAGACGCAAGGGTAGGTGCGCAAGGGTAGAGTCGATCTGTCAGGGGCAGGACCGATACCTATATCCTTACAAGAGGATGTTTGTCAGGTGGATTATCTACATCGTGCAGTCTGCTGTGTGACTTTGACATATTCCTATCAACTATGAAAAAAAAGTTCCAACAATTTTTCAGTCTCAAAAATTTTTCAATAGTGAATGCTTCAAAGATCAGGGATGTAACTTAACCGCTTGTTTGCTTCTCTCAATCTGAGTGAATCCCCTTAAAACGATCTCTCAAAACTTCTCAGAAAAGATTACCAAACAAACTACCACACTATGGTGACATCTGTATCATCATTTCGTATTCCTGCTTTCGCTTCATTTGACGGGAACTTTTTATTTTTCATTTCCCGTTGTGAAGGCCCGAAAGTGCGGCTGGGCAAGCACTTAAATCTTGGTCGTAGAGAGTTTCTCTTCCTTCATATTCCAAGCTACCATAGCCGCCTGTAAAAACCTAGAATTAAAATACGAAACGGAAATACTAGGCAAGGTGATCTTATTGGAGGACGCTTCATGAAATGTAAAGAAAAGCCATCTGGCGTCGAACAGAATGGATAACTGTAAATGGGAAGCTTTTGCCAATGTAGTAAAATCCCCCAGTACATAAATGTATTGCGCTAAAAATTGATTTATACGGTCAAGTAGACATATCGGAGAGTGGTGGCGATATTTCTTTGCAGAAAATGGTTGTGGCCAGCTGATGTTATTCAAGAATGCCTTTAAGGCGACGAAGGTGCCACTATCAGCACCTCAGAAAGTTTGGATTGGGTCGTGTAATAGGGCTACGAGATGCTGGAAATTCCTTCTGCGATACTGCAGAAAGACTTTTGCAGGAATGCAGTCACTGTACATGACTACTGGCAGCGGTGGTCACGAGAATGTTCGGTCGCAAGATGATTGGGCTCCGGACGTCCTCGTGGCACTACCAAAATGGAAGACCATCGTGTTCGCCGTATCGCTCTGAATCATGGTACTGCATCTTCCGCAGCAATTTGAACAGCAGTGGACACCACACTGACACAATGAACTGTTACTTCATGGACACCTCCGAGACAGAAGGGCTGCAGCGTACATTTCGCTGAACCCAAACTATTACCATTTGCGACTTCAGTGGTGTCAAGTGAGAGCCCACTTAAGGGCAGGCTGGACGTCTGTTGTGTTTTATGATGGTAGCTGACTCTGGCTCGGTGCCAGTGATGGCGTTGTTGGTTCGGAGAAGGCCAGTTGAAGGACTGCAACCAACCTGTCTGCGTGCTGGACACACTGGACCTACACCTGGAATTATGGTCCGGGGTGCCATTTCGTCTGACAGCAGAAGCACTCTCGCGGTTATCGAACACACCCTGGCTGCAAATTTGTAGGCCAGTCTGGTGGTTCGACTTGTTCTGCTGACATTTAGAAACAGCTTTCTGGGGCCTACTGTTTTCCGCAGCCGCTATTCCAGGTGTCGTGGCAAATACGTTGCATTTTGACACAACGACCATAGTCAATCTCGCTCCTTGTTGAGACACGTAGAGATGCGCACATTAAGGGCCAGTAGCGAACATAGACTCAAAGTAATTACACACATCAGAAAAAGTTTTGTATCACCCCGGTTCCGAGAACTCCTGAAGATAGACGTTGACTGCGGATGTTGTCTCAGGGACGCAGTTCCTCTGAGTGTTCAGAAATGTCAATCAACCCGCCCAAAGATGTAAACAACCATGCATGAGTAGCGCCTATTAGATGGAGGAGGTCCCACAGCCGATCAGTTCCAGTCATCCACCAGGAAGGAGGTACACGGCTCGTCTTGTCTGTAGTTCAACCATACCTAGACGGTCAATAGCAAGCCGCGGTGGCCGAGCGGTTCTAGGCGCTACAGTCTGGAACCGTGCGACCGCTACGGTCGCAGGTTCGAATCCTGCCTCGGGCATGGACGTGTGTGGTGTCCTTAGGTTAGTTAGGTTGAAGTATTCCTAAGTTCTAGGGGACTGATGACCTCAGAAGTTAAGTCCCATAGTTCTCAGAGCCCTTTGAACCATTTGAACGGTCAATACCGCTGTTCGACTGCGTCTGCATTGTTACGTTGTGCCAGGAAGGGCTCTCAACAAGGGAAGTGTCCAGGCGTCTCGGAGTGAACCAAAGCGATATTGTTCGGACATGGAGGAGACACAGAGAAACAGGAACTGTCGATGACATACCTCGCTCAGGGCGCTCAGGGACCACTACTGCAGTGGATAATCGCTATCTACGGATTATGGCTCGGAGGAACCCTGACAGCAACGCCACCAAGTTGAATAATTGTTTTCGTACAGCCACATGATGTCGTGCACATGATGATGTGCAACTTCACTCCCTATGTCCATGGCGAGGTCCACCTTTGCAACCACGACACCACTCCGTACCGCCTTGATTTGTACTGTTATTTCCCTCCGTGTTGCTTGTCTGTTAGCACTGACAACTGTTTACAAACGCCGCTGCTCTCAGTCGTTAGGTGAAGGCAGTCGGTCACTGCGATGTCCACGGTGAGAGGTAATGACTAAAAATTTGGTATTCTCAGTACACTGTTGATGCTGTGAACCTCGGAATGTTGACTCATTTCCAAAATGGAGCCTCCCATAGCGTGTAGCCCCAACCACCGTTCCGCGTTCAGAGTCTGTTAGTTCCCGTCGTGCAGTCATAATCACGTCGGAAACCTTTTCACATGATCCACTTGAGTATAAATGACAGTTCCGCCAATGCACTGCCCTTTTACACCTCGTGTACGCCTGTACGTCATACTACCGCCATCTGTTTATGTGCCTATCTCTATGGCATGGCTTTTGTCACCTCATTGTGTACCAAGTAAAATTTGGAACTGCTCCTTTTTTGTGTCCTTAGATTGTGTAAGAAGAGCCTTTCATGGGATATGTAACATCAAAGAAAATTTAAAATTATAGCTCGTGGTCTCGCGGTAGCGTTCTCGCTTCCTGAGCACGGGATCCCGGCTTCGATTCCCGGCGGGGTCAGGGATTTTTCCTGCCTCGAGGTGACTGGGTGTTGTTGTGTCGTCTTCATCATCATCATTCATTCCCACTACGGTCGGAGGAAGGCAATGGCGAACCACCTCCACTAGGACCTTGCCTAGTAAGGCGGCGCAGGTCTCCCGCGTCGCTCCCCTACGCTCTTTAAAGAAGTATGGGACTCTTGATTGATGAGCACATTGGGACATTAAAAGTAATTTTGCGGCGTTTATACCGAGAAAACAGTAATAGTTCTCTGTGTTCGTTTTACGTGAGTCATCCTTAAAATACATTTATGTGTCTACATTATTCTAGAAAATACGAATTCTCGTCAAGAATTAGGCTTTCTGACATTCCTTCTACCTTAGCAGTCCATCTGAGTGAGTCGCAGTTGAACAAGTTTAGGCCTCTGTATGACATAATAATGACTGACGCAAGAGGCAAAAGACACAGAGTAATCTAGATCTCATTCAATTATGTAGATATAATAAATTCTGTGGCAAGATGAGGCAACCTGTCATGCGTATTGCATGATACTGAGACAAGATAATGAAAGAAAGTGGGAGAAGTGTGACGACTTCGCCGGAGCATTGTTATCTCTAGGTCGTTAAAGGTTAAACAATATGTTTTCGGAGCCAGAGATAGCCGAACACACAGAAAGTTTCTGTGTGCGCTACAGTGAAGTGTATAAATATTTGTAGCTCGACGCTACGGGCGGCGTCCTATCAGGTTATCGAGTAGCCTTGACTTTCGTAGTCACGCCTTCAAGGCACTGGGCCAAAGCAGAGAGCAATCAGATGTTTCCAAACATTCTTGGGACGTAGAAGGAAGTGCGTTGATAGCCTTGCAGTGACCCTGCGGATAAACATGAAAAGATTCAATCCTTACTGCTCTTTAAATAAACATGGTCGTTAACGGTGCTAGACGAATTTGAATGGAAAACCTACTCGTGTGGGCCATGTCTTAGATCTTCTAGTAAGTAACAGACCAGATATTTTGGAAGCTAACGCAGAGGAGAACATCAGTAATCACTAGGCAGTTGCAGAATCAAAGACTACAGGTTACAAGGAGTCTTATGGAGGGTACGAAAATATATTTTCTTAGTAGGAGTGACAGGAAATTAACTGCGGAGCATCTGAGTGGTCGACATGAGATATTCAGAGGACGAAGAAGTTTGTCAAAAATGAATAAGATTCAAACGTATTCTCTAGATTGCATCAATCATGATGACAGATTTCGGCATCCCATCAGCTACCATCAGGTCTATAAGCAAAAAGAATACATAAGGGGGAATCTATAAAAGCTACTGTGCTACTGTGCACACATGTCATCAGTACTAGAGCAGTATTGCAATAGTTTAGTCCTATCACATTAAAAGAAGTTAGATACAATGTATCTCGTCAAAAACAATACAGAAAATATAATAGAAGTTCAATAATGAGCTCTAAGATAGCTGACTGCGGTACAAACGAAAAGTGGATGCAAGGCGCCGCTACAGTCAAGTAACGATGGGACAGCAGAACAGTAAGCATTTATAGTCACACAATAAAACAGTGTAAAAAACTTTTATGCATTTGTAAAGGTAGTAAATCACATTTTCATATAGCAGAATTTAAAGCATCAAATGTGACTACAATCTGAAGTGTTGTATAATTCTTTTTTCTCAATCTTTAAGGTAAAATACCTAGTTGTGAAAAGTAATAGGCACAGTTAGGTGTTAAACGGAAAGGAGGAGGATAATCTATATGTTGCTTTAATTAACACGGATTTACGAAATGAGAGAGTCAGGAAGTGCAAAATGGATAAGTGATAATGGCTAGAGGAAAAATGTAAGGATTTATAAGCATATTTTACCGGGGAAAAATAGATATTGCCTAAGGGAACATTAGAGAGGCCTTTGGGAGAAGAGGAGCAGATGGATGAATATCAACAGCTCAGTTGGAAACCCAGTAACACGCTAAGAAGGGAAAGCTGAAAGGTGGAAGAAGTAAACAGAGGTTATATACATGGATGATGGACTCGCATGCAATTTCATAGAAATGGAAAATGACGTAGATGAAGATGAGCTGGGAGATATGATACTGCTAGCAGAATTTGACAGGGCACTGAAAGACGGCACTGAAAGACAAAAGTCGAAACGAGGCCCCACTGGTAGACGACATTCCGTCAAAACTACTGGGGAGACCCAGCCGTCATAAAACACTTCCGTTTGGCGTGCAAGATGTTTACGACAGGCGAAATACTCTCAGAGTTCCAGAGGAATAAAATAAGGCCAATTCCAAAGAAAACACGTGTGAATATTACCGAGCTATCAGTTTAAAAATCTTCGAGGTTTGCATATGAAATTGTAATTCTGACTTGGAAGAGCAGTTGAAAAGAATGGACAGTGTCTTGAAATGAGGATACAAGATGAACATCAAAAAGCTCAAAACAATAATAAGGGATTGTAGTCGCATTAAATCAAGTGATGCTGAAGGAATTACACTACTGGCCATTAAAATTGCTACACCAAGAAGAAATGCAGATGATGAACGGGTATTCATGGGACAAATATATTATATTAGAACTGACATGTGATTACATTTTCACGCAATTTGGGTGCATAGATCCTGAGAAATCTGTACCCAGAACAACCACCTCTGGCCGTAATAACGGCCTTGACACGCTTGGGCATTGACTCAAACAGAGCTTGGCTGGCGTGTACAGTTACAGCTGCCCGTGCAGCTTCAACACGATACCACAGTTCATCAAGAGTGGTGACTGGCATATTGTGACGAGCCAGTTGCTCGGCCACCATTGACCAGGCGTTTTCAGTTCGTGAGAGGTCTGGAGAATGTGGTGGCCAGGGCAGCAGTCGAACATTTTCTGTATCCAGAAAGGCACTTACAGGACCTCCAACATGCGGTCGTGAATTATCCTGATGAAATGTAGGGTTTCGCAGGATCGAATGAAGGGTAGAGCCACGGGTCGTAACACATCTGAAATGTAACGTCCACTGTTCAAAGTGCAGTCAATGAGAACGAGAGGTGACCGAGACGTGTAACGAATGGCACCCCATACCATCACGCCGGGTGATACGCCAGTATGGCGATGACGAATACACATGTCGCCAAACACGAATGCGACCATCATGATGCTGTAAAGAAAACCTGGATTCATCCGAAAAAATGACGTTTTGCCATTCATTCACCCAGGTTCGTCGTTGAGTACACCATCGCAGGCGCCCCTGTGTGTGATGCGGCGTCAAGGATAACCGCAGCCGTGGTCTCCGAGCTGATAGTCCATGCTGCTGCAAACGTCGTCGAACAGATGGTTGTTGTCTTGCAAACGTCCCCATCTGTTGACTCAGGGATCGAGACGTGGCTGCACGATCCGTTACAGCCATGCGGATAACATGCCTGTCATCTCGACTGGTAGTGATACGAGGCCGTTGTGATCCAGCAGGGCGTTCCGTATTACCCTCCTGAAGCCACCGATTCCATATTCTGCTAACAGTCATTGGATCTCGACCAACGCGAGCAGCAATGTCGCGATACGATAAACCGCAATCGTGATAGGCTACAATCCGACATTTATCAAAGTCGGAAACGTGATGGTACGCAGTTCTCCTCCTTACACGAGGCATCACAACAACGTTTCACCAGACAATGCCAGTCAACTGCTGTTTGTGTATGAGAAATCGGTCGGGAACTTTCCTCATGTCAACAAGTTGTAGGTGTCGCCACCGGCGCCAACCTTGTGTGAATGCCCTGAAAAGCTAATCATTTGCACATCAGAGCATCTTCTTCCTGTCGGTTAAAATTCGCGTCTGTAGCACGTCATCTTCGTGGTGTAGCAATTTTAGTGGCCAGCAGTGTAGATTAGCAAACGAGACGCTTAAAGTAGTAGATACGTTTTGTTATTTGGGTAGAAGAATAACTGGTAATGGCCGAAGTTGGGTAGACATAAAATGTTGACTGGTAATGGTTCGAAAGGCGTTTACGAAGAAAAGAAATTTGTAAACATCGAATATAGAATTAAGTGTCAGGAACTTTTTTTGAATCTATTTGTGTGGAGTGTGGCCTTACATAGAAGTGAAACAAGGTCCATAAACAGGTTATACAAGAAGAGAATAGAATCTTATGGAATGTCGTGCTACAGAAGAACGCTGAAGATTGGATGGATAGATTACGTAACTAATGAGGAGGTACTGAACACAAGTCGAGAGGAAGTGTGTGGCACACCCTGATTAGAAGGAGAGAGCGGTTGATTGGTCACACTCTGACACGTGAAGGGATCACCAGTTTAGTACTCGAAGGAAGTGTCGGGGGATTAAAAATTGTAAAGGGAGTCCATGAGATGAATACGGTAAGCAGATTCAAAATGGATGTAGAATGCAGTAATTATTTGGAGATGAAGAGGTTCGCCCAGGATAGAGTAGCATGAAGAGCTGCATCAAACCCGTCTTCACACTGACGACCACAACAATAACAACAGATAATTTATATTGTTTTATATTTACATTGTTATATCAATGTTGTTTGTGTCCTATACACTGTATACAAGGATAATATTTTTACTCACATTTAATTTATAGGCATATTTTATACTTTTGACAAGGTAAATCACATATGACTTTCATACGACGTTTAAGAGACTGATGCACCCCTCTGCCTTCCTACTCTTTTAGTTTTGACATCTGACGACGCCTGTCTCTTTTCGCAGTTTTACAGTTTGCAGTAAAAACTGGTTTTGTTTAACTACACCACTTCAGACGAGCCTTCGCAACCAGGTAGCTAATGTATACATCTGTGCAATGGCGCTTGACCAAAGAGGTAGCCGGTTCGAACCCTAGTGATGTAAGAAGGTCCCACCACCAGTATTCAGTAGGGGAGATATAAACTTCCTGATCACCATACTCTTTGTCATTGGCCCGAATTATATTGAAAATCCCTCCGCAGGGTCCCGCGAAGTGACGGCTGGTGACACTGTTGATGGGGATCTGTCTGGCGGATGTGGACGTTCTCAGAGGACCCCTGGTTCTATTCGAGGGGAGTGGACTATGTACAGGCACCGTATCTTTCCTTCCCCTTTCCTTCATCCGTAACAACCCAGCCTCATCATTATACCGCACAAGCACTCTTCGCGGTCATCCCACGACACAGATGTACACTTCACACATCGTACCATATGGGAAGAAGGAAACGGCAAGCTGCCTCCTCAAGAACCTTGGGCCAGACGAGAATATGTGATTCCTCCATCTGTACCCAAAACCCAGATTCTGATATTATTTCTTGCATTTCTGCAGACAATGTTAGGTGCTTTTGCCATTATTTAACCTTATCCCACTACTCCGAGTTCCATTCAGGCGCGGAACCAGGGTGAATTTTATTGCCGTCCTGATTCCACCTAAAGAAAAATGCACTAAAAACCTTTAAATTATTTTATACGTCAGTTTTGAAACTTTTTAGCCAACACTTTGCTGGATGATGTAGCATGAAAACTAAAGTTTTCGAAAATCGCAATAAATTCCACTTTTTAATTGGTCCCCTGACAGATGGGCTGGTGGACTGACTAGCTCTGCAAAACATTCTGGAGAGCTAAAATGGCCCCTCTACACGTTGTCCGTACCTGTTGCCAATAACAGACCAGTCATGTTCATTGGCTGAAGGAAGTTGAAGAAGGGAAAGAAGACACGGAACGACTTTCTACTAAGAAAAAATTGACCAAGTACTAGTAGAACTCGCGTACTGAGGGTTCAGTACAAACTTAATTTCGTGTGCAGACATTTCATCCATCCCCTGAGTCGATAATCTCGACCATTTTTGCCTGATATCGACAACGACACTGACAAGATATTGGTTCCAGAGAGTCCGAGATCTTCGAGAATGTTTCAGTTTCACTAATATAAATGTAACATAAAGTCTTGCAAGAGGCAGGCGATCACTATTATAACAACACAGGCCAACGATGGAAAAACGTTTTTTGCTGAGAATACCTTATTATTATGTTTTTTAGGGTAGGATACCCAAATATGACACTTCAAAAGCTGTATCACCCATCTTTTCACATTTTATAGTTAAATTTATTAAATTAACCGATTTTTTGAAGAATTTAACAGTTTTTATATAGTTAAAATAATTTGAAAGGAGGTGTAATGAATGTAGATGACGTTGGTAGCACTGCTGAAAAACATTTGCTGGCAAAAAAAGATCGATTCTATTTTTGTGTTAACAGATGGTTTACTGTCAACCTAACCTCACTTTCCCGTTTCCTGTACATGTGCTCAGTACAATGTCTAATCGTGTTTGTAAAATCCTGCTGACAGTTTTTGCTGTATTTGTGGTGAATTTATGAGTAAAAACACCAAATAAACATTACAGACTTTGTGAAAAAGGTTTATCTGTCATACTTTGGATCTAAACTTGGTGATCCTGGGCGCCGCATAAGGTATGCTACGTGTGTGTTGAAGATCTGAGACAATGGTCCACAAAGGAGAAAAAAAGCCTTTAGATTTGCTGTTCCTATGATATGGAGGAAGCCAAGAAATCATTCTGATGATTGCTGCTTTTGCAGTGTTGATGTTACTGTTCATAATTCGAAAAACAAGAGGGCAATAAGCTACCCTAACCTTCCGTCACCATCCGACCAGTAGGGCATGGTGTAGATTTGCCAGTTCCTGAACCACCGGATACTTTAAATTCTATTCCAACAGAAGTATTTTCTGATGTACAATCTGATTTAGATGAAGCAGATGATGAATTCCATTGTAATACAGAAAGTCTAGAGCCCAAATTGTTTGCTCAGACCGAGCTTAGCGATGTGGTTAGGGATCTGGGTGTAACGAAAGAAAAAGCTGGCTCTAGATTAAAAGAAAAGAACTTAGTTGGAACCAGCATTTACTTTTATTGAAAAAGAGAGCACCAATTTTCCAAGTTTTTTTTTCAACAAGAAGGTGATTTAGTGTACTGCTCAGACATTCCCAGTCTGATGAATGACTTTGGTATTGAATACAAAAAGGAAAACTGGAGGCTGTTTACGGATTCATCCAAAGCTAGTTTAAAGGCTGTTTTATTTCACAATGGTAACATGTATGCATCTATACCTGTTGCACCTTCTGTACATATGAAAGAAAGCTATGCAAACCTAGTAATAGTGCTAAATAAGATAGGCTATTCTGCTCATGGTTGGATGATACGTGGCGATCTAAAAGTAACATGCATGCTCCTTGGTCAGCAAGGTGGCTTTACCAAATTTCCTTGTTTCTTGTGTGAATGGGATAATAGCGCTAGATATCAACACTGGTGCAGAAAGAACTGGCCTGTGAGGATGTCTTTAAAACCTGGTGATAACAACATTCTACGCAAAAACCTTGTAGATCTAAAAAACGTACTCTTACCACCTCTACATATAAAGTTAGGTCTAATGAAACAGTTTGCAAAGGCTTTGCCTAAAGATGGACCATGTTTTAAGTACCTCTGCCAAAAGTTTCCGCATCTTTCAGAAGATAAACTAAAAGAAGGCGTCTTTGTCAGACCTGACACTAGAAAATTAATGTTTGATGTTAACTTTAAATGCACAATGACCTTAAATGAGAAAGAAGCATGGGTATCATCCAAGCAAGTCGTTGCAAAATTCTTAGGACATGAAAAAGACCCAGAATATGATTCTATTATACCTACAATGCTAATGAGGTTTAAAACTTTAGGATTTTTAATGAGCCTGAAAGTCCATTTTTTGAACAGTCACCTTGATACTCAAACTGTGCGAAATAGGCTGCATGATGTGCAACTTCACTCTCGACGTGCATGGCGAGGTTCCTCTTTGCAACCATGACACCATGCAGCGCGTTACAGATGAGACCAACAACATGCCGAAAAGACCGCTTTGGATTTGCATCACGTGTTCTTCACCGATGAGTGCCGTATATGCCTTCAACTAGACAATCGAAGGATACGTGTTTGGAGACAACCTGGTCAGGCTGGACGCCTTCGACTCACTGTCCAGCAAGTGCAACAAGGTGGAGGTTCCCTGCTGGTTTGGGGTGGCACTGTGTGGAGTCGATGTTCGGCGTTGGTGGTCATGGAAGGCGCCGTAACGGCTGTACGATACGTGAATACCATCCTCCTACCGGTAGTGCAACCATATAGGCAGCATACTGGAGAGGCATTAGTCTTCATGGACGAAAATTAGCGCCCCCGTCGTGGACATCTTGTGAATGACTTCCTTCAGGATCACGACATCGCTCGACTAGAGCAACGAGCATGTTCTTCAGACACGAACCCTATCAATCATGCCTGGGAAACATTGGAAAGGGCTGTTTATGGACGACGTGACTAACCAACCACTCTGACGGATCTACGCCGAAACGCCGTTGAGAAGTGGGACAATCTGGACCAACAATGCCACGATGAACTTCTGGATAGTATGCCACGACGAATACAGGCATGCATCAATGCAAGAGGACGTGCTACTGGGTATTAGCGGTACCGGTGTGTACATCAATCTGGACCACCACCTCTGAAGGCCTCGCTGTATGGTGGTACAACATGCAATGTGTGGTTTTCATGAGCAATAACATGGGTAGACATGATGTTTATGTTGATGTCTATTCCAATTTTCTGTTCAGGTTCCAGAACTCTAGAAACCGAGGTGATGCAAGACTTTTTTGATGTGCGTACTTTTATGCACTACTTTCGCTAACATAGCACGAACATCAGTTATTATCAGTGTACCCGTATATGTAACAGTATCACTAAGAAACATAAGTAATATTAATAATCTGAATTGTAGTTCTTGTGTGTAAACCTTATTGCCGACTGTACTATGTCGCAAAAACATTCTGCACTTACTTCACAATAACGAACAATCGAGACTTATTTCTGGCCACAAAGTCTGCTTAACCGTTATCAAATGTACACGGAGGTAACAAAATACATGGGACAGCCCCTAATTTGGTGTCGGACATCCTTGTCCAGCGTAATGCAGCAATGTGATATGGACTGAACAAGTCGTTGGAAGTCCCCTGCAGAAATACCGAGCCATGCTGTCTCTGTAACCGTCCAAAGTTGCGAAAGTGTTGCCGGTGCGGGATTTTCTGCAGGAATTATGTCCCATAAATGTTCGATGGGTGACCTGGATGGCCAGATCATTCGCTCTAATTTTTCAGAACGTTTCTCAAACCGGTCGCGAACAGGTGTGGCCAGGTGACATAGCGCACCGTCATCTATAAAAATTCCATCTGTGAATGGCTGCAAATGGTCGTCAGGTAGACGAACGTAACCGTTTTCAGCCTGTGATTGGTTTAAATGGACTAGAGGACACAGTCCATTCCAAGTACACACAGACCTCATTGTTATGGAGCTACCACCAGCTCACTGAGTGCCTTGTTGACAGCTTGCGTCCATTGCTTTGTGAGGTCTGCGCCATGAATCCTTGAAAACTGTGCCCAGTGAAATTTGCGTCCAACCAGAAATACGTGAAATCTGCGCCCAACACCTGTTCCCTTCGTGTGACGACTTATCTGCCCCGGGACTGTTGTAATTATTCTAAACTACCTGCTACCCAGACACGGCCGAACTGCGCCCCGATAGACCTCCTCTACCAGAGTAGCTGACGGTCTGCCTTAGTACCACTCTAGCTGTCGCAGAGTTGTCATGATGTGACTTGTGTATTTTTGTCACAACAGTTCCGATGTGGAAGTGTCAACGACCACTCGCGGGAAGCCACGTTGCCACTGTGAAGGCTATTCTTACATAGTGAAGAGAACGAGACACGACGGGACTGACGTGGCGCTGTTCAAGACAGAAAGATGACCACTGCAGATTAATGCTTAAAACCAAGGATTGGACGGTGATTTTTTTACTCGAGGATTAACGCGAAGCTCCGGATGAAGTTCTGTTGAAAGTAAGAAAGACTTTGAACCAAGCAAAGAAAAGGGCACGACAGGAAGAGACTTCTATCTCCAAAATATATTCAGAGGAGCTAAGTTGCCTGCATAATCGAAGCTATGTTTTGCCACTGAAACGCCAGAGCAGTAAGCAACAAAGAGAACTTTACATTGCCAATGGGCAAAATCACCGTGAAATAAACGGAACCCGCAGACACGAGAACAAAGTGACCTCAAAGCAGAGTTACTAGGAATGAATGACGACAGCAGTTTTCTGTTAAGCGACCAAAAATTAGGAGAAAGGATAATAGTTTTTAGCGGAAGAGCAGCGATAGAGGCTCTAAGAAGTAAACAAGACTCTTTATGGATAGTACTTTCAAGTACTGTAGCAAATAGTTTTCGCCCCGACTTTGGGAGTACAAATAATGAGACAAACATCTATTCAGTTACAGTTACCTTTGCATTACTGACAAACAAAAGAAAAGTGATACATCCCTCTTTTCCGAAATTTGGTGGAAAATATTCCAGAATGGAAACCTGAAAACGTTACCTTAGTTTTGGAATCGATAGAGGTTTCTGCGATTGAAGTTCTACCTCTGATAGCAAAAGTGCATGGATGTTAGTTCCCCATGAAAATGTCTCTCTGGAAAAAAGTGCAACATCAAAGACTTACTCATAAGTACAAAAAAATGAAGAAGTGAGACAACGAATTCGCATGTGTTCTGGCGGACGTTTCTAGGGCCTGAAGATGTATGTGATGACTGGCCCGAGATACATTCACAAGCCGGATATCCCCGGGCTTCCTGAATTTTTTGAATACTTTGTAGATAGATGGTTGGAAAATGAAGAAAATCCTGTCTCAACTGGAGTTGATAGAAACAGCGCCATCGAATGACCAGCACTGTAGGAGGCTGTCACCACAAAATTAATAATATGCTTGCTAAACCAAATCCTAAAATCAATGACAGAATTAGGTGTATGAAAAGAGAAGCAGAAAATTATGCGTTAATGTGGGCAGATCTGAGTATGGAAGGTAAACGAAAGAAAAATTCTACACGAATCGAGGTGAAAAGCTGGAAAAAATAGAAAAAAAAGAACGAAGAGGATGGTGGGATCAGGGCTTGCTCCTTCCTAAAAAGAGCTTGACTAAACTTATCAAACGATGTAGATGGACAGAAAAACGTACAAACTATAAATAGCAACTTATAAATAAAAAATTAAAGTATGATGGAAATCTGATTATTTTGAAATACCTGGACTCAATTCTCTGGCCAGCCGTACCGAATTTGGTTTCCCATCGTTTCTCAGATCATTCTAGGCAAATTCAGGAATGGTTCCTTAGTGAGGTCGTTGTTTCATCCCTTCCATAACCACGAATCCAAGCGAAAGCTAAATCTCTTAACGATAATAGCAGTCGACACGAAGTAAAAAGCCAAACACAAAATTTATTTGCGGTGAGTTGTTATGATGATGAATGCGCTAATATTATACGTATCAATGGTATGTAAACATAGTTTCTGTGAGTGAAATTGTCATTCACTTTACAAAGCTTCTTAGAAACATGCAGCCGGCCGTTGTGGCCGAGCGGCTCTAGGCGCTTCCGTCCGGAACCGCGCTGCTGCTACGGTCGCAGGTTCGAATCCTGCCTCGAGCATGGATGTGTGTGATATCCTTCACATACTTTAATGACGCGAAGATAAGACTCATGAGCTATTTAAATGTTATAGCTGCTGTGATCAGTTTCCTACTTGTACAGAACTGTAGAAAAATAATTCTCTGTCTGATTACTTGCACATTCATTATTTTACTCTGGTTCAGATCGACGTTTGCGCAGTGACGTAACTAGGTAGTTTGGTATCAGGTGCAGAAGTTTTATTTTCTCTCCCCCTCCCCCCTCCCGAATTACCAATAACACAAAGGCATAAAATACAATTCGGTGAAAAGAAATGAGTAAAACGCATTTTTATTAAAAATAACCATTTAACTGCTTATTAAGGCAGCAGAACAAGTAACCGAAGATCTCATTAGTGACAGATGACTAGCACGTAGCTTAGAATTCCTTCCTCCGTTTACGACTGCAAATTTTGAAACTGCCTCACCAATATCGATGTCTTTAGTTACCTCATTTTTCATTGAGTAACTGCTATATTAGACAGTCGTCCTTGACTCATAGCAGACCCAAGGTAATACTTAATTAATCTGATTTTTGAAAGAAAGAATTCTCTTGGAATAAGCTATCGAAACACACAAAGTTAAGAAAAATTGTAGCACCAAATTGAAGTTGGGAACAGTTTCTGAGAAAATAATCTTAGTCGTGATATTTGTGCACACATAGCGTCTCGTGATAAATGTCAACTGACTTTTGTGTAATCATGGGAAGTTTCATTTCTGAAGTTTTAATCAAATGACTAGGCTCTGAAACAGCATCTGATACACGTTCAATTGTTCGTAACATGCATCGATTTCTTGTACAAAGTTGTCGATGCTCTGTTAACATTGGTCTTCTCCGTTCGCAGCGTTCTGTATACAAAGGCTAGAGAATGCGAGTTCGGAAACCAGTAGGTAGTGTCTCTCAGCTCTTCTACTTGCCAGGCAAGAGGATTAATGTATCCCTCCTCGACCCTTTCTGGGCACAAATTTCACAGGACGAAAATTTCAGTGGGCGCAAATTTCAGTACATTGTGCACCACATTTGAAACCTACCGAAAGATGAATGGCTCATATAAAATGTGTCGGTCTCTGATTGGACATCAGTGAACATAAAGATGCACCTTGCGCGTTCTATTTCGTGTAGCGCCATGTACAAATAAAGATAATGCGGTAAAATATAGCAATAAAAACTTCAGCAATATACCGATTCAGTACGACAGCCGATTATCGAAAGATTGGCCTTTCCCAAACGTGGGTGGAAACGACCGGAACAAACAACATTTCCCCTCCCCTCTTCCACAAGTACATGTACATGTGCACTGCGCAAGCCATCTTACAGTGTGTGTGGCGGAGGGTACCTCTACTACTACTATCATTATCCTCCCCCTCTCCAATTACGAACACAGGGCAGAGCGTGGGAAGAACGACTGTCTATAAACTTCCATATGACCTCCAAATTCCCTGATTTTCTGGCCATGGTAAACTCGCGGGACACGGAAAGGTGAGGTGGGGAAGCTAGAAAATCTGAAAAGGAAATGCTAATGCTCAATCTAAATATAGTGGTGATCAGTGATTGAAATGGAAAGAAGACAAGAATATCCTGTCAGACTCGTATAATGCAATATCAGCAGCAGCAGAAAATGGAAGAGCAGGAATAGGATTCGTTATGAATAGGAAGGTAGGGGCAGAGAGTGAGTCAATGTGAACAGCTCCGCGAGAGGGTTGTTCTCATCAAAATCAACAGCAGGTCAACGCCTACAACAATAGTTCAAGTATAAATGCCGACGCTGCATGCAGAATATGAAGAGATAAAGAAAGTATATGCCCGGGTAATCCAGTATGTAAAGGGAGATGAAAAGGATTGGAATGTGGTTGTAGGGCAAGCGGTAGAAAAAAGGGTTACAAGTGAGTATGAACTTGATAGTATCAATGCGAAAGGGAAATACTAATCGAGTGAAGAAGAATTAAAGGATCTGTTGAATAGAATGAACAGTTTAATGAGTGTAGAATATGGACTAAGTGTAAACCGAAGAAAGAAAAAAGTAAAGAGAAGTAGCAGAAATCAGAACAGCGAGAAACTTAACATCATAGTTGGTGATCACGAAGTAACGAAAATAAGGATTTCTGCTACCTAGGCAACTAAATGACGAACGGAAACTAGCTCTGTCAAAAAGGGCGTTCCGGCCAAGAGGAGTCTACTAGTACCAAACATAGGCTCCGTTTGAGTAACGAATTTCTGAGAATGTACGTTTGGAGCACAGCATTGTACAGTAGTGAAATATGGAGTGTGGGAATACCGGAACAGAAGAGAATCGAGGCATGTGAGAAGTGGTGCTACACAATAGTGTAGAAAATTAGTTGGACTGACAAGGTAAGAAATGAGCACGTTATCCGCGGAGTAGACGAGCAAAAGAAGTATATGGGAAACACTGACAAGAAGTAGAGAAATCATGATGGAATATGTGCTGAGATATCAGGGTATAACTTCCATGGTACTAGAGGATGCTGCAGAGATTGGAATAGATCCTGCAAATAAGCGAAGATGGAGGTTGTAAGCACTACTATGAGGTGAAAAGATTGAGACAGGAGAGAAATTCGTGGTGGGCCGAACCAAAGCAGAGTGAAGACTGATGAGTCAAAAGAAAAAAAAGGTACAGACAGTGTTTTAAAAACTACCTCTTTCGTGAACAAATTGCGTTTTGGAGTTATTCTTCCAATGAATAACAGCCCGACATCTGGTTTTCTTACAGTTAGTTTCATGTGGTCATTGCATAGTCATAGCCTGCAGATTTCTTCTACATGAGATACTAGTAACGGTATGTGCATACTTCGATTTTGTGTCGTGTTAATTATAAAATGGTCGTATGTGAAGTATGTTAGCGGCAAGAAACAATCAATGCATTCTCTGCACGATAGCATGGAGATACTAACGAAGACAGTGCTGCCAAAGCAGAGTTACTAACCACAGCCTTCCGAAATGCCTTCACAAAAGAAGACGAAGTAAATATTCCAGAATTCGAATCGAGGACAGCTGCCAACATGAGTAACGTAGAAATAAATATCCTCGGAGTAGTGAACAACTTAAATCACTTAATAGAAGCAAGTCTTCTGATCCAGACTGTGTACCAATTAGGTTGCTTTTGGAGTATGCTGATGCATTAGCTCCATACTTAACAATCATATACAACCATTCGCTCGACGAAAGATCCGTACCCAAAGACTGGAAAATTGCACAGATCACACGAATATTCAAGAAAGGTACTAGGAGTAATCCACTAAATTACAGGTCCATATCGTTAACGTCGATGTGTAGCAGGATTTTAGAACATATATTGTGTTCGAACATTATTGACACACTGTCAACATGGGTTTAGAAAACATTGTTCGTATGAAACACAACTATCTCTCCATTCACATGAAGTGTTGAGTGCTATTGACAAGAGATTTCAGATCGATTCCGTATTTCTGGATTTCCGGAAGGCTTTTGACACTGTACCACACAAGCGGCTCGTAGTGAAATTGCGTGCTTATGGAGTGGATTTGTGATTTCCTGTCAGACAGGTCACAGTTCGTAGTAATTGACGGAAAGTGATCGAGAAGTAATTTCTGGCGTTCCCCAAGGTAGTGTTACAGGCCCTTAGCTGTTCCTTATCTATATAAACGATTTTGGAGACAATCTGAGGAGCCGTCTCCGGTTGTTTGCTGATGATGCTGTCGTTTATCGACTAATAAAGTCATCAGAAGATCAACCTAGGCATTACAATTACGAACAACTTCAATTGGAAGGAACACATAGAAAATGTTGTGGGAAGGCTCACCAAAGACTGCGTTTTATTGGCAGGACACTTAGAAAATGTAACAGACCTACTAAGGAGACTGCCTACACTACACTTTTCCGTCCTCTTTTAGAATACTGCTGCACGGTGTGGCATCCTTACCAGATAGGACTGACGGAGTACATCGAAAAATTTCAGAGAAAGGCAGCACGTTTTGTATTATCGCGAACTATGGGAGAGAGTGTCATAGAAATGATACAGGATTTGGGCTGGACATTATTAAAAGAAAGGCGTTTCTCGTTGCGACGAAATCTTCTCGCGAAATTCCAATCACCAACTTTCTCCTCCGAATGAAAAAATATTTTGTTGACACCGACCTACATAGAGAGGAACGATCACCAAGATAAAGTAAGGGAAATCAGAGCTCGTACGGAAAGATGTAGGTGTTCATTCAAAAATGGTTCAAATGGCTCTGAGCACTATGGGACTCAACTGCTGAGGTCATTAGTCCCCTAGAACTTAGAACTAGTTAAACCTAACTAACCTAAGGACATCACACACATCCATACCCGAGGCAGGATTCGAACCTGCGACCTTAGCGGTCTGGCGGTTCCAGACTGCAGCGCCTTTAACCGCACGGCCACTTCGGCCGGCGGTGTTCATTCTTTCCGCGCGCTATATGAGATTGGAATAACAGAGAACTGTGAAGGTGGTTCGATGAACCCTCTGCCAGGTGCTTAAATGTGATTTGCAGAGTATCCATGTAGATGTAGATGTAAATGTAGAAGATGTGATTGTATATTGCTCTTAAGTTTCTTACATACATAATATGACACGTATATTTAGAGCCGAGTACTTTTCAAATGACGTCTAGATCTGAAATGCAATTTATCTGATGTTACGCTCTAGCTGAGTAGAGGAGTGTTATATAGTCCGACGAGCTGCCTCTTTACATACGGTGAAAGGTGTCGGTTGCGTTTGCGGCTCAGTCGAGCATTTATCCTGCAATGTACTGAAGCTGTAGCTCAGGCTGGAAGTTGTTCCGTGTTGTTTGGGAGTGTTTTACGTGCCTGAATTTGTCGCCTCTCATTCAGATTACCGTGAAAATGAACTCAGATGTTTATTTCAACATTCTCAGTGACCTAGTGTGACCCTTTCTTCTACGCATCTATTATGCGTACGATTGGACACTCCCATCTTCCAAGGTGATAACAGCCATATTCACAGGGCATCATGAACAAGTCACTGGTTTGGCTGAGTTTGACTCAAGTATCCTTTCGTACCCCGACAGGTCGGTTAAGCCACTCGACATTGGTCCTACACAAAATGTCTGTTGCTATGTAGAACAACTGGTGGCACATACTGACAAACAACCAATACTCATCCACTGAGAGAGCGCGAAGCCAAAGACAGCCTCGAAATTTAGCGATTACAAAGATATTACAAAACCACACAAAAAACGTATTGTAGTACATTAGATGCAAAGATGCATAAGGGGGAAGGGGGGAGGGGAGGGGACGGGAAGAGCAGACACTTGCGGTGTTTCATCTTCTACACCGAATTGTGTTCGCTATCAAGACTAGGCGAAGTGTTACGCGATGTTAGCGTGATCTGTCCTTGGGACGAGTAACTTGTTTTGCCCGATGTGCTTACATGATACTCACAGAGCACCACTTCGCGCAGCTTGCGGGTTTCCCGTAAAAAAGAGAAACGATGCGTTGCTAGGCAACGTCGCCCTGCGTGCTTGCGGAGTAGTGGGTGAGTAAGAGGGCAGGCAGAGAGTTGTCGGCAGACAGCATGGGGCGTTGGGTCGGCTCCGAGTCGCTGGAAGCGGGCGGCGATTTCCGAGAAGGGCCCCTCGCTGCCCACTATCGCACGATAAGTGGGCGAGGCCTTGGCAGCGGGAACAGAGGCGGCTGTGTGCGCCGCGGCTCACAACGGCCGCATTGAAGGCACGCTGCCGGGCACAGCGGCCTGTCAGCCGCCTAGAGAGAGAGAGAGACCTGCTGCGACAGGTAGCTGCAAACTGAGGAAACAACTCAGTCATCTCCTTTTCCCTCTTCGTTGTTTTCTTTTTTAAGTCATCAGTCTTCTGGCTGGTTCGACGTGGCTCTCCAATTTCTTCATAACAAAAGTAACTCTGTGCGATAGGAAATACCATGGGGCCTTACATGAACTATTCGGTACCAAGCTTTTACGTATTGCGCGATACTCATTTCCCAGTGTAACAAATATTAAAATACAGCTTTTGGTGCTCTGTATTGCATTAAGTAGCATTGTACACGAGATATATAAAATGTAACTCACTCATCTAGTCGTGTAAATATGATTAATCGGCATATTTAATTAGTGGAAAAGTATTTTATTGTAATCATCAATGTTACGAAATTTACAGAAAAACTAAATATTTCATTCGTGTAACTGTGAGACAGTAACTACATAGAAATGTTATTGTTAAAATGAGTTCAGTCATTAAATGGGAAATTATTGGTCAGAATTCGATATTTCATATTGATATTTTGTGTAGATTTCTGGCTAACTGATCCACTGAAAGTTACCTTCATCTCAAGAGATTATGTTCGTATAAAATCTCAAATCAGATTCATTGTAATTAATTCCCTAATTACGCGTTCTAAATAGTAATGAATTCCCTAATTACGAGTTCTAATACTTTCTGTCACAAACAAGGAGCACTGGCCGAGAAATATTCATTTGTTTGACTCCAGGCGCGCCTTTGTGCAGACCAAAGTTGAATTTCTGTCGACTTTGTACTGTTATATCTCTGGCAATATTTTGTTGAAAGAAATTAAATTTGCCCATCGTGTACAACTTTATGCGTTCTGTTAAGAGTAATAATGACAAGAATTTTACGAGCGACATTCATCCGAAACATTTAGGCAAAATCGCCTGAAAAAGTCTCCGCACGAAAAAATGTCAAAATTTACCGGTTTATACCTCAGGGGCTAAAGGTCTGACGAACGTGGAATTTGATATATAGCAACCTAACAATACAAAGTTCCCAAATATAAAGTTTTATTTAACTACCACTTTCCAATACTGTATTAATTACGCGCAAAATTGAAAATTTTATGAAAAGGTAAAAATAGAGTATTTTAGACCTAATTACACAAGAAAATATTTTGACTCATTAAAAGACCATCGTTTGAAACGCAAAACAGTAGTATGGGATTACCCAACTTGGGCTAACGATGCTAGACAATTAATGAAATTTGGGGGCGAAAATCGAAACACGAAGAAAATATAAACTTCGGATTTTCGGGTTCGTATATCTCCTATCTAAATGCATGGTCAAAATAAAGTTTAATACGCAATAGATCGGTTGCACAAGGATGTAGCATACGAAATTTAATTCACTTATTGTTTTCCAGTAATCAAATGTTCAAATGTGTGTGAATTCCTAAGGGACCATACTGCTGAGGTCACTACTTACACCAAGTTAAACTAACTTACGCTAAGGACAACACGCACACGCATGCCCGGGGGAGGACTCGAACCCCCGGCGGGAGGGGCCTTGCAATCCGTGACATGGTGCCTCAAACACCGCGGCCACTGCGCGCGGCCCAATAATCAACAAATTAAACAGTTTTAGATGGTATTGAGCCGTAGTCATGCAATATTTCCTTTTAAAAGAGTGAACCGTCATTTGACTGTGAATTACTATATTTATCTTCTGTACATCTAAATTTCAACTTTGTTACCATTCTAAAGTACAGTGCTAAAGGTTTATTGACGATTATTATGTCATATCTGTTAAGAAGATCAAAGCAGGAGGACAGTTCATCTTAAAGACATATATTAGTCTTATTTATCTACTTTGGACTATAATAAAGATCTAACAACTTTTAGCATTGTGTCTGAGAATGGCATAAAAACCGAAATCTAGATAGTACAGGAGATAAATATAGTAATGCACAGTTAAATGGCAATTTACTCTTTTAAAAGGTAAAAAAAAAGTTAGGAAAATATGATGAATTTTGTGAAAACAGGGTATATTTGATACTTCTCTTATAGATTCTTGGAATGACCCGTATTTCCCAATTTAAGGCATATATTTCAGATTAGTAAACTTCTTTGACTGTGCTAGTCTGCTTTTTATGTCCATCTTGCTTCCTGTGTGACAGGATTTTTGCATCTAAGGTAGTAGATTCCTTAACTTCGTCTGCTTCGTGATCACCAATTTTGATGTTAAGTTTCTTGCTGTTCTCATTTCTGCTTCTTATTACTGTCGCCTTTCTTCGGTCTGATCTCAATACAAACTCTGTACTTGTTAGACCGTCTATTAAATTCAACAGATCGTGTAAATCTCCTACTCCGTCACTATTCATATCTAATCATTGATATCTTTTCATCCTGAATTTTAATCTCGCTCTTGAACCTTTCTTTTATTTCCGTCATTGCTTCTTCGATGTACTGATTGACCAGCAGGGGCTGAACACTGCATCCCTGTGTTATGCCATTTTTTAAGCCGAGCACTTCGTGCTTGATCTTCCAGTATTATTGTTCCCTCTTGGTTCTTCTACCGGTCATGTATTACCCGTCTTTACCTATAGCTTACTACTATTTTTCTCGCAATTTCGAAAATCTTGTAATATTTTTCGCTGACGAACGCTCTTTCCAGATCGAAAGCCCTACGAACGTATCTTTCTTATTTTATTTTTTTCCTTTTTCAAGCGCAAGCAGAACTGTCTTTCTGGTGCCTTTACCTTTCTCAAAGCCAAAGCGATCTAACAGTTCCACAATTCCCATTTTTTTATATATTGTTCGTGTTAGCAGCTTGGATGCATGAGCTGCTAGGCTGATTGTGCGATGGTTCTCACACTTATCTATTCTTGTGATCTTCGCCGGCCGCTGTGGCCGAGCGGTTCTAGGCGCTTCAGTCCGGAACCGCGCTGCTGCTACAGTCACAGGTTCGAATCCTGCCTCGGGCATGGATGTATGTGATGTCCTTAGGTTAGCTGGGTTTACGTAGTTCTAAGTCTAGGACATAATGATATTAGATGTTAAGTTCCATAGTGTTTAGAGCCATTTGAAGCATTTTTTGCTATCTTCGGACTTGCGTGGATGATATTTTTCTGAATGTTCGATGGAATGTCGCCAGTCTCATAAATTCTACAATTCACTTTGAATAGTCGTTTGGATGCCACTTCCTCCAATGATTTTAGAAATTACGATGGAATATTATCCATCCGTTCTGCCTCATACGATCTCAACTTTTCCAGAGCTATTCCAAATTATAAATCTAATACTTACTTCCTCTTATTTGATATCAAAATAATGACGATAAAAAATAAGAGAGACGCTTCGAATGCTGACTGTAACGACTGTGGAGTTTGATGTAACCCCAATAGTTTTCTGACTTTCAAAGATATTTACGATACTGCGGTGGCTATGCTATTCCTCCAATGATTTTAGAAATTACGATGGAATATTATCCATCCGTTCTGCCTCATACGATCTCAACTTTTCCAGAGCTATTCCAAATTATAAATCTAATACTTACTTCCTCTTATTTGATATCAAAATAATGACGATAAAAAAATAAGAGAGACGCTTCGAATGCTGACTGTAACGACTGTGGAGTTTGATGTAACCCCAATAGTTTTCTGACTTTCAAGGATATTTACGATACTGCGGTGGCTATGCTATTCAGAAGTGCATACATGTCCGAGGGAACATTGCGTCGTACTTCTGAACAACGCAGGCACTGCAGTATCTTATTTATCCGTCGACACGGGACAAGCGAGTTTAATTTAAAATACCTCCCCTGAATGGGAATATACATAAGTTATGTACTTATATGCAAGTTGCAGACACATGTTTGACGGGATATGGAAGTTTGGATCTGGCTTGAAGCGACCTCGGATAGCCTAATTGCAAGGCGGCAGCTCACGATAAGCGTGAAATCCTGGTTCGAGTCCCGGTACGGCACAATTTTTGATTACCGTCATTCCACTACACAGCTGATGGTTGTCAATGTTTGCAGCTGCGAATACATTTCATGTATTTCGTGGATATTAGATGCACTACATGTACAAGAAAAACAGCTCACCAACTAAAGATTTCTGGGAACTCTTAGCGACATAAATTACTTTTACGTAACACCCTAATTGGATTCGGACTCCTTACAATACCGACAAAACCTCAGTTTTGCTTGTAATTCCTGTTAAGCATTTGTGTCTTGCGATATGTGGCAATTAACTGTGGACAGTAGAAAGTGTGAGGACCTCTAAAAAGAATACCGCTAAATGTCGTTTACACAACAAGTCATACAAATTCGGAGACACCAGACATTGGATACTGAGGTCTCGAGCAAAGTCGACGTTCTAACTCAACCCAAAGGTATTCCACTGGGTTCAGGTCGGGACTATGGTCGTGCGTGTCCAGTTCAGGAATGCTATGGTCCACAAACGATTGCCTCAAAGATGCTGCTTAACGAAAGGGTACACTGTCATGTTGATACGATGTATCATCGTCTCCGAACCGTTTCTCTACGTGATCACACGCTAATCACGAAACCCCCGCCCTCCTCCCCCAATAACGTAACACCAGATCATCCGTGTTTCATTGTTTCCTAAACACTTTATGGCAGGTAACGTTCTCCAGACATTCGCCAAACCCTAACCCCTCAGTCGGCCGGAGTGGCCGAGCGGCTCTAGGCGCTACAACCTGGAACCGCGTGACCGCTACGGTCGCAGGTTCGAATCCTGCCTCGGGCATGGATGTATGTGATGTCCTTAGGTTAGTTAGGTTTAAGTAGTTCTATGTTCTAGGGGACTAATGACGTCAGAAGTTAAGTCCCATAGTGCTCAGAGCCATTTGAACCCTAACTCCTCCATTGGACTCCCGTAGCGTATAGCGTGATCCGTCACTCCAAATCACGTGCTTCCAGCCATCCACTGACCAGCGGCGTCACTCTTTACACCATTTCTTTTGGAATTTACAAAAATATGTGGCTTATGAGAGGGATCTCCTCGCCCCTCATTCCCTGTTCAGTTTGGCTACCAACGCGCAGTCAAAGTTGGATTGCTTGTAGCACTTTGGAACTCACGAGTGGTGCTTTCCCCTGATTTGTTATTAATTTTTACAACCATCATCCACAATGCTCAAAGGTCCCTGTCGGTCAACATATGAAATGTGCCTTGTCTTGATTTAGCTCTGGTTGTTCCTTAGTGTTTCCACTTCACTATCACAATCGTCAATATGAGCAGATTCAGAAGGAGTCAAGTGTCCCTGATGGATTTCTTACTCAGGTGACACCGAATGAGTAGTCACTGAGAGCACGATGCATGCATGTACAAAGGAACAATACACCGTAATTTAGAATCACACAGGCACTGCACAATCGTATTCATCCAGCAGCAGTGGGGAAGCGACTTTGAAGTAAAAATATCTCACCTGTACCGTAATATACATAATGGATGTGCGAGTACGGGTTGTAGAAACATGGTTGACGACATATGCAAGTTTGGGTCTGGCCGTGAGTCGTGCACGGATAGCCGAAGTGGTTAAGGCGAACGCTCGCGATAAGCGGGAAATCCGCGTTCGGATCTCGGTCCGCCACGAATTTTCACTGTCAGTATTCCATTGTACAGTTGATGGTTGTCCTTATTCGCAGTTGCGAATACATTTAATGTATTTCGTAACAGCTGTAGTCGCCGCAGTGCCTGTTCCTTTGGGCATGCATGCATGTCCTAAAGAACTTTGCCACGTAAGTCTGAATAACACAGGCACTCCACTATCAAATTTACCCGCCGACACCGGCCAAGCGAGTTTCAAGCAAAGTGTCGCACCCGTATGGGTGTATATGTAATGGATGTAAGAGTACAGGCTGTAGACGCATGGTTGACGACATATTAAATTTCAGGTTTCGCCGTGAATCGTGCACGGATAGCCAAATGAGGCCTGCACTGTGGCTCAGCGTGTTCGCTCAGAGGGTTAGCTGCCTTCCGTAATAATAATAATAGTAAAATACTGAGCGAACGGATCAACGATGAACTTGAGCGGGTGCCATCGGACGTCCGCCCTATACAAATGCTACGAACAACAACAACAAAAATGAGATTGACAATGAAAAAAATGGTCGGGTGACCACTCGGGTAAGAGGGAAATCCGAGTTCAAGTCTCGGTCCGGCACAAATTTTCACTGTCGTCATTCCACTCTACATCTGAAGGTTGTCTATATTCGCAATAGCGAATACATTTAGTGTATTACCTAGGAATACCCGGACACTTTTGGTCAGCTAGCGTAGGCGTCCAGTTCTCAGCTTTGTGTATACGCCAAAACAATATAAATATTTCTTGGACGGCTGGCGTACACAGTTCGTAGCACAGTCTTATCACATATGGTCCGGCCACTCTTGTTTATTTTCCCTCTGTGTGGCTAAGATACTACAATGTCGAAAACGATTTCCGGGGAAAGCGCATATCGTTTGTACCGAATTGCAACGTGGCTTTTACCAAATGCGTCGTATGTAGCGCAATATATAGCAGCAATAACAAAGAGCAGACCCCACTTTTGTCATTCTGAAGTTTTCTAAGAACCGTGAGAGATATGGAACAGCACATCAGATGACTGATTACCTACGATTCTTTTGTAACCTACGCACGTTTATTGATGATTTGCGTTTCTTTTTAAGAACAAGTAATGGCTCGAAAAAGCGGAAGGTATGATTCTTTACAGGAAGACATCGTATATACAGGCTGAGCCAGAACTCCACAGACATATTTTCAAAGGCAATAGTAAAGGCCAAAACAAGAGGAAATTTCCAGAAAAACATGGGCTATAAAGTGCGTACCTTAAGGGCTATGAGCACGTCTTCATCTTCGTTACTGTGTAACCCACCGCATTCTGCTGAACAAGCGCTCATAGCTCGTACGTTATGCATGTTAGGGACCATGTTTACTGGACATTTTTTCTGTTTTGGTCCACAGTACTTCCTGAAAAAATTTGAAATACAAAGTGCTTGCAGAAGAAGAGATGTGTGTCACAGTACTGAAGATGAATAAGTGCTCACACCTCTTAAGGTATGTATTTTAGAACTAATGTTTCCTAGACATGTTTTCTTGTTTTGATCCATAGTACGACCCCTGAAACTTTCTTGATGGAATTTAGGTTCACCCTGTATATACGACAATGTGAAGTTTTGTTTGCTGCACTTCGAACCCAACTAGTTTATGAATGCTAAACTAGAAAACTCGTATCGAATGCAGTACCTACGTTATTTAATGTAACAAATAAGCCATCACAACTCTGGCTGAAAATGAAACTGCCATACAGGCGCGATAATTAAACGTCAAAATGAAATCAAACCAAACGCCCCTTTCAAAGAAAAAAAGAATTTCTGATTGGTTGTTACATCTGAGCTGGAAATATCAGGGGCGCAAACGCAGAGCCATAACGTTAGAAGTAATTAAATGCGAAAATTCTTCGTGTACTGGAAAGGCAAGGCCGTATCCAGACTTGTTACGTCTACTGATGTGCCTGCCGTGGTAGCACAAAAAATAGAAATACATACATACCATGGTCAAATTGATCGCACATTGCATGTTAGTGTCAGCCCGCTAAGTATTCGCGTTGCCGCTCGCATGAGTCTACTCCTATTTGCTGACAAGTGTCTTCCAGTGGATCTTTGTTTCTTTGTCGGATGATCATATTGCTCGTTGTTATATATACACTACTGGCCATTAAAATTGCTACACCACGAAGATGACGTGCTACAGACGCGAAATTTAACCTACAGGAAGAAGATGCTGTGATATGCAAATGATTAGTTTTTCAGAGCATTCACACGAGGTTGGCGCCGGTGGTGAAACCTACAACGTGCTGACATGAGGAAAGTTTCCAACCGATTTCTCATACACAAGCAGCACTTGACCGGCGTTGCCTGGTGACACGTTGTTGTGATGCCTCGTGTAAGGAGGAGAAATCCATACCATCACGTTTCCGACTTTGATAATGGTCGGATTGTAGTCTATCGCGATTGCGGTTTATCGTATCGCGACATTGCTGCTCGCGTTGGTCGAGATCCGATGACTGTTAGCAGAATATGGAATCGGTGTGTTCAGGAGGGTAATACGGAACGCCCTGCTGGATCCCAACGGCCTCGTATCACTACCAGTCGAGATGACAGGCATGTTATCCGCATGGCTGTAACGGATCGTGCAGCCACGTCTCGATCCCTGAGTCAACAGATGGAGACGTTTGCAAGACAACAACCATCTGTTCGACGACGTTTGCAGCAGCATGGACTATCAGCTCGGAGACCACGGCTGCGGTTATCCTTGACGCTGCATCACACACAGGGGCGCCTGCGATGGTGTACTCAACGACGAACCTGGGTGCATGAATGGCAAAACGTCATTTTTTCGGATGAATCCACGTTCTCTTTACAGCATCATGATGGTCGCATTCGTGTTTGGCGACATCGAGGTGAACGCACATTGGAAGTGTGTATTCGTAATCGCCATACTGGCGTATCACCCGGCGTGATGGTATGGGGTGCCATTCGTTACACGTCTCGGTCACCTCTTGTTCTCATTGACTGCACTTTGAACAGTGGACGTTACATTTCAGATGTGTTACGACCCGTGGCTCTACCCTTCATTCGATCCCTGTGAAACCCAATATTTCATCAGGATAATGCACGACCGCATGTTGCAGGTCCTGTACGGGCCTTCCTGGATAAAGAAAGTGTTCGACTGCTGCCCTGGCCAGCACATTCTCCAGATCTCTCACCAATTGAAAACGTCTGGTCAATGGTGGCCGAGCAACTGGCTCGTCACAATACGCCAGTCACTACTCTTGATGGACTGTGGTATCGTGTAGAAGCTGCATGGGCAGGTGTACCTGTACATGCCATCCAAGGTCTGTTTGACTCAATGCCCAGGCGTATCAAGGCCGTTATTACGGCCAGAGGTGGATGTTCTGGGTACTGATTTCTCAGGATCTATGCACCCAAATTGCATGAAAATGTACTCACATGTCTGTTCTAATATAATATATTTGTCCAATGAATACCCGTTTATCATCTGCGTTTCTTCTTGGTGTAGCAATTTTAATGGCCAGTAGTGTACTACTAGTGGCTAATTCGAACGATGTTAGGATTCGAACTGGGTACCCACGATTCGTAGCTCGCATTAACGATGTCGGATGGAGACGATTAAACTTAAACGCTAGCGCGAGAGTGACAAAAACTATAATATGTACAGCGACGTAGTAATCGCGTGTTGTACAAAAAGTGAAAACACTAGTAAATTCTATGCAATGATATTTTTCTCTTTAAAAAATAAATTGATAATCCGTAGAACTGATGACTAATGATACTACGGTGGAGGAGCTTGTTTAGTTTTTTTTTTAAATTTTAGTTGAGAAATTGACTTTAGGAAACTTTGGACAGATCCTCATCAACCCGAATTTTATGTTGCTAGGACGTTATGTGTGTGTTCTTTACACGTTTATGTTATATTTATGTTTGTATATTTATATACATGTTAATCGTAGATTTTAGGCAACGTTTTAGTTCAGACACAATTATGGCATATTTACACCCCTTGTCAGTGCGATCCTCGAAATGTAGTCCTTCTTTTTTCTAGACTTCCATTCTACGTTAAGACCACGAACCCCATCGGGTGGAGTATTTTGGACAAGAACTGTTATTCAGGTTTGCGATAGAAAGAAACTGCTTCCAAAATATCCGTTACTGGGGTGGCTCTAACATTTGCTTTAAAAAAAGAAGTACCGTCCGTGGGGGGGAAAGGGGGCCAGGCTGAGCAAACGGTGCCGGGCTTATCGTGTTTGTCTCGTGATAGAGGTGACAGACGGTGTTTGAGCGGGCTATCGGGGAACGCCGTGGACCTGCCCGGCCCAAAGCGGTTCTGCGGCCTGCGCCATGTTCACGTGTCGCTGGAGCCGTCTTTGAAGGCGCCAAGTGCAGGACACACTGCCACGATACTAACATAAAACGTAATTCCGATTTCCTCCACTCGAACCATAATTTGGATAAGAGGCGAACACTAACAGAATGAGCTAAGCATGTCGTGTAACGTGCCGCGCTACACTCTAAACGATGATAGAACAGGGTGACTAGATCGACAAGTACTGTTCGATCTCGATGTCCGCTTGTATCATTTTAAAAGTTGTCACTACCGGGACAAGAGACAACTTCACACTGTACGTCCGTGGTTCAGATGGCTCTAAGCACTATCGGACTTAACATCTGAGGTCATCAGTCCCCTAGAAGTTAGAACTACTTAAACCTAACTAACCTAAGTACATCACACACATCCATGTCCGAGGCAGGACTCGAACCTGCGACCGCATCAGCAGCGCTGTTCCGGACTGAAGCGCCTAGAACCGCTCGGCCACAGCGGCCGGCTCTACGTCCGTCTCTAACGACACTTGCCTCACAGGACAACAAGCATCAGACGCAGGCTACACATGATTCGTCGGTGATTATAAATAAACTTTCGGTGTTTAAGCCAGTGTAGACGAAAAATTATTCCTTTATAGTAATGATGTGCAGACTGTGCACCGCATAATCTTTGTTCTTAATAATATTAGTGTCGCGACTGGCCGTTAGGCGACGGTACTGGTACGGCGACGTAGGGGTTGAATACAAAAATCAGTGGGAATTACGGTTGCAGACAGCCAACATGGATGTGGACAAGGAGAGCAGGGCTTTACTCGTAAAGCAACTTTATCAAAACAACAATAGTAGTGGTGCTGCTCTTTGTGAATATCGAAGCCTTAAAGCGATACGGAGAAGTCCTCTTTCCGCATCAGGGGATAACAACATGATTCGGAACTTCGAATTAACTGACGATATGGGGACTGCTTCCGGGTGAGGCCGATGCCCAATCACCACAAACTGTTCAAGAAATTGCCGTGGCCGAGAATGCTTCAGGCATTGCTGGAGGTGTGTCATGACAGCTGAACATTCCATGGTCCACCGTTCGAACAGTGCTGCGAAGAGTTGTGAAATGGTATCTCTAGTGCACTTAGAGCCTGTCGTGGATGAAGATGATCGTTACACTGAGCAACCTTTGTGTGTGACATCTTATGGGACTTAATTGCTAAGGTCATGAGTCCCTAGCAAATGGTTCAAATGGCTCTGAGCACTATGGGACTTAACATCTATGGTCATCAGTCCCCTAGAACTTAGAACTACTTCAACCTAACTAACCTACGGACATCACACAACACCCAGTCATTCATGACGAGGCAGAGAAAATCCCTGACCCCGCCGGGAATCGAACACGGGAACCCGGGCGAGGGAAGTGACTCCCTAGCAACCTTTGTAAAACGGAACATAAACATGGTACGCACTTAACAAATATTATTTTTTCACGTGAAAATTAAAATGTATTTCTTTCAGTGGTTTATTCGTTATTTCTCTTCCGCACGCCCTTCACAACTTTTCCACGAAGTTTCATTGTTGTCCTATGGTAACTCGTTTTAATTGGGAGCCCACACAGGTAGCGAATGTTTCATAATAACCACCTTGTATATCAAAACTAATGATAATATTATTAGACTCCGTTTTCAGGCAACAAGTGGCCCATCGGGACCATTCGACCGCCACGTCATCCTCAACTGAGGATACAGGTAGGAGGGGCGTGTGGTCATCGCACCGGTCTCCCAGTCGTTATGATGGTTTTCTCTGACCGGAGCCGCTACTACGCAGTCGACTATTTCCTCAATTGGCATCACAAGGCTGAGTGCAACCCGAAAAAATGGCAACAGTGCATGGCGGCCCGGATGGTCACCCACCCAAGTGCCGGCCACGCCCGAAATCACTTAAGTTCGTTCATTTGACGGGAACCGACGTATCCACTGCGCCATGGCCGTTGCCTAACATTAATAGACTATTAGAGTTAAAAACAGTACTCCAAGAATTCATGAATACTATTCATGCTCCGAGATAGTACCCACCATGCTACTTCGATGTATTTCAGCAGTTCACTAGTTCTGAGATCACTTTCAAGACAACTGCAAAGCGACCTTGACTAAAAGCCATCTTTACTCGACATGCCTATTCAACATGTAAAATTCAAATCCGATTTGCGCAAGCAGTATCGGAGGTTCCAGTCCTCGCTCCGGCATGGGTGTGTGGTGTCCTTAGAGTAAGTAAGTTTAAGTTAGATTAAGTAGTGTGTAAGTCTAGGGACCGATGAGATCAGACGTTTGGTCCCATAGAACCTTACCACAAATTGAAATTCAAATTAACAAAATAATTATAACGTGTTACTAGAACACAACTTGTCAGGTTCACAACAGGTATAATTGCATTTTATATTTTGGATCCACTTGGCTCCACACTATTAAACTTGAATTCATTGGTGAACACTGGACCAATAAATGGAACTAAACTATGTTACAAAAATTCTTCTGTGTATGTGTGTTAAATATGGAAGCTTACATATAAATTTCAGGCTAATGTAGTGCGTTTATATTCAGGGAGTTTTCAGTTACATGCTTAATCTGAGTATTTTACAATCCTGAGTAAGCAGTAATGCACTTAAAGAAAAAAAATCGCGAATCAAAAATCAGTTAATGTAGAGTAACAAAATTTCGGGAATACATTTGTCTGGGTAATATATTTAAGTGATGAACACTACAAGAGCACGCGTTAATGTAAGCGCAAGATAAGCTATTGCACATGTGCAATACTGGAACGTTAATAACCGATGTAGCCGTGAGAATGTTGAATGAAAGCATCCAGATGTGAATGCACTGTGTTGTACGGGTGTGGGATGTCAATTTGATGGAGAGCGTTTCATACCTTTTGCATCGGCTCGGTGAATACAGAGACGGTTAATCCTGTTTGTTGTGAATGACGCTGGAATAGACGTCCGATGATGCCCCATATGTGCACGACTGGTCGCAGATCTGGCGATCGAGCAGGGCAAGGCATCATGTCAACACTCCGTAGAGCATACTGGGTTACAACAGCGGTATGTGGGCGAGCGTTATCCTATTGGGAAACACACCCTGGAATTCTGTTTGTGAATGGCAGCACAGTAGGTCTAATCACGAGACTGAAATACAAATTTGCAGTTAGGATGCGTGGGATAACCACGAGAGTGCTTCTCCTGTCGTACGAAATCGCACTCCAGACCATAACACCAGGTGTATTGTATTGTATTGTATGTTAACCGGGGACCTAGAAACGGCGGAGAGGCTCCGTCCCCGCTGCAGCCGCAGTGGTCCACAACCCCATGACGACTACCGCAGTCCACCCCTCCGCCGCCCCACACCGAACCCAGGGTTATTGTGTCGTTCGGCCCCAGGTGGACCCCCCCCCCCCCAGGGAACGTCTCACACCAGACGAGTGTAACCCCTATGTTTGCATGGTAGAGTAATGGTCGTGTACGCGTACGTGGAGAACTTGTTGGCGCAGCAATCGCCGACATAGAGTAACTGAGGCGGAATAAGGGGAACCAGCCCGCATTCACCAAGGCAGATGGAGCATTCGCCAAGGCAGATGGAAAACCGCCTAAAAGCCATCCACAGACTGGCCAGTTCACCGGAACTCGACACAGATCCGCCGGGCGCGTTCGTGCCGGGGACCAGGCGTTCCTTTCCGCCCGGGAAACACCAGGTGTAGGTCCAGTTTTCTAGCACACAGACAGGTTGGTTGCAGGCCCTCATCATGCCTCCTTCTAACCATCATACGGCCATCACTGACACGGAAGCATAACCAGCTTTCATCAGAAAACACAACAGACCTCCACCGTGCCCTCCACTGGGCTCTCGCTTGACACCACTCAAGTCTCAAATGGTTGTCGTTTGGGGTCAGTGGAGCACGGTATAGGACGTCTGGCTCGGAGCTGTCCTTGAAGTAACCGATTTGTAACATTCTGTTGTGTCACAGTGGCGCCAACTGCTGCTCAAATTGCTGCTCCAGATGCAGTAAAATGAGCAAGAGCCATACACCGAACGCGATGGTCTTCCCTCTCGCTAGTGCCACGTGGCCGTCTGGAGCCCGGTCTTCTTCCGACTGACAAACTGCCTACTGGCTTCTGTCTCGGGTTCTTCGTCCGACGTTCATCTAATGATTTTTCTGACGTTTCGCCAGCACGAGTGGCTGGCATTGTCAAAGCTTCACCCTCCATTGCCGGTGGTGAACTGGAGCCGAGCTCGCGGCCGCTGACTATATGTACCTGGCGCGCCAACGTCCGAGGGCTTCTCCGCGGTCATTTCCGGTGCGGTTCTCCTCTTGCTACCTGCGACGGTCGTTCGCTGCAGTACGGGAAGCCAGGATCCGTTTACCTTAAGGCTTTCCTCTTTCTTGTTCAAACTGTTCGCGTGTTTTTGTATTTCCACAGCTTCTCTGAACAAGCGCGTGTGATAGTGCTTCTCTACAGCCAGAACTTCCGTGTCGGCGAATTTTATTACGTGGTCGGTCTCCTTAAGTGCGTGCTATGCTACGGCCGATTTCTCCACCTGCCCCAGCTGCAAGTCGCTTATGCTCTCTGATCCTGGTGTTAATGGATCGTCCAGTCATTCCGACATAAACTTTTCCGCATGTGCATGGTATACGGTATATCCCCGACATTGCAAGTGGGTCTCTTTTCTCCTTCGCCGATCTAAGACACTCTTTGATCTTCCTTGTCGGTTTGAAAATCGTCTTTACGTCATGTTTGCGCAATAAACGGCCGATTCTGTCCGTCACTCTGGGAATGTATGGCAGAAAGGCCGTATATTGCGCAAACATGACGTAAAGACGATTTTCAAACCGACAAGGAAGATCAAAGAGTGTCTTAGATCGGCGAAGGAGAAAAGAGACCCACTTGCAATGTCGGGGATATACCGTATACCATGCACATGCGGAAAAGTTTATGTCGGAATGACTGGACGATCCATCAACACCAGGATCAAAGAGCATAAGCGACATTGCAGGTTGGGGCAGATGGAGAAATCGGCCGTGGCAGAGCACGCACTTAATGAGACCGACCACGCAATAAAATTCGCCGACACGGAAGTTCTGGCTGTAGAGAAGATCACACGCGCTTGTTCAGAGAAGCTGTAGAAATACAAAAACACGCGAACAGTTTGAACAAGAAAGAGGAAAGCCTTAAGGTCAACGGATCCTGGCTTCCCGTACTGCAGCGAACGACCGTCACAGGTAGCAAGAGGAGAACCGCACCGGAAATGACCGCGGAGAAGCCCTCGGACGTTGGCGCGCCAGGTACATATAGTCTGCGGCCGCGAGCTTGGCTCCAGTTCACCACCGGCAATGGAGGGTGAAGCTTTGACAATGTCAGCCACTCGTGCTGGCGAAACGTCAGAAAAATCATTAGATGAATGTCGGCCGAAGAACCCGAGACAGAAGCCAATAGGCAGTTTGTCAACAAGTGGCCACGAGAGCCTTAACAATTTTGTACTTCTTCCGACTGTTCATTTTCGTGACCACCGCTGCCAGCGACCATGTACAGTGTCTACATTCCTGACAAGTCTTTCCGCAATATTGCAGAAGGAACATCCAGTTTCTTGTAGCTCTATTACACGACCTCTTTCAAACTCAGTGAGTATTGATAAAGGCGTCATTGTCGCATTAACGGCATTCTTGTCTAACCACGTACAATCTCAAAGGTAACCATTACAGCGTGTATTGAAGACAAACCCGATTTACAACCTCATAGTGGCGGTATTAGCGCCACTATTATTCAACTGGCGCGGTATTTGAATAGACATCATCTTTCAGACGTAAGGCGACAGCTGCCGACTTTCGTTTATGTCGCACAACTGCTTCTTGGTGTTGTGATTTTTTCCCGTCAGTGTATGAACATAGTGCTGCTGCTGTATGTCTGTGCGCCTGCGTGCGTGCGTGTGTGTGTGTGTGTGTGTGTGTGTGTGTGTGTGTGCGTGTGTGTGTGTGTGTGTGTGTGTGTATGTGTGTATGAACGGACATGAATATTAAACTTCCTGTCAATTTGAAACTGTGCACAAGACCTGGACTCGAACTTGGGACCTTTGCGGGCGAAAGACGTAGGTCCTGTAGTCGAGCCTGTGGCCTTTCCGGGCGAAAGCCAATGTTCCGTAGTTCAAATCCCAGACCAGCACACTGATTTACTACCAGGAAGTTTCATGTTAGTGCACACTCAACTGCTGAGTGACGAACTAATTCCGGGCACTTGTAGTATAAGGCTTTTCATTGGATCACTCACTTGTCTTTTGTTCGGTAAAAATTTTGTAATTTATTTCAGACTTACTTCCGTAAGAGCTAGAGACTTCGAACTTTCAACATAGCTCAGAACTGGATGACAAAGAAATGTTAACTCTCTTTCTTGTATGGTGCGCGGCGGAGTGCACTTTGTGTACCACATCTATTGCCCCCTTTTCCCATTCCACTTGCAAGTGTTTCGGGGTAAGAATGGCTTGTGGCGGAGGATACTTCGTGTACCATTTCTGTTTCCCGATTTTCCCATTCCACTAGTGAATGTTTCACGATAAGTCAACATGTGAGCTCAGTTCTCTCTAATTTTTACCTCCGACGTCTTTTCGTGAGCTAATCATTGAAGGAAGCAGTATAATGATTCAATGAGGTGAAGAGAAACTGAAATAATCCTGAAATTTACCACATGTAATGTTATCAAAATGTAAAATTTTGGAATCGTAAATTGCTGCCTCTCCCACCTGCATCTCACAGTTGACTGTGGAAACGCGCGTCGGCGGCAGGCGCCGACAGAGGTCACAAGGGGATCCCGTGAAACCAATGATGCGCGCTCGCTGAGCTGCACCTTCAGCGGCTGCGACTACGAGCGCCCTCTGCCGCTGTTACAGGATCGCCGTCGACTGCTACACGGCCCAGTCTGAGCCGCAGTCTCTGACAGTCTTCAGTCCTAGGCAGCCGTCGACAATTTTCTCATACCTTAGTAGCGAGAACCTCACAGTGCTCGACGCTCTTTAGTTTGCATCTTGTAATAACTGTATTTTATTGTTGTTTGATCTTTTGTAAAGTTTCTTCACAATGCTTCGAGAAAGCTGGAAGTTAAGTAAAACTTCTGTTTACTGCATTTATATGTTCACTAATCGTTTCTGCTCCTGTCCAACTTCCCTTCACGAGACACAAATCGATTGAAAACTTTAACTCACACAAGACTTAAAAGCAGAAAGTAATTGCTGAAATATTTTTTTTTTAGTATGACACGTTTTCAATGGCTCTGAGCACTATGGGACCCAACATCTGAGGTCATCAGTCCCCTAGACTTAGAACTACTTAAACCTAACGACATCACACACATCTATGCTCGAGGCAGGACTCGAACCTGCGACCGTAGCGGCAGCGCGACTCCGGACTGAAGCGCCTAGAACCGCTCGGCTACAGCGGCCGGCTGACACGTTTTTAAAACAGATTAAAAGGTATAAAATAATTGCTGCTAAGCCTATACACATTTTAAGTCCATATGGACAGTCCTGAAAATTTATGCTTGTGAATTTTTAGTAGCTATGACAGTACTTGCGGAATTTAAAACGAAAACATGGGACACATGCATTGCATAATCGATGCATGAATGGAGCTCCTCCTTACTATCGTCTGTTGCATGCGCCCCATGTTTTTCATAGTTATTAAAAATTCACCACCACAAATTTTCAAGACTATCTACATGGGTAGGAATGTATATGGGGCAAAGAGAAATTAATTTGTTCTTTCTAGTCTGTTTCGGGAACGTGTTTTAGTGAAACGTCTTCCATTTCAACAACTATCATTAATAAAAGCAATAAATTCCTTGAAAGAGATTGCTATTATTATGAATTTTAGCAAATAATACGCATTGCTTAAAGCATAACAATTTACAGAGTAAGTATACTGATGAGCTAAAAGATTATGGGATCTTCCCACCACGTGACTGAATACAGCCTGGTGGCGATGTGGGCACGTGACACGGTAAGGGAGTTGCATAAGCAGAGCAGAGACAAATGGGTGATCATTAAGTAGGTGGCAGTGTGGTGGTCGTACATTCCTCATCACAGAATATGGAGATCGAAAGCTTGCTTACTCTGTATAGCCGGATCGACATCCACAAACTACCGGCCATTAATTGATGTGAATTGCATTACCTGTGCTTAGACATCTGGTGTCACATACCTCCGTAAACCTACCAAGGACTTGAATCCAGGCGCTGCTGTACTACGTTCCAAAGGTGGACAAACACGCTGTTAGATAGTTGGTTTCGGCTCGTCACAGGATGTGTATTAGTTTATGAAGATAAGGGTTTGAACTGGTAGTTCACTGACGGAACAAAAAGTCGGAAAACCAAAATATAATTTGTGTATAGTAATGAAATTTCGGGAGTACATTTGTCTTGGTAACATTTAAGTAATTAACATTCCAAGGTCACAGGCTAATGTAAGCTTGAGATAAGCCATTGCAAATGTGAAATGATGATTACGTCAATAATCGCCAGAATGTTGAATGCAAGCATACAAACTGGCATGCATTGTGTTGTAGAGATGCCGGATGTCAGTTTGTGGGCTCGAGTTCTAAGCCTGTTGCACTTCGTCGATCAGTACAGGAACGTTAATGCTGTTTATTGCGGATGGCGCTGGAGTTGTCACTCAATGGTGCCCCATATGTGCTCGACTGGAAAGAGATCTGGTGACAGCTCAGGCCAAGGCAACATGTCAGCATTCTGCAGACCATGTTTGGTTACAACAACGGTGTGTGGGCGAGCGTTATCCTGTTGGAAAATTCAAAAGCTGTTCATGAATGGCAGCATAACGGGTGGAATCAGCAGCCTGACGTACAAATTTGCAGTTACGGTGCGTGGGATAATCACGAGAGTGCTCCTCCAATCATACGAAATCGCACCCCAGACCTTAACTCCAGGTGTAGGTCCAGTGTTTCTAGCACGCAGATGGTTTGGTTGCAGGCCCTCCACAGTCCTTCTACAACACACTGCCATTATTGGCACGCGAGGCAGAACCTTCTTTCATCAGAGAATGCAACAGATCTCCACCCTGCCCTCCATTGAGCTCTTGCTTGACATTAATGCAATCGCAAATGGCAGTGGTTTGGAGTCAGTGAAATGAACGCTATGGGGCTCCTGGCTCGGAGCTGTCCTTGGAGTAGCCGGTTTGTAACGGTT
Source organism: Schistocerca serialis cubense (assembly GCF_023864345.2). Lineage (NCBI taxonomy): Eukaryota > Metazoa > Arthropoda > Insecta > Orthoptera > Acrididae > Schistocerca > Schistocerca serialis. The sequence goes on along the minus strand of NC_064639.1, from coordinate 109,486,260 downwards.
CGTTGTGTCACTGGAGTGGCAACTGCTGCTCCTAGTACTGCTGCGGATGCAGTACGATGCACCAGAGCCATACGCCCAACACGATGGTCTTCCCTTTTGATAAAACCACGTGTCCATCCGGAGCCTGGTCTTCTTGCGACCTACATTCTCGCGATCACCGCTGCCCGCAATCATGTACAGTGGCTACGCTCCTGCCAAGTCTTTCTGCAGTGCCGCAGAAGAAACACTCAGCTTCTCGTAACCTGCTATACGACCTCATTCAAACTCAGTTTGCTGTTGACAATGACGCCTTTCCGCATTAAAGGCATTCTTGACTAACATCAATTCACTGCGCCCAATCTCAAAGGTCATTAACGCACACGAACGTTACGGTGTGTATTTAAAATGAACCTCGTTTGCATCCTTATAGTGGCGCTACTCTATCCTCTCTCATGTAACTGGCGCGAATTTTGAATAGAAATCATTTTTCAGACGTACAAACACACCTACGAACTTTCATTATGTTGCACAACTCCTGCTTGGTGTTGCAATCTTTTTGGTCATTGCATTATAAACGGTTATTCTAGAATCCATTATCGCTCCTGTATAAATTATGCATCTACAAGAAGCCAAAAAATAGTTACCCCATGAACCATGGACCTTGCCGTTGGTGGGGAGGCTTGCGTGCCTCAGCGATACAGATAGCCGTACCGTAGGTGCAACCACAACGGAGGGGTATCTGTTGAGAGGCCAGACAAACGTGTGGTTCCTGAAGAGGGGCAGCAGCCTTTTCAGTAGTTGCAAGGGCAACAGTCTGGATGATTGACTGATCTGGCCTTGTAACAATAACCAAAACGGCCTTGCTGTGCTGGTACTGCGAACGGCTGAAAGCAAGGGGAAACTACAGCCGTAATTTTTCCCGAGGGCATGCAGCTTTACTGTATGATTACATGATGATGGCGTCCTCTGGGGTAAAATATTCCGGAGGTAAAATAGTCCCCCATTCGGATCTCCGGGCGGGGACTACTCAAGAGGATGTCGTTATCAGGAGAAAGAAAACTGGCGTTCTACGGATCGGAGCGTGGAATGTCAGATCCCTTAATCGGGCAGGTAGGTTAGAAAATTTAAAAAGGGAAATGGATAGGTTGAAGTTAGATATAGTGGGAATTAGTGAAGTTCGGTGGCAGGAGGAACAAGACTACTGGTCAGGTGACTACAGGGTTATAAACACAAAATCAAATAGGGGTAATGCAGGAGTAGGTTTAATAATGGATAGGAAAATAGGAATGCGGGTAAGCTACTACAAACAGCATAGTGAACGCATTATTGTGGCCAAGATAGATACGAAGCCCACGCCTACTACAGTAGTACAAGTTTATATGCGAACTAGCTCTGCAGATGACGAAGAAATTGAAGAAATGTATGATGAAATAAAAGAAATTATTCAGGTAGTGAAGGGAGACGAAAATTTAATAGTCATGGGTGACTGGAATTCGAGTGTAGGAAAAGGGAGAGAGGAAACATAGTAGGTGAATATGGATTGGGGGACAGAAATGAAAGAGGAAGCCGCCTGGTCGAATTTTGCACAGAGCACAACATAATCATAACTAACACTTGGTTTAAGAATCATGAAAGAAGGTTGTATACATGGAAGAACCCTGGAGATACTAAAAGGTATCAGATAGATTATATAATGGTAAGACAGAGATTTAGGAACCAGGTTTTAAATCGTAAGACTTTTGCAGGGGCAGATGTGGACTCTGACCACAATCTATTGGTTATGACCTGTAGATTAAAACTGAAGAAACTGCAAAAAGGTGGGAATTTAAGGATATGGGACCTGGATAAACTAAAAGAACCAGAGGTTGTACAGAGATTCAGGGAGAGCATAAGGGAGCAATTGACAGGAATGGGGGAAATAAATACAGTAGAAGAAGAATGGGTAGCTTTGAGGGATGAAGTAGTGAAGGCAGCAGAGGATCAAGTAGGTAAAAAGACGAGGGCTAGTAGAAATCCTTGGGTAACAGAAGAAATATTGAATTTAATTGATGAAAGGAGAAAATATAAAAATGCACTAAGTGAAACAGGCAAAAAGGAATACAAACGTCTCAAAAATGAGATCGACAGGAAGTGCAAAATGGCTAAGCAGGGATGGCTAGAGGACAAATGTAAGGATGTAGAGGCCTATCTCACTAGGGGTAAGATAGATACTGCCTACAGGAAAATTAAAGAGACCTTTGGAGATAAGAGAACGACTTGTATGAATATCAAGAGCTCAGATGGAAACCCAGTTCTAAGCAAAGAAGGGAAAGCAGAAAGGTGGAAGGAGTATATAGAGGGTCTATACAAGAGCGATGTACTTGAGGACAATATTATGGAAATGGAAGAGGATGTAGATGAAAATGAAATGGGAGATATGGTACTGCGTGAAGAGTTTGACAGAGCACTGAAAGACTTGAGTCGAATCAAGGCCCCCGGAGTAGACAATATTCCATTGGAACTACTGACGGCCATGGGAGAGCCAGTCCTGACAAAACTCTTCCATCTGGTGAGCAAGATGTATGAAACAGGCGAAATACCCTCAGACTTCGAGAAGAACCTTGCAGAACTAGCACTCCTGAAAGAGTGAAAATCTCATTCTGGAAACATCCCGCAGGCTGTGGCTAAGCCATGTCTCCGCAATATCCTTCCTTTCAAGAGTGCTAGTTCTGCAAGGTTCGCAGGAGAGCTTCTGTAAAGTTTGGAAGGTAGGAGACGAGGTACTGGCAGATGTAAAGCTGTGAGTACCGGGCGTGAGTCGTGCTTCGGTAGCTCAGATGGTAGAGCACTTGCCCGCGAAAGGCAAAGGTCCCGAGTTCGAGTCTCGGTCGGGCACACAGTTTTAATCTGCCAGGAAGTTTCATATCAGCGCACACTCCGCTGCAGAGTGAAAATCTCATTCTGGAAACATCCCGCAGGCTGTGGCTAAGCCATGTCTCCGCAATATCCTTTCTTTCAGGAGTGCTAGTTCTGCAAGGTTCGCAGGAGAGCTTCTGTAAAGTTTGGAAGGTAGGAGACGAGGTACTGGCAGAAGTAAAGCTGTGAGTACCGGGCGTGAGTCGTGCTTCGGTAGCTCAGTTGGTAGAGCACTTGTCCGCGGAAGGCAAAGGTCCCGAGTTCGAGTCTCGGTCGGGCACACAGTTTTAATCTGCCAGGAAGTTTCATATCAGCGCACACTCCGCTGCAGAGTGAAAATCTCATTCTGGAAACATGAAATTTGTGTCTTCTTCAAACACCACACCGTGCCTAACAATTCGCTAAATAACACAGATGTAAATAGCACTGTGCGTTATTTTGATTCACGCAATGAGTTAGGAAACTCTCTCAAAGGAATTTACTTTTTTGTTTGTACTTTCAATGTGGGCACAGACGAATTCTGGATGGTGACCGCAAAGAGATTGTATTCCAAGAATTTTAGGTTCTGTGCTAATAATTTGTTGCTACATTTGACTTAGAATGTTAAAATGTATTCACTTTCGTGCTTTTTTAAGTTTCCTTACATTTTTTCTCGCGTTGCTTTCAAACTAAGACTACAAAAATGCCTTTAACAATGTTTTGACCCGTTATATCGTCGGGAGAAAGCGGAGTAAAATAATGACATGTTGGAAATATTGTAATTGCTTGAACGACAAGTATTGTTAACGTGAATTGCTCAATTCTTATTTTATCAGATCAGTGTTGTTTTGAAGGTAATAAAAATAAAATAAATAATATGGAAAAGTTCTATACTTGAACAAAAGAAAGATTGATTATTAAAGTTTTTTACGTCTCATTGTAAACAAAATTATAACTGGAAGAATATTTTTGTTTCATCGACTAGGTAGATTTTACTTAAAACCATTGTATTATTTCTTCTACCTATCAATTAATAATTATGAAGGGGACAGAATTCTATTATCAAGAAAATGTCTGCCTTAACAAGACCTAACACTGTTCAGTGCCAATGAAAACATTCGGAAGAAGAAGATGTTCAATGATGATTACAGCGATGAAGTTATCCGAGGAACTTAAGGCAGTGGGTAGAGATTTGCATTAATTACTGCCCTGCGAGTGTTCCATCCTGGGTCTAGATGTAGCTTGTTTATACCTTCTAAGTTTAGACTACGTGATGTAGTATCTGGTTTCTTAATCGGTCTACATCAGTTACAGCTGGTCTTTTACAAAACACTTGTAATTATTTAAAATAACACAGAAATGAGACTGCAATTGTTTTTATGACTCTACTTTTGAAGAATTATTTCGCATTTCGTCGTTTATTCTTTTCTCTAGCACTCACAACACTCCTCCAAGGTCTCCAGTCCATTGGCAACATTGCTTACCTTTTCTTCAGTTATTCCGCGGAATGCATGGATGGATGCAGCGCTGGAAGAAAAAGGAAAGAGTAAGCGTTTAAAAGCAAAATACACCTTTAAAAACGAGACAGTAAGGTCTATTGTATTAAAATTTCTGTATTAGTATTAGAAAACGGGACAAGTGCGGATAGAATTCGCGCTCTGCGGGTTCTGTACAAACTTGAAGTCTGTAGATAGTTCATGCATGGGTTTTCGTGAGTGGCATTGCGTAATGAATATTTTTTTACACCAACAAGGGAACAGAGAACTTATTATTGGATACAGATTTCAACTTAACACACCCACCCATTCGTGAGCATGACAATAAAGTAATTCCGTTTTCTCCCATTGACGTACTGAACCTTAAATCCTGGAAGTCTTTTGTAGAAGACGTACTGTATTTTCTGTAGACTGATAAAGATGCCAGATACAATATCACAGAGTCTAAAATTAAGAAACAAGAAGAAAAAAGCACCTAGGCACGGAATCGAATTAGAGTGCTCTATACAAAACTCTGTCCACTGCCCTAACTGAACAAGAGAGCCGCACACCATTGAATGAAAATAGTTGTAAATGCGAACAGTGTGGTCCCAAATTGCCTTTTCTGAGTTCCATTTTCTATCGGGAACATGCTCTGGACGAAATGTGTTGGATACAGTTTTGCACTATTTGCATGCGCGAGATTCGGTTTAGCCAGTATAATGTATGAGGCAAGTCAAGAGCTACGGAAGAATTTGAAGCAAATACAGATCGATTGCGAAAGTCTGTCTTTACATGCAAATCGATTTTCATTGCCTTTTGGAGGAAGGACTCAACTAAGGGAAAATCCATCGCTCACTGTTGTATTCAGGGTGCACTTCAGATGTAGGCAGTTGCTCCGGAAATCTGCTACTGGTCCAGTGCCCATTGTGCCAAGTGTCTGGAGCAGTGCGCCCGGCACGGTTGAGCTGCATATATTTTTTCGTACGTACGGCCATCTGTAAGCGGTGACAGGTTACATGCATCACATAAGTGTCACCTCGGAGGGCGTTCACTCACCTGTATTTTTCTCTGCATCTGGCCGACGACCAATGATCCCGTCGACATGACGCATGAGGTGCATTTTGAACAGCGGGGGGGCTTGCAGAAGCACGCTGTCGCTGATACCAGCGGATGAGTTACACACCACCATTTGTGCAAACGACTCGAAAATTTCAGTCGGTTGGCCCAATTAAAAAAAAAGACAATTCTTCAGAGGAGAACAGCATATATGCTCTTTGACTGTTGCCGCAAATTTTAACGAACTGTATGTATTTTATAAGGCCGTCAAAAAATACGTTGAAAGGTCTCCTCATGTGACGCATTTAACGTACGACCAACTTATTTTCTTGTTCCTGTCTTCAGTCCGAATTCTGTCTAAACCCTCCATGGTAGTCCATCCTGCGCAATTTCGTAATTTCTCCGTACCTACTGCTACCTGCATCTGCTTGAACCTGCTTACTGTCATGTACCCTGTTTCCCTCTCAACAAATTGTACATCCCCTCACATTTCTCTTCGTTTCCGTATTAACCATTTTTTTTATGTCTCAAGATGTATCCAATTACCCTACCACTTCTTTCAGTCAATATGTGCCACAACTTTTCTTTTCTCCTCAGTTCCATTCATTACTCCTTCATTCGTTATGCGATCGGCTAACCTAATCTTCGGCATTCTCCTCCAGCATGACATTTCAGAAGCATCTGTTCTCTTCTGATCCAAACTGTTTATCGTTGACACCTCCCTTCCGAACAAGGCTTACGAAAGACTTTCTAACACTTAAATTTATATTAGAAGCTAACAAATTTTTATTCATCAGAAGCGCTTTTTTGCTATTGCAAATCTAGGTTTTACGTACCCTTTACATCGTATATCGGCAGTTCTTTGGTTACTCAAACAGAAAAACTCATCTTCCACTTTTAGTGTCGCGTGATTCGATTCAACTACATTCCAGACCCTTGTTTAATATTTATTGTTATTCAGCTTATAGCATGTCTTGTAAGACACTCTCCATTACGATGAATAGTTCTTATAAGTTCTTTGTTGTCTCTAACACAATTACAGTTTCATCGACACATCTGCTGGGTTTTATTTTTTCCGTCTGAACTTTAATTCGTTTTTCAAATTTCTCCAGGGTTTCTTTGGTTGCCTGCTCAGTCTAAAAATTGAAGTAGATAGGCTATAATCTTGTCTCAGTCCTTTTCAACTACTGTCTCCTTCTCTTGTCCTCTGCAGTGTGATTACTGTGCAGGTTATACTCTGAAGAGCCAAAGAAACTGGTACACATGCCTAATATCGTGTAGGGCCCCAGCGATCACGCAGAAGAGCCGCAACACGACGTGGCATGGATTCGGCTAATGTCTAAAGTAGTGCTGGAGGGGACTGACACCATGAATACTGCAGGACTGTCCAGAAATCTGTAAGAGTACGAGCGGTTAGAGATCTCTTCTGAACAGCACGTTGAAAGGCATCCCACATACGCACAGTGTTCATGTCTGTGGAGTTTGGTGGCCCAAGAAAGTGTTTAAACTCAGAAGAGTGTCCCTGGAACCATGCTGTAGTAATTGTGGACATGTGGGGTGTCGCATTGTCTTGCTGGAATTGCCCAAATCCGTTGGAATGCACAATGGATACGAATGGATACAGGTTATCATACACGATGCTTACGTACGTGCCACCTGTCAGAGTCATATCTAGACGTATCAGGGGTCCCATATCACTACAACTGCACACGCTCCACATCATTACAGGGCCTCTGCCAGCTTGAACAGTCCCCTGCTGACGTGCAGCGTCCATGGATTCATGAGGTTGTCTCCATACCCGTACACGTCCATCTGCTCCATACATCCAACCAGGGAACGTGTTTCCAGTCATAACAGCCCAATGTCGGTGTAGACGGGCCTAGGCGAGGTGCAAAGCTTTGTGTCGCGCAGTCATCAAGAGTATACGAATGGGCTTTCGGCTCCGAAAGCCCATATCGGTGATGTTTCGTTGAATGGTTCTCACGCTGACACTTGCTGATGGCCCAGGACTGAAATCTGAAGCATTTTGCGAAAGGGTTGCATTTCTGTCACGTTGATTGATTGTCTTCAGTCGCCTGTGCTCCCGTTCTTGCAGGATCTTTTTCTGGCGCAGCGATGTCTACGATTTGATGTTTCACCGGATTCCAGATATTCACTGTACACTAGTGAAATGGTCGTATGGGAAAATCCTCACTTCATCGCTACCTCGGATACGGTGTGTCGCAATGCTCATGCGCCGATTATAACATCATGTTCAAACTTACATAGATTTTGATAACCTGTCATTGTAGCAGCAGTAACCGATCGAAGAACTGCGCCAGACGCTTGTTTTGTCATATAGGCGTTGCCGACAGCAGCGTCGTATTCTCCCTTTTACATATCTATGTATTTGAATACACATGCTTGTACCAGTTTCTTTGGCGCTTGAGTGTATATAACCTTTCGTTACCTGCATCTGATTCTCTGTTACTTCGTTAGAGTGTTTTACAATCAATAACGTCAAAAGACTTTTGTCCTAAATTCTGTATATGTAGGTTTGCCTCTTTTTTTCAATCTATTTCCTAAGATTGGTTTTAGGGTATTGCCTCCTCTGCTGCTGCATTACTTGTGAACACAATTTGGCAGCTTAAATGAAAACATTATTTCGTAGTAACTACATAATTGTAATAATGTTAAAAATTAACGATAGTAGGATAGCTGAATGTTGCCGAATTATATCAGGCGAATCTGAAGGAATTAGATTAAGAGTAAAAACGGTAGATAGGCGTTGCTGTACGGGAAGCAAAATAACTGATGAGGAGTGAAGTAGAGAGGATTTAAAATGCAATCTGGCAATAGCAAGAAATGTGTTTCTGGAAAAGAGACATTTGATAAATCTAATATAAACTTGTTATGAGTGTTAGGAACTCTTTTCTGAAAGTATTTATGTGGTGTGTAGTTTTGTGCGGAAGTGAAACATGGAGAATAAACAGTTCAGAAAGAAGGAGAATAGAATATTCTGAAATGTGGCGCTACATAAGATTAGTGAAAATTAGATAGGTAGATGGAATAACTAAAATAAGATACTAAGTTGATTTGGGTAGATAAGTAAATTATGACACAAATGAACTAAAACAAGAGATCTGTGGGCAGGACGTGTTCTGAGGCATTACGAAATTGTGAGTTTGGTAATGGAGGGAAGCAGGTTCAGTGGATTGTTCCACTAGTTATGCAGAGACGAAGAGGCTTGCACAGGGCAGATTAACGTGGAGAGCTGCTTCAGACCTTTTTTCGGACTGAAGAGCTTAAAGATAACGTAACGATGTGTAAAGTAACCAAGTGTGTTAATAATCTCATACTTTATCTTTCTAGGTGATAGTATTAGATAGTGTGGTAGGCGAATCAGTAAGCTGTCTATATCGCCTAGTCGAAGTTAGACAGTGAGCTACAGGCACATTTACTGATTAAGGATTGAGCAATGCAGTTTGCACAGAACGATCCAATGAAGTAACAAATTAGAGAGAGGTGTGAACCTGCATTTTCTAAACACAAGGCATACAGCTGCACCATTTACATATTCGCTGTTCTTTAATTGAAAGCCGAGGGAAATATTTCTGCCCTTCAACGCTTAAAAAAAGATCGTTCTATGTCTGCAGTCGTTATACATTGCTCCTGTAGGCCTATTATATCAACGACAAGTATGAAATAGTGGTATTTCAGACTTGAAAATTGCCCATACCCCACGCTCAGTTATTTACGTGCTTCTTCACACAATAGTTTATTTCATGTGTATTTTATCGTCTTCTGTGTGTTTGAAGTAGTATATCTTTACACTTTTGTTTGAAAACGAAAATCGCATAGAGAATAGAGGACAACTGCCAGACAGCAAAAAAAAGCAATATCCTCATTTCTGAAACCAGTGGTAATTGCAACATATCAGCAGCGCTATGCGCCACCATCTATAACTGAAAGCTGGAATTTATTATTCGAGCTCTTCAGTAAGTATTTGCTTCTGGTACCATGCAATTAAATTCTATATCCACCAATTAAGTTACTTTGCGAATCCTATGGACCATTCACTACATATACAGTACGCAATCTACTAAACTACACATGCTACTAGTGATACCAAAGGAAACACTTAGTAAAGATGAAATAATGTACAGAAAAATTCAATTCGATTAGTTTAAAAGTTTCCTCTTCTTTTCTGTTAGATACATAATTGGCCATATGATAAAATATATTTATGACCACAATATGCACCCATTTTAGAACTATATTAAGCAGTGTTGCAGGCCATTGTTTCAATTGTTGCATTGCTTGTTGGCATCACTTTTATGAAAAATTTTTGGCATTGTTTGTGAGAAATAGTGATAGAGAAATTGCATTTTGAAGTTGCTGTTTCATTCCAAGACTACCAATTGTTTAAATTAGTTGTTCGGTAAACTGAACGATAAATTTCTTCCACTTAAAATTCTCATGAGTAACCTTCCAAAAAATTCAGATCATCATACCTTTTTTACTGGTTCCTTTTCACATTTTATTTGTAGTTTTTGCATTTCAGTTTTTCCATTTCTTCAGTGTTAAGAGAAATACATAGACAGAGAATCACAAGAAAATTAACTGAAACTATTGACAGTTTCTTCTACTAATATCTGTCTCATAGATTTAATTCAATGATGAGAAGGAAGTATGTGCTTGGTGCATGTGACTCACGTATTGTAGACGCCACAGATCCTTCACAAGCACTTTAGAACATAGGAATGAAGTTTCCGCCAATGACCGCATGAAAAATAATCGTAATTTTTTTATGTATCAACGTGATATTGAAAAAATAGGGTAGCGAATACGAAAACCTTAGTAGAGAGATATCAGTTTTCACAACAGTACATTTAGGGAAAACTGGGAAGTATGATAAATTCAGATTGTGCTATTACTTGTCTTATACTTTGTTTAAAACTTACTGAAGAATTGAGGGTTTTTTCATTGTAGTAAATGGACTATATAACAAATCAACAATGGACCCAAGATTAAACTGACTGGAATTTCATGATTTTCCTGCATCATATAGCTTTTTTGCAATGTATTTACTATCCCCATCATGTTCATCTGTTTTCTTAATTATGATACAGAACATCATTAATAGTTTGAAACTTGTTGTTCGTATTTATATATCTATTTTGTGTAATATAGGAGTGTACTTTGTACAATAGTCAACCCCACACATGAACATGTATGAATTTAGTTTTATTTTTTGTGTAAGTGACGAATATGTGCGTAAAGAAATGTTTATATGGAACACATTCAGAGAATACAAGGAATAAGGTAAAATAGTAAGAATATTGAAGTTAGGTTTATTGCGTTCCCCATCGCTATCGACAATGGCTGAGACACACAGCTTGTGGTAACCCGACTGCATTGTTTCAGTTAAGCTGGGAAAAAAAGTTTTTCATGTTCGACACCATATCTTTTGAGAATATTCGACACCACACTGCACTGTCTAGTAACACTCCTATGGCTAAAAAGTGTCTCCACTTTATCTAGATGAGAATCGGTATGAATTCCTATTATTGTGCTGGTCTCTGGCTGTGTGTCTCATCACACAATAATCTTTCTTTGCCTCCATAAATTGTAAATTCGTGTTTTAAATCTTCTAAATACAATGCAGGTCCTTTTATTGAGGGAGAAGAATTTGTAAATCATTCAGATCACTTTCTGTTATTGATTAAGTTCCAGAATGCTGATTCGTGAACAACAACAATGCAGTGCCGCTAAGATCAGTAATTAATAGGTACTATTGAACTATATGCCTCGGAATTATTTTGGTATAAAGGTTTCTTGAAGCTATGACCTGATAAATCTATTACAATCTCTTTGTATCAAATATTTCAAGTCATTCTTTACATTTCTCATCTTTTAACCACCTTCAGAGATACGTCTAAGGCGGAATAAGTTTTGAGAGGCTACTCTTCACCACTGTTCTTAATATCCAAGTAATGGTTTTGTGAATGACCTCTTCAATCTCAAATAGCTTTGGGTATTGTGATTCAACCAACAACTTTCCTGCAGTTAGTTTCTTTTAAATAAACTGTTCACAAGCTTTTCAGCTTTTCAGCTTTTAATAAAATTTACATAAACTGAATAATAATTTCCTTAGTAGTGAACTACATCAGTGAGGTACTGCACTACTCAGTAGATGAACACAATGCAAATAATTGGTGATTCGCTGTAATCAAAATCAGTAGACGAAGCTTGATAATAATAAGTCTGTTTCTACAGTGTTTATTTAAATATCTAGCAGCTTACAACTCAACAGTGGTTGAAATGACACACACAGGGACCAAATAAAAACAAAAAATGTCGGAGAGCGGAAGTTAACATAAACCAAAAGAAGTCACATTAAAACAATATTACCCCTGTACCACTAACACCCTTCCTCAATGTTAATTGTTGGTGTTACAGAAACTACAAGATTTAAATAAGTCCTAGCATGGCTTTAAGATTTTCGTATTTTATTTTACCTAGTGCCTTCGACAGAACATCAAATTGCTGTTCCTTTGTGTTAATATGCTTTAACATAACTTTCTTAGCAAAAACTTTCTTGTGAAAACATAAAATTTTGACATCTATGCACTTATGTTTATGGTGGAACTGGCGGTTCTTGTAAAGGAGTAATACTGCCATATTATTTTCATAAAATACAATAGGTCTTTTACTGGAAGAAAAACCATAATACAAACTACTGAGCCAGGAAGCTTCCCTAGTTGATTTTATTGATTACAGAATCACTGTGGGTTGCTTCTTAGTTGCCCATGAAACATTACAACCCAAAAGTTTAAAAATATTACTAACGGTGGACTTTCTATCTTCTCTATCACCAGCCCAATCAGATTCAACATTACCAATTCTACTACTGGTACAAGTTTTGTCCCTTGCCTTAATATAAGGCAATATACATTTTAAAGCATTCCATCAATCCAGACTTGCACAAGATTGGTACATGCTTAGAATACATAGTGCTATGTAAATATCTGGTCTAGAACCTAAGATAACATACATCAGTAACCACATTAATTTAGTACACCTTCTGTAAATGTCTTCATTTTCAGATTTTTCTCTTTTTAATACACTGTGATCAAAATTGTTCTCCTTGGGAGTTGAAAGACGAGTAGAATTAATTATATTGAAACATAAGAAAAACCTTTAATAGTTTTTGAAGACAGGTAGTTTGACAAGTAGTAGTAACCCCCTCCCTTAAATTTTGATTAGTATTTATTTGCAAATTGCTCCTAATCAGACCTACAGTCTTCATTTTAAAGGTATCACTTAATAACAGCTTTAAATTGTCAGTTTCACTCTGAGTAGTTGTAGCCATCAGCAGATCATCAGTATGAGCAAGTACATAAATTTTATTGGTGTTTCCTGTCTTATATACAAGCAGTACTCAAAATCACTTTTTACAAACCCTAAGCAAGGTGTTACTGTGTGCAATTTAACGTTCCAATTTTCTAGTGACCCCTTTTAACCGTACAGGGCCTTTCTAAGCTTACAAATATTACTGTTCATTTTGTTGCAACATTCGATAGGTAATTTAACACAAAAGTTTCAAACTTAGTACTACAAATATTCAGTTGATAGATTGGAAAGCAATTCTCATTACAAAAAAGGAGAAAAAAATTCACTGAAGTTAGTATTGCTAATTGCTGCTGGACTGTATATTTCTGGAAAAGTAAATCTTTGTTGAAAACCTCTAACTAAAGGATGAACTTCATGAGAAACACCATTATCTTTCTCATTTCTTCAATTCATATCTTCATATCTTCAATTCATATCTTCAGTTTATTTTCTTGCTAAACTGTCACTGCTCGAGTCCTAGCCGCAGTACAATTTTTTTTAATTAATTCATTTCTTCAGCTTCCATCACTATCATAGATAAAGATGAGACTTAAATGTCCCGAGGAAAATTTAATTTATGAGAAAATATATGTATATGGTCATATGGTACTGAACTCAACGACATAAAAGTACTGCTAATAGTAATGTATATGGACAAGGTTTCTATTTTGAGTCTTGACAGCTTTAATTCGTCAGGAACTTCCAATCTAGGCGCCATTGCTTGACAGACCAGTGTTTGAAATGTGTGGCAATGTGGTACAGCTCACGACGTAAGAGCACTGGTTAGAGTAATGTTTCGAAACGGAAGTGATCGATTTAGATTCTCAGTCAGCTTTAATTTACCAATAAATTTCAATCTGGACCTAGTTTCTAGACAGTCCACTTCCCAAAGATGTTGTGGCGTTTAATGCTGAGGTCATAGACATAAGAGTAATGGTAAGAGTAGTCTCTACAAACAAAAGATTCTAATCAAGAATCTATGTCAGCTTCACTTTGTCACGAACTTTCAGTCCAGTTTTCAACACATGGGCATGTGATACCGAACCCATTACCGAAAAGTAATGCTAAGAGTGACGTATATGGATAAGGTTTCAGTTTCAAGCCTTGATCAGCTTTAAGTCGTCAGAAGCTTCCAATTTGGGCACTATTTCTTTACAGTTTAGTTTTCTAACTTATTGGACATGTGAAACTGAACTCATAGACGTAAAAATAATGCTAAGAGTAATGTATTTGGACAAGGTTTCAATTTTGAGCCTTGATCGGTTTTAATCCGTCAGAAACTTTCAATTTGAGCGCCATTTCTTGACAGCCCAGTTTATGAACATGTGTGCCATGTGGTACCGAGCTCACAGACGTAAGATCAACGTTAATAGTAATGTCTCCAATGGAAGGGTCCCATTTAAATTCTCACTCAGCTTTAATTTATCGAGAACCCTCACTTTGAAAACAATTTCTTGATAGTCCAGTTTTCTAAGGTGTATGGCATGTCGCCACACATTTTCAAACATTGGACTGTCAAGAAATGCCGCCCAGATTGGAAGTTCCTGACGAATTAAAGCTGTGAAGACTCGAAATAGAAACCTGTCCATATATATCACTATTAGCATTACATTTATGCCGATGAGTTCAGTACAACATGCCCCACATGTTGGAAAACTGGACTGTAATCAAATGCTACCAAGATGGAAGTTGCTGACAAGTTAAGGCTCATCAAGGCTCAAAATTGAGACATTGTCCATATACATAATTCTGTGTCTATGAGTTCAGTACCACATGCCCATGTACATACACTTTCTCTTAAATTAAATTTTCTTCGAGACTTTGAAGTCTCGTCTTAAATTCAAAGACTTAAGTGGATCAATCGGTACTCCTGTTTTCAAGTATGTGGGGCACGTGGTACTAAGGTTCTAGACTGTGAAGGTCTATAGATGCAAGTGTGCAATTGTGAGTGTCAGTAAGCTTTAATTTGTGAGGAAATTCGTATTTGGTTCCAATTTACTAGCGGTAATATTTTCGAACCTGTGGGGCATTGGTAATGAACTTGTGGACGTAAGAATGTTGTTGTTGTGGTCTTCAGTCCTGAGACTGGTTTGATGCAGCTCTCCATGCTACTCTATCCTGTGCAAGCTTTTCATCTCCCAGTACCTACTGCAACCTACATCCTTCTGAATCTGCTTAGTGTATTCATCTCTTGGTCTCCCTCTACGATTTTTACCCTCCACGCTGCCCTCCAGTACTAAATTGGTGATCCCTTGATGCCTCAGAACATGTCCTACCAACCGATCCCTTCTTCTGGTCAAGTTGTGCCACAAACTTCTCTTCTCCCCAATCCTATTCAATACTTCCTCATTAGTTATGTGATCTACCCATCTAATCTTCAGCATTCTTCTGTAGCACCACATTGCGAAAGCTTCTATTCTCTTCTTGTCCAAACTATTTATCGTCCATGTTTCACTTCCATACATGGCTACACTCCATACAAATACTTTCAGAAATGACTTCCTGACACTTAAATCTATACTCGATGTTAACAAATTTCTCTTCTTCAGAAACGCTTTCCTTGCCATTGCCAGTCTACATTTTATATCCTCTCTACTTCGACCATCATCAGTTATTTTGCTCCCCAAATAACAAAACTCCTTTACTACTTTAAGTGTGTCATTTCCTAATCTAATCCCCTCAGCATCACCCGATTTAATTAGACTACATTCCATTATCCTTGTTTTGCTTTTGTTGATGTTCATCTTATATCCTCCTTTCAAGACACTGACCATTTCATTCAACTGCTCTTCCAAGTCTCTGACAGAATTACAATGTCATCGGCGAACCTCAAAGTTTTTATTTCTTCTCCATGAATTTTAATACCTACACCAAATTTTTCTTTTGTTTCCTTTACTGCTTGCTCAATATACAGATTGAACAACATCGGGGAGAGGCTACAACCCTGTCTTACTCCCTTCCTAACCACTGCTTCCCTTTCATGTCCCTCGACTCTTATAACTGCCATCTGGTTTCTGTACAAATTGTAAATAGCCATTCGCTCACTGTATTTTACCCCTGCCACCTTTAGAATTTGAAAGAGAGTATTCCAGTCAACATTGTAAAAAGCTTTCTCCAAGTCTACAAATGCTAGAAACGTAGGTTTGTCTTTCCTTAATCTTTCTTGTAAGATAAGTCGTAAGGTCAGTATTGCCTCACGTGTTCCAGTGTTTCTACGGAATCCAAACTGATCTTCCCCGAGGTTGGCTTCTACTAGTTTTTCCATTCGTCTGTAAAGAATTCGTGTTAGTATTTTGCAGCTGTGACTTATTAAACTGATAGTTCGGTAATTTTCACATCTGTCAACACCTGCTTTCTTTGGGATGGAATTATTATTTTCTTCTTGAAGTCTGAGGGTATTTCGCCTGTTCCATACATCTTGCTCACCAGATGGTAGAGTTTTGTCAGGACTGGCTCTCCCAAGGCTGTCAGTAATTCTAATGGGATGTTGTCTACTCCGGGGGCCTTGTTTCGACTCAGGTCCTTCAGTGCTCTGTCAAACTTTTCACGCAGTATCATATCTCCCATTTCATCTTCATCTACATCCTCTTCCATTTCCATAATATTGTCCTCAAGTACATCGCCCTTGTATAGACCCTCTATATACTCCTTCCACCTTTCTGCTTTCCCTTCTTTGCTTAGAACTGGGTTTCCATCTGAGCTCTTGATATTCATACAAGTCGTTCTCTTATCTCCAAAGGTCTCTTTAATTTTCCTGTAGGCAGTATCTATCGTACCCCTAGTGAGATAGGCCTCTACATCCTTACATTTGTCCTCTAGCCATCCCTGCTTTGCCATTTTGCACTTCCTGTCGATCTCATTTTTGAGACGTTTGTATTCCTTTTTGCCTGCTTCATTTACTGCATTTTTATATTTTCTCCTTTCATCAATTAAATTCAATATTTCTTCTGTTACCCAAGGATTACTACTAGCCCTCGTCTTTTTACCTACTTGATCCTCTGCTGCCTTCGCTACGTAAGAATAGCATGTATAATGTCTACGAAGTCGAGTGTTCGCAGCTTTAATTTTTGGAAAACTTCCTAATCTTACCCAACTTCTTTACACTCCTGTTTTCGAATATGTGTGGCATGCTGTGCTTGACTTACAGGGATCAATCTACGTGATGACGTGCCCGCCGGAACAACGAGATACTGGGCGAGATTTCCGAAGTGGAGCAGTGCGGCCTGTGTAGCGGTGAGCACGTGCTAATTGGCAGGTGGGCCCGGGTCCGGCGGTCCGCCCTTGCGTAACGCTGGCGCCGCCGGCCGGGCTCCCGTTTCCTGGTGGCTGGGCTGCCGCCGGCGGGGTCAGCGATCGGCCGACCACGCCGCCGCACCGCATTATGCCGGCGCTGCCTTATCTCATACAGCAGCCGCCGACAAGCAGACGGCCCCAATGACTAAGCGCCCCCGCCCCCCCCCCCCCCCCCCCCCGCTGCAGCCACGGAAAAAAACTGCCCACGGACCATGCATGTTTCATGCGGGCGCGAATAATAGTAAGGTTTCCCGGCGATTTGTCAGGATTATACGGGCGCCGCCCCGCCAGGCATACATCTCCGCCGGCGGCCGGCGGCCTGCAGACGGATGATCGCGTCTAGACAGCTGTCCCGGCCGGAGCGGCCCCGGGTCAACGGACTACCTTCATCGGAGTCCCGTGAGGCCAGGCCACTGCCCCCGGCCGTCACACTTGCAGTGTCGCGCACTGGTCCCCACGCCAACCAGCATACGTTGTTGGGGGATTGAGTTCAATGCACCAGAGCTATTGTTGAAGCTCCCCTAGGAAATGAAGACGTGTTATTTTGCCATCGTAACTTTTTCTCACCTTTTTTCTGTCCAGCATTCTATTTACTCAAAATATTTCTTCAAATTTTTCAGCCTGACCCACTTCCAATCATTGCGTATTCTCTGTATATCTATTGCATGTTGATTACATCTTATCAAAAGCCGACGGCATATATTCGAAGTTGCCAATGTGCAGGAAACATGGAAGGACTAGAAGACTTTTGTCATCTGATTTTACAGTGGTATGGGGAGACTAGAAGCACTTTCTATCTGGTGTTTTCCCAGTCGTAATTTACGGAGGGTAACGTAATACAGGGTGATTCAAAAAGAATACCACAACTTTAAAAATGTGTATTTAATGAAAGATACGTAATATAACCTTCTGTTATACATCATTACAAAGAGTATTTAAAAAGGTTTTTTTTCACTCAAAAACAAGTTTTAATGGTTCAAATGGCTCTGAGCACTATGGGACTCAACTGCTGTGGTCATAAGTCCCCTAGAACTTAGAACTGCTTAAACCTAACTAACCTAAAGACATACCACACATCCATGCCCGAGGCAGGATTCGAACCTGCGACCGTAGCGGTCGTGCGGTTCCAGACTGTAGCGCCTTTAACCGCTCGGCCACCCCGGCCGGCGAAGTTTTAATGCCTCAGTTTCCGTACTGTGAAGCTATTCGTTCTTGTAGTGTGCCTAAATAGAAAAACTTCCTCGACCACTTCTCATTTCCTCGTCTAATACCTTTAGCATCGCCTGATTTAATTGCACTATACAGGGTGATTCAAAAAGAATACCACAACTTTAGGAATTTAAAACTCTGCAACGACAAAAGGCATAGCTAAGCACTATCTGTCGGCGAATTAAGGGAGCTATAAAGTTTCATTTAGTTGTACATTTCTTCGCTTGAGGCGCTGTTGACTAGGCGTCAGCGTCAGTTGATGCTAAGATGGCGACCGCTCAACAGAAAGCTTTTTGTGTTATTGAGGACGGCAGAAGTGAATCGACGACAGTTGTTCAGCGTGCATTTCGAACGAAGTATGGTGTTAAACCTCCTGATAGGTGGTGTATTAAACGTTGGTATAAACAGTTTACAGAGAATGGGTGTTTGTGCAAAGGGAAAAGTTCTGGACGGCCGAGAACGAGTGATGAAAATGTAGCACGCATCCAGCAAGCATTTGCTCGCAGCCCAGGAAAATCGACTCGCAGAGCTAGCAGAGAGCTGCAAATTCCACAATCAACTGTATGGAGAGTCCTACGAAAAAGGTTAGTTATGAAACCTTATCGTCAACTACCCGAGGCGATGGATCGGCCGCCAGGCAGCCCGTGACAGAGCACTTCATCACTGGCCTCCAAGAATCCCTGATCTTACCCACTGCGATTTTTTCTTATGGGGGTATGTTAAGGATATGGTGTTTCGGCCACCTCTCCCAGCCACCATTGATGATTTGAAACGAGAAATAACAGCAGCTATCCAAACTGTTACGCCTGATATGCGACAGAGAGTGTGGAACGAGTTGGAGTATCGGGTTCATATTGCTCGTGTGTCTGGAGGGGGCCAGTTAGGTTAGTTAGGTTTAAGCAGTTCTAAGTTCTAGGGGACTTATGACCACAGCAGTTGAGTCCCCTAGTGCTCAGAGCCATTTGAACCATTAAAACTTCCTGATGGAGTTCATTAGAAAAGTGTCAATAATGAAACTGCAGAGAGAAACCAAGCGTTGACTGCAGGTACATATTAAAGTGGATGTAGGTGTTCGTACTTATTCAGAGGAAGAGAGGCTTGAATGGTATAAACTATGGAGGAAAGCTGCATTGAAACTGTCTTATGACTGAGGTCATCATAATAAAAAAAAAAAAAAAAAAAAAAATTGAACACTTACACTCAGATGCCTATCCAACACGGTTGTTCAGTTTTATTGTGGGTTGGAACTGGTATCGACTAGGCCACTGGTCAAAACATTGTTCACGAACGTTGGTATTGACTAGGTCCTCAAAATTTCTGTCGCAAATCGGGATGGAAACCCAGCATATTGCTTACTAACTAAAAACTTCTTAGGTCCTGTACAGAATACTTCAAATGAGAAACTTGCCTGCGTACTTCTATATGAAATCCTATCAACATCACACTCTCAAAGACGTAAGGTGTGTATGAACATACGAAAAGAAATAGATAGTCTGAAATACCATGCTTATAAAGTACTGTTTAGAATAATGCATAAGGAGTTTCAATGGATTGGAAATAACGTCTAACCAGTTGCAAAATATAGGTTTCTTAAACCTTCACCATGGTTTAGACAGTTTTAAAACTGTCTTCTTCAGAAGGTATAGGAAAATTCAACGACTCCCGCATTGGGTATGGATAATGTCATTCTACGTACAATAACTTCTGAAGAAGACAGTTTTAAAACTGTGGAAACCATGGTCAACGGTTAATGAACCCGTATTTTGCAACTGCTTGGCTGTTATTTCCAAACCATTGAAGATCTTACAAGCACAGTCGCTGAAGCGGAGCCATATTCAAAAGCTTACGTAGAAGAGTAGCCAGGAAAATAGAAGAGATATTGAACGGAGACTGATTTCAGTTTAGAAACGATAAAGTGCTGGAGAAGCAATTGTGGACAATGCCGTTATCAATTGGAGGAAGAATAAAGATAATTCATATTTTTATAACATTTTAAAACATTTTGTAACGTAAGACGCGATATAGAATTCGAATTCTTGAAACGACTAGTAATGAAAAAGAGAGATAGGTGAATGAGTTCAAAAAGTCGAGAAATAACTAGTAAGAAACTAAACTAGTGTGAAACAGATTAAGGCAACTAATATCCACTGTAGTATAATAACGACCCGAGTCACTGTGAACAATCATCGTTTATTTTTCATTTGCAGATATGGCTGAATTGAACACATTCTTCAACATGTTGGGCAAAACTCGCCTTCAGCTGTGTGATAGAAATACAGTAACACTTGTGTAACAAACTAACTGTATTGTAATATTTACGTAGAATACTTATGAAACGCGATATATATAATTTTCAACAAAGTGGAAGTAATTTTTACTTGAACTGAGTAACGTTTGTCGATGTATCTACGTAAACTATCAATGAACTGACGAAGCAAACAAGTTATTTATATTGGCTCTAGATCAACTGCTTTCTTCAGCGTGCAAGCATTTGAGATTAATTCTGTGAGTATTAATGTTCTCAGACTTATTTCCGTATCAGTGATTCTAAGAGTAACTGTAGCTATGGTAATACGTGCAAATGAATATATCTCAACTTTGGGTTTCCCAGTGTGATGCCACATTCATATCAGCTGTCAATTAACACAATGAAACTGAACAAGGAAGAGTGTCGGTAAAAGAGTTTTTATAATAACGACTAGTGCGTACATTCTGCTGGGCGTTGTCCATCGTTTCCTTACAAAGTTCAAGTTTAGTTTCCGATAAGTATGGGAAGTTTCCAGGCAGATCCTCTCCACGGATGACAAAATGCTCCTCGTACAATATGATCTGTGTTCACGACGAGTTACAAAGTTTAGTAAGAACGGTATCTTACGTTTTGAAATGCTAGTTAGATGATTTGTTTCCACCTATTTGGTGATCATCTACGTTTATTTCAAATATATAAATATAAAATACTTTGCCAATGTAAGTTTTTTCAGAGAACTTGTAACTGTAAGGTGTAGTAACTCTTAATGACTGCTTCTTGTTATTTTTGACCACGTTCAGTAATAACCTGTACGTTTTCCTGGTCCATATTTTTTAATTTCTTTTTCCTAACAATTTCATTCGCCAGGCAAGCTCACACCTTACTCGTATAACCCTTCTGTCTTCTGGTAACAATAGTGACTGGTTAGATTACGCTGCTTCATTGCTTGATACGTAATCTATAGAAACCTCCACTTATTGTTAAGCAGTTTCGATAGTCTTTTTAGTTTTGTTGACAAAAGAGATAGTTGACTTCCTGCTCTTTTTACATCGGCGCAACGAGTTTCTGCGCCATTACCGACGACGTCTTGTACCTAACTCCTACAACAGACCTTCCTTTGGCTTAGTTACTTCTTTAATGTATCAGTCGCTGTAAACATTATTCTCAGCTGTTTCGGCCTATTTATTTTTAAGAAATCTGAACCTTTGAAATAGTCAAGGAGTTACTAACCTTGGTCAGGATTAATTCTGTCCGTACATAGAAAATAATAACTATATTTCAATACACTGTTGTTTAAAACAGTGAACCAACTCCTGCAGGGTGTTGTATGAAATGAGTATTCCTTCTTTGGTTCATCCATGCTCCAGTTTACGCACTTTTTTATGTACAGAGGATATTATAGTTTTCATAAAATTATGGGCACAAGCGCCAGGGAATAAAATTTTCATTTAATGATATATTAGTAAGGCAGATGAACAAAAGGAAGCTTACTTTCATCGTATACAGCATTCATCTTTTGAACTTCCTCCGGAAAATGGACTGTTAGCAAAAATGTAGAAACGTTCTTGATGTCGGTACAACTCCATCAACGCAAGTCATGTCGTTGTTTTTCTAGCAAATCAGAAGAGAGTGACCTTTACCATTTCGGTCCTCATTGGGGCTAGGGCTATGTACAGATGAACAGTTCTCTTCTTAGCGGTGATTACGTTCTGTGATCGTGAGAAGGCGTTCCGTTATGATATACTATTCTTACGGTTTCGACTTTCACTATTCCTTCGTAATTGGAGTAGAAAGTGTTAGTGACACCTGTGTCTGTTTTACATAACTAATGCATTCACATGAACGTCCACAACCCATGCTGCATACAAATGTGTCGTAAGCCTTACGTAAGTCTATAAATATTGAGCGAGTAGTTGTGTCTCGTGTAGTATTCCAGTGCCACGCAGATTGAGCGTAATGCTTTCGTATTGGTGCTCAGAAATAGAAACTTATGTCATCTTCTTAAGAAAGATCATATCGTTATAACGCCATATCTAAAGACCAGTATGTTCCTTAGTTTGTTTAGCTTAATTTAATTTTTTGCATTTTACATAGATAATATGTATGGAAATTCACTTGCCAATAGGTCTACAGTTTTTTTAAAATTTTCTCACAAAAAAATATGGCTTCATATTGACTATTACTTAACTGATTACTTACTTTCATCTTACTGTAAAATTAAATTTCATCAATATGTCCCAAATACACGCGGATATTCAGAAAGTCATATACCAAACAGGAGTTCTCAAACAGAACTGATATCCGTTTGTTTTGAAAACTGTTCTCATTGTCCTTGTCCGCCAGTATCTTTAATTCACGAGGAAATTACTCAGTTAATTTTATGGGTGCAGATGTTACACCTTTCAGTGTGACATAAGGTTACGACGTGAACTGCAGAGACAATTTTTGTTTCCAGTTTTGTGTTTATGAATACTAGAATTGTTTTCAAATTGTGACAGATTATTCACAACAAACTTCATAAGAGGCTTTATTAAACAAATGCTTGTCCCGCGCCCGGGTTCCCGGGTTCGATTCCCGGCGGGGTCAGGGATTTTCTCTGCCTCGTGATGACTGGGTGTTGTGTGACGTCCTTAGGTTAGTTAGGTTTAAGTAGTTCTAAGTTCTAGGGGACTGATGACCATAGATGTTAAGTCCCATAGTGCTCAGAGCCATTTGAACCATTTTTAACAAATGCTTGCATGAGGTTCGAGCAAGCAGACCAAATGTTATCTTCATATCAAGTTTCTGTGCAATGAATAAGTTATTTCAAAATGTGAAACTGGCCCATAAAAAAGTGACATTAATGAGTTTGAAAGATAAGTCAACATCCAAACGCTTTCATTACTGAAATCAGCAATCACATGTAGAGTACATTTTGCCTTAGAATATAACAAGCGATTTCTCATTTAAGTAGTGATAAATATGAAACCCAGGAATTAACCTAGACTTTACTTCTTCCTATAGCCATTTTCCTTCACCAGCTTTCTTTTTCATGTCGTTCTGACAACAATAGATACACTTAACGATGGGGATTAGTGTAAAGCAGTTACTCTTATCCGGATTTAGCCTACAAAACAAAACTCTTGTGACGCTTTTGCCAAGTATGGTTGTCCTCTGCAATTTGCATAACGAAAAACAGTGAGTTTGTTCATGTTACGGAAAACTGCTGTAATGTGGAATAATTGAGAGCCGTTGTCAGTAACTGTGTGTCGGAATTGTAATATACTGCAAAGTAGTTACAAATATTAAACTCCATTCTCCTCCAATAATTCGAATATTTTCCGTAATTCGCTGTAATTGGGATTGGTTGTGACCTGTACTGTAACTAATTGCTTCATATCGTATAACATGGGCCAGAAATCACACACGAAATAATATTTTAGACTGTAGAGCATCCCAAATTTTTTGCTTTTTCATTTGCGTTTTTTCCTTTTTTTTTGAGTCATCAGTCTTCTGACCGGTTTGATTTGGTCAGCCACGAATTCCTCTCCTGCACTAATCTCTTCATCTGCGAGTAACGAATAACGCTTGAACCTACGTCATCCATTAATTGTTGAATATATCCCAATCTCTGTCTTCCTCCAAAATTGTTTGCCCACTACAGCTCCCTCTAGTGCCATGGAAGTCTTTACCTGACGTCTTAACAGATGTCCTATCATCCTGTCCCTTCTCCTTGTCAATATTTTCCACTTATTCCTTTCCTCTCCGATTCTGCGTAGAGCTTCCTCATTCCTTATCTTATCAGTCCACCTAATTTTCAACGTTCGTCTGTAGCACCACATCTCACGTGCTTCGATTCTCTTCTGTTTCTGTTTTCCCACAGTCGATGTTTCACTACCATACAATGCTGTAGTCTGAACGTCTTCCTCAAATTGACTAGTAGACTTCTCTTGGCCAGAAATGCTCTTTTGGCCAGTGCTAGTCTACTTTTGATGTTCTGCTTGCTCTTTCTGCAATTGGTTGTTTTGCTACGTAGGTAATAGAAGTCCTTAACTTCATTTACTTCGTACCCATCAATCCTGATGTTAAGTTTCACGCTGTTCTCATTTCTGCTGTTTCTCATATCTTTCGTCTTTCTTCGATTATCTGTACACATTTAATTGTTCATTCCATTCAGCAAATCGTGTGATTGTACTTCACTTTCACTCAGGATAGCAATGTTATCAGCTAATGGAGTATTGATATCCTTTCACCTTGAATTTTAATGCCACTCCTGATCCTTTTCTTATTTCCACACTGGACTCGCATTCACGAAGACGACGGTTAAATCCCGCGTCCGGACATCCTGATTTACGTTTTCCAAGGTTTCCCTAATCCTCTCCAGGCAAATGCCAGGATGGTTCCCTTCAAAGGCCACGGCGGACTTCGTTGCCCGTCCTTCCCTAATCCAATGAGACCGATGGCCTCGCTGTCTGGTCTCCTCCCCCAAAACAACCCAACCAAACCATCTTATTTCCATCACTGCTTCTTAGACGCATAGATTTAACACAACTGTCTTGCACCCTTTTTAATACGAGCACTTCGTTATAGGTCGCCCACCCTTATTATTTCCTGTTGACTTTTGTACATATTGTATATTACCCGTCTCTCCCTGTAGCACACCCCTATTTTTCTCAGAATTTCGAACGTCTTGCACCATTTTCCGCTGTAGGAACTCATTTTGCAGGTCGACAAATCCTATGAACGTCTCTTCATTTTTCTTCACTCTTACTTCCGTTGTCAAAATTAATTTTGATTTATAAAAAATTGTTAATAACAAATTTCAATTTTGGATATAGCTATAACACTTTTGTTGAGAATATAGAGACGTTAAAACGCAGAACATGTACCTGCAACGCCGATTTACGATGCCGTACTTGTAAATGCAGAACGATTTCATCACACGGATAAAAGAAGTCAAGGTATAGGAAAGAAACAGTCATTCACACAATCGTTTCACCACAAAACTCATGCAAATGCCGCTTGACAGTCGCACAAAACTCGAAATACTTTATACGCTTTCATACTGTGTGCCGCACTGCGATTTGCTCCTGAGACCTTCTTCTTTCCCAGCAAGTACTCTGCTGAATTTTTACCTATCTGTTCCCTTGTCGCTTTCCCGTCAGTGGTTCTGCGCGGATGTCGCATGACATGCTCGATATTGCGTCAGCGAGAAAGTCGTTCAGTTTTTTTTTCGATACAGAGGGTGGCCAGTGCCATGGCCGAACACGCCGTCAACGACGGAGCTCTTGGAGCACTACTCACATCACGACCTCCTAGCTTTACAGTGTGATGACAAAAGTCATGGGATACCACCTAATATCGTGTCGGACTTTGTTTTGTCCGGCATAGCGCAGCAATCCGACAAGGCACTGACTCAAAAAATAGTTTCAAGTCCTCTGCAGAAGTATTGAGCCATACTGCCTCTATAGCAACCAATAATTGCGGAAGTGTTGCCGGTACAGAATGTTGTGCACGAACAGATCTCTCTATGAGGCCCCATAAATACGCTACTGCCCATTAAAATTTCTACACCAACAAGAAATGCAGATGATAAACGAGTATTCATTGGACAAATATATTATACTAGAACTGACATATGATTACATTTTCACGCAGTTTGGTTGCATAGATCCTGAGATATCAGTACCCAGAACAACCACCTCTGGCCGTAATAACGGCCTTGACACGCCTGGGCAATGAGTCAGAGCTTGGATGGCGTGTACAGGTACAGCTGCCCATGCAGGTTCAACACGATACCACAGTTCATCAAGAGTAGTGACTGATGTATTGTGACGAGCCAGTTGCTCGGCCACCATTCACCAGACGTTTTCAATTAATGAGAGATCTGGAGAATGTGCTGGCCAGGGCAGCAGTCCAACATTTTCTGTATGCAGAAAGACCCGTACAGGACCTGCAACATGCGGTCGTGCGCTATCGTGCTCAAATGCAGGGTTTCGCAGGGATCGAATGAGGGGTAGAGTCACGGGTCGTAACACATCTGAAATGTAACGTCCACTGTTCAAAGTGCCGTCAATGCGAACAAGAGGTGACCGAGACGTGTAACCAATGGCACCCCATTACCATCACACCGGGTGATACGCCAGTATGGCGATGACGAATACACCCTTCCAACGTGCGTTCACAGCGATGTCGCCAAACAGGGATGCGACAACCATGATGCTGTAAACAGAACCTGGATTCATCCGAAAAAGTGAGGTTTTGCCATTCGTGCACCCAGGTTCGTCGTGGACTACACCATCGCAGGCACTCCTGTCTGTGATGCAGCGTCTAGGGTAACCGCAGTCACTGCCTCCGAGTTGATAATCCATGCTGCTGCAAACGTCGTCGAACTGTTCGTGCAGAAAGTTGTTGTCTTGCAAACGTCCCCATCTGTTGACTCAGGGATGGAGACGTGGCTGCACGATCCGTTACAGCCATTCGGATAAGATGCCTGTCATCTCGACTGCTAGCGATACGAGGCCGTTGGGATCCAGCACGGCGTTCTGTATTAACCTGCTGAACCCACCGATTCCTTATTCGGCTAACTGTCATTGGATCTCGACCAACGCGTGCAGCAATGTCGAGATACGATAAACCACAATCGCGGCAGGCTAGAATCCGACCTTTATCAAAGTCGGAAACGTGATGGTACGCATTTCTCCTCCTTACACGAGGCATCACAAGAACGTTTCACCAGGCAACACCGGTCAACTGCTGTTTGTATATGAGAAATCGGTTAGAAACTTTCCTCGTGTCAGCACGTTGTAGGTGTTGCCAACGGCGCCAACCTTGTGTGAATGCTCTGAAAAGCTAATCATTTGCATATCACAGCATCTTCTTCCTGTCGGTTAAATTTCGCATCTGTAGCACGTCTTCGTGTTGTAGCAATTTTAATGGCTAGTAGTGTATTCGATGGGGCTCATGTGGGGTGATCTTGGCGGCCAAATCATTCGCGCAGTATGTCCAGAATTTTCTTCAAACCAATCGCGAACAACTGTGGCTAGGTGACTTGGCGTATTGTCTCCATAAAAATTCCATCATTGTTTGGAAAGATGAAGTTATGAATGGCTGCGAATGGTCTCGAAGTAGCTGAACATGAAGATTTCCAGTCAATGGCTGGTTCAGTTGGAGGAGAGGACCCAGTCTGTTTCGTAAACACAGCCCACACCGTTACCGAGCCACCACCAGCCTACACAGTGCTTTGTTCACAACCTGGGTCCATGGCTTTGTGGGGTCTGCACTACTCTTGAACTCCCAGGTCCTACGAACTGAAATCGGCACTCATCTGACAAGGCCACTGTGTTTCAGTCGTCATGTGTCCAACCAACATGGTCGCGAGCCCAGGAGGGGCGCTGCAGGAGACGTGCTGCTAGCAAAGGCACTCGCGTCGATCGCCTGCTGCCTCATCCCGATCACGTGAAACTTTGCCGCACTGTCGTAACAGATACGTTAGTCATACGTCCTACATTGATTTCTGCGGTTCTTTCACGCACTGTTCTTTCTCTGTCACCACTGACAACTCTACGCAAACGCCGCTGCTCTCGGATGTTAAGTGAAGGCCGTCGGCCAATGCGTTGTCTGTGGTGAGAGGAAATGCCTGGAGTTTGGAATTCTCGGCATCCTCTTGACACTGTGGATCTCGGAATATTGAATTCCGGAATGGAATGTCACATGCTTCTAACTCCAATTATCATTTCGCGTTCAGAGTCGGTTAATTCCCGTCGTGCAGCCATAGTCACATCGGGAATGGTTCAAATGGCTCTAAGCACTAAGAGACTTAACATCTGAGGTCATCAGTCTCCTAGAACTTAGAACTAATTAAACCTAACTAACCTAAGGACATCACACACATCCATGCCCGAGGCAGGATTCGAACCTGCGACCGTCGCAGCAGCGCGTTTCCGGAATGAAGCGCCTAGAACCGCTCGGCCACACCGGCCGGCCACATCGGAAATCTTTTTACATGAATCACCTGAGTACGAATGATAGCTCCGCCAATGCACTGCCCTTTTGGGTACGTGATATTACCGCCATCTATAAATGTGCATATCGCCATCCCATTGTTTTTGGCACCACATCGTACTTTCTACAGTATCTCTTCACTATTTTCCAAACTTTTGCAAGGCAGGAAAGATACACTGTGAGAACAGCCCTTGAGTCGTGCTTGGATAGCTCAATTAGTGGAGCACATGCTCGGGAAAGGCAAAGGTTCCGGGTTCTAGTCCCGGTGTGGTACAGAGCTTCGATATGCAAGTCCGCTGAAGAGTGAAAAATCTTTCTGGATAAGTGATACAATAATTACAACGAAAAATGCTAAACGTTGCATTAAATTCTCTTGGGTGTATTGCGTTACCTTACAAAATACTCCATCACCATCTTCATTCAAACATCAGATCTTTTATTTTATTTTTGCCTGTTAGGGTAACCAACGCTTCCTCGGTCGTTCTCTTCCTCTTCTCTCAACTAGCTATAACCTTCTAATCAGGAGAGGTAATTTTTCTCCAATCATTCTTCGGAGATTTTAATTCCACTTTCTCCTCTTTTCTTGCATTTTAAACATATTCATTCCTTCTCTAATTTCCCAATTTCTAAATCTGTCAGCTGTTGTGCACGCTTTAAATACTCTTAGGAATCCATCCCTATTGCTTGTATTCGATATTTTTCACGTTTTTTTTTTTATAACCGATGATTCACTTCCGTAAGCAAGCAATGAAACGTACTCAAAACACTAAAATATTTTAAAAACACACCTCTGCGTTTCACCAGTATCCTTCCTCAAGGCAACGATTGTTGAGTAGTGTAAGTATTTATAGAAAGACGCGGCGTACACCCAGAAGGATTTTATTGAGTTTGACGCCGGCCACTAACTACGCTATGTGGTCAAAAGTATACCGACGCCTATAAGTGGGCGTTAATATGTGCTGTGTCCAACCTTCGCATGTGTAATGGGTTGAACTCCACCGGGGATACTTTCAATGAAGTGTCAGTCTTTTGAGGAATGGCACCCCATTCTTCCTCAAGATCAGAAACCAGAGAAGCTTTCGGACCCTGGGGTTTGGAGCGAAGCCGACGTTCTAACTTATCCAAAAGGTGTTCCAATGCATTCAGACCGGGGTTCTGGGCGGGCCAGTCCATTTCAGGAATGTTACAATTCACAAACCGTTGTCTCACCACATCCTGCTTCATGGCATGATGCTTTGTTGTGCTGACACAAACATTGATCATCACTGAACTATTCTTCTAACGTATGCAGTACACAATGCAGTAAACTATGTTCCTATCCTTCAGCATTTGGAGCTCTCTTACGAGTAATAAGACGGCGACCACTAACTACCAAAAACACACCAATACCGTAACACCGTATCTTCTGCACTTCACAGTTTGCTCTGCAAATGATGGTAGGCAACTTCTCCAGACATTCACCAAACCCAAACTCACCCCTCTGATTATTGGTTGGTATAGCGTGATTTATCACCCCAAATTGAACGTTTCCAGTTATCCACTATGTAGTGGCCTCGCTCTTTACCCAATGTTAAGCATCACTTAGCACTGACTGTAGGAATTTTTTGCTTATTAGGAACTTCTCGACGACTGTTACCTATTTTTAACCACCTACGGGCAGTCAATATTCTAGATGGACTGCTGGTACCACTTTTCAACTCACGAGTGATTATTAACAGAATCTTCCGTCGGTTCTTGGTAGAACAACGTTATAATAAATGAAAAGCAACTGTCTGCTTTTGTTCTTCAATATTACTTTTATTGTTAACCGGTTTTCGGCTTACAAGGCCATCTTCAGACATTTACTGAGTATTATCACCAAAGAAATAAAATGTTAGCAGACAACATTGGAAGAGAAGTAACACATTTAGACTGAAGTAGAAACATACAGTAAGTAACATCTTTTCAATGAAAAAGTAAAAACTGAACTGTACAAGTTAAAAGGTATATCTGTCTCGCACAGTGATAAATTAGTATCCTTTGATGTCAGCAGTTTGTTTTCTAACATACCAGTAGTAGAATGCACTGATATTCTGACAGAGCTGATGCACAAGTCTAATGTCAATCCTGTAGAATTGAATGACTTGAGACTGGCCACACAGACATGCCTCGCACAGAACTATTTCCAGTTCCAAGGGACTCTATATAAACAAGTAGATGGCTTAGCTATGGGTTCCCCTCATAGTCCACTGTTAGCTGAAATATTTATGGACCATTTTGAACAAAATTTTCTAAAAACAGAACCTTTGAGTGCAAACATCAAATACTGGTTTAAATATGTAGATGATGTCCTGTGTATGTGGACTGGTACTACAAGACAACTCAACACATTCTTGAAAAACCTAAACAGACGACATAAAAATATCCAGTTCACTAGGGAGATTGGCAACAAATCCGTAAACTTCTTAGATCTCACCATTGACATCAGCACACACACACATCGTTTCAAAATTTACAGAAAAACAACAACTACAGACACAGTAATACTTTCTTGCTCACAACACCCCATAGCTCACAAACATGCAGCTTTCCACTCAATGGTACACCGTCTCATATCTATCCCCATGTCCAGAGATGATTTTAAAGCAGTGTCAGATACAATAAAATTTATTGCCACAGCCAATGGCTACAATCCAGTTCTTATTGACCACATCTTGCACAGGAAACAAAAACGAAAAATTATACACCTTCTTTATGCCCCACCTGCTTCTCCATCCACTGTCTGCAAGAAATGGTGTACACTACCATTTCTAGGTCAGGTATCACAGATTGTAGCCAAAGCACTGAAATCCTGCAAGTGTAGGCTTTCCCTTAATAGCAAAGACAAGATCCAGTTATTAGCCATCAGTGGGATATACAAAATCACCTGTTCTGATTGTGACAAATTTTACATTGGTCAGTCAGGGAGAGACATATCAACTAGGCTGGCTGAACATGAACGCAGCTGGAGGTTGCAGAATTCAGACTCTGCATTTGCTGAGCATGTACTAAGTGAGGGTCACAACTACCAGCCAGTGTCCCATGTACTTCACTTAGCAAACAAAGGCCATAAACTTAACCTGCTGGAAGCCCGGGAAACTAAGAAACATCTTGCTCACAGTCCAGATCTAATCCTAAATGACCAGACACAGCTCAACACTCACAGTCCAGATCTAATCCTAAATGACCAGACACAGCTCAACACTTCCCCCCTCCTAAACTTCATACAATCATATCTGTTGTTCATTACTTCCCACACTCTCACTTCCTACATATTCCCATTTTCCTGTATTCATTAAGTTGTTTTGTTTTGTTGAAGTTGTCTTTGTATTCTACATAGACTGTAGTTTCAATAGTTAAGGCCTTCTTTTAACTGTGACTTGAGTTCTAAGTTCTAGGGGACTGATGACCTCAGAAGTTAAGTTCATAGTGCTCAGAGCCATTTTTAACTGTTACTTGTATTACTGTCCATGTGTAACACCCCTTGTAGTTGTCTCATCAAATACTGTTCATATTTTACTTTGCTCATTTATTTAATGAAATCTGTTACACAGCCACTGCTTTGATTATAATGTTAATGTTAAAATGCAGTACCATCACACTCTCAAACTGTAGGTTCCCTCAAACACCTCCATTTTCCTGCAATTACTTATTTCTGTTTATCTTATTGATATTGCTTAAGTTCCTTATGTATTCTGTATTTACATTGATAACTGTCTCTTCTTTTAATTTGTTGTGTTTCACTCTCCATATTTCATACCTCCTGATGCAGCCTTGTCTATTACTAAAATTATTTTATTTTATTAGTTTTGTTTATTAATAGAAACTGTTATCTAGGCATGCTATTCCTATTTTGTGCTAAAGGTTTTCCTGTTTACTCCATTGTTATTTATGTACAGTTCAGTTTTTACTTTTTCATTGTAAAGATGTTACTTACTGTATGTTTCTACTTCAGTCTAGATGTGTTACTTCTCTTCCAATGTTGTCTGCTAACATCTAACCTCTTTGGTGATAATACTCAGTAAATGTTTGAAGATGGCCTTGTAAGCCGAATACCGATTAACAATAAAAGTAATGTTGTAGAACAAAAGCAAACTGGTGCTTTTCATTTATCACGAGTGATTCCTTCGGCTGATATCGTGCGATTTTTTACAACCACCTTCCTCAATGGTTGACGCTCGCTGTCCGTCTGTACATGAGGTCTAGCGGTCTTGATGAAACTCTTCTTGTTTCTTAGTGTTTCCACTTCGCAATGACACCAGCAATAGTCCTCATGGACGGCTTTAGAGGGGTTGTAACATCTGTGATCGATTTGATACTCAAGTACTTTTAACGACTAGTCTCGGTTCGAAGTCATTGAGGCCGCCCGGTGTGGCCGAGCGGTTCTAGGCGCTTCAGTCCGGTACCGCGCTGCTGCTACAGTCGCAAGTTCGAATCCCGCCTCGGGCATGGATGTGTGTGATGTCCTTAGGTTAGGTAGGTTTAAGTAGTTCTAAGTTCTAGGGGGGACTGATGACCATAGATGTTAAGTCTCATAGTGCTCAGAGCCATTTGAGCCAGTTAAGTCCCATAGTGCTCAGAGCCATTTGAACCACTTTTGAAGTCATTGAGTTTTCCTGTCCGACCTGTTGTACTGTTACTGCTTCTCTACTGACAACACAGTATTTCCCGCCTCCCTTTATTCTGAGGTATCCGCCTCTCGTGACATCTACTAATCAATTTTCCATCACGTAACGGCTTATGTACGCGCTATGTAGTGGCTCAACACAATTAGAATATCTTGTATGTGATTAATTTACAATGCAATTCGGTACCTACGCACATCCGGACAAGCCTTTTGTAACTGCTTCTTTAAATGAATACTTCAAAAATGCACCAATGGCTTTGAGCACTATGGGACTTAACATCTGAGGTCATCAGTCCCCTAGAACGTAGAACTACTTAAACCTCATTAACCTAAGGACATCGCACACATCCATCCCCGAGGCAGGATTCGAACCTGAGTAGCAGACGCGCGGTTCCGGACTGAAGCGCTTAGAACCGCTCGGCCACAACGGCCGGCAATGAATACTTCAAGTCCGGTATTATTCATAGCTGAATTACACTACTGTTGTTCTGGATAGAGGAACTTCTGATGAACTACAAAGTTAATTATGACTGAAATCGCCGGCCGGAGTGACCGAGCGGTTCTAGGAGCTACAGTCTGGAACAGCGCGGCCGCTACGGTCGCAGGTTCGAATCCTGTCTCGGGCATGGATATGTGTGATGTCCTTAGGTTAGTTAGGTTTAAGTAGTTCTAAGTTCTAGGGGACTGATGACCTCAGAAGTTAAGTCCCATAGTGCTCAGAGCCATTTGAACCATGACTGAAATCACTTACATCGAAATAAAAAATGTTTGCAAGCACTGAGTGATTGTGGTACTATATGGCTATGCCGTAATCGCTGTAATTGTACACTTTCGGTAAGTTGCCGTAGTGGTTGTCGTACTGAAGCTGTTGCTGCCGCCTTCATTTCTGTTTATGAGAGAACACACACTCGCTTAGTAATAGCGGACGTGTCAAAACACCGTTGCTGGCATCTTCCATCAATAACATTCCTGATTATGCTCGCTGTTCAGTGTTTTTGTGGTCTTCAGTCCGTAGACTGCTTTCACACATCTCTCCGCACTAGTCTATCCTGTGCAAATCTCCACATCTCTGCATAATCAGTGCAACTTTCATCGACTTGAATCTGTTCACTGTATACCATCCTTAGTCTCCTTTTCCCAATTTATACGTTGACTGTTCAGTTACCAAAGAAATCAATGAATACGCTAGCGTGCAAATGTTAACAAAAAAAGAACAGTGTACACAACAGATATCTCACCATTCCCATTTATAGATATAATATTAGAATAACGTTTCAGCCAATGATCGTCAGAACAATGCCACACAGTGCGTTTCCCCTCGGTCTTTCCCGATGCGCTCCAAATAACCTCTAAGTCAATAATACGATAGCCTGAACACCTTCAATTCTTGAAAGCCTTTTTCTGCTGCGTCTGTGAATTGCGTCTCACGATAGATTCTAACTTCATGTGTCTCTGACTTTTATACACACTTTATATGCCCTGCTCCGTAGCCAGATCTTGCACATGCGTGCAATATTCGCCACCTTGTGTGCCAATCGGAAGAATTTAATTAAGGTATATGGTGTAGACAGATGTGCAACGGATAATGGCAATAGGTATCCACTGGGTACTCGATGGGCACACGGGTTGTTGGCGAAAATAACGCCGTGAGCCGTGGAATCGGCGATTTTTATTCTAAGAAGGCTAGGCTCTCTTTTAATACTCAATATATTCAGACCTCATAATACAGAGGGGTCCAAAAAAATGTATCCACTGTTTAAAAGTCCATAACTGGCAAACTAATTGACGGAGTTGTCTCATCTTTGGTAGTGTAATAGTGTGTAGTTTCAGCAATCGCCACACAAGCGTTGTATTGCGTTGTTTTGTTTTGTCAGATTACAGTCGCCAGATAGTCAGTGTTTTGTTCTTAGTTGCACCTACTTACTCGACTAAACATGGCTCGCGCAAGGCTTACATTCGATGAAAGAAAGTAAGTTTTGAAGTGGTATTTTAAGTATGAAAACATTAATGAGGTTCAACGGCAATGGCGAAATGAGTATCAAACAGAGCCTACGACACATTTAAGGATTCGTCGCATTCGAGACAAATTTGAAGCCGA
Source organism: Schistocerca serialis cubense (assembly GCF_023864345.2). Classification (NCBI taxonomy): domain Eukaryota; kingdom Metazoa; phylum Arthropoda; class Insecta; order Orthoptera; family Acrididae; genus Schistocerca; species Schistocerca serialis. The sequence continues at coordinate 109,451,023 of NC_064639.1, read as the reverse complement.
AGGATGTGTTAAAGATGTTCACAAACAATGATCTGGACAACCTGTAACAGTAACAAGTACACGCAATGAACGAGGACGACCCAGATTGTAGAATGCAGTACTGCGAGTGGTTTACTAACATAGTGCGCAACGATGAAGGGTTTGCAGAGATGATTGTGTGGTCTGATGAGGCACAGTTCAAACTCAATGGTACAGTAAATCGCCTCAATCACATCTACTGGGCAGCCGAAAATCCGAACTTCCATGTAGACAAACCCGTGAATTTGCCAGGAGTAAATGTGTGGTGTGGGTTGTCTTACCGGGGCTTGATTGGGCCATTCTTCTTTGACAGCACAGTTATCGGTGAGTTGTACCTTCAGAAGCTTCAGACATCCATTTTACCTGCCATCCGAGACTTGTACGAAGAGAGAAAAGTTTACTTTCAACAAGATGGTGCCCCAGCCCACTACCAAAATCGTGTTAGGGCGTATCTCGACGAAAATCTGTCAGGAAGATGGATAGGCCGTAGAGGTGCTGTGGAGTATCCACCACGTTCCCTAGACCTAACTCCTCTGGACTTTTATCTGTGGGGAACACTAAAGGACGTCGTTTATCGACAAAAGCCACGAACATTGGATGAACTTCGAGAAACCATCGTACATTCATGTGCAAATATCCAGCTGAACACGTTGCTGTTAGTAGTTCGTGCTGCAGTTTGGCGGCATCGTTTGTGTGTGGATGTTAATGGTGATCATTTAGAACACCTACAGTAATATCTTTAAGTTGGACTTTACGCTGCGCTTTCTCCAAAAATGAGACAACTCCGTCAATTTTTTTCGACCCCTCTGTATATCTTTTGGTAGCCCTCAGAATCACTGCGGAAAGGAGACTGAGATGAGATGCTGCGTTTGTTTTTTCGTATCAAAGTCTATTGATTACAACTTTGACTTATTAGTTAACATTGTAAACGAAGTCCTGTTTTGTGTCACACAATTCGATAAAACGAAATTTGAAAAATAATCTGATGTTTCATTTTAAAACTGACTCCTTAACTAGCGAACTGTCTTACAGAGAACTGAAATTAGGTGTGTATGGCACAGTTCAGCCTGCTTGATGAGAACCTGAGGAACAAAATACGTACCGGAAGGGGATGCACACATGAATCATTCATATGGGATGCATGCACACGTTAGGGTAACTCAATGAATGGGACCTAGAGAGCGCTAGAGATTGCCAGGCTCTATGCGTAGATGGACTGTCAGAATCAACCACCAACACATACAGGGGCACAAAAATAAAATGTCATCACTTGCGGAAATTTTCCACTAATATATGTAACCACCTTGTAGTACAAGAACGAGTTTAAATTGCTGATTGAGTAGCAGAAGAATAGAATAACTACTCATAAACTGACTGTGGCCAGTGTCCGAAAATCAGTCAGATTTAATAAATTTAGGAAATGAGAATTAATCCATAATCACATGCATTTAGGTATTTTTGTGCTCAAGGGAAAGAGATCGATCCGCTAGAAAGGACCAGAAGGAGATAGCTCTGAACAGGTGGGCATGTGGTGGGCAGTTTACATAAATTCAGAAATCGCGAAATGTTTCACCAAATGCGGGGATGCAGATATTAATTGAGCTCAGGGGAAAAAGATCTGGCCATTAAACGTGACCGTGTCAAGATAAGCATGAACTAAGACACATGTGATGGGCTGCTGCCCAAAAATTCATTAAACATCACCACAAGGAGATAACGTAAGTCAAGAGACATGCAGTGGGCTGTTGGCCAAAAATCAGTTTCCTAAGTTCAGAGACTGCAAAACAATTCATAAAAATGTCGGCACGCAGGCATTCATTGAGTTGACAGGAAAAAGAACTATTGAGTAAACATGACCACAAGGATGCAACTAAAAGACGTGTGGTGTAGAGATGGCTAAAATCAATCACACTAAAGAAACACAATTAAAATTGGAGGAAACGAGTAGGCAGAATGCATTTCGCACGTAGTACGAACACACAAAATCTTTGCAAGTAACACTCCTTATCCTTACACTAGAAAGACTACCACATGATCGAAGTCGCTGTCCATGTGGCTCTCTCCGTCGGAGGTTCGAGTCCTCCCTCGGGCATAGGTGTGTGTGTTGTGTAATGGTTCTTTGTTTACGTTACCATTACGGCACTCCAACGCCAGTTCTCGATACCAGTAATATCGTACTACTTTTCTGCGAAGTAACAGACATATTTTTGTGACAATAGTCACATTTGGTTTTATTAATGTATAGGTACTCCGATGTATCGATATATTACAGTGATATGGTTCTTGTGTGTATTCATTTCTGTGAGACTGTCATAATCTTTGACTTACTTGTAACCGTTTTGGCGCGAATGCGCACGGAGCAGTCTTTGTTTCACTTTGCAGAAGTTAAGTTGTTATTTCGCTTTGCAAAAGAACAGTCAAGTCTTGTGTTTGGTTAAAGTGGAAATTAAATATATGAAGATTGATACAAAACTGTTTTCTTGATGATGTGACAATTAAGAAGAAGTGCATGTGAATTTACAAGAAGTTTAATAAAAATGTGGATCGTGAACACCAAGTCAAAAATTATTTCTACCATACCATTGTTCTGATCTGGGATTGTTTGATCATTAAGAATTTCCTGAAGAACGCATTTGTTCAGATATTGCTAAAATACAGATCTGGACCTTCTAGCAGTCAAAGTGGAATCACCCTAGAATCAACAAGATGAGCAATAACACCTTCGACGAAATCTACGTGGGAATCCAACCTAGATAAGTGCCAAAATTAATGACTTTTTACAGTGACTTCATTATTTCCATTCTGACGATACTATCCACAGTCGATAACTTTGTTGTTGCCCGATAAAGCGAACCTATGCTGCGTGAGCAACATTATTAATCTTATTTCTAACGTACTATGCAAGTGGTGGTATTGTTAGAGTTGTCCATAGCGTAAGTTATTTCAAGTTAGATTAAGTAGTGTGTAGGCTTAGGGACCGATGACCTCAGCAGTTTGGTCCCGTAAGATCTTACCACAAATTTCCAAATTTTCATTATTTCAGGACAAAGGAAGACATACGTAGCTCCGAAAAACATATTAATTTACCCCACAACTCACAGAATAATACATATTCACGAAAGCTATGTATTTTCACACCAACTTAATTTAAAACACAAAATGATATAATTTAACACAATGCTTTGTCCATAATATCAGGGAGAAGCAAGCACCCTCCCAGTTACACACACACACACACACACACAAACACACACACATACACACTCAAAAGGAGAAGGTGAGGAGCAAAATGGATTGTATAAAAAGAAAAACTAAATAAAGAAAGATCACACATGCAGCGTTCTTTACCAGAGCGTGTATGTTTGATGTTCTAACTAAACGATAGAAATGAAGAAAAAGGACATAAAGTAGTCGAGGTCAAAAAATTAAGGCACAAGTTGCCCTCAACTTTTGTGCAAGTGGGTCTTATTGGGCCCTTTCACTCTTCACTCTTTCCCTGAAAGCTATCAGGGCCACATTCAACTCTCTGCAACCCTCTCTCCGGCTAACCACAATTCTGCCCTCATAATTTAACTGCTGTGGATCATCACTGGTGATCTAGCGAGAGCTGCAGATGCTTCCTACAAGAACTGAGAACGATTTATGTCGTAATTGTTTGCTCATTCGGTGTCTCTGTTGTTATTTGTTTACGTAAATTTTGCTATCCTAACGACTGTAGCTTTCTGTTCTCGCTCTCTGTGTGTGCGTATGAGTGTGTGTGTGTTCGCGTATGAATGTGGATGCATGTGTTTAGGTGTGTGGCCTTTTTTAATTTCTTTACGGCAAACTACAAAATAAAACATAGTGACTTAAAAATATGTCGATGTTTTATAAGTGAAGTGGTTGTGCGCCCTCTAACCTACAGCCAGATGAGAAGAAACTCAGAATTTTGCAGGACGAACGAATAACTGTGAGTAATATTTTATTAGTGAATAGACTACAGTTTGAATTGTCTCGTAATATATATCTGTTATATATATAAACTGACGAGACAGAGGTGAAAAGTGTGTGCAAACACATATGTGAGAAGAGATTTAGTGAGGAAATATTTCAAGGTAAATGACAATTCAGAGGGTAATTTCATGGGAAATGTGTTGTTATTTCTGGGAAAATTTACAAGAATTAGCTACTGATCACACGTGTGTTTAAGGAGTATAAAAGCATTTGATCTATGAAATAGAACACGTGTGTGTACACACATAATGCACATATTTGACCTTGGAGTCATTTGAGTATTGTATATGTGTGTGTGCGAAAGGAACGTAACACGACGCCATTTTTATACTGGAAATAATGATATATCTTCAACTTTCAAGTGGAGGTTACACAATTTTTATCACATATCTGGCACAATTTTCACATATCTTGTGAATACTGTGCTGTAATTGGTTGGAGACAGGGAGGAGGGGAGGAGGAAGTGTACTTCAGAAATAATGTAATTTGACATCATTTTTACAAATCATTTAAATACTACACTCTGACTGGTTGGAGATAAGAGTATGATGGGTTGGGAGGAAAGGTGGGATATAAAGCACAACTGTTTATTGTCCCATCACCTTGGGGATCTTTTAATACTGCTGTATGACTAACTGGAGCTAACGAGAGTGCAGAGGCGTTTTTAAGTTTACATTTGTAAAATTGGGCTATTTTCTAATATTATGCTCTGATTTGTTGGGTAGAGAAGGGGAGGAGGGGTTCGTGAAGCTCGCAGTTGGTCTGTTACCATCATCTTGAATGTTTAATGTTGCGCTATGATTGGCTGGGGGTAAAGGAAGAGGGGAGGAGGAGACAGTTTCCAATTTATCATTAACACGATTGAGCTAAACCGACGGAAAAATCGCAACACCAGGAAGAAGTGCGACATAAAGGAAAGTTGGTAGGCGTGTTTCTACGTCTGGATGATGTCTTTTCAAATTTCTCGCCAGTCGCTTAAGAGTGTCGCCAGCAGCGCCGCTATGAGCATGTTGTTTCATTTTCAATACTGCACTATGATTGTCTGGAGATGAGGAGGTGGCATGGCTTCCCACTGAATAAGATGATATCACTAATCAGTGATGACATCACTGTTGGGGATGATGACTTCATTGAACCATCCCTGCCCGTAGACAACCCCAATGCAAAGCTCAAAATAACTCAATGTTACCAGAGCCTTACTGCTGGTGCGTTTTGCTTGTTACCACCTTCGGTCAATCAGATCATTTCCACTGATGCATTCAATCCATTGACTTGTAACCAATTTTTAGTCCACTTAAAGCGGTATTTTATCAGATTAATCAGAAATAAAGCACTTGTAACATTACAGCTTATGCACTTGAAATACAACTTGGTGGCCAGCCAGTAGTTTATGTTTTGGTAAAGTTTCCAGAAGAAACATGAGAAGTTATTTTGAGGATACGCGATTTTATTTACTTCAACTGAAATAAATGAAGGCTACGGATCTGTATGACAGCTACCAAAGGCCTACCACCTGTGGCAGGAAACCTAGATTTTATAGTTGTCAGAGTGGATACCCGAGCAGGCAGCTCATGCTTTTGCCACATGAATTGACGAATGATATTACAAACTAATATGAATCATGGCTATCTGTCAACTGACTGTCGATACCGTGTAGTGTTGAGCAAGTCCGAGGTAGCAGTATGTTGTTTGCCGCTGATTATTGACGTCGTGGTATAAGCAAATTATAGTGGGCAATCATGAGTATTCTGTTATCGATATCAGACTATGTGGCGACAGCACTTTGGAAGATCTAACAAAAGTGTTACGCTGTCTGAGACGACAGTTGAACGAATCAGACACTATGTGACGAGAGGGAAAAGGTGCATGTAAATACTGTAAATCTGGAATGGACCCATGATGTCGTAAAGTGAAAGCAATATTGTAATATTACTTTAAGCAAATTTACACATAACTTCATATACACCGAAATACGTTTCAGATTTTCACCGAGCTTGATTTAGAGTAATGTACACTGTTTCACACAATATGTGAAACACCCAGAAGGGAAGGCAGAAACGAAACGAAACATTGTGTTTTCAGAGGCTATGTGATAATATTTCAGTGGCTACAAATCGAGCGAACTTTACAAAGAAGTTGACAGTATGATCCTAGTTATTAGTACGATATTGCATGCTGGTCCACCACTGCTGTAACCAGTCCTTGATATACCAATTCACTGGATGGAGATAACGTCCGAGCTTGCCCTACTCGCCAACGGCCTCGTCGCAGTGGTGACACCGGTTCCCGTCAGATCACCGAAGTTAAGCACTGTCGGTTTGGGCTAGCACTTGGATGGGTGACCATCCGGTCTGCCGAGCGCTGTTGCCCAGCTGGGTGCATTCAGCCCTGGTGAGGTAAACTGAGGAGCAACTTGAGAGAGAAGTTGCGGCTCCGGTCACGAAAACTGACAACAGCTGGGAGACCACTGTGCTGACCACATGCCTCTCCCTATCCGCATCCATGACGCCCGTGCGCTGAAAATGGTGATACGGAGGCCGGTCGGTACAATTGGGCCTTCCCACGCCTGTTCGAACGGAGAATTTTTGCCCTATACATGTTCTATAGGGGACATATCTGGGGATCTTGCTGACCAGAGGAATGCCTAAACATCACGCAGACACGTCCTATGTGTGCAAGATCAGTATCCTGTTGAAAAATGACACCGCGTTACTGTAGCGTGGGAGGTAACACTGCAAGACTACACTGAGCTTGCGGTATGCTTTGAAAGGCGACAGGCGACAGTGAGTTAGCGCCCTGACAGAAATCACTTTAACGAGTTAACCACCCACTTGATAACGGATCCAATGTGTCTGCTGAATTGATTTTGCACTTTGACTGTGTTTGTTGTTGATAGCCTGCAATTAAGCGTTATCATATTTATCAGAATATAAATGAACTTGAATGTTGAAGTGATATTAATGAAAAGGTGACCCTTTTGTTTATTAGTCAGTTGTTGATGGGAAATTAATATATCAACATGGGAGTAATCATTCATGAAAGTTATGACACAAGTTTATTTATTAAAACCAGGACAAAAAATATATGTTAAGGATGATGACAAATTACCAAATGAACTGATGGCAGCACAAATATGCAAAAAAAGTTAACACTGCTCTGTGTGGTGGCTGGTTGCCCAAGTCTAAGTTTTATCTGACTCAACTATTTACTCTGGCTCAAGTATGGATAATTCAATCTGAAATTGTCTGACACTGAATAAACTTCGATGGATCTATTCTGCTACGGTGGTGCAGCTAAGATTGTGATCCTGCTTGTCCCAACAGGCGGGAGCAGCCCTGTACAGACGAAGACACATCTTGCGCCACAAATGGTGCAACAAATGGTACAACTTCCTGCTCCAAGAGCTGGCATGCCATCTGGTAGCTGCAGATGGCCCAACGTTATTTCAGAAAATGGCTGATGACGAACTGAGAGTGGCAGCTGCTGTTTATGCAGTCACTACTGCAGTAATATCTCGGCGACGTCGAAGAAGAAATTTGCATTGGCCTAAGAGAAGATGAGGGAATAGACCTTGGATTTTAAGACCTGACTATAGCGGTCGGGAATTGCACAGTCTATTACATGATGAACTGAGGTTGGAGGACAGTTTAATGTGTTTGGTTAGTTAATTAAAAATATTATTTATTTATTTATTACTGAAAATAAATATTCCTTATGTGTACTTTTATTTTAATCATTGATTTAGTTGTTGGTTTTAGTTGGATTAGCTTAATTCCTTATTTCCTGTTATCGTTACTCTGCTCAAAACCTGGAAAATATAAATACTTCGTTTTAAATACCACAGGAGGGCAAGAGATATATTCCGCAGCGGCGATCTCGCTGAAATTCCTCGTCGTTCTTCTCCACGTGAAATCTCTGAAACCTTTATTCACTACGCAAATCGTTCAGCACAACTGTGTGCTATATTGTTTCATGAGTCTGCATGATAGGTCCAACAGTTTAGCAAGTTAAAGTTTATTAATTCGGAGATAATCTCACAACGAATTATCACAATGGAAAACGCAGATTCGCACTATCGTTCCAAACTTTACCTCAGTCTACGTCTCGTAATATCTGTACCGTGATAACTAACTAATTTCGGTATGGAGATATACATACCTTGAATACTTGATGTTAGTTATTGGGTTTTTTTTGTGCAAAAAAACTATTTGAACCTTTGCTATATACCGTAATGGCGTCTCACGACAATACAATCTCTCCCCTCCTCTCGCTCGTCAGATCTGCACATTTCCTTCACAAATTCTTTGGGTCAGTAAAGACACAGAGATGTGTTCGTAGCACCGAACGTTTAATTCTCGCAGTCGGTATTTGCCGTCCTCTACAATATCAATTCGTCACACCCAAATTTGTGCGTTGAGGAATTATATAACTACTTCGGGGTCAATTATGACACTAAGGTCTCTATATTCGAGAGAGGCGGGCCGAAGCCCAAAGCCTTGATTTAGAGTATCTATAAGTATGATGGTTCTTTAAAGTGATGTTCTTAATAGTTTCCAAAACCATGTTTTAGGGGAAAGATGTATCTCTGATCTAACCTTCAAATTTCAAATCTGCCTGTATGCAGGCATTATCACATATTTTTATAGTTTGGCAGTTATATTCGGAACGTAGCTGTACTTTGTAAAAGTTTATTTTAGGAATTGAACCTTACAATTAATATGCCCGAACTGTTTTCCTCCTACTTGAGAAATCTTCAGACAAAATCAGTACACTTCATAATTCATCATTTTTAGTCGTTATGGGAAAATGTGCCTGATACACAATGATTCCAGAGTTTAAGATCACACTTGGTTGTCAGTTAAAATGTGTCTAAAAGTCCAATTGACGTATGTCAAAACAGTTCTAAGACATGTGAAACTTTCTAAATTGTCTCAGTGCCCAAGTATGATGGTTCTGTAAAGTGACATTCTTAATAGTTTCCAAAACCATGTTTTGGGGGAAAGATGTATCTCTGACCTAACCTTCAGCTCTGCCTGTATGCAGGTATTATCACATATTTTTATAGTTTGGCAGTTATTCGGAACGTAGCTGTACTTTGTAAAAGTTTATTTTAGGAATTGAACCTTACAATTAATATGCCCGAACTGTTTTCCTCCTACTTGAGGAATCTTCAGACAAAATCAGTACACTTCATAATTCATCATTTTCAGTTGTTACGGGAAAATGTGCCTGATACACAATGATTCCAGAGTTTAAGATCACACTTGGTTATCAGTTAAAATGTGTGTCTAAAAGTCCCATTGACGTATGTCAAAACAGTTCTAAGACATGTGAAACTTTCTAAATTGTCTCAGTGCTTAGATGGGCAGTGTATGGAACTGTGACTACCTAGATGTATGGTATCATACACAGGAGGTAGCAGCATTGTCTTGCTGGCACTTTCATTGATGCACAGTATAAATTTAGATGAGTCTGTAGGTTCTAATGGGATGGTTAGTGATGGAGGAGTGTTCTAGAACATCGACTCTATGAAATTCTTACTGGTGCTGAAAATTTAATGAATATTCCTCCACTAGAGATATTAACAGGAACTCAAACTGCAGTGTCTTTATAATTGCAGCTGATGATGCTTTTCCCTTTTAAGAGCATGTAATGAAGCCATAAGGGAAATCTCATGCAGTAACAGAAAATATTTAATTACTGTTTGAGCAGGCCAAGAAGAGCTTCGGAAAATGCTTTTGGAATATTGAGCAATAGGTTCAGAATTATCCTCAATAAAATGGAGCTACGTGCTGAAACTGTGGAGAAAATCACACTGTCCACTTGTGTGCTACGTAATTTGGGACTGGAAACATGTGGATGAGTTACGTTGGACAACTGGAAAAACAGAGGACACAAATCAGTGTGTTATCATTCCAGGAGAATGGCAGCCCAATAATCTGAGAGGCATAGGAAGATTAGGTCAACAAAAGTCACTTAAAGAAGCTAGGAAAGTGAGGAACACTCTGCAGGAATGTTTCAACACTACAGGAAATGTACAGTGGAGCGGGGATCTGTAAAAAAAAAATTAGTACTGACACAGTGCCAAATCATAAAAATAATTAATGTAAATTATTATTGAAAAGTTAATATGGTATGAAGGAGAGTGTATGATATTCATGAATTAACTCTGTTGGTATTAGGAATAAATTTTGTAATTGCTTTTCACGTTCAAGTTAACGCACAGTTTTCAACTTGTATTCAGTAGATACTAAGAAATTAAATTTTAATGAAAATAAACAAACTTATTATTCAATATAAAAAATAAGCAGTCTTGTTATGCATTATTATCAAAGTCTTCCTCTTGTACATTACAAAGTACGTTAAATATCTCTCTCTTAGCTGTCATCACCAGAGATTTACTTTTTATTTGCTGTAGAAAAGCAGTTACATATGAACCAAATGCTTCAACATTAGTGGGAGCAGTATTGAGTTTATTTGTGCTGGTCAGTACATTGTCAGCTTTTTCAACATAGCATTTTCTTCTTCAGTGTAAGCACTCTTCCTTTTTTATCTCCTTGGTAATACCACTCCCACTTGGACTGTTCTATGATGAAGACAATGATACTGTTTGAAACCGCTTGCCTTCTTGTGCAACATCACATTCCTTTGTAATTATGAAACCCTCACTAACTTCAACGGGAGAGTTTGGATCTCACTGACAAGACAGTCAGTCTAAAAGATAATGATAACAATTGTACACAGCTTGCAGTGCGTGCTTTAAACTTTTTGTGAGTGGATGTAATTATAGCCAATACGAGGTACTGTGCAAGTTCATGCATCATGAACTCACATGCACATAGTATTTTAAGTTACAAAGGAAAAAAAAAACAACGATACTAGTGAATTTCGAACCCACATTCTTCTAATCAAAAGCGAGACGAGCTGAACAACTGAGTTATTTTGACACACACTGCATAAAATATCGTATAACGTGTCTTGTGCAGGTGACCAAGGCAAACCAGTTATCAGCCTAGATTTTTTAACCGACTGTACTAACTACAGGGGAAACTGAAGGGTAAAAAATACTTACTTTGATGTTAGTGTTTTTAGTGTCGTTTACGCTTTCTTGTGCTAATTCTGCGCTCCAAGTCTATTTCCTGGCCTGAACGTGGTCTCGCAAGAACAGAAGTTTCTTAAAATACCACACTGTGGGTTCATAAACGTACGCAGATCCCATACCACTCTTCGTCGAAGAACTTTATTAAGTTTCAACACAAACGTCTTTCGTATACTTTCATCTTCGCTACAATTTAGGCATGAGACGAAAACCTAACCTCCTTCAGTGAATCAACTGTTTTGTGGAGTGAGTATTTACTGGTGTGTTTGTTATGGTATGTGGGTGATTTTGTGTCACAAAAACATATTTCATGTCTCTATAATTCAATAAGTAATTCTATAGGTCCCTTAGACCACTCCTTTCTCATACAGTGCGCTACTGATAACAAAAATAAACAGTGATTCTTGAGTTTCTCCCGACGTATTTGATAATCAAAATATCCACTGGTGTACTGCCGGTCTACAGTGTCCTACGGGCACAATATTTCGGCGATCATGCATGTCGCCATCATCAGGTGAACTGACTGACTGAGCTCCTGTGAACGTGCCGGTAAGGAGATCCGTACGCTATGGCTGCTCAGGGGGAACTGGCTATTGTGCCCGTTGGACACAGTAGACCGGCAGTACACCCGTGGATGTTTTGATTAAAAATAAACAGATCTACGCACTCAAATGGCAGCCATATGGTACGGATTATAGATTCATTCGATTACATGCCACTTTCTAGCAATGCTATGGCACGCCGCCAACTATTCGACAAAGCGGTTTACTCACTACGCCAGTGATGGCACAGGAAGTGTCTCTGTCTGTTCAGGGTTTAATGGAGACCTGAAATCTTGGTAGATTCCAGCGGGGCACTTCCGTTCGCCGCTGATACAGTGGACCAATTTGACTCTCTCATACAGCAATGTGAACAAGTAGATCAAACGTCAAATCGGCAGACCTGTCACGCATGAGATTGCCCTTAGGACATAGAGTTGTCCGAGATGACTGACATCCAAACTGTCGGTACAACTAAGTCCTCACCACAGGTTCCCCAGTCAAGACCAGTGCTAGAGCGAAGGCACGCTCAGGACTAGTGTCCCAAGTGCAACCAGCTCATAACAAAAGTCAAAACCAGACTTTTCTGGAGTCTGAGTCAGAAGACCAAGTTCCTCCTCTCCTCACTTTCCATCAAACCTCAGTAAACTCCACAAAAGCACTTCGACCCCTGCTCAACACAGGGGCTTCGTGCCATTCAAAAGATTCCATGAGCTCCATGTCTAACCTCCAACTCGTCTGCTCTACTCGTTGGCCAGTCCAAATCAAAGTTAAAATTATTCTTCTCTTTTCGGGAGAAGCAGCCAATTCCTGATTTGCGAATTCTCACACAGAGAGGAGGAGACGTTGTCCTCCTGACTCTTTTTTTTTTACATGGCCGCTTCAGGCAGCGTGTTTTGAGTTTCCATACAGTTCTAAAATAATTTGTCATGGAGATCATTACCTGGACTGCTCGGATGTTACCACATATACAGGCAGGGGCCCCAGCTAAAATAAGAGAAGTGCTTTTGTGTCCCACCCAACATAGATTATTCCAGAGCCACCATAGATGTTGCGTTTCTTCTAAAATAGTTTTGAAGACATGAGGCTTCCCAAAAAACTCCACAGGCAAGGCATGACACCACCTGATGGCTCCCTTCGCAGTGTCCAGTCCACTATAAACATGGAAACTCACAAATTTTTATGGGCGTCATCCCTGTTCACAAACTGCTTTTAAGACACTGCCATAATGTGCTGGCTGGGTGACCTAGATTTCTCTCAAAACCCCTTCCCCTGCTGTGGCAAGAGGCGCGCGCCTATGATGTAGGTCCAGGTAGACAGTTTTTTCGCCTCTTCGACCGAACACATTGTCTGCACACCAATGTGAGACATTTTTGGGCCCAGTATTCTGTCCCTGTTAAGTGCTTCCAGATGTTCCTTTCCCTAACAGCTGGACGTGGCTTTCAATCCCCAAACGTCCACTGTAAAATTTACTATTAAATGACCTAACTACCTGCTTATTCCCAAATCACGAAAAATACTATTCGAAGAACAGCCATCATGCATTAACAAAATACAAGCTCCTATCAATGCTTGCCTTTGCTGACAACTACCTGTCAGCTGACAAAAACGATGTCTTGGGCGTAAAAACGACATTAAATAGTGCCCTTGAATATGGAGAATAGTGAGAGAGTGACTTGTCCTCTCTCAACAAATTAGAACGCAGGTTGACCATGACATACAGTTGTGCCGTCAGAGTACCGTTAGTCAACACTAGCGGTGACCAGAAGTCACTCTCCTCACCATGACGGAGGACTAATATCGCCGAGCCTCTCCAAAACGTGGGAAGAATGGCACTTCTCCCCATGTCGCCACCATACTCACTGATGATAGTCATTCAGGGTAGAGCAGAGCCGCGATTCATCGGTGAACACTATTCGACACTATTCATCAGCTGACCATGCTCCCCGGTCAAATCACCACTCCAAATGCAGCCGTTGGTGTTTTGGTGTTAACGGCATCCCGGTGATGGAACGGTTATTCCATAATTTGGCTGCTGCCAACCTCCCATCAGTGAAGCGGAATGACACAGAATGTTGCAGGGAGTCCTTCACCTGTTGTCGGATGACAACCACACATCTGACTGGGTTACGATGTGCTTGGTACACAACCGGACGATCGATCCTCCTTTGTGGTGATCAGACATGGTCGATTGAAACTTTAACCACGAGTATGTCTGCCGTCACGTTCCCATGCAGCCTGGCGCCGGTCCATGTCACATTCAAATACCCCACAAATTTGAATACTGCACGAATTGACCATCTGGCCAAATGAGGTACCACAACGAGGCCAACTTCAAAATCTATGAGACACTGATAACACTGTCTCACACGAGTGTGCGGCATTCCCGTGTCTTTCACAGCGATCACTCAAAATCCGATGCTGTTTATGCCCCTTATATACCAGGCTTCGTAACAGCACAAAACACGAAAAACTCTAATGCGCTCTGGTGGCCGTTTTCTGTCTGTTTCCCAGAACTGCAACTCTATTTATGAACCTGTCGATGACGTGAACGTGTACGAAGCAACACTAACATCCGACCATGTCTTTTGGATGCTTCACTTTTTTTGTCAGGCAGTCTATTTGTGTCTTTGAAGATGGGTGCATACTCGAAACACGTCTGTGCATAAATAAAGAGGTATGAGAAGTGGCTTGTTGCTGCATTTATACAACTAATTTAATCCGCAGCACGAAAGTCAACGACAAAAGACATTAAAGGAATTTAATTTCCGACATCAGATAAAATCGACTGTGTCAATTCAGAAGTGAAAAAGAAAAGAAGTTACTTTAACGTTGTTGGTTGCAGCGTCCATACAGAGTGTTAAAAGTGAACCCAAACATGGCTTCAAAAGTTTTAATAAAAGCCAATTTCCTGGGCGTCAAGGAATTTTTTCAAAAGGCTGGAAATACGGAACTCTATATTAAAATCGGATCAGCTGATGAAATGATCCTTGCTCTCTTGCGGGCTCTTCAGTTTATTAGATGTAAAAATACAGTTTCGGAAGAGGAATAAAAATCGAAGAGAAGATTATAACAGTGCTACGGTTTGCAGACAAAAGAGGCTCCGCCAGAAAATAAGAAGACTTGGAAAAATGTTAAATGAGATGCCTAGAATGCATAGGACAAAGGCGACGAATGGTATAAAGGACAATATCGAGGAGCTTAAGATCAAATCCGGGGAAGATGCAGTGCTCAAATGAGTTGACGAACTGACCAGTATAGGAAGCAAGGTCACTCAGGATGACCTCAAAAAAAAAAAAAAAAAAAAAAAATCAAAAGGTGATTGGCGGGAGACATGAACACTTAAATCTTGTTTTTCTGAATGTTCATAGTTGTTCGCAACCGCGTGGAAATGTTTGCTTTGAAAAGATGAAAACAGTTATATGTAACAGAGGCGAATGGAAGGAAGAAAGATTAGAGTTTCTGTCTATGACGAGGTCGTTAAAGACGAGAGCATGAGCTTGAATTGTCAAGGATGGAGTAGGAAATCGTCCCTGTCCTTTCTAATCATTCGCCTTATTCGATTTACAGAATCCAAGATAACCGTCCCAGGATCTGATTACCACCTATGGCATAAGAGAGGGAGGGGCTATATTTTTACTAGGACCCACGTTTCGCACTTCAGTTGCTGTCTTACATTAACTGGTCTTATTACCTCACACGAAATCTGGAAGACATTCATAAGATTGATGAGTGGTGTAAGAAATGCGCATTGATTATACACTACTGGTCATTAAAATTGCTACATCACGAAGGTGATATGCTACAGACGCGAAATTTAACCGACAGGAAGTAGATGCTGTGATATGCAAATGATTATCTTTTCAGAGCATTCACACAAGGCTGGCGCCGGTGGCGCCACTTACAAAGTGCTGACATGAGGAAAGTTTCTAACCGATTTCTCATACACAAACAGCAATTGACCGGCGTTGTCTGGTGAAATGTTGTTGTGATGCCTCGTGTGAGGAGGAGAAATGCGTACCGTCACGTTTCCGACTTTGATAAAAGTCGGATTGCAGTCAATCGCGATAGCCGTTTATCGTATCGCGACATTGCTGCATTGCTGACCCAATGACTGTTAGCAGAATATGGAATCGGTGGGTTCAGGAGGGCAATACGGAACGCCGTGCTGGATACCAACGGCCTCGTATCACTAGCAGTCGAGATGACAGGCATCTTATCAGCATGGCTGTAACGGATCGTGCAGCCACGTCTCGATCCCTGAGTCAACAGATGGGGACGGTTACAATACAACAACCATGTGCACGAACGGTTCGACGACGTTTGCAGCAGCATGGACTATCAGCTCGGACACCATGGCTGTAGTTACCCTTGACGCTGCATCACAGACAAGAGCGCCTGCGATGGTATGCTCATCGACGAACCTGGGTGCACGAATGGCAGAACGTCATTTTTTCGGATGAATCCAAGTTCTGTTTACAGCATTATGATGGTCGCATCCGTGTCTGGCGACATCGCAGTGAACGCACTTAGGAAGCGTGTATTCGTCATCGCCATACTGGCGTATTACCCGGCGTGATGGTATCAGGTGCCATTGGTTACACGTCTCGGTCACCTTTTGTTCGCATTGACGGCACTTTGAACAGTGGACATTACATTTCAGATGTGTTACGACCCGTGGCTCTACCCTTCATTCGATCACTGCGAAACCGTACATTTCAGCAGGATAATGCACGACCGCATGTTGCAGGTCCTGTACGGGCCTTTCTGGATACAGAAAATGTTCGACTCCTGTCACGGCCAGCACATTCTCCAGATCTCTCACCAATTGAAAACGTCTGGTCAATGGTTGCCGAGCCACTGGCTCGTCACAATACGCCAGTCACTACTCTTGATGAACTGTGGTATCGTGTTGAAGCTGCATGGGCAGCTGTACCTGTACACGCCATTCAAGCTCTGTTTGACTCAATACCCAGGCGTATCAATACCGTTATTACGACCAGAGATGGTTGTCTTGGGTACTGATTTCTCAGGATGTATGTACCCAAATTGCGTGAAAATGTAATCACATGTCAGTTCTAGTATAATATATTTGTCCAATGAATACCCGTTTATCATCTGCATTTCTTCTTGGTGTAGCAGTTTTAATGGCCACCAGTGTAATAAGCACAATTATTCATCATATTTGAAATAAGTTATCATAACGACTTTTTTGGATCAGCAGTATCCTGAGTCTTTTGATGTCCGCCAGGAATTGCTCTCCTGTGATAACCTCAGAGTAGCAGATACACACTGCGCCCCCAATTATTTTTTGGGTATAATCAAATAACTGTCTTCTCTTGCAGTTTTTACACACTACAGCTCTTTCACGGCAGCCATTTATTGATGTCTTCACACATGTCCTATGATCCCTCGTCGATTCTGCGGAGGATCTCCACATTTCTCAACAGTTCGTCTAATTTTCTTCTAATTATCTTCTTTTCTGCATTTTCCACAGTTGATAACTGACTCCATAAAACGCTATGGTCCAGAAGCACGTTTCTCAACGTAAGGCTGATGTCTGATAGCAGTAGAATTCTCTTGGACAAGCATGCCACCTTCACCCGCTCTGCTCTGCTGTTTATGTGTCCATCACACGTTACTTTCCTTCCAAGGTAGCATTTCGCCCAGTTTCTGGTCCCCAGTTTTGGTGTTACGTTTCTCAGTAATATCATTTCTGCTACTCGTCATTAGTTTTTCTTCGGTTTACTCTCAGTGCATATTATGTACTCATTAACCGTTAATTCCATTGAACAGATCCTGTAATTCTTTTTTCACTTGCAGAAAGGACGACAATGACACCATTGAATCTTACCGTAGATATTATTTCACTATGAATTTTCTCTCGTGAATCTATCTTTTATTTCCGTCATTGTTCTTCATTGTGGATTGAAGGGTGGAAGAGAACGGCTGTATCCCTATTTACAACCGGTTTAATGTGAGAATTTCGTTATTTATCTTCCATTATTACCTTTCCTCCTTTGTTCTCATACATGTTTTTAATTACTAACATAACAGTGAAATAACGGGATGCTCTTCGTTTTATCTTCTCCTTGTCATCTGTTATTACTATCTGGTACTTATCCCAGAACTATATTGAAGAAATGATCAACTACTGTTTTCCAAGTAACACCTCAGTATTCTTCCAATAAACTGTAACCAGGTACCTGCTTTCCTTACTAGCTTTGTCTGGTCTTTCCTCATACTCCCTGGTGTTTTGCTGTTGTTACTTTTCCAGTGATTATTCGCCAACCGTGTAATCAAAGAGTTATGAAACCTCCGCCTATTTATGAGGAACTCGCTACATTTATGTGTGTGGCGTTAGTAATCTGCAAGTTTACCTGCGTTACGTTGCCGTTTACCCGGTCTAAGCTTTTGGGCTGGAGGTTTTAATGTATTACAGAGTGGCTTCCTCACAAATTTTAGTCCGGTGATGAGGCGAACACTTTTTTCTGCTGATCTGATGGAAATACATTTTCTTGGAGACATATGAGTCTCTACATAATCTTCGACAAGGCTGTTGCACTCTTAAAATCCTTCCGTTGAACATTTCGAATTTTTCGGAAGTTTTAAAAACGGCATAACTTGCAGATCCCTCTCTGTATCTCTGGCTGTCTGTTCGTCTGTATGTCTCTCTCTCACACACACACTCTGTGTGCGTGTGTGTGTGTGTGAGAGAGAGAGAGAGAGAGACAGAGAGACAGAGAGAGAGAGAGAGAGAGAGAGATAGAGAGAGAGAGAGAGAGAGAAAGAGAAAGAGAGAGAGACTTGGGTTGTTTGGAGGAGGAGACCAAACAGCGAGGTCATCGGTCTCATCGGATTAGGGACGGAAGTCGGCCGTGCCCTTCCAAAGGAACCATCCCGGAATTTGCCTGTAGTGATTTAGGGAAATCACGGAAAACCTAAATCAGGATAGCCGGACGCGGGATTGTATCGTCGTCCTACCGAATGCGAGTCCAGTATGCTAACCACTGCGCCACCTCACTCGGTAGAGAGAGAGAGGGGGGGGGGGGGGGGTTAGAGATAGAGGGAGAGGGAGAGAGGGGGAGGGGGGAGGAAGAGGGAAGGAGGGAGGAGATTGCTCAAAATGGATGTTTGTGTGGGGGAGGGAGGGTGGACACGTGGTAGTTATCATACTATATTCTTATTGTCACTAAAATTTATAGCTTTATCACTTTTAAGAACACTAGTTTCAAATATTTTAGTACGTTCGTTAAAGACGTCTTGCGTCACAAGAAATGCAGTACCATCATTATCAGCAGAAGCCGCATTCATCATGGCAAACAGAACAGAGCAGTTAGTTGCAGTTAGGTGTTATTCTGCTTCATACGAGTTTCTCCTCACACCGTGGGATACGAATTGTGCCAGTTCGCCGACTCTAACGAGAGCTAATGGAAAAGTTGCTTGCCATGTCTTTTGATATCGTGTTCCTGATAAGAGATATCCACACCGCAATACTTTTGATTCGCCTTACCCATTACTTTCTAGAAACTTGGAGGCTTTGTTTTGAACGTGTTGACAGAGGAAGGCCTTATGCGAGAACAATGGATTTTGGATTTTATCAGTGGCAATTGTTGCGTCTGCGACCATGAGAACCCACAAGCAAATGCTGCTAGATGTGACCAAGAAAGTTTTGACGTGAACTTTTGGGTTTGAGTCGTTCGTAATCATCTTCTAGAATTCATGCTTCGGCCAGCAGTATACAGTGAAGCTCCTTGTATTAGTTTCTCCTGGACGCAATTCCTTCTGCTGTGCATTGCAAATGATGTTTCCAGCGTGACCAACCTCAGCTCATTTCAGACTTTATGTTCGAGGACATTGATTGTCGACTCGGTCTATGTCGAGTAGGCCCTATTATGCGGCCAACGTCTTTGATTTATCGCCATCATATGTTTTTTACTCTGGGGACATGTCAAAGGCGTGGTGCACGTTACTGCGATTACCGCCAGAGTTCATGTATTTCATCTCATGAACGATGGTTCTGCCATGCTCAACTGAGCTGGACGGTTGC
Organism: Schistocerca serialis cubense; assembly: GCF_023864345.2. Lineage (NCBI taxonomy): Eukaryota > Metazoa > Arthropoda > Insecta > Orthoptera > Acrididae > Schistocerca > Schistocerca serialis. Next base: position 109,431,324 of record NC_064639.1, on the reverse strand, counting down.
TGTTGCGAAGGTATGATACACATAATGACGCTGACTGAACGTCTGCCGTAAATTTATTCCAACATGTCTCTCATGAAATATGGTTCCTTTGAAAGGGCACGACCGACTTCCTTTCCCATCCTTCCCTAATCTAATGGGACCTATGACCTCGCTCTTTGGTTCCCTCCCCCAAATCAACCAATCAACAAAATTCAATTCATGTACTATCCTCTGCAGCTTTTGAATGGGTCTTCATATGAAAAAGGCATGGAAATTGATTATCTGAAGCTTTTTAGATTTGCAGGCGACTTTTTTTATTTGCTGCAGATCAAGAAGGTCTTCAGCATAGGATGGAATAGTAGGCCTGAAGAGCAATTACGGGACCAAAATAACTTATAAGCAGTGTACCGATAGGAGAGTAGTAAAAATAAACGGTGAAGATAATGAAACAATTTATGAACTTGTAACCTGAGGAGAAGTGAAGACAACAAACGGAAATAAGTCGGGAAAGAAGGATCCTTTATTGTATGATTATATGATAGCGGAACAAACACTGGTAGCAGTTACTTCTGTAAAATATCTGGGAGTATGCGTACGGAACGATTTGAAGTGGAATGATCATATAAAATTAATTGTTGGTAAGGCGGGTACCAGGTTGAGATTCATTGGGAGAGTGCTTAGAAAATGTAGTCCATCAACAAAGGAGGTGGCTTACAAAACACTCGTTCGACCTATACTTGAGTATTGCTCATCAGTGTGGGATCCGTACCAGGTCGGGTTGACGGAGGAGATAGAAAAGATCCAAAGAAGAGCGGCGCGTTTCGTCACCGGGTTATTTGGTAACCGTGATAGCGTTACGGAGATGTTTAATAAACTCAAGTGGCAGACTCTGCAAGAGAGGCGCTCTGCATCGCGGTGTAGCTTGCTCGCCAGGTTTCGAGAGGGTGCGTTTCTGGTTGAGGTATCGAATATATTGCTTCCCCCTACTTATACCTCCCGAGGAGATCACGAATGTAAAATTAGAGAGATTAGAGCGCGCACGGAGGCTTTCAGACAGTCGTTCTTCCCGCGAACCATACGCGACTGGAACAGGAAAGGGAGGTAATGACAGTGGCACGTAAAGTGCCCTCCGCCACACACCGTTGGGTGACTTGCGGAGTATCAATGTAGATGTAGATGTAGATGTAGAAATGTAAATGGCATGAAGTTCACTTTGGAACTGTTTAGTGTATTCTGAAATAAATTCCCAAATTGTTTTAAATGGGAAGTCTATAACCAGAATACAGGGTGAGTCACCTAACGTTACCCCTGGATATATTTCGTAAACCACATCAAATACTGACGAACCGATTCCACAGACCGAAAGTGAGGAGAGGGGCTAGTGTAATTGTTTAATACAAACCATACAAAAATGTTTTTTAACACAAACCTAGGTTTTTTTAAGTGGAACCCCGTTAGTTTTGTTAGCACATCTGAACATATAAACAAATACGTAATCAGTGCCGTTTGCTGCATTGTAAAATGTTAATTACATCCGGAGATATTGTAACCTAAAGTTGACGCTTGAGTACCACTCCTCCGCTGTTCGATCGTGTGTATCGGAGAGCACTGCAACATACATCGCGTTTCTACAGAATGATCTGCCAACGTTGCTCGAAAATGTCCCACTGGAAACGCGTCGACGTATGTGGTATCAGCATGATGGTGGACCTGCACATTCCGGAATTAATGCTAGGCTGACCCTTGACAGGATGTTCGACGGGCGTTTCATAGGACGTGGAGGACGCATAAATTGGCCAGCCCGTTCTCCTGATCTTACACCTCTGGACTTCTTTCTGTGGGGTATGTTAAAGGAGAATGTGTACCGTGATGTGCCTACAACCCCAGAGGATATGAAACAACGTATAGTGGCAGTCTGCGGCGACATTACACCAGATGTACTGCGGCGTGTACGACATTCATTACGCCAGAGATTGCAATTTGTGCTCTCCGATACACACGATCGAACAGCGGAGGAGTGGTACTCAAGCGTCAACTTTACGTTACAATATCTCCTGATGTAATTAACATTTTACAATGCAACAGACGGCACTGATTACGTATTTGTTTATATGTTCAGATGTGCTAACAAAACACGGGGTTCCATTTTAAAAAAACGTAGGTTAGTGTTAAAAAACATACTTCCGTGCATTTTTGTATGGTTTGTATTAAACAATTACACTAGCCCCTCTCCTCACGTTCGGTCTGTGGAATCGGTTCGTCAGTATTTGATGTGGTTTACGAAATATATCCAGCGGTAACGTTAGGTGACTCACCCTGTATACTTATGGAAGTGAAGCAAGGATGTTAAATACTCAAGAAATTCAGATATTGAGGCTTACCAATGAACAATGGAAAAGTGATGTTTGGCATGACAAAAAGGACAAGAGAAAAGTTTTGGACCTGATTGTGGCTCTTATCGGCTGAAAAGGGGATGGAGTGGGCATATAGTTTGTAGCGGTGCGAGCCTGTGCAGATGCTTGTAGCTGCAAATGCGTTGCTTGCCGTAATCATTTAACAAAACATTTCGCCCACACGCACGACTCAGTACACGACTTTTCAGTGACCACTGAGATTCCCGAAATCTGTGACGCTTCGGTGACACATTGAAGCAAATGGAATGCGTGAGGCATCTGCTCGTCAACAAGCCCGCCCTCATGCATATAAATACCGGCTGTCCAAATGGCAAGGAGTATCGAATTAACGACTGCTGTAGAAGTGAGACTGTAGCTGCTGCCCCACCATCCGCTGGAGTAACTGCCTCCGTTTGCCACCCTACGGGACCATCTGCCTGCCTTACGTGGTTGGGGGGGGGGGGGGAGGAGGGGAGGGTGCAGTCACCGCACTATGGACGAAAGATCGAGCTGAGACCACCCCAGCCGTCGACACGCTGGGCGTAAGGCATCACCAGGTGCCGGAGGCCGGGGTTCAAGCCCTGGAAGTCCGTAACTCGCCACAGCTGGACAGGCCTTCGGTTCGCATAACTAGCAGCACAACAATGCCTAGGCTAAGCGCCGGGACATGACGAATCTCCAAAGCCAGTGTGGAATGACTACCACACAAGGCCTCTCCACTGTCGAGGCATGCTGGGAGCGGCGGCCGTATGCGACTACACAACAATTCATCCACACCGAGGATCGTGGGTTAGATTCTCGTTGCCCTTGTACTAGTCTTCTGTAATAAACTATTGTTAACAAATAAATGAATCTGAACATGACTGGAACTGTCCATGTCCAGCCATTCGAGAACCCAACGACCTGCAGGGGAGATGGCCTAAGGGGATTCTTAGCTACACTACTGGCCATTAAAATTGCTACACCAAGAAGAAATGCAGATGATAGACGGGTATTCATTGGACAAATATATTATACTAAAACTGACATGTGATTACATTTTCACGCAATTTGGGTACATAGATCCTGAGAAATCAGTATCCAGAACAACCACCTCTGGCCGTAATAACGGCCTTGATACGCCTGGGCATTAAGTCAAACAGAGCCTGGATGGCGCGTACAGGTACAGCTGCCCATGCAGCTTCAACACGATACCACAGTTCATCAAGAGTAGTGACTGGCGTATTGTGAGGCAAGTGTCGTTAGAGACGGACGTAGAGCCGGCCGGTGAGACCGAGCGGTTCTAGGCGCTTCAGTCCGGAACAGCGCTGCTGCTGCGGTGGCAGGTTCGAGTCCTGCCTCGGGCATGGATATGTGTGATGTCCTTAGGTTAGTTAGGTTTAAGTAGTTCTAAGTCTAGGGGACTGATGACCGCAGATGTTAAATCCCATAGTGCTTAGAGCCATTTGAACCATTTGAGCTCCACCTCTTTTTGAATAAATTTTATGCTGGAGGGATTTTTGTGCGAGGAAAAAGTCATAGTTACAAAATTTCACCTTACACCGTCAATCTACTTCTTCCTCGAAAAAGAAGGGGATGGCTCAGCTAGACCACAACTGATTGCCAGTGTCCTGCATCGAAGCGCAGTTAATTATTTCTGACAATGGAACGTTACATCCGGGTTCATTAACAAACCGAGCCATTAGCCAAAATATTTCAGTGAACAAGACCACCCAGCAGGTTCCTAGAAGCCGTCTATGAGACGTAGACCCCGCTGCTCTGAGGCGACTTATGGCGAGGATGCGTGTGACCCAAATCAACCAGCTGCGTAACAAGTTATTGATGTTACGTGACTGTGCTGCAATAAGAAATGACCACGGTATATTTATCACGAGCATTAGTTGGAAGGAAAGGTTCCTTTCTGTGGCAATACATTTTACAATTTGGTTACCTCTTATCAGATAATAATAGCTGGTGTAGATATACTTTCTGTTTCACAACTAATTTAAGGTTGTTCACCGTTTCTTATTGATATCTCGTAAGCAGTACTCTGTTTACCCTACATAAATTTTCGATCTAGCAGAATGGTGAAGTTTTCAAACACTGGACTTACGTTCGGCTGTAGAAGGAATAAGATTCTCTTATCTTTTACGAAACAATCACAAAAGCATTTCACAACACTGTTATCGGTTTCGACCAGCCAGTGGATATCTTCATACTGAAGACATGTGCTGCAAGCTGTGACACAACGTTCCCGCCGTGTTGTAAATGTAGTTGTGTCTAAAAAAAGTGAAAGAACACTTTCGTCAATCACTTAGTCTCCAAGGACGGCATGTTCTTCCTCCTAAAGAGACTGACGTCCCTGTATGGTCATCCATTAACAATTTTCCATGAATCAAACGAAACGAATGCTGGAATGGCTTCAGCGGGAAATCTATGGTTAATTTTTAACCCATGCATATCAACTGAAGCCTAATTTCATAATAATTAATGCATAGTATACACAGTGAAATTGTTACTGGAACAGCTTCTGTATGCCCTGATTATGTTGATGTTGCAACCTTTTGGTTTTTCCGTTCATTTTATTTATTGCGCAATACATGGTTTTACATCGTTGTTGTTCTGTTGGTGTTGGTGTTGTGTCAGTCCGAAGCTTTGTGTGATGTAGCTCTCCATGCTACTCTATCTCGTGCAAACCCTTTCATTACTGCATAGCTACCGCAACCCATATCAACTTCAGCCTTCCTATTATAGACTTGCCTAGGCCTCCCTCGATGTGCAACTCCCCCCTCCCCCCCTCAACCTCCCTCAAACACGCTCAAATCCACCCCCTGCTCCTGCCACCACACTTCTCCGTACTTACAAAATTCACGGTTACTTCGTGCCACTGGATATGTCCTATGAAACGATCTCTTCGTTTTGTGAAGTTTTTCTGTACCTTCCTTTTATACCGAATTCCATTCAGTACCTCCTTGTTTGTTATCCCTCCTGACCATTTGATGTTCTCTATTCTCATGATACACCGCATTTGCAAAGCATTTATTCGCTTCAGGTCTGAACTGCTTATCGTCCACGTTACACTTCCACACAATGCTACAATCCATACAAATAGCTTCAGAAAACTTCCTAACATATACTTTTCTTACTGTTGTTGCTATTATCAATCTGCATTATATATATCTTCCGTGGTCTTATTGTGTTCCCCAAATAACAAAAACTCGTTCATTATTTTTTGTGTCTCATTTACTAATCTAATTCTCTCTGCCTCACCTGACAGAATTCGAGTACATACCTTTACCCGCGTTTTATTATAGTAGACGTTCATCTTACAATATCTTTTCAAGACTTTATCCATTATGTTAAAGTGCACTTTCCAGTCCTTTTTCCGTCTCCGACAGAAGAACAATACGATTGCGAATCTTCGAAGTTTTTAAGTGAGCCATATTTCCCCTGAGGCTGTAACTTAATGAAATACACTCCTGGAAATTGAAATACGAACACCGTGAATTCATTGCCCCAGGAAGGGGAAACTTTATTGACACATTCCTGGGGTCAGATACATCACATGATCACACTGACAGAACCACAGGCACATAGACACAGGCAACAGAGCATGCACAATGTCGGCACTAGTACAGTGTATATCCACCTTTCGCAGCAATGCAGGCTGCTATTCTCCCATGGAGACGATCGTAGAGATGCTGGATGTAGTCCTGTGGAACGGCTTGCCATGCCATTTCCACCTGGCGCCTCAGTTGGACCAGCGTTCGTGCTGGACGTGCAGACCGCGTGAGACGACACTTCATCCAGTCCCAAACACGCTCAATGGGGGACAGATCCGGAGATCTTACTGGCCAGGGTAGTTGACTTACACCTTCTAGAGCATGTTGGGTGGCACGGGATACACGCGGACGTGCATTGTCCTGTTGGAACAGCAAGTTCCCTTGCCGGTCTAGGAATGGTAGAACGATGGGTTCGATGACGGTTTGGATGTACCGTGCACTATTCAGTGTCCCCTCGACGATCACCAGTGGTGTACGGCCAATGTAGGAGATCGCTCCCCACACCATGACGCCGGGTGTTGGCCCTGTGTGCCTCGGTCGTATGCAGTCCTGATTGTGGCGCTCACCTGCACGGCGCCAAACACGCATACGACCATCATTGGCACCAAGGCAGAAGCGACTCTCATCGCTGAAGACGACACGTCTCCATTCGTCCCTCCATTCACGCCTGTCGCGACAACACTGGAGGCGGGCTGCACGATGTTGGGGCGTGAGCGGAAGACGGCCTAACGGTGTGCGGGACCGTAGCCCAGCTTCATGGAGACGGTTGCGAATGGTCCTCGCCGATACCCCAGGAGCAACAGTGTCCCTAATTTGCTGGGAAGTGGCGGTGCGGTCCCCTACGGCACTGCGTAGGATCCTACGGTCTTGGCGTGCATCCGTGCGTCGCTGCGGTCCGGTCCCAGGTCGACGGGCACGTGCACCTTCCGCCTACCACTGGCGACAACATCGATGTACTGTGGAGACCTCACGCCCCACGTGTTGAGAAATTCGGCGGTACGTCCACCCGGCCTCCCGCATGCCCACTATACGCCCTCGCTCAAAGTCCGTCAACTGCACATACGGTTCACGTCCACGCTGTCGCGGCATGCTACCAGTGTTAAAGACTGCGATGGAGCTCCGTATGCCACGGCAAACTGGCTGACACTGACGGCGGCGGTGCACAAATGCTGCGCAGCTAGCGCCATTCGACGGCCAACACCGCGGTTCCTGGTGTGTCCGCTGTGCCGTGCGTGTGATCATTGCTTGTACAGCCCTCTCGCAGTGTCCGCAGCAAGTATGGTGGGTCTGACACACCGGTGTCAATGTGTTCTTTTTTCCATTTCCAGGAGTGTACATTTACACTCTCCAATCACCTTAATATTACCACCTTTCAAAAGCTTGAATAAGCACCTTTTGCAATGCGTACCGCAGCGAGAAGTGCAGAAATAGTGTTAGTGAAGGCACCGACAGAGATTTGGAGCCATGACGAATCCAGCGCTGCGGCCAGCTGGACTAGGTTTCTCAGTTGAGGATTCATGACACAAAAAGCCCTATTGAGGTAGTCGCATATATTCTCGATTGGGTTTTAATTTGGGGAGTTTGGTGGTCGTGGGAGTACGTTAACTCATCCCGGTGCTTTCCGAACCACGCACGTACAGTGCGAGTTGTATGACCCGTTAATTTCTCCTGCTGCTAGAGGCCATCGTGGCGAGAAAAACCAAACTGCATGTAGGGCTTTTCGCGCTGCACTATTTTTTCTGTACACTGGTGTACTTTGTTTAATTGTATGTTGCGAAAAAATGAGATTAATTATTATTATACTGGAACTGGCTTCTTATTAAATGAATAGTTTTGTTACTGTAACTCAGTAGAATGCACAAGATATCGATCTCTGCTACAACTATCGTCATAACGTTCTGAAATTATTTATGTTGTCAAAAATAATGAAGTTACCGTACGCAAAGCTTAAGTAACCTCAAACCTTGCAGTGGATTTTTCGTCAACAGTAATTATTAATCAGTGCCACGGCTAACACTAGGGTATGAGACTATCATTATTAAACAGAAAATGATTTTTCCATAACTTTTACCAGTCCAGAATTTTTTCATAGCAAGATTTCCTTTTGAAACATGAAAGTATTTTAACTTTGACACTGTCAAAGTTTACAATATTAGCAGCCCGCGTCCGCCTGTGAAACACAGCGTAAAATCTGCTGCTTTGTACTCCAATCTCGAACTGCTGTAAGAAATACTTTTAAATTCACTGTTTACCTGACCGCTTATTGCGGTGTGATTGCCCTTATTATCAGATTTGAACCTGCCACGGCGGCGGCTCGTTCCGCCGTGTCGCAGCTCTGCACCGCGAACACTACCGAAAATGTTTTAAATAAATGGGTAAAATACCAGTCAAGCTTTCTAATAATACCATACGAATTCTCGTTAAACAACTATATTTAAAACTCGAATAATAACAAGTTCATGACAACGACAGCACTGTTTGCCGCGTCCCACCGATATGCTTTATATGTCCACCGCTGCTAGTGCTGCCACCTTCCGTCGGACAGATATTCAGCGATCACAGGCCCTGCAGACCATGCGCGGCTTCCACAAACTGCCTCCATTCCATCCCGTTTTGAGTCCGGTTCCCCCAGGTGTCTTGAGTTCCCAGGGCTGCTAGGTCCTTCGCCAGGTCGTCCATCCAGCGCTGTCCAATGGGGTGTTTGGTGTTTGGTTTCCCCGCTAGTACCATGCTCACCTGTCTTCCATCTGGCATACGAGCTACATGGCCCACCAATTGTATTCTTTTGCTCTTTATCTTCTGTAGGATAATGGTTCAAATGGCTCTGAGCACTATGGGACTTAACTTCTTTAGTCATCAGTCCCCTAGAACTTAGAACTACTTAAACCTAACTAACCTAAGGACATCACAAACATCTATGCCTGAGGCCACCCCGGCCGGCTTCTGTAGGATAGATTTCCTCGATTTCCCTCCTCCTCCTCTCTCTGTTATCTAAAACTGGTCTCCATATCTTCCTCATTACTCTTCTTTCAAATACTAATAGTTTTTCCCTTTCTCGCTTAGCCATGTTCCATGTTTCTGAACCGTACATTACTGCTGGGCATATTACTGTGTTGTAGATTTTCATTTTAGTGTTCACTGAGATCAATTTAGTGCCGAGCGTCTCCCTGAGGGAATGCATGCATTTCATTCCCACTGCTGTTCTTTCCTTGATGTCCATTTCTATACTATTGTCCGTGGTAAACCAAGATACCAAGTATTTGAACTGGTGTACTCTCTTGAACCTCTTGCCATCTATGTCAAGAAACTCTTCGTGCTCTTGTCTTCTTCCTAACTGTATAAACTCTGTTTTGTCTCGATTCACTTTGAGCCCTACCTTCTGTGCATAATTGTCCATTTTCTGGTACATTTCTTTCAACTCGTGCTTTGATTCACTTAGTAGTACTATGTCACCTTCATATGCGAGACAATTGAAGTTACCGTCCCATCTCTACTCCAGCCCACTCCTGTTGCCCACAGTCCTTCCGTCTGGGAGTGGGTATTGCACGTTGACCTCAAACATAGGCGGTGGTCACATTAATGAGACTGGACCCTGTAAAATGCTATGCAGGACTCAACTGCCCCATGCGTCTAGTGCCATTGAGGATAGACATGTTGTTTGTTCCGCTCTGCTGGATCGTACAGCCTCATCAGGTACCTTCAGTCAGGAAATACACTCATGCTCAGGAAAAAACAGAACACCTTGAACGACTAGAGATAGGACGTTCATATTCACATGACATGTACATTAGGATGTTCTGCAGAAATGATTAACATTTGACCCATGTTGCCCTGCGGGTTCAGAGTCAACATCGATATCGTGGCGCAACAGCACCAACCGGTAAGATATGCCTGGGACTCTCGCTGTCGCAATAAGCCGAAGGTAATGGATCAGTGAAGAAGAATTGAGAACACTCTTATTGTAGGTGAAAGACGAAAGTGAAAAGGCCGGTCTTATGCTGACTGTGAAGAAAACGAAAATTATGGCAACTACACCTACCAATTCGTGGGATATAGCAGGAGAAACCATGGAGGTAGTGACCACATTCAGTTATCTCGGTTCCCAGATCTCTGCTGATGGCGACTGCAGCCATGAAATCCGGAGACGCCTGTTGCTCGGTAGACAGGCGATGTCAAACCTTGACAAGGTTATAAGGTCCAGAGATATAACACTAGCAACAAAGATCCGTATTGTGAGGGCTATGGTCTTTCCAGTTGTGATGTATGGATGTGAGACCTGGACCATTAGAAAGGCTGAACGGCGAAGAATTGGCTCCTTCGAATTGTGGTGTTGGAGGAAACTTCTTAGAGTTTCATGGACTGCAAAGAGAACCAGCAGATCAATATTGGAGCAAATAAAACCAGATTTCTCCCTGGAAGGTCTAATGTTAAAACAAAAGCTGACCTACTTTGGACACACAATGCGAAGGCATGACTCGCTGGAAAAATCGTTAATGCTGGGGAAGATTGAAGGTACTAGAAGAAGAGGACGTCAGAGGATGAGATGGATCGATGGCATCACAGAAGCAATGTGTTCCAACCTGGAAGGTCTACGGGAGAAAGTGCAAGACAGGAAAAGTGGCGTGATTTGGTTCATGGGGTCACGAAGAGTCGGAACCGACTACACGAATAGAGAGAGAGAATGGATCAGTGATGCTTCGCAGACGCTTGCGCGAACCATACAGTCAAAACAGTGACTTTGAACGAGGGCGCATTATTGGTATGAGATAATGCGTTGCATCTATCCTGGACATTGCTGCTCGTGTGGGACGAAGTGTTTCGGCAGTACAATCGGTATATGCCGAATGGTTCACGGAAGGCCGTAGAACACGACGAGATGGGTCAGGTTTCACCACCCAGACCACCCCCCGAGTTGGTCGATACCTCAACCGAATGTCATTGCAGGACATATCTGCGTTCTCCTCGGCTCTGGGACAACAGTGGAACAGTGTAACACATCGGACATTATCAGGGGTGACAGTCCGTCGTCGTTTATTACGTCATGGGTTACGTGCGTGTCGTCCACTTCTCCGCCTACCTTCGACGAATGTGCATGCTCGACGGGAGTCGTTTATGAAACGACGTCACTCGGGACAAGAATGTCATCTGATAGCGTTTTCGGACGAATTCAGGTACTGCTTGTGTGAAAATGATGGCCGCATTTTGGTTCGCTGCAGACACAGGGAGCGGCATCACAGTGACTGCATTCGCACGAAACATAAAAGGCCAACTCAAGGCCTTATTGTGTGAGGTATTATTGGGCACAACCACAAATCACAGGGTACCCTGACCAGTATGACCTACATAATGGCATCCTGTGACCCGTAGACATACGCTTTCTGAACAACATCCCAGATCCCTTTTCTCCAACACAATGGACGACCACATGTTTCTGCACGAACACGTGCCGTCTTGGTGTCACAGGATGTCAGCCTTTTGTCCTGGCCCCACAGATCGCTAGACTTGTCCCCAATGGTAAAATGTGAGAGATATGGCGAAATGATGGGCGCAGAACTGTGACCTAGTGCTAACCATCACAGATAAAGTTTGGAACCAGGTAAATGCAGCATGGATGGCTGTAACACAGGACTCCATTCGTGGCTTATGTCTGTCGATGCCACCACACAGGGGACAAATTATCAGCGCCCATGGCGGACCCTGTGCCTACTAGGGAACACGAGTGTGCTGAACCGAGGTGACTAAAATGCTATGAGTGTACGTTGTTTGCAGCTGGAGGGGAATTATATACATCAATTGCTACGACGACCATGGACCATCGGCATGGCAATCACAATTGCGATTCTCTTGACTAGGCTGCAGAGAGAAGTGCGCCAATACTCGTGGTGGTCCTAAACATAAAACCGGACACAGGAGGGCCGCCACGTCGCCCCTTCAGAGGAGTGCTGGCTCTGCTTACAGCATCACAGTGGACGTATCCGGGTGTGGAAGTTCCAAGGAAAACGAACGTTGCCTGATTGGATTCGTCATTGTCATAGTGGCCCAACAACTGACTTGTTTGTGAAGGGTGATATTGGGTACACAACACGATTACTTCTGGTTTGCATAACCTGTCATACGGACAGCAAGCATTACACTTTGGATGTGTTAATGCCGGTAGCTGTGCCCTCACTTTGAAGTGAGAACTCTGTGACGCTATCTTTCAACTAGATAACACAAGACCTTCACTTACCCGAGTTGTCCTGACCGACCCCGATACAAATGGTATTCAACTACTTCCCTGACCTGTATGTCCTCCAGATTGAAAACAACTGGGTATGGGACGCTTAGAGATTGGTGCACTAATACTTGCCAGCGCTTGGCATAGAGTTAAATTAGCATGTAATGACGTACCTGTATCTGTCAGTCAAGCTGAATTCGACAAGATGCCATCAGAGGTGGGATCATTTTCTACTGAGCTTCCTACTATACCGCATACACACGAGAAGTAAAATTTCCTTATCTGATGTCCTTCCTGTTGTTGCAACTTTAATGATCAGCTATTGACATAATGCGTAATCTCGAAAATTATTCTGATTAAAATAGGTGTGGTCTTTTAGAGTGAATGAATCGACGCGACTGAGTATTATTCCACCAAAAGCACACACCGGATAACGTTCCTGACTGCATGCAGGCATTACATATTGACTCAACCAAGGCGTGGAATCAATAGCTTCTCTTCTCTTTGTTTCCCTTCCGCATCTATGGGGGGAGGTGGAGGGGGGCAGCCGGTGCTACGCTGACTTCAAGGGCAGAAGTAGCGCAAAATAGTGAAAAAATTCAAAACCTTTTTATTGCTAAGTTTATTAGACTGATGCTTTAAGAATGACAATTCAAAGTTTCATAACAGAAATTTGCAAAGAAATATGTTTTAAAATTCGGCCGTCTGTACCTGGCAGCGCACTGTGAACCACACCTTGTCTACGCTAGACTGTTTGTGAGTTAATTTTTCGGTCACATAATCGAAACGAATTGCAGATGTATCTTGAAGGATGTGACAGAAATTATGCCCTTCCGTTCTTTTGTTTACATACATTTGTAGCAGTACTCGTTACAAACTGATTTCAGCTTTCAATTTTGCAGTTATTGGTTCGTTCTGCTCAAAATGGGATGTAATAATAATCGCATACTAAAAAAATGAGAAAATGTTGAATTTCACTTGTGAAGGGCCCAGAAATATTAAATCAGAGTATTATAATATTACTCCTTACTCTGAAGGACAATTTTTAATGGACACACGGAGTTGATCGAAGAAGACAATCACTCATATGATTAATGTTTTATGTGCATGTGTTAACTCTGTGTTCTTTGACTGCCAGAATAGGCACTGTAAGTGATATATATCTTTTCTGTGAAGTTTGTAAATATTATGCCTGATTCAAGACTTTCGCGCTATTTGAGAAAATTTGTAAGGCGAATACAAGATTGCATTATGCCATTGGATGTTTAGGTGTAGGGAGAGAAGGCACCAATTTGTTTTGTGGCTTGATGAAGATGCCTCCACCACTGGCCAGATTCTCTGCTTACAATAGAACACTCCTCAGTTGATTTGAGGCTGTGTGTAAACAAAACAAGAAAGCAGCTATGTTAACGGTGCACGGGAAGAAGATCAGTGTCGTGAAGACAGATCAGTGATCAGTGTATCTCCTGTGATGAAAAATTTGGATAAAGGTGGGCCATACGTCACTTCGTGGTGTATTCTCAGTTATTAGTGTGAACACAAGGAAAATCTTTGACTTCCAAGTAATGAGCAAATATTGCTCTCATTGTACACAAGAAAGAACAATTATAACAGTGAAGAAGAAAGGTAGCAACAGAAATACAAGAAAGTGTGCAGTAAGAATTACCGGGGTTCATGTGGTGGGATGGAAGCGGCTGGGATGAAACTAATACTCCAAAGGTCAGTTGAACATGTAGGTAGGCTGTTTATGTGTTTGTATGTTGGCAGCGCTATGTAGCTCTCTGCATTAATAACTCTGGCAGCGCTGTGTGCATTCTGTAAGAGACTCTGTGGCTGGTCGGACTCGCTGTTAGAGGTGAATAGTCAGCAGTGATAGGAGTTGGAGGTGAACAGCCAGCAGTGATGGAAGTTGGGAGTGAGTAGTCAGAAGTGATGGAGGTTATAGGTTAATAATTAGCAGTGTTGGAGGTTTGCAGTATTAGCGCGAGCCGACGGTCTGAATGTGTATCCATCATAGAGATTTATTACTGATGATTATATAACTGTTTTTTGAACTGATTGTCACATGATTAAGGTAAAATCTACTAAATACATTGTTTGCCCTGCAACAAAATCTTTCCTTTGCTAACCACATGCCTACTAGTAGTTAGAGCTTTCAGTAGTTAGAATCTGTTAGTTAGCTGGCAGTATTGGCGCTTGTACAGCTGTAGTTCGTGTCATGATCTTCTGTGAGGTATGGGTTATTGTTAGGATTTCTTCTTATTTGGGGTCATTCTTTTGTATTAATTATTTGAAGTCAAATTATCATTTTTTGAGCAGAGGATCAGTGTCGAAATGATAAGAATAAGTCAAGAGAAAGTCGGCTCAATACATTCAGTTTCATTCAGCAACATAAGAACACTGAGTAAGCATTCAGAACTTTAAGTAAAATTTTTATTCAGAAGTTTCAAACAAAATGATTCAGGTATTTGAAGTGTCTAGGTGATGGAGCTTACAGTGCTTTTAAGACTGTTTTAGGAAGCAATCATTAAGGTTCACAAATTAAAATTGAAAAACTGGAATGTGTGGTGCTTGTTCAAAAGCGAATGGAAGGCATTCTCAGACTGGAAAAGAAATGAAGGGTAAAAAGTTAGAAGATGGGAAGCCACTGGGGGTGTTTACATACTGACAGGCGAATAAATTCACACATTACAAATATGCTATGGAAAAGTCATCAGAAACAATGTGCATATTGAGAAAAAACTCAGAAGACTGGGAGGGCAGTATTTTTCCAGAGACTTGTCACAGATGAGAATCCTCATCACTTCCTCTGTGGCATAATATGACACAAATATATTCAGGCAAAGGCCAGTGGAAGGCTCACATATATGAGAAAGGGTTGCCACTTGATACTTTAAATGTTATAAAGCCAGCTACAAGCTAGCCAGTCCTCAAATGCTGAAAAAATGTTTACTGTACGTGCCAAAACAGAAAATACGAATGATAGCAATTATCACTTTTTAAGGCTGGTTGTCCTCAAATGTTGCGAAGGCAGCTGCATGTGATGCCTGTCTAGTGAATAATAGTCGAAATGTTGGTAGGACTAAGTTCCTGTTGGCTTACATCCAGGTGCCCTCACAATTAAGAAACGCAACGATGAAGCACCAGTTGACGAAATCCAGGCAGTAGAAGAGAATATGCAAAAGTTGACTAGGCAAAGGATGCAAGAGAACAGAATACTCCAGGAAGAAAAGGAAGAGACTGATGATATTGGATATTGACAGCGTTTAGTGACTAGAGCTATGGAAATATTTTAAAAAACTGAAATAAAAACTTTAAATGAGATCTGGCGCAGAGCGATTTTTTTAAAAATATGATGTACCTTTCCTCATGAACTGTAAAAAATTACATCCTGAAATTTTGCACATTTCTTTAAAATCACTGAATAACCCAGTGCAACACATTTTCTTTATCTTGTTGTGTTGGCAGAAGTGCCAACATCGTGTTACGAATGGAGGCCGAAAGGCACGCGTTTTAGCTCACGCAGGCTGGCGTGAGAAGGAAAGAACTATACTGACGTGTGGTCTGGAACATGACAAGGAATTAGAACTCAGAAAGCGGACGTAATTAATTTGATACTTAACTTTAATCCATTAATGATGAACGTCGCTCTTGATGGTACATGATTCATAGTATTATCTGTTCAGAAGACATAGTAACTGAATATGGCGCCTTGCTAGGTCGTAGCAAATGACGTAGCTGAAGGCTATGCTAAACTGTCTTCATGCAAATGAGAGCGTATGTAGACAGTGAACCATCGCTAGCAAAGTCGGCTGTACAACTGCGGCGAGTGCTAGGGAGTCTCTAGACTAGATCTGCCGTGTGGCGGCGCTCGGTCTGCGATTACTGATAGTGGCGACACGCGGGTCCGACGTAAAGACACCACATATCTTGCGTCTGACAAAAGTTCTCTTTTACTGTATAACGAAAATAGAGTACTTTCGCTTAACACAAATCTAAAAAATTTATTTGAAGGTAGCTCTGAGCTTAAGCAAAAATCTGTTGCACACATTTTACACGTCTTTTACGCGGAAGTAAGCTGTAAATCTTCCGTTTTGATGCTTGATCACATTATACGTACACTGGTGATTAAAATTTCAAATCCTTATGAAATGAATTCCATGACCATTAACAGGCAAAAACTGCACATAATATCGTCCGATGTGTTATGCATAATAGTATCAAGTTTTAACATTTTAACTGTAGTATTGTAGCAGATGTCGATGTTTAAATGGCAGTATGCATTTTGGGCTATGTCTGTCCTTAAGCGGTTCGGCGAAGCTCGCAGAATGGCGTGCAGTTAGTTGGCACATTTATACAAGTGATGGGCTAGAAGCGCCATGCGATTCCATGTTTTAGCCTAATGAGAGAGTTCCACTAGGTGCTCACCACTTCCGGGCAGTTCCTACAGTCTAGGCCTGGCTGTTAACTTCGAGATGCACTTTAAGAAGGAAATTAGGCTAAGTGGATCAGTTTTGGTAGGCGTCATCGAGGGATGTGAAACCATTACTCCATGACGAACACAGAGGAAAGGATTATTTGGTGAGAAATTTAAGATAAAATTATCTCTGCAGATATCACTCGAAAAGTGGCATTTAACGTTCACTTATTGCCACTTGTCAAGGTTAATATCTCATGTGTGTGTGTTTATCACTTTTGTTTATTGTGAGTGATGACATTTTCCTTATCTATGGGACGAATTATAACGATTGAATACTGTATTAAATCTCATAAATTATTACCTCAGCTGGGAACCATTTATGATCTTTTTGCTTTTTGAAGTTATACAGCAACTTCTGCAGTGCCAGTGCAGAACATAGTTTCTGAAACACCTGAGCAAAACTGTTTTGTGCATGTTGCAATCCTCAAATGTTTCAAAGTACGTAAGTGGCATCTCCCATGTTTCAGTAGGCAGATTTTATCACATGTTTAAACTGGTGTTTTAACGTTCTAAACGCTCATTTTTAATGGTGTTTCATTCTCTCTGCTATAGTTCTACATTATTTGTTGTCCTGACTAATTGTTATTCCTGTTCAGAGGCTCCAGAGGGCTAGATTTGCTAATCCCAGTGAACCAGAAGTATATCGTTGATTTGTTGTTTGATTTATTCACTTAGTAAAGGTCTTTAGTGTTTATTAACTTCACAGAGTTTCCGATAGGTGTTCATGACGAGTGCTCATGATGAAGCACTTGTCCTGTGATCACAGGCCCTGCTCACTTTGACTTTCAGTTCTATTACTGACCAACCATCAAAACGAGACTGTTGTCCAACACGAAACACAGAATACGCGTGAGGAATGGAAATCTATTTTCAGGAAATGGAAAGCTCTCTCTCGCTATTCCAGCATGCCAAGTACAGGATGTAACAAAAATGTATGGTCAAACTTTCAGGAAACTTTCCCCTAGACAGATACGAATAAAATATGTTACATGGACATGGGTCCGGAAACGGTTTATTTCCATATTAGAGATCATTTCCTACTACTCTTTTTAATCACATTAATCATGGTGAACACAGAGAAACAGAACATGCCAGCGTAACATGAAACATCTTCTTACATGAAATGTTCAAAATACGCTCTTGATTACGTTTTGTTAGAGTACGGTAAGTTGTAATTCTTAGGTTCACCTCCTGCGTTAGTTACTGAAACTCAACAAAAGTGAAGTTGACTTAGTTAATCGTTTGTGTTGACATGATGCGAACTTCGTTTCTCTCTGAGTATCAAGCATGCAATATCAACTGTTTAGTGTTCATCACGGACTGCGCAAGCTCGTAGTATCAACTGCTTAGTGTTCATGACTGATATAGTTTCGAATACAGTGCATCTGAAGAGTACTTGAATGTGTGCTTGGAACACGGCCAGTTGCTGTGCGGATTAGCAGATGATAATGGCCATGACGCTCAACGTTTGTATCGGGAGACCTTTCCAGAATGTCTGAAGCAATTGTTCGTCGTCTTCAGGAGCACAGGACGTTCAAGCCTACAACTGGCGACTGGGGGAGGCCTAGGCCACCTCAACTGGACGAGGAATTTGTTCGTGCAGTTGACGACAACCATACTGTCAGCGTAAGAGAATTAGCGGCAACAAGTTATGTTGATCACATGACTTTCTGGAGAGCTCTACATGAGAACCTGCAGAATCCTTATCATGTACAGTAGCTGATTTTCGTCCAAGGGTATACTTCTGCGAATGGTTCGCTCAACAATGTCTCAAACCTCAAGTTAGTTAAAAAATGCCGCTCACAGATGAGGCTTCATTTCAACGTGATCAGATCGTAAATTAACACAATCAGCCTGTTGGTGGCTGTTAAGGCCGCATGTTCTCCCATCCAGGCTCAACGGAGTAACTTACCTTGCTTTCTAAGACAGTACTCCACCTTTTCTGCTGGAATACGTGCCTTTACGAGTGCGGCAATATATGTACTACATGCAAGATGGCGCCTTCTTCTCATTTCAGTGTTAATGTTAGTAGGATCCTAAATAATAGATTCCACGAGAGATCGATAGGTAGAAGTAGATGAATTCCTTGGCCTGCACGCTCTCTGGACATCAGTTCACCAGACTTTTACTTGTGAGGAAATTTGAAAACTCTTCCAGACAGAACCCCTGTACAAAATGTGCAGAGTCTCCATGCTCGTGTTCTGGAAAGCTGTGAAACAATACGAAATTTTCACAGGATAGATCAGTGCATCACGGAATCAATGCCACGATACGTTGACGCCTGTGTACTCGCTAAAGGAGGATCGTTAAACACTTCATTCACGAAAGTGTTCCATAGTGTGGTGATATGTTCCTTTCCTGAGTGTTTACCATCATTAACGTGTTGAAAAATAGTAGAAATCGAGCTCTAACTCGGGAATAAATCTTTCCCACACCCACGTCAGTATTATATATTTTCTTTCTCCACCTGTGAGCCATGTTTCCTGAACGTTTGGCCGTAATTTTTTGTAATCCCCTGTAAACGTGCGATTTGCTATTGGAATACAGGCTACTATAAATGATGTACCCGTGATCTACTGATAACGTCTTTCATTAATAATCAAAACGTCCTTGGTACCATGTTGGAATCTCAGCACTGCTTAAATTTTGAATAAAAGTCATCAGCAACGGTAGCTGAAGACTTCTGGCATAAGAAGTCATCCTCATTCTGCCAATGGCCATGTCAAAGAGGGAGGAGGAGTTACAAATTTTCAGGGCACTCTCTTGCTCTTGAGGAGGGAAATTGACCCTACATGGTGAAAGAATCACTAATGATCAATGGTGTAAGGATGCAGATGGCAATGGAAACAGCTTCATTAAAGACACATAACGTGTATCCAGATGACATGTGGCCAGTAATTGAAAAAAAGTGTATTGCTGATCTCTCCATTGGAAAATGACTCCAGACAGGTCCCCCATTCGGATCTCCAGGAGGGAACTTCAAAGGTGGAGGTGACCATGAGAAAGAGTGAGTTACTGTGAACACTCCAGTTGGACCTAATATTCTAATCATGTGATCTAATCGTTTATTATTATTTGATTTTTATTCTGTAGTAATAATTATTTTTATTCTTTAATAATTTTTGATTCAAAAGCTTATTTAATTTTTTCTAATTTGTGTTCATTAATTTTTGATTCTAATTCCTTAGTAATTTTTAATTATGAGGCTGAGTATGTGTCAACTGAAGCAGTTAGGCTGCATCCTATTTTTTCTAATCCTGTTAATCAATTTTTGATTCTAAGAACTTTCCTAATTGTTCATTCTTTATTTTTATTTTATTGCAGATAATGTCAATTTATTAGGTTTCAAATTATCATTTAACTTATAATTAACTGACAAAATATTTGACTCAAATAAACACAAATGACAATAAATAAATTCATCAAACTTTTGTAATTCTTTTGGTATATTGCCAGCAAATGAAATGAAAACAAATATAGTATGTTAACTTTATAATAACAAATTCAGCATCCAATGCTTCCAATGACTCTGAGCACTATGGGACTTAACATCTGAGGTCATTAGTCCCCTACAACTAGAACTACTTAAACCTAACTAACCTAAGGACATCACACACATCCATGCCTGAGGCAGGATTCGAACCTGCAACTGTAGCAGTCGCGCGGTTCGAGACTGAAGCGCCCAGAACCCCTTGCCACAATGGCCGGCCAAATTCAGCATCATAATAGTTTTTATCCCAGCTAATTCTTCCCTATGGGTTACTGCTAATCAGTTGATTAAGTCTTTAACAATGTTTATCAAAATATATTCAGTTAGTTTTTCTGTACCTTTTTTACTAATTCTTCATCTGTTTTCTCATCTTATTCATCTTCTGATAATATTGGAAATTAAATTCGAAAATTTTTTCAAGCAAATCAGTGTATTTAATGCCTCTACTTGATTTTATCTTATTTGGATTTTTATGAGAATATATTGCACAATTTAATAAATCAGTAGAGGTAAACTTCACCCCATATCATCCATAGCAATCTGTGTTTTAGTTATTAGTTGCATTACTCCCTCTTTACCTTCATAAGTCCTATCAATGACTGTTAATTTACGCCTATAAAATCTTTAGCAGTGGCAACAGGTCTTCGTCCATAAACTTGATCATCACTGTGTCTGATATGCTCTAATACTGATTAACTTATGTTAATTTTTTAATTTTTTGTTCATCATATTTTAACTTTCCTCTGTTTTGCTCATCTTTTGACTTATTTCTACTTTTAACCTCTCCTTATTTTTCTTCAATAAATACTGTATTCCTGATTTGCTGAGTGCAGAATCTCTTTAATCACTATCGTTGTTATGCCATTAAATTCTTCTAAATAATGGCGATAAAGAATGTCAGGAGCAATTGTTTTCTACTTCTCCATTTTCTTCAATAGCTTTTCGTATGTTCTCACTAAAACTTTCAATTCATTATTTAACTTTTTCTATTGCATCAATGGCATGTTGATCTTTTTTAAATTTTTCATATTCTGTTCTTGGTCATTTGTCAATTTTTAAATTCTTCTTTTAATTCTTCTTTTATCCTTCTGTTGCAATTAGCTTTTTTAGCAATTTCAGGATCATACACTGAACGTATACTAAGTCTGTTTTGATGATGATATTATGAAAACATTTATGAAGATAAAAGACATTAATAACCTGTTTCTTCAAGTTTTATGTTTTAAGTTTTCATGTTTTATATTTTTAGAATTTTAGATTTTTATACTTTATATTTTCATTTTGTTAAAAATCTTTAATTTTATTTCCATATTTTCCTTCATTAATTATTATTGCCATGTCTATTGTAATAAATCCAAATCAATTGTTGTTCCAACAATTATCACACTATCTTTAATTTCATCAAATTTTAATTAATTGACAACAAACTCATGTTAAATACAATTTAAATTTGAATCATCTTATCTAAGAACTCATAAAACTATAAATAATCATTAACTAATTGATTTGGTATTCTAGATAATGTTCTGACTAAGTAAAAACATTCTATTCCCTGATGTATATCTCTAGTAAAATTTCTCTATTTATATGTTGATTTATGAGAATATAACCATCAAGAATATCAACTGAACTGTTTCCACATACATGTAACATCAAAATTTCATTATTAGTTTCAATAGTAGAAATTTATGTCAATTTTTGGATCTTTTGTAAGATTATTCAAATTTTGGTTGATCTTAATCTTGTAGAATAAATATATAAATGATGAGATCTATCTCAGGTTAACCATATTGCAGGTAAAAAGTATAATTATATATAAATGATGAGATCTATCTCAGGTTAACCATCCTGAAGATAAAAAGTATAATCACCAATCATTAGTGATGTATTATCACAACTGTCTAGTATAATTATAGGATATCAAAAAAGAAATAGACAAGTGTTTGCATGATTATTTTTTATATATTTTCTGGAATCCTTATTTTCAGTCCCCAATTTGTTTTCATTTAATTAATTATTTTTTAATTACTAAATGAGCTGGTTATTTCAACTAAATAGTTCTTTTTCAGTATCTCAAAACAATATGATCTGTCCATATAAGAAACGGGTATAAAAATGTTGGTGTAAACGGTTTTTATATAGCTTCATTGACTACAAATTTTACTTGAAAACTAATAAATAATGTTATGATAGAGTAACTACGTTAATTCATACAGGGCATAAGAGTTCAAAAAGTTTAGAAATATTTAGTCATTGTAAAAAACATTATATATGTATTAAAGAAAATAAAATTGGAAATAAAGTCGTTGTTGTGAGGAATATTAAATTATACATCGATATAAAAGATGATACTGGAGAATGTAAGAAAAAACAATTACTAACAGTTTGTAAAAAATTAATGTTTTTCAATTAATAAATAGAAATTTTACTTTATTGATGGAATTTGTGTAGAAATAGATAAATGTTTTCATTGAGAGTTGTCTGATAATGATGTCTTAAGATTTGTTCACAATTTCTCATGTCATTTATTTGTATTTGAGATATTTTTCTTTGTGTTCTAATGGTATAATCTTGGTATCTGAAGATATCATTAAGTATTACTAAAATGATAAAAGTTGGTCTTCAGCAATTGTCTTCACTTTGTTGTACAACATTCTATTTATTTCTTCATTTCAAACATCTTAATTTTCAATACTTAAATCAAATCTCTCATCTGACTTTTGTTGATATTTATTTTCAATTCAAGTAGATGGAAGCTATTAAATCTAAGATATTTAAAAATTGTGAGGTTGTGAGATCATTTGATAATTTTACTTCCAAGAAATATACGAAAGATGGCTATATAAAAATATATAGACGTTGTTTAAATGAATATCTTAAAAATGTGTCACAAAATTTCTAATCTCAGGATGTTTTAATTGTCAATTGCAATTATTAAATAGTTGATTTTTTTCTGTTAAATGATCGATATGTCAGATTTATTTGTTTTGTAAAATTTTTTTGTAGACAAAGAACAAAGTTTAGGTGTATTGTCTCTTGATTGTAATTCAGAAGTTAAAGGTTCCAATTCTTCTAAATCAGAATAAATATCCACAGTTTGTTCAACATATGTTTCATGCATTCAGTAAATCTTTTATAACCATTGTGTTCTCTATGTATGACTGGATCTTATTGGTCTTCATTTATATATTTTATAACAAAAACTGCTACATTCATATTTTTGATAATTTATAATTTATGGTTATTTATTTAATTTTAATTCAGTTTGATTTACTTGTTGATTGTTATGTTTATATACATCCTTTTTCTTTATTTAACCATTAGAAATGTCATAAGATATTAATACTAGCTATATTTTCCTTAATTTTTATAGAAACATCTAAAATCTGTATAAATAATGAGTATATTTATAATTCCAAATTTAATATTCTCTCCTTTTTCTGATAGTTCTACTTTTAACAGATTATTAATAAAACAATTTTCTGTATGATCCTCTAATTTTTCAATATTGTTAAAATGTATTAAAGGTAAATCACAAATAAATTTTTGTTCCACACTTTATTAATTTGACAAATCTTCTATGTGACAGAAGTGTGAATTAATATTTCATTAAAGTATAATAAATTAGTATGTTTTTCTGTTTTAGTTTTGCTTTTCTTAATTGGTATCCTTATATTTCACCAAATGAGAAACATTAATAGGTACATTAATTTCAGTTACAGTTTTTGATATATCATCAAGTTCAGCAGGAAACAGAATATTAGGAATTTTCTTCTTAAAAGTCTATAATAGTTTTTAATGATTACTTATTCTGTGTCATTTTTTCATTTATGTGTATCTACTGGATTTAATATTGATGCTTTCAAGGCAGAAAACATATTTAATCATTATTTTTAACATTAATACAAGGTTGTCTTCCTTTTATTTTTCTGGTAGTTCATTATAAGTTCAACATCTTAATGGAACATGACTACTAATTGATGACTGTACTCCAATAATTAAATTAAATGTCCAACTAGAACCACAAGCTTCGAAATTAGGTGTTAAGTTAAAACATTGAGATTCCTTTTCTAAATTTTTTAGCTGCTTTATTTTCTCTAGTAATCTTATAATCTCGAGGTTGAAACACAAATTTTGTAACATTATCTTTTGTCTTCATTTTGCCTCTCAACAACATATAAAATTTATTTTTAACCCATGATGTATTATTAGACAATATTTTTCATTTTTCAAACTTCCTGTGTTTAATACATACAAGAAAAACAATGAATCAAGCAAGTTTATTTTATTTCTGACATTTGTAGTTCATCACTAGTTTAAATATTACAGTAAAGTAATTGTTCCCAATTTATTCTTTCGTTTTTTCTGTGATAGATGATGACATGTTTAAATACAAGATGACTCTAATTTAACTATAATATTAATTTTTTCTTAAGTTACAATATCGCCTTGCATTATTTATTTTACAAAAGTGACAAATTTGTATTTCTGTGAAGGATTTTAATTGTTCTTTCATTTACAAGGACGAAAATGATTTTAAAAGCTAAAAATTAAGAAAGATAACAGACTTAAATAGAAAAATTAATGGACTTTTTTAAAAAATTAAAAAAGTTTATGAATATTTTAATAGTAGATTTGTGGGATAGCTAATGCATTATTTAAAAACCTGATAATAGTTTTTTTAAAGGAAAAAAGTTTTGGAAAGATGAATATTATATGTGTGGGTCAGCTAATTTACAAGATTAAAAACTTATGAAATGTTAAAAAAAGTAAAATAAAAATTTTCTTCTTCATTTTAAAACTTTATTACTTTTTAATGCATGAGCTTTTTTAATTCAGTTAAAAATTTATATTTAACTCATTTTTAATCATTTCTATAGATGCTTAAAATTACAACAAAATTGTTTATATTTAACTCATTTTCAGTATTTTTATAAATAGTTAAAATTTATTATTAAATGGTTTTCAGATTGTTGTGTATATGATTAAATTTGTAATTTTTATGAGATTCAGTTAAATTAATTTTTTAAAATAGATTGGAAGGGTTTGTTTGGGTGTAAGCTGGCAATAGCAAGAAAAACCTTGCTGAAGAAAAGAAATTTTCTAACATCGAATGTAGATCTAAGTATCAGGAAGAGTTTCTTCAAAGTACTTGTATGGAGTGCAGCCATATATGGGAGCAAAACATCGACGATAAACACTTTAGATAAGAAAACAGAAGCTTTTGATATGTGGTGTTAGAGAAAAATTATGAAGATCAGAATTGGTAGCTCACGTAACTTATGAAGAAGTACAGAAGAGAACTTGGGAGGAAACAAGTATATGGCACAACCTGACTAGAAGAAGGCATCGGTGGTTTATGCAACACATTCTAAGACTTCATGGGATCGCCAGTTTAGTACTGGAGGGACGGCTGAAAAAGGGGGGGGAGGGAACCGTAGAGGAAGACCGCCAGGTGAGTACGATTAGCAAATTCAGAAAGATTTGGGTTATAGTAATTATTTGAAGATTAATGGTCTTGCGCAGGATAGAGTAGCATGGAGCACAGCATCACACTAGTCATTGCACTGAAGACCACCACAGCAAAACATATTTTCCAAAGTATTACCTGCAAAACATGATTAATGATACGAGTGGAGTGCCTTGACAAAATGGCCACAAAGCAAGAAAAGAGTGTTCGTCTTTTGGAATATGCGAGATGCTGCTTATTTGTTACAATAACGCAGCATTCATTCGGAAAGAATTATGGAAAAGAACTACCATATAAACAGAGTATTACGCTTTGGTATCAACTGTTTATGGACACTGGTTGTCTCTATAAACGGAAAAGTACCTGTCGGCCAAGCATGCGACCGTGGAAAGGGTGAAGGAAAGTTTCATTTGGAGTCCCCTCCACCAAAAAAAGGGGCTCCTTTAGCTTTCCATCACAATGCATGAAGCATTTGACCATAAACATTTTGCCTCCTAGATGATGTGCAGAGACGAAACAAACTTCCGTTTATCTAGAAAGGTTAACGCCACAGTGTAGTGCACTTAAAGTCCTCTTGAAAGAGTCGCATATGAACGAGATTATATGCAGTGTCCCAGACGAAGCTGTATGGGTAATTTTTCTTCTTTGAGAAATTGTGACACATATCTCTTATTTAAATGTGGTGCATCTGTGACTGTTTCTACAAGTGACTGCTGATTCCGAGATGGTGCGCCCTTCATTGGGACAACGATGTTCGTCGCTGGATTGGGCATAGTGGTGAAGATGATGTGGCTCCATTCCCTCACCACCCACACCCTCCCCCCCCCCCTTCACTTCGCTTGGCCTTGTGACGATTTCCTTTAGCTGTACACACAGGTCAATGTTTACATACCTCAATTGCCAAAAACACAGGAACAGCTCAGAGAATGCATCAATGAAGCTTTGATGGGCATTGACTGGATACTGCTACGCAAAGTATGGAATAAACTTTACTACCTCTGGACGTGTGTCATGTGACAAGAAGGGCACTCACAAAAATTTTGTAGGTTGCAGAATACAAAATTATTGAGGTTACGGTTCTGTTCATGCATCAGTCATATTTGTACAATTATACTTTGGAAAATACAGAACTTTGTAAACGAATGATGTTTTTGTTCTCAGTCTTCTGATAGGTTTGATGTCACTCACCACAAATTTGTCTCCTGTGCCAACTTTTTTATGTCAGAGCAGCACCTGCAACATACATCCTCTATTATTTGCTGGATGTATTCCAGCCTCTGTATTTCTCTATAGGTTTTACCCTCTGCAGCCCCCTCTAGAATGATAGAAATTATCCCCTGACGTCTTTACAGATCTCCTACATCCTGCCCCTTTTTCTTCCATACGTTCCATATATTCCTTTCCTCGCCGATTCTGTGGAGAAACTCCTCATCGCTTACCTTATCAGTCCACCTAACAATCGATATCCTTCTGTAGCATCCCATCTCACAGGCTTCTTTTCTCTTCTGTTCTAGTTTCCCACAGTTGATGTTTCACTACCACACAATTCTGTACTCGAAACGTACATTTTCAGAAATATCTTTTTCCAGTTAAGTCCAGTATTTGATACCAGTAGACTTCTCGTGGCTGGGAATATGTGCTAGTCTGATTTTTGTTTCCTCCTTGTTCCATCCATCGTGGGTAATTTTGCTGCCACAGAAGCAGAATTCCTTAATTTCATTTACTTTGTGATTACTGATTATAGTAAGATACTCACTGTTCTTATTTCTGCTACTCCTCGTTACTTTTGTCTTTCTTCAATTTACGCTCAATCCATATTCTATACGCATTAGACTGTTCATTTCATTCAACAGGTTCTGTAACTCATCTTCACTTTCAGTGAAAATAGCACTGTCATGAGTGAGTCTTAAGACAGGTATTTTTCACCTTCAATGTTAATCCAATTCTTGAACCTTTCTTTTATTTCTGTCATTGCTTCTTTAATGTATAGATTGAACAGCCAGGAGAAATACTACACCCCTGTTTTACAACCTTTTTAATCCCTGCACTTCATTCTTGGTCTTTTGCTCTTTTCATTATCTCTTCCTTCTTGTACATGTTATGTATTACCCATCTTTCCCTGTAGCTTAAATAAATTAAAGTTTCCGATCTGTCCCCACTGGGTTGGGCAATCGGACATGACTTCTTCGACCATCATCAGTTGTTATCCTGTTCAAATAGCAAAACTCGTCTACTACTTTTAGTGTCTCGCCTCCTAGTCTAATTCCCACAGCATCACATGGGTTAATTCGACTAAATTCCACTATCCTTGTTTTGTTTTTGCTGGCGTTTATCTTGTATCCTTCTTTCACGACACTGCCCATTCCTTTCAACAGCTCTTCCAAGTCATTTGCTGTTTATGATAGAATTAAAATGTCATCACCAAAGCTGTAAGCTTTTATTTGTAATCAAAATTTTCCCTTTGGTTGCCTATATCCCTTGGTCAATCTACAGATTGAATAACATCATGGATAGGCTACAACCCCGTCACATTCCCTTCTCAGACACTGCTTCCCTTTAATGACAGCTGTTATAATTGCCGCTAGGTTCTTGGACAAGTTGTAAATATTCTTTATTTTATACCCATTCCATTCACAATTTCGAAGAGTTTTCCAGTCAGCAACATTGTTCGAAAAATATAGAACTCGTTGGTAAACATAGAATTCTGAAAACTGATGACCCAATTTTAGTGGCGTTGTAGATATGGATACCAATACGATCATTAACAAGTCTGGTTATACGCTGTTATAAAACAGACTCACTCTGCAGGAACCTGTCAACCTTGCAACGTATCGTACAGAGAGAAGATAATGTTGCGACACAATTTCAAAACACAGGTGCACTGAATAACGAGATACAACCCGTCGGCTTTGACCAATGACGTCAGAATTTGCCAAAGACGATTTATATGCAGATATAACAGCAAAGACGAGTGTTCATAAACAAAGGAATACAGGAGAGAAAACAGATGGTAGACATACATCACGTCCAGTAATATTTCGAACATAATGTTAAGGAAATCGCTTGTTTACGTCCTAGTACTTCTGTAAAAAGTGAAGAAAAAAGGGGTAGAAGTAGCGGTAGCATGGAATATCTCAGTTGATGTATATATGAGTTGTATGTCAAACTTCTGTCGATCTGTATAGCTTAGCTACAGAACGGGATACAAATTTAATGTACGTCGACTTCTCCGATTTCGTTAGCATTAGTATCCTATTCTACGGGATACAAATTTTGTTGGTGTTGTTTCTTTCGCCACCGCTACAACTATCATTCTGTTCTTACGTAGGTAGTATTACTAGCGAAGGCGAAAAGACCTACATACAAAATATTTGTATCCCATACTTTAGTTGACCAATATAGATCAAATACAGAATAGGATACTATGGTATCGAAGACGAAGAAATCGATGAACATAACATCGGTATCCCGTACCTCAGTTCAAGTACGCGAAGGCGGAAAGAAACGGCACATATAAAATTTGTACCCCATACTTCAGGTGAACTGTATAGGTCTTGCTAGCGACTCTAAAAAACCGACAACAGCAAAATTTTGTATCCCACAGTTATGCTATACAAGTCAACCGAAGAATAGGATGCTAGTACTAGCGAATGGGAAATAACGACATTTATAACATGTGTATCTTGTACTTCAGTTGACCTTTATAGGTCAACTAAAGTATGAGATACAAATTTTACGTATGTCAGTTTTTTTGCCTTCAGTAGTCCTTGTATAGAACCGAAAAAAGTCGTAATGTTACTAATACCAGGTAAGGGAAAAAGAGCAACAACTGCAAAATTTGTACTCCGTACTGCAGCTGACGAACCCATACTTAACGCAGAACAATGTAATACGACAAAGAAATAAATCAAAATAGGCAAATTCAGTGCAACATGAAAATGAAAAAGTAAACTTGCCATATGCAAACTCCTTCGCAAGAAACGAAAGCTCGCCTTGAAAGACGTCCGGAAAAATCACATACCCACATACACAAAAAAACACAACAGCACGAAAAAAACAGACATACACACATACATACATACACACATACATAAAAATATATAAACCCAAAAATTCACATCAACGAAATGAAGTAAAATAATAAACAAAAATAATTCAAAGAAGAAAATTATCTAACATAAGACTGAGGTACGGGATACCAAACTGAGGTACGGGATACCAATGTTATGTTCATCGATTTCTTCGTCTTCGATACCATAGTATCCTATTCTGCAGTTGAACTTCTCGTTATTTGTCAGTTGCAATCCCCACCCGTCATCCCAACCTGAAATTAACTAACAGATTTTGGACGATACATTTGCCCAACACGTTTAAGGAAACACTTAAACCAGCAATATGTATCAGGTACACTACGCCTCCATGAATATCCATCCAAATGGCTCTTTAGTATTGAAATGCGTCATGTCCCCCTCCCTACAACAGATTTTATGGCTGACCAATAACATTCTATACTACTGGTACAACCTCCAATTGATGAAGATCTGAATTCAGTATTATGATTCACGACAAGATACTGAAAACCCCTTATCCCCGGATCCCTATATGAAGAAAAACCACCGTAAATAACTACAGAATCTTCTGAAATACGAGCTTCAGTTAATTTCACCAACACCTTCTTCGTTCGATTAGGAACTACTTTAAAAAGTACATCATCACACCCAACCACACAGGATCCTCAAACACCAACAGTATGTAGTTTTCAAGGCCAGCTTCGATTTCTCAAAGCAAGCTCCTCGTCTAATTGAGCGCCACAGTTGATCCTTGCTAAACCTCCATATGATTAAATGGTGAGTACGACGAGCAGACACACTTATCAGGCGCATATGTTCGCCGCACTCATGCCAGCGAACGTAATCAGCAAGAAGAGCAGACATTTGCAAAAATCGAATGGTTGCCAGCAGACATTTGCAAAAAACGAATGGTTGCCATCCTATCTACGCCCAAAGCCTGCTTTAAGTCTTCCATATTCATGGGAACAGATAAATCCGTATCTGCAAACGAAAATGAAAAACTAAGAAGTCTTCTAAATGATACGCTATTCTTCCAAATTACACTACTGGCCATTAAAATTGCTACACCACGAAGATGACGTGCTACAGACGCGGAATTTAACCGAAAGGAAGAAGATCCTGTGATATGCAAATGATTAGCTTTTCAGAGCATTCACGCAAGGTTGGCGCCGGTGGCAACACCGACAACGTGCTGACATGAGGAAAGATTCCAACCGATTTCTCATACACAAACAGCAGTTGACCGGCGTTGCCTGGTGAAACGTTGTTGTGATGCCTCGTGTAAGGAGGAGAAATGCGTACCATCACGTTTCCGACTTTGATAAAGGTCGGATTGTAGCCTATCGCGATTGCGGTTTATCGTATCGCGACATTGCTGCTCGCGTTCGTCAGATCCAATGAGAATATGAAATCGGTGGGTTCAGGAGGGTAATACGGAACACCGTGCTGGATCCCAATGGCCTCGTATCACTAGCAGTCGAGATGACAGGCATCTTACCCACATGGCTGTAACGGATCGTGTAGCCACGTCTCGATCCCTGAGTCAACAGATGCGGACGTTTGCAAGACAACAGCCATCTGCACGAACGGTTCGACGACGTTTGCAGCAGCATGGACTATCAGCTCGGACACCATGGCTGTAGTTACCCTCGACGCTGCATCACAGACAGGAGCGCCTGCGATGGTGTACTCAACGACGAACCTGGGTACACGAATGGCAAAACGTCATTTTTTCGGATGAATCCAGGTTCTGTTCACAGCATCATGATGGTCGCATCCGTGTTTGGCGACATCGCGGTGGAGTGCCATTGGTTTCACGTCTCGGTCACGTCTTGTTCGCATTGACGGCACTTTGAACAGCGGACGTTACATTTCAGATGTGTTACGACCCGTGGCTCTATCCTTCATTCGATCCCTGCCAAACCCTACATTTCAGCAGGATAATGCACGACCGCATGTTGCAGGTCTTGTACGGGCCTTTCTGGATACAGAAAATGTTTACTGCTGCCCTGGCCAACACACTCTCCAGATCTCTCAGCAACTGAAAACGTCTGGTCAATGTTGGCCGAGCAACTGGCTCGTCACATTACGCGAGTCGCTACTCTTGACGAACTGTGGTATCGCGTTGAAGCTGCATGGGCAGCTGTACCTGTAGACGTCATTTACTCAATGGCCAGGCGCATCAAGACCGTTATTACGGCCAGAGGTGGTTGTTCTGGGTAGTGATTTCTCATGATCTATGCGCCCAAACTGCGTGAAAATGTAATCACATGTCAGTTCTAGTATATTTGTTCAATGAATGCCCGTTTTTCATCTGCATTTCTTCTTGGTGTAGCAATTTTAATCGCCAGTAGTGTATCTGAAACACACTAAGAACGAAATTAAGTATAGAAAGAATTTCAAAGAACCAAATATTGAAATCAGTGCAAACGAAAAAAATCTTACGCAATGCCTAGCGCTGTATTTTAGAAACACGATCATTTACGAGTACCGTATTTCAATTAACAATGACGGCGCTTATCCGCAGCAGACAACAGATTTATTATCTACGGCTCGAAAGTAAAGACATTAGTATCTATGAGCAACAAATGACGTCATTGGTCAAAGCCGTCGGATCGCATCCCGTTTCCTCAGTTGACCCAACACATTACGGTTTTTTAGTTTTGTTTCCTTGTTTTCGTCAAAAATCCAAAACAACTGTAATCGTTTCTCCTTACCACAACGTTTACTTACGTTCGGTGGTGATGTACAGGCTGAGTGGAATGTACACCAAAAAACAGTAGCGTGAACGTTAGAGAATATCTCCTGCGGCCTGTGTGGCAGCGGCCGTGTGGCGCGGCCTATTATTAGACGGGATCTCGCTCCGGGCCGGGCATGAGGGATGTCGCGCCGTTAGCCCAGAAGGTCGCGCCAGACACACGCACGGGCAGACAGAAGACACTCCCATCGCGGAAGCTCCGACGGCCGCATAAGCGCCGCGTCTGTTGTTTGTCTGCGCGGCGCTGAATAATGTATCGGCCGGCGGCCGCATCTGCATCCGCCTGTGGCCCCGGCAGCGTCGATAAGCGCCCGCAGAATCCGCCAGATACCGACCGCAGCCTTATCTCCTTCCCCATCACGTCTGCTTATTCATGTACCGGCGTTTCACGGTCCGTTGCCGAGAAACGGAGCTCTTTTTGTTAATAATGCATGAATTACGTTCGTTGCCAAGCGGTTCAGCTTCTAATGCTTTTTACTTACTCGTCAGTATTCTTTCCATTGCAAAATATTACACGCTTGAGTTTGTTCCACGGAAGTGCATCCATAACCAAATGAATAGTAATCGTAATATCTTTCCTTTCTTTACGTCCAAAGTCTCACTTCATTCTATAATTAAACGGCCGGTAGGACCGATGTAAGGCTGACGATTTCTTCGGAGACTTAACGACATCATGTCACATAGATGTTTAAAATTCTTCATATGTAAATGGTTATCTAAGTTTGCCTCTATTCTCAGAGTCCCTTTGATGCAGCTGTTTCATTATAAAACTAACATAAAAATAAGAAATGTTGTGACTTAGCAAGACAGCCAAGCCACTAGGAGGTAGCCGAAAGGCACGCGCTTAAGCTCACGCAGGCTGGCGTGAGGTCTGGAACAGGTAAAGTAATTATACTAGCAAGAAAAGTACGTAGCTTCTGGAATACTTAACTTTAATCTATAATTGGTAAACATCGGTCTGACGGTACATGCATCACAAGATAAATAGCAAATGATAATGGCGCCTTGCTAGGTCGTAGCAAATGACGTAGCTGAAGGCTATGCTAACTATCGTCTCGGCAAATGAGAGCGTAATTTGTCAGTGAACCATCGCTAGCAAAGTCGGCTGTACAACTGGGACGAGTGCTAGGAAGTCTCTCTAGACCTGCCGTGTGGCGGCGCTCGGTCTGCAATCACTGACAGTGGCGACACGCGGGTCCGACGTATACTACCGGACCGCGGCCGATTTAAAGGCTACCACCTAGCAAGTGTGCTGTCTGGCGGTGACACCACAAGAAACTGTCTAGAAGAGTGTAATAAGAGGAGGTTTCATGAGATAACGAACTTAAAGGCAGGATTCACGAGAAATATAGCCGGCCGCAGTGGCCGACCGGTTCTAGGCGCTTCAGTCCGGAACCGCGCGATCGCTACGGTCGCAGGTTCCTGCCTCAGGCATGGTTGTGTGTCATTTCCTTAGGTTAGTTAGGTTTAAGTAGTTCTAAGTTCTAGGGGACTGATGACCTCAGATGTTAAGACCCATAGTGCTCAGAGCCATCCGAACCACGAGAAATATAGATCCCGCAACGAACTAGTCGCCTTGCCCGACATGCATGGTGACAGTTATTGAACTACACGAAAAAAACGTAAATTAGTTGCAAACATTTAGGTTATGACGTGTTAATCATTGGCGATAATGTGGCGCAGTCGAATAGCGAAGTTCTCCACGATCCTCTCAAGTGTTGGGACACTAATGCTGTCGATGATCTCCTGAACGGCTGTTTTCAGCTCAGCAATGGTTTTGGGGTTATTGTTGTACACCTAGTCTTTAGTGTAGCCCTGCAAAAAGGAGTCAGATGTGTTCAGATCCAGAGAATATGTCGGTAAATCGTGGCCCATGCCAGTGGCCTCTAGGTACCCCAGAGCCACAATGCGGTCCCCAATGTGCTTCTCCAAGACATCGAATATGCTTCGATGGGG
Source organism: Schistocerca serialis cubense (assembly GCF_023864345.2). NCBI lineage: Eukaryota > Metazoa > Arthropoda > Insecta > Orthoptera > Acrididae > Schistocerca > Schistocerca serialis. Next base: position 109,396,969 of record NC_064639.1, on the reverse strand, counting down.
GTCGAGCTCCGTCTTGCAAGAACCATATCTTGTTGAAATCAGGATCACTATGGGTAATGAGGATGAAATCATCTTACAAAAGCTTCACGTACCGTTGTGTTGTCACAGTGCCATAAAGGAAGATTGTAAGGATTATTCTGTTGAGGGTGAAGAAACTTCTCGATCGCGAAAAGCGTATTCTCAGTCCCCCAAATGGTCCAGTTTTGCTTATTGACGAACGCCTACAAATTAAACTGGGGTTCGTCGCTGAAGGAGAACATGCATGCGCTTACTAATTCCCATTATGCCCCGCGGGCAATCGTGCTGTTTGAACATCCTAACAGAAACCGTTCAGAAGTTATGATGATTTTATTTCTTATAATTCAATAATTGTCACCTTGTACATTGCAAAGGGCCCACTCCGTGCAGAACCCATGGGAAATCAATATGTCAATGAAAAGTAACACACGAAAGGTCGTAACTCCGTTGCGTGTTTCCGAGAACTTGCATGTATTTAAAAGCGCACTTAAGAATCATTAAACTAGTCTGCAAAAGTTACTCGCTCCCTACTGGAGACGAATGCTGGCACTCGTAAGACCTGAAGGGTCACGTGCTGTGACGTGTACATTGCTGCCTATTTTTCTCGTAGGCCTCGTTTGAAGGTGACGTCCGCCATGTTGGTTGCCCCGAAATTGGCTTCATCAGTAGGCTGTTTAGGTTTTTATGCTGGTAACGCTACGTAGCGCTCTGTATGAAAATCACTTACTGTGCTGTGTGCAGTCTGTGGCTGGTTGGACTCATTGTTGGAATATTCGCTTGTGTGGTGTTGGGCAGTTGGATGTGAGCCGCCAGCAGTGGTGGATGTGGAGACAGAGATGCCAGAGTTTTGAGAGGTTACTATAAACGGGTGATCTGGACGTGTGTCCGCCATAAAAAGGAAACTTGTGAAGATGGATGTCATGAATTGATTAAGGTAAATACATAGTTTGTTCTCTATCAAAATTTTTCATTGGTAAATATGCCTATCAGTAGTTAGTGCCTTCAGTAGTTAGAATCTTTTATTTAGCTGGCAGTATTGGCGCTCGCTGTATTATAGTAGTTCGGAAACGAAGATTTTTGTGAGGTAAGTTATTCATGAAACGTATAGGTTATTGTTAGTCAGGGCCATTCTTTTGTAGGGATTATTGAAAGTCAGATTGCGTTGCGCTAAAAGTTATTGTGTGTCGGTTTAATGATGATCAAAATAAGAAAACAGAGAACTGTCTGAATACGTTCAGTTTTACTCAGCTTTCTTTGTATCAAATAACGTAGAAGTTTACTAGCACAGTCATTTCATAATTTTTCTAATGGGACGTTTCAGCTTCCTGTGCAGGAGTTTTGATAAAAAATGCCAGCTTGCATCATATACAGGTGTATGAATCGTTCAGATTATAGTCTAAAGCGGAAAGGAACCACAATTCATCCTTAGTAGTGTCGTTCAAGCTATATTTTCTTTTATATACGTGAATTTTGGTTGCACTATTTACTGTTACTGAAGTAAACACTCTGGTTGAACTCAGAGAAGTAGCTATTGGAAACCATCCATACATAACAAAATATGTTCTCATCATTTTCGGGAAGACGATGTAACGGAACATCAATTTCGTCATTCCTTATTAAAGAATGAGCTGGATTATATAAAGAGCGTTTTCTGATCACATACTTCTCTTCTTGGCTATTCGAAAGGTATAAAAAAAGGAAAGATAAATTAACGATGGAAAATGCGTCGGATTACTGGATCAAATATTAATTTAAGACCAGAAAACGTGTGCCAATGCCTTCCTGACCCTGTGTTATTCACAAAAGCAGTATGACATTAGCTATGTAAAAGAACTGTTACGTGAACACGACAGGAACTAAGAAGAAGCAATTGTAAAGAATAATCTGCTAATATTTTGGGGCAACTAATATGGCGACACCGACTTTAAAGCAACGTACATAGCAAGTCTGCAGCGCCATCTACCCCTACTATAGGCCGGCCGTGGTGGCCGTGCGGTTCTGGCGCTGCAGTCTGGAACCGCGGGACTGCTACGGTCGCAGGTTCGAATCCTGCCTCGGGCATGGATGTGTGTGATGTCCTTAGGTTAGTTAGGTTTAATTAGTTCTAAGTTCTAGGGGACTGATGACCTAAGATGTTAAGTCCCATAGTGCTCAGAGCCATTTGAACCTTACTATAGCTGCATGAGCACTACGTTCCTCTCACGATCACGCGGAAGACACATGTCCATGTTCGCTGTTGACGTGATTATGGCATGTCCTGCAGGTGGATGCATCTGACGGAAGCGATACCAACTCAGTGCGGGTCAGACGGTAGCAGTTAAGCGACGACTTGGGAGTTTGTACATAAACACTATAAAATAGGAGAGGTCCGAGAACATTTTCTCACATAAGCGAACTTATCATTTAGCGCTACCCTTCTACCACACTTTTCCGGGATACCCTTTCACGCACGTCAGATTTCGCTAGTAATTGTGATACGAATGTATACAAACTTTGCACTTAGGCGCCACTGCCGCCACTCAGAACTTGGCGCCCAAAGCAACCGTTACTGTTTTACGTCGTGTATGGAAATCTTACATCTGTGGCAGCTCTGACGCCGCCTTCAGCTTGACGCCTCAAATGGCCGCTTGTGCCGCTTGGACCTTAAATCGGCCCCGGGTAGAATATAGAGGGTGCAAGAAAGATATGAAAATCGCAAGTAAAATACCGAAAAATTTTTTTTGGCAAAGCATATCTACTTTTATGTCCACAAGCCACCGTAAGGTGCGTGGCGGAGGGTACCCTGTACCACTACCGGTCATTTCCCCACCTGTTTCCCTCGCAAATAGAGCGAGGGAAAAACAATTGTGTGTACGCCTCCGTGCTATGAGCCCTAATTTCTCGTATCTTATTTTCGTCGTCCTTACACACGATACATGTTCGCGACAGCAGAATTGTTCGGCAGTCAGATTCAAAAGCCGGTATCTAAATTTTCTCAATAGTGTTTCCCGACAAGAACGCAGCCTTCCGTGCAGGGATTTCCATATAAATTCCCGAAACATCTCCGTAACACTTTCGTTTTGTTCGAGCTTGCCGGTAACGAAATTTCAGCCCTCCTCTGAATTTCTTCGGTGTCTTCCTTCAGTCCGACCTGGTGCTGATTCCGAACATTCGAACAGTACTCGAGAATAAGTAGCACTTGCGTCCTATATGCGGTCTCCTTTACAGGTGACCCACTCTTTCCTAAAATCCTCCCGATAAACCGAAGTCGACCATTTGCCTCCCCTACCACAATTTTCAAAAAATGTTCAAATGTGTGTAAAATCTTATGGGACTTAACTGCTAAGGTCATCAGTCCCTAACCTTACACACTACTTAACCTAAATTATCCTAAGGACCAACACACACACCCATGCCCGAGGGAGGACTCGAATCTCCGCCGGGATCAGCCGCACAGTCCATGACTGCAGCGCCTTAGACCGCTCAAACCACAATTTTCACGTGCTGGTTCCCCTCATATCGCTTTGCAACGTTACGCCCTGACATTTGAACGACTAGATTGTGTCAAGCTGGACAACGTATCCAAACATTTACAGGCTTGTTCTTCCTACTCATCCGCAGTAACTTACATTTTTCCACATTTAGGGCTAGCTGCCATTCACATGATTAATCAAAGTGATGCAGTCGCTACTACACTGTGCAACAGAGTTAAAGGATCACTTTTCCGAAACATCAAACTGCCCACCATTGTGACGCAAAAGTTTGACAGTTGTCTCGAACGTGACTTGAACCTTCCTCTGAAAAGCTGCTGCGTCAGTCTCGGGATCGACTGCGCTTCAGATGGCAAGGCGTCGACACGTGCGGAAAAAAGGCCAGACTCAGAAATTCCTGAGGCGTGTAGAGCGGGTTAGTTATATAATATTAGCATCACATTTCAACACACTTCTGCTCAAAGCCAGCGTGGACGTGTCACACGATAAGAAGGTCGTCACAGCTCCTCTTACCCATATTTTACCCCTTCTTTGGAGTCTGCAATGTACGTCAGAAATGCAACGCCCAGAATTGAAATCAAGCACTTTTTCTATCGACCGTCCGAGGAACATATTTCAGACATACTGCCGCCCAGAATCGGCACGAAAAGGCCTCAGGGGTGGCATAAAGGGCGTCAATAAAACCACTCCTTTCCTTGGGACGTTGATTCCGACACATTTCGCACCGAGTACGACAGTTCGCGTATCGACGAGGAACAGGACAACGCTCTTGACAGCCTTTGACTCTCTTGACAACCTTTGACTCTTTTGACAACCTTTGACGCTCTTGACATCTCCTAAGAGATTCAATTCTTCTCGACGGACATCACAGGGCTGGAACTCCGCTGAACGTGATCCGACCCCCTTGGAGTACAGTGCGACAACATTTTTGCTCGGCTGTACGGGATGGAACCACTAGGCACCGTTAAAAACCATTCGGCGAAATTTGAAAGTGATCCGAAGCAGCAAATGGTGCTTACTCGTTTTCAGTGGACCTCTTTTGTGCCATCCTGTGGCCTGATCTTGGATGGGTGAGACATGGACACATGCGTGAATAAAACGGAAAGGATGCCTCTAAGACACCCCAGTTCCACCGCAGTGGAATCCGCCTACGTTTACTGAGAATTTTAAAAATGTACCTTTCTGGAGAAAACTTGCGATTTAGCCCTATGGGCCGACTTTCAATCAATTCTTACATATTTTCCTTTACGCTACCAGTTTTGAGACTTCACTGGTGCCATACTCAGGCCGCTATGCACGATGTGAGCGGATGTACTACAAAGCGTGGTACAATACAATAGGAGCCGTAGGGGTAGTCATTTCAGAAAATTATTCACGGATTTCAGACTTATTTGATGGCACCTCTACATCTACATCTACATCTACACCCATACTCCGCAAGCCACCTGACGGTGTGTGGCGGAGGGTACCCTGAGTACCTCTATCGGTTCTCCCTTCTATTCCAGTCTCGTATTGTTCGTGGAAAGAAGGATTGTCGGTATGCCTCTGTGTGGGCTCTAATCTCTCTGATTTTATCCTCATGGTGTCTTCGCGAGATATACGTAGGAGGGAGCAATATACTGCTTGACTCTTCGGTGAAGGTATGTTCTCGAAACTTTAACAAAAGCCCGTACCGAGCTACTGAGCGTCTCTCCTGAAGAGTCTTCCACTGGAGTTTATCTATCATCTCCGTAACGCTTTCGCGATTACTAAATGATCCTGTAACGAAGCGCGCTGCTCTCCGTTGGATCTTCTCTATTTCTTCTATCAACCCTATCTGGTACGGATCCCACACTGCTGAGCAGTATTCAAGCAGTGGGCGAACACGCGTACTGTAACCTACTTCCTTTGTTTTCGGATTGCATTTCCTTAGGATTCTTCCAATGAATCTCAGTCTGGCATCTGCTTTACCGACGATCAACTTCATATGATCATTCCATTTAAATCACTCCTAATGCGTACTCGCAGATAATTTATGGAATTAACTGCTTCCAGTTGCTGACCTGCTATTTTATAGCTAAATGTTAAGGGATCTATCTTTCTATGTATTCGCAGCACATTACACTTGTCTACATTGAGATTCAATTGCCATTCCCTGCACCATGCGTCAATTCGCTGCAGATCCTCCTGTACTTCAGTACAATTATGCATCGTTACAACCTCTGGATACACCACAGCATCATCTGCAAAAAGCCTCAGTGAACTTCCTATGTCATCCACAAGGTCATTTATGTATATTGTGAATAGCAACGGTCCTGTGACACTCCCCTGTGGCACACCTGAAATCACTCTCGCTTCGAAGACTTCTCTCCATTGAGAATGACATGCTGCGTTCTGTTATCTAGGAACTCTTCAATCCAATCACACAATTGGTCTGATAGTCCATATGCTCTTACTTTGTTCATTAAACGACTGTGGGGAATTGTATCGAACGCCTTGCGGAAGTCAAGAAACACGGCATCTACCTGTGAATCCGTGTCTATGGCCCTCTGAGTCTCGTGGACGAATAGCGCGAGCTGGGTTTCACACGACCGTCTTTTTCGAAACCCATGCTGATTTCTGCAGAGTAGATTTCTAGTCTCCGGAAAAGTCATTATACTCGAACATAACACGTGTTCCAAAATTCTACAACTGATCGACGTTAGAGATATAGGTCTATAGTTCTGCACATCTGTTCGACGTCCCTTCTTGAAAACGGGGATGACCTGTGCCCTTTTCCAATCCTTTGGAACGCTACGCTCTTCTAGGGACCTATGGTACACCGCTGCAAGAAGGGGGGCAAGTTCCTTCGCGTACTCTGTGTAAAATCGAACTGGTATCCCATCAGGTCCAGCGGCCTTTCCTATTTTGAGCGATTTTAATTGTTTCTCTATCCCTCTGTCGTCTATTTCTATTTCTACCATTTTGTCGTCTGTACGACAATCTAGAGAAGGAACTACAGTGCAGTCTTCCTCTGTGAAACAGCTTTGGAAAAAGACATTTAGTATTTCGGCCTTTAGTCTGTCATCCTCTGTTTCAGTACCATTTTGGTCACAGAGTGTCTGGACATTTTGTTTTGATCCACCTACTGCTTTGACATATGACCAAAATTTCTTAGGATTTTCTGCCAAGTCAGTACATAGAACTTTACCCTTGTACTGAACCAAGCCAAGCTTTATGGTACACACCTTCACAGTGTACATAGAGGTCCGAGGATGGCACCACTGAAATGCCGAATCTGGTAGCTTAACAAAAAATGAATGCAAACTGAATGAAATGCGGCTGTTGTTTGGTTTTTGCTCTTCATGCTGACAGAATGTTAGTGACCCCCTTGGAAGAACACATTGGAGCGCTGTGGATGGTCTACAACTTGTACGTGGCCGTCACACAACGAATGGCATACCACTAAGACGGCGAAAAACAGTGATCGTGAAAGTATGCTTACTGAGAGATATATCATACAAGTTCCGCACCTTGTGAGTAACGATCTGTTTCTGACCCAAGAAACATTGTTGCTGTTCATGAGTCCAGGTCCACCTCAACCACTCCCGGAGAGAAGATTGCGATTGATATGACATGCAACGGACATTTGGAGTCGTATATGTCGCAAAAGGCCGTGGTTCGCACCGGAACGTAAAGCTGCTCGGCTTCAGTGAGTCAAAGGACAAAAATGTTCAAATGTGTGTGAAATCTCATGGGGCTTAACTGCTAAGGTCATCAGTCCCTGAGTCAAAGGACAGAAAAACTTGACAACAGGTGACTGGAGAAACGTATTATGCTCCGACGTGTCGCGGTTTTGCCGCATCTTCATTATTTGATGAAATTTTTTCTTATTCTTATGCTCATCCAATATCTCCACTTTCCAAGCTCGTACAGGGAGCTATGGGCGCAGTCTTCAGCTGCATGATTACAAGTAACACAGCTGTTGAACTCTTCGTCTGACACCCCAACGTCTCCTCCACTGAACACATTGCACATACAATAAAGTAAAGACTTACGTCCATCGTATCCAGCAGCACATAACAGATTGAAGCTTCCTCACTAGTGGAGAAGGAGAGGGGAAGTGAGGGAGGGGAGCAGTGAGGAGGGCCGAGAGCGCCCTCTGGTGGGTGCATTGTGAACTAGGACAATTGGTTTCTGACCCTCAAGGTGAACACACAATATCAGTAATTTCCAACATTTCTTGAAATTGCCACCATTTCCATGGGGTGGTGGGGGGAGAGTGATATCACAGGAGTGGGAGGGGGGCCGGGATGAGAGGCATTAGATTAGTGGAGGTACCTCAATTGCCCTATTTCTGTCCAAAATTTGAATTTTCCACCATGACAGCAGCACAACACTGCCATGTCTATGGCCGCCATCCTGGATCCGCCATCTTGGATAAATTTTGCAACATTGCAAGCTTTACCAGAAACTACCTAGCTCCACTACAGCAGAATTTCTGTCCGAAACGATCGTTTTGAAATATTGCACCAAGTTCCGTGCTGGTCCCAGCTCGACACAAGATGCCCCTCAATCTGGGAGGCCAGCAGAAGTTACGTGGAAGCCACTTGAGCACCTAGTCTACAGTGCCAATCTCTCCCCATGCGACTGTCATGCCTCCAATTCGTTAAAAAAATATTACAAACTTCTTCAAGTAGCAAGACACGGCGTTTTACCAAACTATTATCTCCAACCTGGCACAGCGATTTTGCTGATTGCCGTACCTATTCTGAACTGGAAGTTCGGCCGCCTTGTTGCAAATCTTTTTAGATGACGCCACACACAGTGACTTGCGTGTCGATGATAAAGAAATGATGATGAGGATAATACAATACCCAGTTCTCGAGCGGAGAAAATCTCTGAGCCTGCTTCGTGGCAGTCAGCCGCACTCATCATTCAGCTAAGGAGTCGGATCCTTTCACAGCAAATACTTGAGGACGTTGGGTGCAAGTGCTACTCGGGGATGAAATGGTTGGTGCAGGAAATGAAATAGTGGTGGACCGCATCAGACCAATCAGAGGTTTGATGAGAAAGAAAATAAAATCATAAAATGTCTTACTGACTTGGTTCGTAATACCTTTGCACTTTGTTAATTGTTTCGAAGGCATTTAATTCGAACGTGTTAGGGTGCATCATGTTTATCTTCAAGTTTCTCCTACAGGATCGACGTTTCAACATCTCTGCTGACCTCTTCATCGGAACCTTCTGCGGTTCTTGTGCTCAGCTAAAAGTGAAAACGAGACAATCCTGGGGAATAACTCAGCAGACGGGTCGAAACGTCGATTGTGTACAAGAAATTTGAAGATGAACATGGCGCCGCCTAACATACTAGAAGATTTCGCCTTCAGTGACAACAGCAACGAAACCCTGCATACTTACACCTTTTAATTCCTATCCCCTTATAGAAATCGTTCCTCTCTTTAAAAAATTCCTTTGTTTATCACAAAGTTTGACAGTTTGATCCCAGTACGTAAGAATATAGAAACGATGATACTCTGAAACGGATCGTTTAGAAAGTGTACTTAAAAAAAAAAGTTCAGCGCTGGATACTTTCTTCTATGTTCTGTCGCTAGCACCTTACTCGTCCAGACCAGAAACATACATCATAGTTCCCAGATACAGGAGTGACTCGAAGACATCTTAAGTAATAGAACATATTACGTTGCCCTTGACAGCGAGTATTCATCAGAGAAAAGGGTATCGTCAGGACTGCCCCAGGGAAGTGTGATAGGACTGCTGTCGATTTCTGTGTACTGAAATAATCTGGTAGACGGGGTGAGCAGTAATCTCAGTTGTTTGACGATTACTTTGTGGTGTACGGGAAGGTGTCGCCGCTGAGTTACTGTAGGAGGATACAAGATGATTTCGGTAAGATTTCTAGTTTGTAAGTTAATGTAGGTGAGTAAGAAAAACAATCCCGTAATTTCAAAATAGAGCATCAGCAGTATACTGCTTGACAGTCTCGTGGCTTAAATAACTGGGCGTAACGTTGCAAGGCGATATGAGATGGAACGCGCATAAGGGCGGTAGTAAGGAAGGTGAATGCTCGACCTCGATTTATTGCGAGAATTTTAGTGAAGTGTGACTCATCTGCAAAGGAAGCTGTGTTTATAACACTAGTGCTCGCCATTCTTGAATTCTGCTCCAGTGTTTGAGATTCCCACCAGCCCGGAGTAAAGGAAGACGTTAAAATAGTTTAGAGTTGAGTATTACGGAGAAGCATCGTGAACTAAAATGGTAATCCCTGAAGGGACAACGCTCTTGAGGAAACGAGAAAAACCGGAAACTGATTTCAGAACGATTCTGCTGCCGCCAAAGTATGTTTCGTGTAAGGCGTACGAACAAAGGTAATATGCATATAGTCGTTTTTCCCTCGCTCTGTTTGCGTGTGGAGCAGGAAAGGAAATGTCTAGTAGTGTTACAAGGTACCGTCCTCCAAGCCCCATGTCCGCGGCTCGTGGTCTCTCTGTCGCGTTCTCGCTTCCCGAGCACGTGGTCCCGGGTTCGAATCCCGACGGGGTCAGGGATTTTCACCTGCCTCGAGATGACTGGGTGTTTGTGTTGTCCTCATCGTTTCATCATCATTCATGAAAGTGGCGAGATTGGGCTGAGCAAAGGCTGGGAATTTGTACGGGCGCTGATAGCCACGCAGTTGAGCGCCCCACAAACCAAATATCATGATCATCATCGTCATCCAAGCACCATAAAGTGTCTTAAGGAATACGTACGCAGATGTAGTTCCATTAATATAAGTATTCGTGTAAATTCGATTATCTTTGTTTAGTGACTGTAAATAGCAAAACCAGTAAATATTATGCGGTAGGAAAGGAAAAAGATTCGGTTCCCTTGCGTTTCACTTTGATTCACATCTCACATCTTTTTTCTCCAAATCACTCCTCGCGCCTGCAACATTCACAGTCCTATATCTCACTGCTGCTCTGTTCTGCACGAGCAATTTTGTCTCGAATAACCTCATTGCCCATGAAGATCGTATACTGCATCGCGGACAGCCACAAGAGGCTCTGAAATTAATTTACATGGTAGAGGAAAATTGTTTAAAAGAAGCACATAGATACTACCGCGTTACATCAGCAGACACGGTAATCCGAATGTATAAGCGATGTTCAGCTGCCACAAGACTCGCCCACGTTCAGTGATCACCGACGTGACTGCCGGAGACCCTGCGTAACTTCGTATTCCTTAAGAGCACCGACGTCGATATTCCCTATAGGCAAAAAAATAGTGGCTGACACCACGTTCGTCATATTAAGTAAAGGAGGACATGTTTAATTCATCGGTGGTCACCGCGATGTGGTTTGTGGCTCATCTGGATTCTGCTCTCGCCGTCGACTCGTGACCTTCTCTGGCGCCTGTCGTCGTGGCTACCCGCAAAGCACAGGCGCTGAGTGTGCGGCGTGTGCCAGGCTGTAACAGGTCGGCGACTGTGTTTATCGCGACGTTACGTTCTTATCACTGCAGTGGTCCCTGTCCGCTAATGTCAGCCCCAGGAGACTTCACGCTAATACCGTATAACCCTGGATAAAGCTGCCAATTCGGCGAGGAAGAGACTTCCCAAGTTTGTCCAGTTATGTCATAGCAAAGTGCAGGCACTCACTGACGATATATCCCTCAGAACTACCAAGTTGCTCGGAAGCTGATTGCTATGTTTCATACACTCTCCCAACACCTCAGCCTCCAAACTCGCCTCTAAGCTAACCGCTGCCCTGTTGCATACTCGCACTACGAGCTGCAATGGAGCAGCAGCCGGCGATAAACATTTGGTACAGCGAGGGCGAGTTCCCACTCTGCTCGAGCTATTCGTGAGAGTCGTTGGATGTCGAGTGCTGTAACAACGAAGGAGGCCTGTGTAATGAAGTTAACAGACGGGAAAGCCCAGGAAAAAAACTGAGGTAATTCCAGCTGGGATAATTTCAAGCTACGAGTTGTTTTTACTAAACATCTGCGTCATTTAACGTCGGATTAACGAGATGCCCACGCCGATGTTATCTGATTTACCTGAAGTTTTCCTTGTTGACTCTTACAGCCATTTGAAATGAGAGTGCCTCAGTTTATTTTCACATCTATTATGGTTTCTGAACAGTGACGTACTTGGATTATAAAAACTGACGAATGTCTTCCGCTCATCGTCTTATGTAACTTATGTCTTATATAACTTTCTATACAAAGCTGAAAACCTCTATTACGGACGGACGTTCGTAAATCTCGCTGGATTTATAGAGCTGAAAAGTCGAAGTAAATTTTGATAAATTAGTTAGGGAAAGCTTCCCTTTGATTTCATCGAAAAATCTGAATAATATCTGTTCTTTACCGAGGGAAATGTCCACCAAATTTCACCTTGGGACCGTTGTGGGAATAATCGCAGCTTACTTTCGTTTTCGGTTTCTTCCTTTCCCCCTGGTCTCTAAAAATTGCTCTCATTATTCTGAAATAATGACAGTGAGATAGGAAGCTGAATTTGACAGAAAGAAACGTTTATTTACAACACTTTCAACCTGAGATAGTGACTGAAAATAATATTTGCAGTCCTTTGCCACAGAGAGGGATTGCGAAGCTTTACTTCTTTGTCGCATCTTAAAGAGTACTATTTCATCCTCGCAACTCTCATTAAATAACTTTATAAATTGAGTACGACTTTAGTAGACAAAGCCTTTGCATCTAAGCACATGCTGATATTGCAATATTTTTAAGCAAGAGGCGAAGAAAACACGCTACTCTGCGATACGTAGCATAACATTTTTACAACTCCATGTACACGAATAAAAGTGGTGTAGCATATTGCCAAGGGTCTTCCAGTCGTTCACAGTAAGTCAGACGTCCCAAAGCGTGGATTCAAAGTGACTATAGCCCCAAATGGCGCTGGGCCCTCAAATAGAGGCTGCTGAAGGAATGGAAAAAGACAGTGTGTGTCATTCAGCGACCAGTTATGATGCACTGTGGTGGTGCACAAAACGGTCTGGAGGTATTGTTGTTGTTGTTGTGGTCTTCAGTCCTGAGACTGGTTTGATGCAGCTCTCCATGCTACTCTATCCTGTGCAAGCTTCTTCATCTCCCAGTACCTACTGCAGCCTACATCCTTCTGAATCTGCTTAGTGTATTCATCTCTCGGTCTCCCCCTACGATTTTTACCCTCCACGCTGCCCTCCAATACTAAATTGGTGATCCCTTGATGCCTCAGAACATGTCGTACCAACCGATCCCTTCTTCTGGTCAAGTTGTGCCACCAACTCCTCTTCTCCCCAATCCTATTCAGTACCTCCTCATTAGTTATGTGATCTACGCATCTAATCTTCAGCATTCTTCTGTAGCACCACATTTCGAAAGCTTCTATTCTCTTCTTGTCCAAACTATTTACCGTCCATGTTTCACTTCCATATCTGGATGAATTCACGTGGAGAAAAATCATCGGGAAGCTGGAAGAAGGACGAAGTGTGACGAGTGTAGCTCAGGAGTTTGTTATAGCTCGCAGCAGTTTCACGTACACGGGTATCATTCCGAATGACAGGCACTGTTTTCCGAAGGAGAGGAAGTGGTCGCACACAGTTAACTGGAGCAGCAGATAAAGTAGCTACTTTGTACAGCAGACAAGGAGCGACCCTTGTCAAACGGACGCAATTGCGGCCACACTTAACAGGAATGTAAGGCATGCAATCAAACGCTCCGTCCAGCCCGACGAATAGTACGTTGTGTTCCGTTAACACCCAGACATCGGCGATATCTTTTGCTAGGAGTGGGGTCGCTTGTTCTCCTGGGATAAGAACAGATTCAATCTGAGTAGTGATTCTGTAAATCCCTCATAAGGCGAAAAGTAGGAACATGTAATACACCCAGAAACACTGTCGAACATGATCGGTGTTATGGTGTGGGAGCCAGAATGTTGCAGAGGCGTACCACCATATCTTTGAACACAATAAACTCACCGGTCAACGTTACTGCACACCGTCCCAAGTGAGCCTTTTCATTGATGCTTTCGGCCCTGACTTCACTTACGACAGTCCGCGACTGCCTCGAAAAGCACAGGTAGAGAAGCTCTTTGAACGAGAGGATACTCGGCGAATGGACTGACCTGCCAGTTTAAGCAACCTAAATCCAATCCAGCGTGTTGTCAATCGCACTGGTGAAGGAATGGAACGCTCTGCCACAAGAACTCCTTACCAATCTTTTGGCCAGCGTGTGAACACGTTACAGAGCAACCACTGCCGTCCATGGTGATCGTAGACCGTGTTTAGAACCATGTCCCGCTTTTTGTAATGCCAAGGGGTGAATTATGAATCGTGGTAAACTGGGGGCGTGCAGAACGGCGACACGGCTCTCGTCGTTTTTGGAAGACGGAAGTGCCCACAGAACACTTACCGAGAAGACTGGTAGAAGAAAGGTCACCGAGAAAGTTGAAATAAACATACTGAACGAGTGTGTCCAAGTCATGATATGAAAAACACCACCAAAATATCAGAAAACTATGTCCGGCTTGAACTATGCCCTCCTCACATACTGTCGATTAAGCACGTCATTTGGTCATTGGATTCTAAAAGAAACTATTCTGCGGCTCGTCCGACCACACTACACGCCTCCGCTCACGTCCGACTATGGTTATTACGTGCTATGACGTGACTTCGAGGTGTACGCCATTCTTCATATACAGTCCGCCAGGAAATCTAGCAACATCATTCACGGTGTGGCGATGAACACGCCGAAGCTCGGTAGACCCTTTGGCAATTCTGCCACATCTCACCGTCGATGCTAGTAGTAAGTGAGTACGTTGAGCCCACTTGGCCTGTTTTTAATGCACAATCCTTTTTGACGAATTAATTAATTATGTCATACCATATTATATTTATAAATATTTTCGGTACGAAGGTTTTTTTGTAAGATAAAAAGAATTTCTTATTTTATCTTATAAAATATTTCGTACCGAAAATCTTTATAAATATAATACGATTAATTTAATTAATTCATAGAAAGGTTGTCCATTAAAACATGCCAATTTCCCTCAAAGTACCACTTACTACTGACTTATATCGTATTATATTTATAAATATTTTCGGTACGAAGGTTTTTTTATAAGATAAAAAGAATTTCTTATTTTATCTTATAAAAGATCTTCGTACCGAAAATCTTTATAAATATAATACGATTAATTTAATTAATTCATCGAAAGGTTGTCCATTAAAACATGCCAATTTCCCTCAACGTACCACCTATTACTGACTTATATTACAGTGCCGATTCCATACAACCAACTGGCACATACACACTATTTCAATGCTATGATTTCTTTAAGCGGAGAAGGATCATATGGCGACCTGCTATCAATTATCAGAGATGAACAATTCCACTTTCAACCTGCCAATGCTTACCTGTTACCCAGGCAAGCAAGCTGCCATACGTTATAGGCAGAACGGGTAGGTTGATTTACATCCATCCAAGCCAAGTTCTGCCCAACCCAAGTAGGCTAAAGGAGTCTTACTTGCCTGCTCGCCTTTTACTTTACGTAGCAGTTTATTCTGTATGCTTACATTGTTGTGTTATGAGTAGGGCTCGGAAGTTGATGAAAAGTCTTTTTTTAATCCAATATCACAAGACGAGGCTCAATCAAATATAAATTCATTCTGAGTCATTGTGGGTCAGAAAATGGTGTATTTTATTTGTCCTTTTTTCTTTTCGGTGTATTTCAGTACTATTTACTTATTTAGACAGGAACCTTTTTTTCTGAAACTTCACCCTTTTTCAACTAATACTGCCTATTCGCAGTTCGAACCATCAACAGGTCGCCTCTAATGCATGTTTTCCGTAGTAATGAGAACTATATCTGAAAGTCGAGATACTTTTCCTCTATGACCCTAAAGATATCTGTTACACTGCAACACCAACTAAAGTAAGGTTTTAGAAGTCTAGTTCCTGTAACTTTAGCGTGTTCCAGACAGTTATGACCGCAATTATACCAATTGTAATTAGTTTTTCCAATATGTGTATTGCTGGTTCACTGAATTCATTGCAACTGGCCAGAATACTTCTTCCTAAATTACCCAAGTGCATTCTAGCGTATACGAAGTTCGTTTTTCATATTATGTTCATAGAAAAAGTATATGTCCGAAAGAAGACGCTTTTCTTTCACACAACTCTTTCTTCGTACTACGTTACACACCACCAGAATGTGGCTTTTATAATACATTGAGGCATATGAGCCATAGCCGGCCGGTGTGGCCGTGCGGTTAAAGGTGCTTCAGTCTGGAACCGCGTGACCGCTACGGTCGCAGGTTCGAATCCTGCCTCGGGCATGGATGTGTGTGATGTCCTTAGGTTAGTTAGGTTTAATTAGTTCTCAGTTCTAGGCGACTGATAACCTCAGAAGTTAAGTCGCATAGTGCTCAGAGCCATACGAGCCATATTATTTCCTATTTCAGTCAATGTTTGTCCTAAATTTGGAGAGCCTATATACTACTAAATGGCCTCAAGTCCTTAGCATACATTTCCACACGCTTCTCTGCCACTAACTCTTTGTTCTCTTTCAAATTATTTATGGAATGAGGGAAATGCCGGTCAAATTTACAAAGATACCATAGCATACTCGAGGTTCTCGAACGAGTGCTTGGTAACTTTTTACACAACTTGCATTGTGAGACACCTACCGATTTATTTGACGCTGCTTTGTAAACAGACAATAGCTTTCCCCTGCTGTACTTAGGCTCTCTTGCCTCACTAGTCTATATTTCCCAGTGGTTCATTTCTCCCCAGTCTCCTTTAGATTGGTTTGTTCATTTACCAAAAATGAGCTGCAGTGAGACTCCGCAGACGTTTACCTGGCTAGTCACTTTGGATTGATAGCGCTACCTGTTGTCAGATGTAGCAGGCTGAACGGGTTCCGTGAAGCTTGCGGAAACCCAATTTGGCCTGCTTTACTGCTGTGCTTCAATACACAAGTACTCTTGTGTTTCCTTTGTAGCAGGCTGAGCTGCTTTAATGGTTGCAGCGGAGATAGGGGCAGGCACGCTGGAAGGAGAATTTGTACACCTCTGCCGGTTATACACTCTCAACATCGTTCCAAAGCGACCAGTGTATGTCTTGAAGGGAATGACAGATAATTTGTCCGGTGAACTAATAGGTGACCCACACCTGTCCAGACAATTAGCTTACAAATACCCGAGGTCATTAAGGCACTTCTATTCGCGATTGCTCAAATCAGAAACATGTTTTTAGTTTACTACTGGCGGAAGAAATTTTCATGGACGATATATGGATTATCATAGGGTCACTGAGCGAAGATACAGGTGATGATGGGGTTGCATAGACCTCCTGGTCACCAGGCGTTGCACAAGCGTGCCAGATTATACTCTACATCTCTCCGCAGCGTGCCGTAAAGTATTACGTGTGACGGCTGGGGACGTCAAGCTCAGCGATAACCCTTATTTGATGGGAGCAGGCTCCGTGCTGCCACAATCTTTCATATCTGCACTCTCTTGCTATCGCCCGCAGTACAATCACGTCACTACACTGTACACATACTCATTACAGCTACCTACACGGCACACTTAAACTTGACAGTTGTCTGACTTAGCGAAGGAATGTTTACAATTGGCACTGGAGGAAAAATCTTTCTAACTACGTTGCTTAACGTACTCCGCGGCTTATCTTGACAACAGTGGCACACTATTCTTTCTTTTTCTATTGACGAATTGGTGAAATACTCAGATTAACTAAAACTACTGCACTACTAGTTCTGTCAAGCACATCAACTGTTAAGGCACAGAAATTTTTATAAAGATTTCGTTTATAGATATCACACATTGCATGTATATATTTAGTTTCAGCTGCCATACGCATGACTTGTCATTGCGACTGTAGCCTCTAAGCAATTTTATGTGCTAAAATTTCTAGAAAGTACCACTCTAAGAATATAGTAAACAATTAATGCTTGATTATTTTTGTTCGTCATGCCCTCTTACTTCTAAACAGTCATTGAGCATGATCTCATCACATTCATTATAATAAGTGTTGCATATAACATAGAATCCAAAGTTTAGAAAAACTATTTCACAAAAACAGGAAACAGTAGTAGCAATATAGAATCCAAAGTTTAGAAGAAACCGTTTCACGAAAACTGTAAATAGTAGTAGCAGTAGAGGAAAGAAACTCATTTTGTATTCGCTTATGAAGCGCAGAACAACAAACTCAGACAGCAAGCTGATAGATTTAGGACTATCACCAATGTAATGATGTGTTGGTTCACGTTTGGTTCTCGAAAAAACTCATTTTCAATGGACTACAGAAACAAAGTTTATGAGTGTTGAGCCGGTGTATAACGACATTCTCAATTTGTTGTCTGGGTTTCAAGTTTTAAAGGCCAGGGGTTGTAGGGGATCCTGTCGACATGCTTTCTAAACCACTAACCTAGCCTCCTACCTGCAGCAGTTCTGCTAGTCACAGTGACGGAACACATTGTGTGTGGTGTGATGTGCAGTCCACAGTTTTTGGTGTGGCTTCTGCAACATACTCAGTTCTCCACATCATACCAGTGACATGCTACTCCTCAGAGTATATGTCTGACGGGCATTCGCTTAAAATGCACAAGATCTTGAAACGAACATCGATATAGGAAAATAAATGAGGTTCATCGGATAAGAAAATTTATTTAAATTTACGCAGTGGTCAATTGGCGACATTCTCGTATCGATTACGTCTTACATTGGGGTTACCAGAGGCGGGGTCCCAGTTTGTACCAATAGACGATCGATAGTGAATTCGTAAACTATTACGCTTTCTTTCCCTGCAGACATGTTGTCAGGTGCTTGGCCTGTTTCCGTACTTTTTGCTTTATAGATCGGACAAAGATCCGACATGCATACTCTTGTATGAGGCAAGACACCCAACCCTATTTCCTGGCAACTACACGGCAATTCGTCTAGCTCTGATTTACAACACATAAGTTTTTGACAAACTTGATGCCACTATACGTAGGATTTTTTAAAGTCATCAATCTTCTGATTGGCTTGATCCGTCCCGCAACGAATTCCTCTCCTGTGCCTACTTCTTCATCTCAGAATAACACTTGCAACCTAACTCCTCAATTATCTGCTGGATGCTTTCCAGTCTCTGTCTTCCTCTCCATTTTTTGCCCTATACAGCTCCCTCTAATACCATGGTATGTTAACAAGTGTCCTACCATAGTGTCCCTTCTTCTTGTCAGTGTTTTCCATGTATTCCTTTCCTCGTCGATTTTCCGGAGAACTTCCTCATTCCTTACATTACCAGTCCACTTAATTTTGAACTTTCTTCTTTCTGAAGCACCTCATCTCAAATGCTTCATTTCTGTTCCGGTTTTCTCACAGTTCATGTTTCACTACCGTACAGCGATGTGTACCCTACGTCTTTTCTCAGAAATTTCTTTGTTCAATTTGAGGCCTATGTTTGATACCAGTAGACTTCTCTTGGCCAGGTAGTGGGGATAAAATGCAGGGAGCGGAAGGTTATTTACTATTCGTACAGAAATCAAACTGCATTTGTGAGAATCAATGAACCTGAAAGAAAAGCAGTGGGTGAAAAGAGCGTGACACTGTTATTCGATCTGTACGCTGTGCAAGCAATAAAAGAAATCTAGGAGAAGTGTGGAAGGGAATTAAAATTTAGAGAGAAGGAATAACAAGTTTAAGATTTATCGATGAGACTATATTTCCGTTAGAGATGGGAAAATGACTTGGAAGAACAGTTGAACGGGATATATACTATCTACTGAAGAAGTTTTAATGTCAACATCAAGAAAATTAAAACAAGGAGAATTCAATGTCCTTGACTGAAATGAATTAGAATAGGAACTAAGACACTAAAAGTATACGATTAGTTCTGGTATTTGGGGAGAAAAATAACTGACGATGGCCGAAGCGGAGAAGATATAAAGTGCTACAGTACGAAAACTATTTTTGAGAAAGAGGACTATGTTAATATCTAATGTCAATTTAAATGTTAGGAAACCTTTCTGAAGGCATTTGTATGGAGTTTAGCTTTGTACGGAAGTTATACGTGAACGAAACTAGAGAAGAGAAACTTCTGAAATGTTGTACTACCGAAGAATGCTGAAGATTAGGTGGATAGATCGAGTAACTAACCACGAGGTACTAAATCGAATTGAAGAAAAAAAGAAATTTAAGGCACAATTTGACTAAATGAAGGGATCGGTTGATAGGACACATTATGAAGCATCAAGTAATCGTCAGTCGGATAAATTGTGGAGGTAAAATTACAGAGGGAGACCTAAGCTCTGGGCAATCCAGGCTCCATGCCAGAGGTAGAGAAAATACAGATTAATCAAAGAAGAACAGGGCATTTCGTCACAGGTTTCCTTTAGTAAGCGGGAAAGAACCATCCAACTCCAGCGATAGACAAGAGAGGCGGTGTGCACTGCGGTGTGGATTACTTTTAAAATTCCGAGTGCCTACTTACTTAGAATAGTCAAGCAATATTCAGTTTCCTTCAACGTAGGTCTCAATAAAGGCCCATGAAGGTAAAATGAGAGGTTTCTAACAAATTATTCTTCCAGTGCACTGGAACAAGAAATGGAAAATGATAGTGGCATACGAAGTACCCTCCGCCAAAAGCCATGGGGTGACTTTCGGAGTGTAGATGAGAATGTAGAGATGGATAGCCTTCTATCGCCGATTAACAATTCGCACAAGAAAGGATTGTAAGCTTCAGAAATGCGGTGCTGCAGACGTATATTTTAGATTAGTTTGGTGGATATTAGATAACTAATGAAGAAGTATTGGATGGAATTGGGGAGAAATGGAATCTGTGGCGCAACCTGAATGAACGAAGTAATCAATGTGTAGAGGGGGACAAGGCTTGTCCATAGCAATCAGGCTCTAACGGACGTAAGTTGCAGGAGGTAAGCAGAGATGAACAGGCTTCCACAGACGCTTTTCCTCCGTTGGGAACTCGTGGTTCTGGCATGTTGTTCAGACAGGTAGAGGGGGGTAAGAGGTACAGTGTATGTTGAT
The DNA here is from genome assembly GCF_023864345.2 of Schistocerca serialis cubense. Taxonomy (NCBI): domain Eukaryota; kingdom Metazoa; phylum Arthropoda; class Insecta; order Orthoptera; family Acrididae; genus Schistocerca; species Schistocerca serialis. The sequence continues at coordinate 109,376,475 of NC_064639.1, read as the reverse complement.
AGGACAGTAACTGTAATTGTTAACCACGGGTATATATTGAAGATCTCAGGTGGACGTTTTGAACAAATCTTCAGATCTTTTTGATAACAAGTAACAGTTTGAATTACGGTTGTCTGGTGCACCAACTATGAAAATTCAGTTGTAATACTGCAATTTTCCTTCCCCGTTGCGTGAATAGCTATACATTTGGCGCTGAAGCCGAGTGTTAATTAGACGGAAGATAAATTACGCGAAAGATTAGTTACTATCTGCAGAGAACGCTTTTCGGTTTCTAAAGAATCTGGGACGTGAGCCAGGGAGGCCGGATTGGCTATGAACCGCGACCACTCCGCCTGCAGATAGCGACGCGAGCAGAGAGGCCTAATTATTTTTCATCGTGCGCTCCCAGCAGCCGCGAGGTTAGCCAAGGTCCTCGTGGTGACGTCAGCACCTTATCTGGGGGGCTCGGCCTGAATAAATCTGCCATCTCCGAGCCGCGCCTCTGCCCTCCCCGCACTAAGTCACACCACGAGAGCAGAGCGGTGCTATCAGTCTGCTGTGCCAACAGCCTCGCTCACACTTTGCTCTCGCTCTATCAGGAACTCTTTTCTCGTACACTACTCGAAAGATTACTCGCTTGTATTTACAAACAAATTATTGCTCTCCGCCCTGATATTTCGACATCTATGTCTCTACTCCATAAGCCACCTTACGGTGTGTGGTGGAGGGTACTTTTGGTACAATAACTTCCAACCCCTCCCCCCCCCCCTCCCTCTCTCTTCTCTCTTCTCTCTTCCTTTCGCAGATGGCACGTAAGCGAAGAATTACTGTTGGTAAAGCTTGACATGAGATCTGATTTTATCTCCTCATCGAGATCATTTTGCGTGACTTATGCAGAAGTAACTAATACACGCTAAGACAAAAAAAGACTCACCACGAAGGAATTGTCAGACTGGGATGGAAATCGGTAGACATGATATAAATCTACAGACGAACAAATGATCACAATTTCAGAAAAACTGGGTCATTTATTGGAGAGAAAAAGCTTCACAAACTAAGCAAGTCAGTAACATGTTGGTCCACCACTGATCCTTATACAAGCAGTTATTCGGCTTGGCACTGATTGTCAGAGTTGTTGGATGTCCTCCTTAAGTGTCTCGTGACAGATTCTGTCCAGTTGGCGCGTTAGACCATCGAAATCCTGTCTTCGGCCTGGAATCTCATTGGTTGAAGTAGAAATGTATTCAGTGATGAGTCCCGCTTCGAACTAAGCATCGATGACCAGTTAAGACGCGTCTGGAGGTGCCCCGGACAGATCTGGGATACTATCCCACTGCCCGACAACCAGGAGTGATGCTTTGAGCTGCAATTTCTTTCCATAGCAGAACCCTTTCGGTTGTCATATGCGGCACCCTCAACAGCACACTGGCACGTCGATGATATTCTACGCCTCGCTTTGTTGCTCTTCGTAACAGGCCACCCTTGGCTTACATTTCGGCGAGAGTTCCTACTGCTTATTTTGTAGGGAGCACATTGTGCTCATGTGGGAGCGATGTAGATGCTTGTAAAACAATAAACTGGTAGCCAAGATCGCAGGAATTCTTTTTAGCGAAACTAAAGCCGCCATCATCGGATCTTAGTATGTGTCCTACGATTCGATGATGGTGGCTTTAGTTTCGCCGAAACCGGTAATCATGGAATATAAAGAATTCTTGCGATCTTGGCTACCAGTTTATTGTGTTACATCCTACTGCTTATATTCGTGCTTGCCAAATCCTATCTTGTCTAGCGAGGTCGCCGTATCTCTCCCGAAATGAGAACGCTCGTAATGGACAGAAATTGGCGCGATATATCCCTCAGAAGGATATCTAACAAATCTATCAATCAATACGAAGCCGAATAACTACTTGCCAGAAGTGGAGCAACGTGGTACTGACTTGCTCAGTTTGTGAAGCTTCTTATCTTGAATAAATCATCCAATTTTTCTGAAATTATAATCATTTGTTTGAGTATACATGCACATCACATCTACCGATTTCCGTCCCTTTTGGATAATTCCTTCGTGGTGTGTCGGTTCTTTTTCGTGTGTCTTAGAGTGTACGTTTCCCGAATCTTGTAGGACCGCATACTCCAAAGCATGAACAATAAACCGTTCCGTTGAGTATTGCGTTAACACTGCAGCGCCGATTAAACAATCCTGTGACGAAACAAAAACTTACTCAACAATCGATCGAACAAGCCATGCCTTACAGGAGGAGAAGATATGTAAGGAGGTCTAGGATGCCTGTATACAAGAGTGTAGAAAGCTTTTCCATTACTCCTAATGAGACTGGCCAACAAGAACTTCTTCAAGGACCTATTACTTTTGTAGGTTGCAAGATTCAATTTTCTTGTACTACTACAGAGGTTGTTAGTGGCAGTTCGTGGTTTACTGTTGCAATACTACGAGGAGGTGATTCACCACTAGGAGGATTTGAAAGCTACAACGAGAGAGATATTATTTCTTTTCGCACGTTCGCAATTGGAGTATTGCCAAACAGGAATTGTGTAGTAACCACAGACAAGCCATTTTCACTCTACACAAGGAACAGGAGGAAGATTAAGGCCAATGAGACACTAAATGTATGGTGCAAGATTAGTGGTGTTCTTACAAAATATATTGTTGTACAAGGAGACATTAATTTGTATTACCATTCTTAATAAAGAAATCATCCTTATCTATCCCGTGAGATTTTTTTTTAATATATAACACTAAACATATGCACTGAAGGGTGCGGGAGTTCCGACTCCTGGGGAGGTGGATGGGTTTTATATCATGGCTGTGTGTGCCGCCGTCTCTGAATTACATTTCCTTAGATTCTTCCAATAAATCTCATTTTGGCATGTACTTTTTTTCGCATTTATTTTGAATAATTTCGCAGAATAGTGGCACGTTTCGTAAGAGTCATATCAAAAATTAGGTTTCAGTTTTTCGGACCCACAGAGTAGTCCCTCAAGGGCACGTTTCGGGCTTCTCTTCCACAGTGACAAAGTACTCAGGAGCCCCTTCAACTTGAGGGAGCTGGATTCTACGTCACCTTCGGCCCGCGACACATCATCTGGATTAATCGGCGAATTATAAATCGATGAGTTAATTTTTGTTATTCTTGGGAACAAAAATGAATCGTATCTGGATATATGTGCCTATGTGAACGTCTACCTACCGACTATACTCTAAAACGTTTAAGAGTGTGTAATACACCCTGTACACTGTAAAAATAGAAACGTTTCCTTTCCAATATTCCGATTCATATGAGTTAGTTTTTAACTTATTTCTGACGTATGAAATACTCAAAAACTCCGTCTATTACAGTGAACAGTATAATGAATCTGCTACCCAGTAACATTCCTACCTTTCACTGGTCCCCACATAACCAGCGCACCAATCCTTTTTCCTTGTACGACTTTCTTGAATCGTACTTAGGAGATTTTCATTTTGTTCTGCTTTTTTACTGAGCGTATTTCATCTATTTCTATCATGTTTGAGTTCTTTCACGCACACATAAACTTTAAGTTCGTAGTTTGGTTGGTTTGGGGAAGGAGACCAGACAGCGTGGTCATCGGTCTCATCGGATTAGGGAAGGATTGGGAAGGAAGTCGGCCGTGCTCTTTCAGAGGAACCATCCCGGCATTTGCCTGGAGTGATTTAGGGAAATCACGGAAAACCTAAATCAGGATGGCCGGACGCGGGATTGAACCGTCGTCCTCCCGAATGCGAGTCCAGTGTCTAACCACTGCGCCACCACGCTCGGTAAGTTCGTAGTTTAATTCTCTCTCTGGACTTGGGTGTTTCGAACATTGGACTTCTAAGGTTTCTGAGCGACAGAACCACACTGTGACAAGGTAATCTTTAAACCATCGTGTGTACGCACAAAAGGAGCGGATAGTGCAGTTTGGTCTGCTTCTTGGTTACAGCAACACGGTGCAGTGATAGGGGTGATGGAGGTCAGTCGAACTGGCTGGTCAAGTTAGGGTTCGACAAGCAAATATTAATGCCATCTATTCTATTATTTGTTTCCTACATCTCTTGTCGCTTCCTAGAGTTTATACAGTCTATCGATCTCACGCTGACATCGCTAAGCTTAGTAACTATCTAACTAAACGTGAGAGAGAGAGAGAGAGAGAGAGAGAGAGAAATGTCTCTGAGCACTATGGGACTAACACTTGAGGTCATCAGTCCCCTAGAACTACCTAAACCTAACTAACCTAAGGACATCACACACATCCACGCCCGAGGCAGGATTCTAACCTGCTAACCTGCTACCTTCGCAGTCGCGCGATTCTGGTCTTCGCGCCTAGAACGGCTCGGCCACCCCAGCCAGCAGAGAGAGAGAGAGAGAGAGAGAGAGAGAGAGAGAGGGGGGGGCGGATGTAGAGAGAGAGAGTCTAAAATCCGTCATGTTCATGAATGAATGTAAATGTATGTATAATAGTTTGGTGTTTTATGTTGCTTTTAAAAAGTTAAAATTAAACGTAATTAATTTTTTTCATTGTGCTGATAGAACACTTCAGGACTAGGGGTTGGGCTCGCAGATCAGCTCCTATTTTTGTAAAATCTGCATTTGTGCTAGCCTCCTTCTAATACTCCGATATGGAAAAGTCAAATACAATTGTTGATTTTCTTCTTTATTTTTGATGCTGTCCTAGATAAACCACGCTGCATTATCTACTAAAATATGTACTGCTCCTAGCTGATCTACTTCACACGTATTTACCTTGCTCCCACTGTCTCCAGATAAGATTTCCTCTCGTATTTCATCCTACTTATGTGCGATGATACAGTGTCATAATGTAAAAACTGTACCGGAGAAACCAGCGTCTCAGCCACTGTCGCACTGGCTTCTTCTGAGTCTACTGGTAAAATGTTATTTTCTCTAGTATTTTTGTACATTATGATTCGGCACTACATCCAGGACACATTTATGTTAACTCACTCTGGCCGCGTAAGCCTACGCAATTATATAAGCAAGTGACTGATGTCAGAGCAGCACAAGTAATAGAGCGCACACAAAAGCTCACCGAACGAAATATTAGCCATTCCTCTAAGAAGAGGGCACTGATGGCTTCGGAGCGCTGCAGATGGTGTAGAACCGGTACCAGATACGACCCTCCCTCGCTAACGTTGTTTACGTGCCAGTTGGCTGCGAAGAATCAGCACAGTAACATGAATCGACGTAAAGACGTGACTGATTAGCAGAATGGAGCTATAATCTTTCAACATATCCAAGACAACAGAATTAGTAACGGTGCCCCATTACTTAATATATCAACGCTGAGTGACCGACGTGTTTACAAGAAATAGTGCACGATTCGGAGCCATATGACACGGCGAAAAAAAGTTGTTGTAGAAAGATGCTAACCGACAGATATCAGAGATATTACACCTTGTGTGTAACAACGGTTTGAAATTCGACGGTAATTACTGCTGCACGTAAACGCAACCGCATCTCAACCAGTTCCCTAGCGAACACGGTAAAGGGAACTATGACTAATGAATAACTGGTGTCGGGTGTGATCCAGACAGTCGCCAACTTGCTTCTTTTAAAATAATTCAGTACGCCGACTTGCCTGACATTGCAATGAATAGTTTAGGCCTCAGGGCGGAGGTATTTTTCGCGCCATGAGTAGGGCCCACTTCAGGTTAACGTGAACACGAACCACGACGTTTACTTAAGCTGTCCCCTGTTGCCCTTTCTTCTAGATTTTCATGAGGGCTGTTCTGTGAACACTCCCTTCTTCCAAGATGACATCAGGGTTGTTTACAAGGCTGCCAGTATACCTTCCTGTTTTGGCAAACTCTCAGTCTATCGACCTTAATTCCGTACAAAATGTCTGGGAATATTTGCAACAGCGGGTGGAATGTAACAGTCAACATTCCCTCAGTTTGGAAGCTCTGTGAGATCGGATCATTGTCCGCAGCTCGTGGTCGTGCTGTAGCGTTCTCGCTTCCCACACCCGGGTTCCCGGGTTCGATTCCCGGCGGGGTCAGGGATTTTCTCTGCCTCGTGATGACTGGGTGTTGTGTGATGTCCTTAGGTTGGTTAGGTTTAAGTAGTTCTAAGTTCTAGGGGACTGATGACCATAGATGTTAAGTCCCATAGTGCTCAGAGCCAGATCGGATCATCAGTGATTGCCTTCGGCTGGAGAAGACGAACGTGAAAACACCTGTCAAATCTTCGTCGGCGCATTGAGGCCATTTTCAAGGCTAGAGGTGGTCGTGATGATACACACTATTAGCTTGAAGTCTGCTTGGAGGGGGGGGGGGGGGGGTGAGGGGAGGAGGTGTCTAATTTTTAATTCGGTGTGCTTATTACAAGGGCTGGACAAAAATACGGAAATACCGCGAGAAAAACATGCTAGAACACAACAGAGCCTGCAGTTTGCAATGTTGTACTTGACCACGAACCACAACTGTGCAACGCTGTCGACACGTCGGAGCTACGGGAATTTAAAAGTGGACAAATTGTTGGTGGTCTTGTAGTTGGTGTTGTTCCAAGACGCCTCCTGAGACGCGACAAGGTAGCAGTAGGCAAAATGCAACAGGGAATGACAATATTAATGTGGTAGTAGTAAACTGCAGGAGCGTCTATAGAAAAGTCCCAGAACTGCTCTCATTAATAAACGGTCACAATGTCCACATAGTACTAGGGACGGAAAGTTGGCTGAAACCAGATGTCAACAGTAATGAAATTCTAAACTCAGACTGGAATGTATAACGCAGAGACAGGCTGTACAGTGAAGGGGGAGGCGTGATTATAGCGATAAAAAGTGCAATAGTATCGAAGGAAATTGACGGTGATCCGAAATGTAAAGTAATCTGGGTGAAGGTCACGGTTAAAGCAGGCTCAAACATGGTAACTGGATGTCTCTGTAGGCCCCCTGGCTCAGTAGCTGTTGTGGCAAAACACCTGAAGGAAAATTTGGAAAATTTGGAGCAGATTTCCCGACCATGTCATAGTTCTGGGTGGAGATTTTAATTTACCAGGAATGAACTGGGAGACTCAAAGTTTTATAACGGGTGGCAGGGACGAAGAATCCAGTGAAATCTTTTTAAGTGCATTATCTGAAAACTAGCTTGAGCAGTTAAACAGAGAACCGACTCGTGGCGATAACATATTAGACCCTCTGGTGACAAACAGACCCGAACTATTTGAAACAGTTAACGCAGAACAGGGAATCAGGGATCATAAAGCGTTTACAGCATCGACGATTTCAGCCGTACACAGAAATATTGAAAAAGGTAGAAAGATTTTTCTGTTTAGCAAAAGTGACAAAAAGACATTTCAGAGTAATTGACAGCTCAACACAAAAGTTTTATCTCAAGTACAGATAGTGTTGAGGATCAGTGGACAAAGTACAAAACCATCGTACAATATGCATTAGATAAGTATGTGCCAAGCAAGATCGTAAGTGATGGAAAAGAGCCGCCGTGGTACAACAACGGAGTCAGAAAACTGCTACGGAAGCAAAGGGAACTTCACAGCAAACATAAACATAGCCAAAGCCTTGCAGACAAACAAAAATTACATGAAGCGAAATGTAGTGTGAGGAGGGCTATGCGAGAGGCGTTCAACGAATTCGAAAGTAAAGTTTTATGTACTGACTTGGCAGAAAATCCTAAGAAATTTTGGTCTTGTGTCAAAGCGGTAGGTGGATCAAAACAAAATGTCCAGACATTCTGTGACCGAAATGGAACTGAAACAGAGGATGACAGACTAAAGGCCGAAATACTAAATGCCTTTTTCCAAAGCTGTTTCACAGAGGAAGGCTGCACTGTAGTTCCTTCTCTAGATTGTCGGACAGATGACAAAATGGTAGATATCGAGATAGATGACAGAGGGATAAGAAAACAATTAAAATCGCTCAAAAGAGGAATGGCCGCTGGACCTGGTGGGTTACCAGTTCTACACTCCTGGAAATTGAAATAAGAACACCGTGAATTCATTGTCCCAGGAAGGGGAAACTTTATTGACACATTCCTGGGGTCAGATACATCACATGATCACACTGACAGAACCACAGGCACATAGACACAGGCAACAGAGCATGCACAATGTCGGCACTAGTACAGTGTATATCCACCTTTCACAGCAATGCAGGCTGCTATTCTCCCATGGTGACGATCGTAGAGATGCTGGATGTAGTCCTGTGGAACGGCTTGCCATGCCATTTCCACCTGGCGCCTCAGTTGGACCAGCGTTCGTGCTGGACGTGCAGACCGCGTGAGACGACGCTTCATCCAGTCCCAAACATGCTCAATGGGGGACAGATCCGGACATCTTGCTGGCCAGGGTAGTTGACTTACACCTTCTAGAGCACGTTGGGTTGCACGGGATACATGCGGACGTGCATTGTCCTGTTGGAACAGCAAGTTCCCTTGCCGGTCTAGGAATGGTAGAACGATGGGTTCGATGACGGTTTGTATGTACCGTGCACTATTCAGCGTCCCCTCGACGATCACTAGTGGTGTACGGCCAGTGTAGGAGATCGCTCCCCACACCATGATGCCGGGTGTTGGCCCTGTGTGCCTCGGTCGTATGCAGTCCTGATTGTGGCGCTCACCTGCACGGCGCCAAACACGCATACGACCATCATTGGCACCAAGGCAGAAGCGACTCTCATCGCTGAAGACGACACGTCTCCAATCGTCCCTCCATTCACGCCTGTCGCGACACCACTGGAGGCGGGCTGCACGATGTTGGGGCGTGAGCGGAAGACGGCCTAACGGTGTGCGGGACCGTAGCCCAGCTTCATGGAGACGGTTGCGAATAGTCCTCGCCGATACCCCAGGAGCAACAGTGTCCCTAATTTGCTGGGAAGTGGCGGTGCGGTCCCCTACGGCACTGCGTAGGATCCTACGGTCTTGGCGTGCATCCGTGCGTCGCTGCGGTCCGGTCCCAGGTCGACGGGCACGTGCACCTTCCGCCGACGACTGGCGACAACATCGATGCACTGTGGAGACCTCACGCCCCACGTGTTGAGCAATTCGGCGGTACGTCCACCCGGCCGCCCGCATGCCCACTATACGCCCTCGCTCAAAGTCCGTCAACTGCACATACGGTTCACGTCCACGCTGTCGCGGCATGCTACCAGTATTAAAGACTGCGATGGAGCTCCGTATGCCACGGCAAACCGGCTGACAATGACGGCGGCGGTGCACAAATGCTGCGCAGCTAGCGCCATTCGACGGCCAACACCGCGGTTCCTGGTGTGTCCGCTGTGCCGTGCGTGTGATCATTGCTTGTACAGCCCTCTCGCAGTGTCCGGAGCAAGTATGGTGGGTCTGACACACCGGTGTCAATGTTTTCTTTTTTCCATTTTCAGGAGCGTATTTTACACAGAGTACACGAATGAACTTGCCCCCCTTCTTGCAGCGGTGTACCGTAGGTCTAGAAGAGCGTAGCGTTCCAAAGGATAGGAAAAGGGCACAGGTCATCCACGTTTTCAAGAAGGGACGTCGAACAGATGTGCAGAACTATAGACCTATATCTCTAACGTCGATCAGTTGTGGAATTTTGGAACACGTATTATGTTAGAGTATAATGACTTTTCTGGAGACTAGATATCTACTCTGTAGGAATCAGCATTGGTTTCTAAAAAGACGATCGTGTGAAACCCAGCTCGCGCTATTCGTCCACGAGACTCAGAGAGTCATAGACACGGGTTCCTAGGTAGATGCCGTGTTTCTTGACTTCCGCAAGGCGTTCGATACAGTTCCGCACAGTCGTTTAATGAACAAAGTAAGAGAATATGGACTATCAGACCAATTGTGTGATTGGATTGAAGAGTTCTTATATAACAGAACGCAGCATGTCATTCTCAATGGAGAGAAGTCTTCAGAAGTAAGAGTGATTTCAGGCGTGCCGCAGGGGTGCGTCTTAGAATCGTTGCTATTCACAATATATTCAAATGACCTTGTGAATAACATCGGAAGTTCACTGACGCTTTTAGCGGATGATGCTGTAGTACATCGAGAGGTTGAAACTATGGAAAATTGTACTGAAATGCAGGAGGATCTGCAACGAATTGACGCATGGTGCAGGGAATGGCAATTGAATCTCAATGTAGACAAGTGCAATGTGCTGCGAATACATAGAAAGAAAGATCCCTTATCATTGAGTTACAATATAGCAGGTCAGCAACTGGAAGCAGTTAATTCCATAAATTATCTGGGAGTAGGCATTAGGAGTGATTTAAAATGGAATGACCATATAAAATTAATCGTCGGTAAAGCAGATGCCAGACTGGATTCATTGTAAGAATCCTAAGGAAATGCAGTCCAAAAACAAAGGAAGTAGGTTACAGTACACTTGTTCGCCCACTGCTTGAATACTGCTCACCGGTGTGGGATGCGTACCAGATAGGGTTGACAGAAGAGATAGAGAATTGATTGGCGACTCCATGGAGTGCTGTGTGCACAACGACCATATATACTAAATTAAAAGGAAGTTCAGCGTTGGCCGTAATATTGGTGGTTTATTGAAAACCGATTTTGGTATCAATAAACCGTCAATATTACGGCCAACGCTGACCTTCCTTTTAATTTAAGAGATAGAGAAGATCCAACGGAGAGCAGCGCGCTTCGTTACAGGATCATTTAGCAGTCGCGAAAACGTTACGGAGATGATAGATAAACTCCAGTGGAATACTCTGCAAGAGAGACGCTCAGTAGCTCGGTACGGGCTTTTGTTGAAGTTTCGAGAACATATCTTCACCGAGGAATCAAGCAATATATTGCTCCCTCCTACGTAAATCTCGTGAAGAGACCATGAGGACAAAATCAGAGAGATTAGAGCCCACATACAGGCATACCAAGAATCTTTCTTTCCACGAACAATACGAGACTGGAATAGAAGGGAGAACCAATATAGGTACTCAAGGTACCCTCCGCCACACACCGTCAGGTGACTTGCGGAGTATGGATGTAGATGTAGAACAGGTGACTGTATGGTATGTAATGTCCAGTTACGGGATAATCGGTGCGATATCCCTTTATGGCACGATGACTACCGAACGGTACGTGAAGGTTTTGGAGGATGATTTCATCCCCATTACCCAAAGTGACCCTGATTTCAACAAAATGTGGTTCATGGAAGCAGGAGGAGCACTTTGGGGACCGCATTCTGGCTCTGGGGTACCCAGAGACTCCTTTTTGTGGGACAATATTAAAGTCAACGCGTACAGAAATAACCCCAAAACCATTCGTGAGCTGAAAACAGCCATTCAGGAGGTCATCAACAGCATCGATGTTCCGACACTTCAGCGGGTCATGCAGAATTTCGGTATTTGTATGCGCCACATCATCGCCAATGATAGCAGGCATATCTAACGTGCCATAACCTAAATTAGAATATCTGTACCGACGTTTGCACGTTGAATAAAGTGTGTGCATCCCGTACTTTGTAACTAATTTACGTTTTTTTCATACAGTTCAGTAACTGTCACCCAGTAAATTATTAATACAAGTACGTATTGAGCCAATGCCAGTACGTATTGTGCCACAGGAATCGCGGAGACTCATTACGATTATGTCACGTCAAGGTCGCCTTGGGAACATACTTACATAAGATTAACATTCAAATTTGACTACTTAATAACCAATAATTTTTTGGTATTAAGTTTTAGTTTAGCTCACCCCTTCTGCTTGTTTTTTCTTGTTTCTTTTATATAGACGTGATTTCGCCACACCTTCTGGTTGTGACAACCCATTCTCCAAAGTACCTACCGCGATTGTTATTCAGTTTTAAACGGTCGATTCATATCTTCCTCTTTCTCCAGCTGTACATTTGCTATTTCCCTAATGAACTTAATGTCGATGGGACGCTAAAATCTAAATTCGCACACCGCTTTCCCTGTTGCCTCTTAACTTTTTGTTTAACATAGTTATTCTGTGGAACCACCTTTTCTAGTTCGACCATCAGTAGTTTGGTAACCGAAACATGACGGTTATTGGTTACTGCTGACCACTTGCAGCGACTCCATGTTAAATAGAAACACAGTCCCCACCCTCACTGGCTTTTGACACTATTCCTGTAGCTAACTGTTCTTGTGAGTATATTGTCCATAGAAATTCAGCTTTTACTGATGCTGAGTACTGACGTGTACTTAGAATTATGTTTTTAGTCCTGCAGGTCATTACTACGAGTAAGTCAGATTTCGTAATAAAGGTGAGAACCATGTTACATTTCATTTGTAACCTTTGGCAAGTAGAAGTCGACTCATCTCTTGTTCTCAGCCATGGAATCAAGGAATCTACGTGCTGGTGACCTGATCACCAGCAGGTAGCAGCTGGATTTTAAAGTTATCAGTAGTGAGTAGCCTCCGACGGTTAGAAAGAAAGTAAAATGGTGGTATCGTCTAATGTATTATCTTGCTGTGACTGTAGTCAAGGCAGATATAATCTTCAGCGAAATCCACGTAGAAGATGGATTTAGTTTGTAGGAATTAAGAACAGCTATCGCTGCAGGTCTTTTCGATGTATCAATGGGTTCGCCAACATCAAGAACAAATAAAGTACATCAGCTGTTACATACCATACGTAACGACAAGCTAAACGAGAGAAGCTCTAAATATGCATCGAAAGGGAGAATTAGAAGATGTACACTGTTTAGAGTACGAAATGACTGCAACAGAGATGTGTTCGTTGGATCCTGCATTAGTAATTATAAGAAATCTTTTACGGAGAACTACAAGAAATGAATAGTCCCCGAATTACCAGTGGCTTCGCTGTAAAATCGCATGAAACAATAAAACTCAAAAACCCTAGTTGTTCAAAAAGTACTTGTAGTTAACCATAATTTGGCGGATACTCGATTGTACCCACGTTACGGAATTATTAACTCTTACAAGGAGTAAACAAAGAGTTCAGTTTGACTTCCCTATCACAACGGAGACAGTTTACATGCATTTCTCCGAATATCCCGACACTGGGCGGCAATCTCTGGAACAAACCGTAGCGACTGACGGTAAAGCGCTCCCGTGACCTTACATACCGACATGTCGAGCTGACTCCACACGCGTACGTGGATGATCACAGTGAAAATATCATCTGCGCAGAGAAGATTATGTGCTACCTTGATGTCCTCTGTGAAGGGTGAGCCACAAATTCTAGTCGAGAGAGGAAAGCAAGTGTTGTGTATACGAGATAAATATCGTCAGTACCGAATTCCACGTTTTATCAAGTTTGAAACCATAATCACGATTACTTAAATAATTCGTCAAACTTATTTTGATGGCTTCCTTGTACGCTGAATCCCAGAAGGATGATACACTTGTTTAGATCTGGACGTTCTCGTAGTCCACAGAGTGCTCGGCCACGGCAGATTTCTTCTGCACAATGTATCTACTTTTCGTAGAGTAAAGTAATCGTTTGTAGAGCCAATAGACGGGGCTACCATTGTTGGCAGCAGAAAAACAACACTGATTTAATGTTAAGAGAGGGTATGACCTATTTTCGGTCTGAAATGGACGAAAAGCAGAAAAACAGAAACAGTTTTGTTTGTTTGCAAATGACAGCCTGTAAAACTATGTGGTACTCGTAAAGCTACAAGGACAAAAAGTAATCTGTTAGCATTATGTAAGGTATATGTGAAACAGTATTCGAGGTCTAATTTTCGTCGCAGCGTAAGCACGCAATATTTCGTGTATCACGTAACGTACTTTATTAGCTATATACAAGGTGTTCTGAAACCGTTCGTTCAAATACAGGAGGTAGAGAATATGAAAACAAATATAAGTCTATAAGGAACATATGCCCTCTGAAGTCAACCTGTAACGTTAAGGAACATTTTGTTAGCAATGCT